>NC_134596.1:30546500-31240500 GCF_037038515.1 Microtus pennsylvanicus
TTGACTCTTTCACTGAGGATTAACCTTTCTTAGGGTCTCTATCACTGTGGAGCGATACCATGAGCACAGCAGCTTTTTTTATAAAGGAAAACATTGAACTGGGGCTGGCTTACTGTTTCAGAGGTTTAGGCCATTATCGTCATGACGAGACACGGTGGTGAGCAGGAGGAGCTGAGAGTTCTACAGCGTGATCCTCAGGCCGCAGCAGGAGACCGTGCTGTGTGCCACACTGGCCAGACTGGAGCTTATAAGACCTCAAAGCCCACCCCCCACAGTGACACACCTCTTTCAACAATGCCACATCTGCTCTAACAAGGCCACACCTGGGATTAGTACTAATCCCTATGGACCAAGCATTCAAACACAAGAATCTACAGGGGCCATAAGTATTCAAACCACCACAGGAATTGTGGGAAAGTGTTTATTCATCCCTTATAATATGGACACCAACCACAGATTAAAACAAAAAAAATCCAAATCTAGTGAGTTTAAATCAATGAGTTTCTTGGTGGTCAGATACAGGATCATAAAATACTCAAGCGGTTACATCACCGAGAAGCCCATCCCTGCATGACTGACCATTCACCGAAGCTACAGCCACGAAGCTCTCTGCAAAACCTGTCGGCAACTCTACCAAAGAGTCTCCTCTGCTCTAGCAACTGCTTCCTGCTGATGCGACCTTGGGGAGGAGCCTTTGCTTTTTTTTTTACCTTTTGTCCTGTCCAGAGTCTTGTAACTTCAGCTAACTTCCTGGATTGTCTGAGCCGGCCCTCTCTTCTCTGCCAGAGGTAATGGATCCAGGAGAACCAGTTACAAGATGCAGAGTGACGGCAGGGGCCTCTGAGGCTGCCCAATAGCACCTAAAGATGGTTGTCATGAAAGGGCTGGGGTCACACTCACCCAGCTCCCTGCCCCCCTAATGGTCTCCTGCTTGCCCTGCTTCCAAAGGTGTGGCACACCTTTGGCTCCATGCACCTTGGAAATTTGCTACCCTCCAAGGTATTCGCTTTCAACCCCTGGCAGTCCTTGCGCTGTTTGGCCTGTGCAGACTTTTGACAGATCGCCCAGGCTCCCAACTGGCTCCACCCACAAATATGTGGATTTTCTGGCAAAAATGGACCTACCATTACAGAACGGTCCAGCGTTCTCTAGCCGAGGCAAGGAGGAAAACAGAACAGAGCTGTTGGGATGCCAAGCCACAGCCTTCTTCAATTTCTGTAGCCCCCCACCTGCAGAGGATTCTGAAAAGTAGATGTGACTCCTATTAAGAGAAACCTCCGTTTTTAAGGTTTCTTTTTAAATTTTAACTTCCTGATCGTTTAAAATCAAACGGCGGGGTGGGGTTGGGGTGTCAGCCAAAGGCTTGCCGCCCGTTATTTGCTGTCTGAAGTCAGGGACTAGAGGCAGTGGGAACCGTTTTCACAAACAAAGACCTCGGAGAAGACCCTTTAGCTCAGCCCAGGTCTGGTTTCTTATCCAGTCAAGCAAAAATATAAACTGATCCCTTCCTGCCCTGTATGTTATACTGCTGGTGGGCGGGCCGGTCTCCTCCAGTGTGTGGGCCTGCCTCTTCTTTCTCCTCTCCTTCCTCCTCCTCCTCTCCAGGGAAGCTGAGAGTTGGGAGTATTCACCTATCCCCACCATTCATCTTTTCTAGAAACAGTCCCTTCGATCTTTAGAGCCTTGTGGGTCCTGGGAGAGTTAAAAGGTACAGTTAACTCACCAAGCGTCTGTGCTGGGTCCCACCCACACTGGCCAGAGCTTCATTCGCTTGCCTCCCTCTGTTACAGAAACGTCTCAGAAAGCCAGAGGACTAAGAGCAGTGTGGTACTGACAGGGGACTGGCAGGAAATGAGAGAATGCAGATTCCACGGCAGATTAGGATATATAGGAAAACCCAGGAGCAGGACAAAGAGTCAAAAGGCAAATTGCCAAGTAAATGGTAAAAACCTCTACCTAGAATGATTCTGGTTACAGGTCTAAAATATGAATAAATTAATTCTTCAATTAAGATACAGGAGATACGTTTGATATCTGGGAATGACGGAAATCCTAGAAGTGCAAATCAGAGTAAAATGCCTGTTGCATGGAGCTAATCAGAGAATCTGATGACTGTATTTGAACTTCAGCATTCTATAGTTTTAAAGGTTGAATTTCCTAATATGTGAATAATATTTTGATCAATTTTTATGTTAACCTTTCAAGACATCTTCAACAAATTTTAAAAAGCTGTGTTTCTTGGAGAAAATATTTGTCGCATGGTATCCACGATATGCAAATGATTACTATGCATCACCTTAAGTACCAAATGTAACAGTAAGGCAGCCATAGGACCAACAGCTGTCAGAACTGATACCCTGAGCTTCGAAGGATTTCCAGTCTCATTGGTAATGAGATTAGGATATTGATGATATCCCTCTTGGACCTGTTACCTTGAAAAACTTCAAGAGTTTCGCACTACTGACGGTTGGCAGGAATATGGAAAGATAGAGCAGCAGGTGTGGTGGTCAGCCAGAATGTATGATGATCAGGACCAGAGATCCTCTGCGTAAGGTTTGCCCCCTGAGGCCAAGGGACAGTTGTCAGGGTGCCCCCACAGACCATTTGTCGTTGCAGGGACGAACACAGAAGCATTCCTGCTCTGAGAGGAAGAGACAGTTTGTGGATAGAATGTTGATTCCAGCTACAGGCTTGCTTATTGTTTAAAAATGTCTACGACAGAGCAAAAACAAGTCTAAATAACCCTTCACCTTGGATCATGGGCACGTGAGTGTAACTCCCAGTACTCCTAGCCCTGCCTCTGCCTAGCTGTGAGGCCTTGAGCCCCTAAGGCTGTCTCTCTGGCCATTCATTTTCTGTTACAGAATGACTCACTGGGGTGGGATGTCCTGAAGGAAATTTTACCCTGGGCCTTATGTCCCTGGCAGAAATGTGGACCAAAAGGATAACAAAGGAAGGAAAAGTACTCAGGACACCTACTTGGAACTTGGAACTGGTGTTCACTAGATCTCACCTGACATTGGAAATACCTGAGGAAAGAACCCAGGAGTATAGGAAAAACTCTTTCAGAATAGGTAGGTAGAAAGTCCTTCACCGAAACAAGTTTTGCAACAAAACTACTAGTCCGTGAAGAACCCAATTTCCTATGTTATGATTTGAAAAATCTGGTTGTAATAAAAAGTCAAGAAACAAATAATGTAAGAATCTGTAGTTCATTGAAGTCAGCAGTTGATATATTTGGGAAGGAGTCTTTCATTTCTGTGAAAGCCGCTGTTTCAAACAAAATAACGTCCCAGAGGGGAATCCGTCAGCAGGGAAGGGGAGATTTGAACAGCCCTTGGGAGAAGTGTGTCATGCCTTGATTGTGTCTCATGTTCTCCGAATGCACAACTCCTCTGTGTGGGCAGATGTCTAGATGTCCACAGGTAGTAAGGCTGTATTGAATAGCTTGGTTCTGACCCCATCCTGCCTCAAAAAATGGATGAAGACAAAATATGGGGGAAAAAGTTCTCTTGAGGAGTAGTAAGATGTGGTTGAGATTTTTTTTAATGCAAAATTAAATATGAAAGGGTCTTACTGGCCTGTGGGTGAAACTCTTCCTCTTTAGGAAGCAGACTTGTTAGTTTTATGAAACGGGACTACAACATACAATGCATTTATTTAAAAGTTCTATCTTCTTGATAAGTTCTTTTTTATTGATATGCAGTGGTCTTCATGTCTTTTAGTCTGTGTTTAGATTCTGCTTTACTAGGTATCAGAATAGCTAGCTATTCCAGGCTCATTGGGGCTTGCATTTACTCGATAAGTTGACTTTGAGCCATGAGATGTTTCTTAGAAGTAACAGATAATTGGGGCTAGGGTTTTCTTTTTTAAATTTTTTTTTGAGCTATATATTTTTCTCCATTCCTCTTCCATCCTCTTCCCTCCCCTTCAACCGTATCCCATGCTCCTCATACTCCCAGTTTACCCAGGAGATCTCGTCTTTTTCTAATTCTATATAGATTAGATCTATGTATGGGTGATTCGGAAATGTCTTTAAGTCACAGATTGCTTTGATAAAATGGGGGGGGAGGCAAAAAGAAATAATCATCTTTACCAAAATTCATTTACCTACAAATGTTTACATGTAGTTTTCAGAAGACTTAAGAATAAAATTTCAGGATCACCTGTTTATCCCTATTTTATGAACTGAACATATTGGTTCTTTTGACCATATCTTAAGAAAAATTTATTTTTGTTCATTTATAAATTTGAAATATACAGTATCATCTGTATTTTGTTGTCAGTTTAAAAAACCATTTACAATCCTTGAAATATCTAAACATTTAGAGTCAAATAAAGTCTAAAATGACCTCTGCTCAATAAACCCCCTCCCCCTCTTTTTGTTTGTTTTGTATATGATCCAGAATCCCCCTGTAGAGCGTGGCATACGCCCTCTGGATAAGCATTCATTTTTAATGCAGCTTCTAAAGAGTGGGTGGTAGCAGTTTGTCCGCCTTCAGTCCAGTGTTAGGTGAATACGTCACCAGAATTGCTGTTGATGAGGTTGAGCCTTGGGGATGCCCACTGTTCTCACCATCTGGGCTCCTGTGTAGGATTCTTCTCCCCGTTCTCGACATCCAGAGTCGGGGGCTTTTGTGATGTATGTAATTCCACATGCACAATGCCAAGTGTACAGTGCTGCGTGCACCGCACAGGCTCATATCACCGTGTCTGGTGTGCACAAGCCCTTGCTTCTAACTCTTCAAGAAGCTACTGGAGGGCTCTGGCTTGTGAAAGTGTGTGGCATAATTGCCATGGACACTTTGTGGTCTGTACATGAGACCCTGGAGAATAGTATCCAGCAGCTCACAGACTATGATTGACAGGAAGAACTGCCCAGTCCTGATGAAGCATAATCCCAATGTCCTGAGAGATCGGGGCTAACCACAGCAATAAGAGAGTGGTGATATCCTCCATGACACAAGGAGATTTTTAGGAGACTTTAGCTTAGTGAAAGACCTTTAATTGCAGAGTTGGGAGTATATGGCACGATCCAAAAGGTTTCTAAAGCCTCGGAACACATTGCTGGGGGTACTGACTATGCCCGTCTGCGGGCATCATTTCTAGAAAAGGAAGTGTACGTCAACAGTTATTTAAATGTTCTGCAAACGGCAAGCGCCATCGCTTTGTATCTGGAGTTCTGGATGCAGCCTCAGTGGCGGTCAGGCCCTTCAATGCCAGAGTGGACAAAAGAGCATGCAGTTAGCTCTAAAGAAGGCCGTTCCTTGCCCTCTGCTGCAGCCTAGCTCCCCCACAGTGGGAACATCTTCCTGCTAGTCACTTTAAAGTCTTCTCTCCGACACCAACGCTGTGCTTCCTGCTTATCGTCACAGTTATTTGTGGCAACTCCTTTCGTTGCTGCCCACACTGTGGTCAGTAAACCTCTTACTTTATACATCTACAGCATCGTTTCTTCGTGACTTCCTGGGATGGGGAGAGGCCCTAGGAGTGTATGCAGCGCACACCGCCTGACTGCGCTCTATGTGCTACGATACAGTTTGCGAGCTTCGGGCAAGGGGCTGGAGGTTGAAACATACAGAGTCACATAGACAGAGAGACAGAGACACAGACCTCTAGTCACTGGTAAGAAGCCCTTTATTCAGTAGCACCATGGAGGCTTATACACCCAACAGTCAGGTGGTCCAACAGGTGAAAACCTCATCCCCTGATCCTCAAGGCCAAGGCAACACGTGCGTGAAGCAGAGCTGGTAAACAACTTTGACACAGCCTTTAGTAACTCAGATCAGAAGGAAAGTAAAGATCTCTAGCAAGGAAGAGCAGCTGGAGGCCAGGACTCCAAATGGTCCCAACAAGTTTAAGCCTTCATTTCTTCTAGAAGAGGGCACAAAAGAGCTCACAGAATGTTGTGAAATAGCTGAAAGAAAGACAAACAGCAGAAGCATAGCATTCAGGGATGCTATGTATTTACGTCAAGGGCTGGCATCTTAGAATGGCGTGCATGCGCCAAGGATTTATGGTGTGGAGTATTTCATGGGCCTTTCAAGGATGGAGGAAATTTGTTTTTAAACGCTGACTACTTTAAAGATACCCTTGAGGGGCAGGCTCTTTACCGTGCGTGTTTCACGGGCTCAGCAGAGCTGGCCTTTTTCCACAGCATTCACCTTCCAAAAGCTGTCCCAGCGCTGTGGAAACAGACTGCCGGATATTCCAGAGCTGCGAGTCTTGTGGGAACGGCCTGTCTTTGAGGTTAGATAAATAAGCTGAAGTCACTTCTGACATGTTGGAGCTGTCTGCACAGAGTGTGCACTCGTAGTTTTGAGAGCCTGCTAAAGGCAGTGGTGTGAAGAATCCTGTCTGCAATCCTCTGGTCTCTTTGGTCCTTCGGAAGCATTTGCAAGGGTCAGGATGTTTCTAGATGTGAAGTCCCCGAGTTGGCTTCTTAGCAAGGGGGCTTTTGTCTCCCATGCACATCTACAGCCTCGCTGCACATTGTATCCTGTGTCGTGTTCCTACCCGCTGTAGACTTTCCCTGGCTGCAGGTTCAGCGCCACACTCTTAGCGTACAGAGGCTTGGGTCCAAGTGTGCTTGTTTCTAGGCTACGCCAGTTCCAGAGTCTGAACATTATAGAATCTTCTGGACCCACTTTGTTTTTGACTACTGTGTTAAGCTGTCCAGGCGCACCTGCGCTCCACCAATCAGAAGCAGGACAGGAACCGTGGACTACTTTCCACTAGCAGTATTGAATACCACTAATGCTTTTGTCATTACTGACAGTTTGAAAATGGACGTTGAGGATCTGGGAATGGGGCAAAAGTGTCCCATCCCCTGCTGTCCCTGTTCCCGCCTCTCCTCTTGTCCCTTCCAATAGTTTGGATTACAGTAGGTATTCTAAGTTCCTCTCTCTCTCTCTCTCTCTCTCTCTCTCTCTCTCTCTCTCTCTCTCTCTCTCCTATAAAAACAGTGCCTAAACCTTCCAAGATGCTCCAAAGGAAAAGATGTTTATCCTCCTTAGAAAGCCAGAGTTATTAATATACAGCCCCAGAAGATTTTCCTGGCCTTTCATTTACACATATATTTAGGCTGCTTTAACAAGTCTACGTGGGTAAGCCACTACTCCAGGACAACCTAGGTAAGGGAATCTGGATGGTTTTCCCAGGGACTTTGTGCTAAATCAGAGGCTGTCAGCTGGAGGCACATCAAATTGCTGAAAGAAAAAGCTGTCTAGGAGGAATCTCACCTTGGCTTGCCCTCTTAGAGTCAGTGTTCTACACCCCAGCGATGTCACAATCCAGCGGGGAACAGCACTGATAGTGTGGATTCCTTGGAAACGGTCCTTAACTACTCAAGGACTGGTAATCTAGCCTGCTCAGTGGGCTGGGCTTCAGTGCGTGAATTTGGGGGAGAAGCAGACATTCCCTTGACAGCACTTGCCACTCAAGTTATTACATGGCATTATTCTGAAAATGACATCAGAAATGTAAATATCAGGAGAGATAAAATTATAACCCTTTGCAAATGATATAATTGTTTACCTTGAAAAATAAAGTGCAGTCTCTTTAGCACCTCTTCCATTTTAAAGATTTGGTTTTGTTTTCTTATGTGAATGTATCTGTGCATGTCTGCTTATGTGCAAAGGCACCCTCAGAAGCCAGGAGAGGAGGGGCACTGGGGGTAATTGTTACTTTTTTTAATTGAACACCTACCAAAATTAAGTCATCTATTAGAGTGATGGAAACAAGATAAATAAGGCTCATAACTTCCTCTAAGTCAATAGCAATCAATAACTACTAAACATAGTCTATATGTATTACATATGTGTATACATATATACATATGATCTTGTTTGATACCACAACCAAACCTTCCAACAACTATAAGCTGCTGCAGAGGGAATTTATTGAGAAATGCATTAGAGCTACCTACATTCTGGTTAAGAGATGTTCTGAATCTAATGACATGGCTCTGAATCTCATTTTCTGTGTTTAATAGCTGTGACCTTAGGAAAGCTCGACTTTTCTAAAAATATCTATGTCCGTGTCATTTGCGTGATCCGGCTGTTTGGGGTTAGCCTAGCTTTCTCGGCACCATTTGATGTCTGTCAGTGTGTTCCTTTTATACGGCAGCTGTAGCAAAAGACTACAAACTTCCAGGCTGAAGACACCACTAGTTGATTATAATACAGATCAATAGGTCCGTCAGTGGAGTGTGGCTGAGCTGACTGCGCTATCTGGAGGATCAAAGGTCAGGTGAAGGTGTTGTTGAGGGTGAATCCCTGTCTGGGGGCTCTGGGATTTCATCCCCTTCCTGTTGTTGGCAGAATTCAGCTCCTCATTGCAGAACTCAAGGGCCCACTTGCTTGTTAGCGTCAGCTGGAGGAGACTCCCTGATCGTCCAGGCTATCTGCGTTTCTTGGCTCACGGAGCCTTTCTTTCACACTCATCGGGGGAAGATGGTGCCCCTCGTCATGTCCTTAGGCCTTGTCACCCCACCTCTGTTCTGGTTTTCAGTTCTAAGCACCTCGCTGCTTTTCTGGTCTGCAGGACTCACTGCACAGGATTGGTCTGTCTGGATAAGCATCCTCTTTTAAGGCCATCTGACTTGAAAACTTAATCAAATCTGCAAAACCCCATCACACCGGTACTTATGTTACAATCCTGGGATGCGGACTGTAACATAGGGAGTCCAATCAGAGGATGAGAATCTTGAGGCAACACCTTTGGAAATCCCGCCATCACACACAGATGGCACAAAGACACAGGATTAAAGATGAAACCCCAGGGAGCCACCAACTCGGACTCGGGTTTTAAGGCCCTCAAATATTACATCTAAACACGATAACATTCCTGTTCTCATTTGGCATTCCTTCTGCACTTAAGGCTGCTGGAATCCAGCGTGAGGTCCAAAGTTAACAAAATACCAGACAGGAAGGAGAGCAGGACCAGCACCGCCCTCCCACTCCAGGCAGCAACTTTTCTAGTCTGTGCCTACTTCTTTGAGCATCAATTGCATCTTTTTTCAGAAAATATATTCTTTTCTTGTATCAATACATCCTGGCCGCAGTTTCCCCTCCCACCATTCCTCCGAAGTCCCCCACACCTACCCTCATCCCCAAGATCTCCCCCTCCAGTTGTCCAGTTTCCCTTCAGAAAAGAGCAGATCTCCAAGAGACAATAGCCAAGCATGACAAGATACAGTCAGACAAGGCAAAAAGCCAACACTTTGTAGCCAGACAAGGTAACCCAAGAGGAGTCCCAACTGATGGTAAAGGAATTAGAGATACACCCACTCCCACTGTTAGGAGTGCCCACGGAACACCAAGATACTAGCCATAATGTATATGCAGAGGGCCTGCTGCAGGCTCCTTGATGCCGCTTGAGCCCTTGTGACCTATATGTGTCCTGATTAGTTGATTCAGTGGGTCATGTTCTCCTGGTGTTCTCCATCTCCTCTGATTCCTGTCATCTTTCCATCCACTATCTCTAGGGGGAGGGACCCCATGGAGACTTCCAGTTTATACTCTCTCTTCACTTAATATCTGACTGTGGATCTTTGCATTTGCTGCCAGAGGAAGCCTCTCTGGTGGTAACTGGACAAGGCACAGATCTATGAGTATAACATCATTGAAAACCATTTCATTGTGTGTGTGTGGGTGGGTGTGTGGGTGGGTGGGTGGGTGGGTGGGTGGGTGGGTGTGTTTCTTTTTGGCCAGTAGTGTTTGGTTCAACCCTAGGTCACTGGACTATCCAGTCTCTGGATCCTGGACATCCAGGCAGTGTAGGGCATGGGCTCCCACTTGTAATATGGGCCTCAGGTTAAACCAGACGTTGCTTGGCCAATCCCACAAGTTCAAGGCCACCATTTCTCCAGCACATCTTGCAGGCAGAACAGATTATTGGGCAAGGGTTCTGTGGTGGGTATTGTTTTCTCTTTTGGAAACCTGCCAGTACCTCCCCATGCCAAAGAGACTAGAATGGAAGGGTGCAGGTTCATTGTAGGCACCAGCTCAACCTATCTGTGTTCAGTGAGCAGTATGGTTGCTGTCCTTGGCAGTGGAACCCTGCTGTCAGTTTTTGGGAGCAGCCCTCTGTCCTAGCAACATCCTGGGTTCTTTAGGGATCTCCACGAGAACCCCTTGGCCAACAACTCAACCAAATTCAGCACAATCCCATCACAGGCAACCTTGCCTGGCTGCAAACAATGGCCAGTTCAGACTCCATGGCCTCCATTACCAGCAATCCTCACTAGGGCCACCCTCATGGATTCCAGGAAGTTCCCACTGCATGAGGTCTCCACCCTCCCCACACCTACATGTATGCCCTCTAATTCCAGCTGTCTCTTCCTGCTCTCTTTCTTTAAAAAAAAAAACAACAGCACAAAACAAAGCAAAAGCAAAACTCTTGGGTCTGATGCAATGCTTCACTCCAAGTATCAATCTGTAATTTCTGCGTGTACATACGACATTTCTAAGTCAATCAGGTGTTTCTGAAGACACATAGCAGATTCCCTAAGAGACTTGAATGGTCAACTTGGTAGAGTGGATGGAACAAGCAGTGCCTAAGGCTTAGCAGAGTCCTGGGCTATAAGATGGAGCACAGAGTGACCACCTCCTAGGAGGGAGGAGTGACTGAGAATTTGAAAGAGCCACCAGGCTCTTGAACCATGCCTTCTCCCTGCTACAAGGCACTTTGGGCGTGCCATTTTAATAGTGGTGAGATGATTTCTGCAGAAAGCTATTCCGTGTTCTCCCCCTTTGGAGCACTTTAGGAGGAGAGAGATCCCTCAAACCAGCTGCCTCGTTCAGTCCCAGGCACCATTGAGGCACCCTTCACTTTTAAGAATAGAGGGAAATTGCTCTGAGTTTCAATAGCCCAGCAAAAATGCGAATACTTATCAAGATGTGGTTGAAGCAATGTCTTCAGGTCTTCCGTCATCCTCTGTGCCACCGTCTCCTTTGCAGACCACTTCCCCACCGATTTGCCCAACTTAAAATCCCTTCCGTTCCCAGAGTGAGGCAATTTCACTGGCTCCTGCCCCGTAGCATCATACATAAACTGACGAAGTGCCCCATGGACCAAAGCCTTTGCTGCCCCACGGTTTCTCGTGCATATGCCATACAAATGCAATCAGCCCTTTCCGATTAGCTGTGCCTTCCCCAGCTCCTGACGTGTGCTCCAAACACTAAATGGTATTTGTCTCACCGTTCTGTGGCCCTGTTCCTAAAGGAGTTGCCTTTGTCATATTTGTTTTTGTTCCCAAGGTGTCCCTCAGCCTCATGTCACTTGGTTGAAGAGAGGAGGATCTCTGAGTGATAATGTTTCCTTGCTTTTCAATGGATCCCTGTTGTTGCAGAGTGTTTCCCTTGAGAACGAAGGAGCCTACCTTTGCACAGCCACCAATGCTCTTGGGAAAGCCGTGTCAACCTCTGTGCTCCACCTGCTGGGTGAGTGTCCCATTCTCGTTGTTCCTGGTGTGCCCTTCATATGTAAAACGCTGGGCCAAGGCGCGTGGACATTGGAGTCAAAGTGTGAATGACACGGGTGTTTCACGGTTCTCACCCCTGCCACCACTGCCTGCTTCTAACAAGTCCCTTCTAACACCCTGTCACACCGGTCCTCAGAAGGTGGTGACCAAAAAAAGAAAAGAAAAGAAAAGAAAAGAAGGTGGTGACCGTGAAGCTGCTCTTCTTCTCAGGCAGCATGCCTTTTTCTGCCCACAGTTAAGACTTTACATGTCCTGCTTCTATGACTGATTAACTCTCAACCCTGATCGTATGTGGGTGCTGGACTGAGGACTGTTTTAGTCAAGATGATTTCTGGTCCTATGAAATGTACGCATGCACACACACGCGCACACACACACACACACACACACAGGCACACTTGGACAGGCAGACTTGGACACACACCCATAAAGGCGCACACCCACCTACTTCCAGACCTGTGTGAGCCAAAGCATCCAAGCACACGCAGCGTTCTGTTAGAAAAAGTTCTCTTCACAGCTGTCTTCAAGAACACTCAGCCGAATGGGAAGTTGATGGCTTTCGCTTGGTAAGATGTGTTACACATTGTTTTCTCAGAACGAAGAGGACTGGGCAGTAAGACTGTATTTCCTAAGGCTCAGAAAAAGCGTGTTCTCCAGGCATCCAATGGCAGAGCAAACAGCGACAACTCAGCTGGAGAGCCCCTGCCTCAAGGTTTGGAAATTTGACTGTTTGCAGGCTTTCCTTTCTGGGGCGTGTATTTTCTGCTGGGTGACTCTGATTTTCTCTTTGCAGTCTGTTTCTGATCGTTTACTCAAACTTTTTCCTTGCTCCTCAGCTTTTGGTAGTTCAACCTATTCCTTTCCCAGTGGAACAGGTTTTGCAGTGAGGCAGCTCACGGAGCTCATATCATTAATACACATCATTATTTGTGATGATGGCGATATTGATTTTCCAGCTTCCAAACTATCATTGCCTGAATAAATACCAGTAGAAGGAAGTTCTCCATGAGTGGTGGGATCAGTTCTTTCATTTTCTAATTCACACACAAATTTCCCATACATCCCAACTTCTCATACACTGCTCCGTGATCCAAGAAACCTACACCAGGTGTTCCAAGCTTGTAACCCACTTCAGAAGGCCATGGGAAGTAAGGTAGAGGTAAGAAAATCAGAAAGGACAGTCAGGAAAACCGATGACGCTCTCAGCTCCTGGTTCCTCAAAAGTAGGTTATGATGGCCCAAGGACAAACCAAAACTACTGTCAAGCCATGTGTTTTGCTATGTGGACTAGTTAGAGCTATGATGTCCTTTGGGGATTTGAAATTCTGAACCACGTATCATGTAGGACATAATCTTGTATATAGGGGGTCTAGAAGATACAGTTTCTATGAGGCATACTTCCTGATATTCACGGGAGAGGATAGGAGGGGTAAATGGTGTTAAGCTGTCCATCGACACTACACCACGTTACTGATATCGTCACTACTTAAGACAGTCATTTAGATGTAATACTCTCATTATTACAGTTAGTTATCTATTCATTTGGCATTCAGTGATAAGTGCTGAGCACTTGTTTTTTCTAGGGCTGCTGCCCTACAGTCTTGGTCTTTGAAAAGTTTGCAGTCCAAGAGGGAGGCACGCATGTGGACAATTCTTCTGGGTTAGTGTAGAGGATACCATGAGAAAAACATGGCCGCAGTGCAAGGGCATTGCTGAAGAAGAGGCCCAGCTTCTTTCTGGACGAGTCAACTAGGTTTTCGTGTACATCATGACATGTGTTCTAGGAAGAGAAAGAAGGACCCTCCGATAAGAGAAAGTAGAATGTGAGAAAACATTTAGATATTGCATGTGTCATGGGCAAAAAGACCATAAGAATCCCTGCAGCAAATCAAACATCAGCTGTTCATGAAACCAATGCTACTGGAAGGCCAGGCCTTTGCTGTAGATGACACTTAGCACCTTGTACCCAGACTTGTACCTACGCAGAAATGTATACAAATACTTAAATGTACCTGCTTCAAAGTGTGTCAGCCCTTCAGTGATAAATTAGGCTATTATTTTATAGAGAACTATTTGTTCATCAATGTTGCTTCAACTTATCTATGGCATACCCTGTCCTCACGTTGAACAGGACAGCATGTATGGCTTTGGCCTTCCGGTAGGAAAGATGAACAGGAATTAAGTAAACAAATGTGTGTTTATTTTTCCATAGCTAAGCACTAAGAAGGAAATGATCAGATCGATAGTTATGTAATGTTTGGTAGTGACTGCTTTGGGGAAGGTAGTCAGGACAGGCCTTCTGGGGAGGAGGTAGGTGAGCCTGGACCTAATGGAGGAGGTGGAGCCCTCTGTGCGCAGGGTGAGAAAGCGGTATTCCCAGAGGAGGATTAATCAGCGCCAACTACACATGGAAAGTAGTGTGGTGTGCTTAAGGAAAAAAACGAGCATGCGTGTACCGAGGGTACAGGAGGGGAAGGGAGTTGCTAAAAACCAACCACCCAGGCCTTCAAGGGTCAAGTTAAAATGTGAAGAGTTAGCAACGCGTTTCATATGGGAGTGTCAGGCTGCGATGTACTTTGCAAACGCAACTGGAAAAACATTGGCAGAGCCTATTTCCTCATTCTAACAACCTCCCACCTAAGTGATTTCCGTCTGTCTTTAGCGGGACTATTTTTTTTTATTGTGTTTTCTTTGAATTTTTTTTAAATTTATTTATTTATTAAAGATTTCTGCCTCCTCCCCGCCACCGCCTCCCATTTCCCTCCCCCTACCCCGATCAAGTCCCCCTCCCTCATCAGCTCGAAAAGCAATCAGGGTTCCCTGACCTGTGGGAAGTCCAAGGACCACCCACCTCCATCCAGGTCTAGTAAGGTGAGCATCCAAACTGCCTAGGCTCCCCCAAAGCCGGTTTTTGATCCTAGCGGGACTATTTCTGATGAAGAACAGAGGCCACCATTCCCTCGCTACCAATCAGTACACAAAACTCCTGACAGACTCTTTATTAAAAGCGACATACAAGTGTGCTGTGTGGCCCCGTTCCAGGGGAGACCTGGACAAAGGTCTGCTCACCACAGATAGGGAACTGACAGAGACCAAAGTAAGGATGACAACGAAGTGGAGCTTGGTGAGCCAGAGTTAACTTACAGGAGTATGGGAGAGGCCTACTGCAGGGATAGGAATGACTCAAAGGAACCCGCAGCACTGAAACCTGCCATCCCCCAGTAGGGTGACTGCTTGTGACATCTGGGACCTGGGAGCTCACTGCGGGACTTTCGGGCAGCCCAACAGTCTGAGTATCTCTTCAGTCCCCCTGACTGATATGAGCCTCTTCAGCAGGCCTTGCTGCTAATATAGACTTGGGGAAGGAGGAGTTCTGCGCATCTCATTGATTTCAGTGCCTTAAGTCGCTTTAGGAGCTCTTGGGTCTCACTGAGCCTTGGAGGAAAACCGGGCAATGCATATTCATGCCTACTAGAATAGCTGAAAGCAAAACCATGAACTAAATTCCAGTGAGTGATCTTTCAACTAAAGCTTCCCTCTGATGGTGAGCTGAGACCACACTGGAAGACTGTTGGACACTTTATAGTTACACATACACACATCCTTGGTCCAGAAATTCTTCTCACTGGTATTCATTGAAACAGAGCGAAAACATGCTCACAAAAAAAAAGGTTTGAGAGCTGTCATGATAGCTGTTGACAGCAGACTATGGTGTATTAGTTAGCAATAAAGGAGATGCACTGTTGATACTCCCGACGACATGAGTGTATCCCCAAACACAGTGTACTAAGCAAAGGAAGCTAAATACAGAAGCCCAGGAAGAAGCAAAGACAAGTTATACTGATAGTTTTTTTTTTTAACGTGGTCACCTGAGAGGGGAAGGGGCTGATTGGAAAACGGCACAATGAAAGTTTTAGGATGTTAAAAGACATTCTTCACCTGCTGTGGATCACAGAAGAAGAGTTTAGGTAATTGTGAGGCTCATAAAATTGAGATCTCAGCACTTCTATTACATAAATTATACCTTCAATAAATACCCAGTCGTTTTAAAGAAAGGCACATGCACCCTGTCTTGCACTGGTACCCGGAGTTAGGCACATGCGGGTTCCAGTCTCCCTGACACATAACAGACACCGGGCAACTTACTTAGCCTCTTTCAGACTCTCCACCCCTGTAAATAAAAGTAAAGTTAGCGGCTTCATGACAGAACATGGAAGAGTCAATAAAAATTAATTGTTAGTGTCTAACCCACTACCTGCTCACCCTGGAGAGTCTCAGTACACAACCACAATGAAAAACAAGCTGTTTTTAACTAAACTATGATCTGAAAGTCCAGCTGAGGTGTGATTTATGGTTCTGGTCTACAAAAGATGCCACGTGCAGTTTAAGGTGAAAACTCAAAACCCAGAATAGAAAAGAGTAAGTTTGGAAGCCATTCCGTTCTGTGAGAGATCATGTGGACACAGCTGGTAGCGATCAATTATTCACCATCATTGCAGGGAAATTTGGCATTCTCTGTGGCCGTCCACAAACCTGTCATCATCGCGTCCTACCTCATCGTCTACCGCGTGTCAGCGGGGAAGCGTAACACAAAAGCTGTGCTTCCTGGGGGCGCTTGGCTTCTCCTCCTCTAAAGGAAACCCCATTCTTATCTTTCCAGTTGTCTCCAGAGCAAATCATTTATGCAGTTTTAGGGCTGATGTGATGTTTGGATGAAGAATTCGTGGAAAAGTAAGGGTGGGGCTCAAATGCATCTCACCTTACTGCTTAACCCCGGATCCCTGGTTTTTCTGATAAATTATCTTCAATCTCCACCTGATCTGCTTTTGGAAAATGGACGGCGTTAGGGCATCCCCTGCAGAGGCCTTCCTCCCTGTCCTCTTGGCGCTGCTCAGAGAACGCTGGGGAAGCACTGGCTGCCCGATACCTCCTTCCTTTCTCCTGGGTTTTTCTGGTAGACCTAGCTGGCTATCTCCTAGGCTGAGCTCCAAGGGAGCTCATGCTGGCCGCCATTTCCAGTCAGCAGGTACAGTAGAAACTCAAGAGAAAGCCTCCCCTGTGCAATGGCCTTTTCTGTATGGGCTGCCTAAAATGCAGGGAGGTAGCTAAGCCCAGAATGGTTCATGGTGTTCTTTTGACCTGTTGCCTCCAGCGCATCATCCTTTCTTATTTGGGATTGTTGGTGACATTTCATTTCCTTTTCTGCAGAGCCTTTTTGGGAACCTGGTAACTGGACGCATTGTTCTGCCACCTGTGGCCCCTTGGGGGTCCGCCTTCAGAGGCCACGGTGTGTGATGACCAGTGGGCAGGAAGCGAGTGAAGCCCTCTGTGGGGCTCACAGGAAGCCGCTGACTGGGTTTCAGTCCTGTAACACCCAGGATTGCCCGGCAAGGTATGTATGTTTAGTTACTGTCTTACCAGTACACTAGATTTTACTGGTTTTGAAAGACACAATAGGGGCTGGAGAGCCAGCTCCGTGGTTAAGAACATTGGCTGGTCTTCCAGAGGACCCAGGTTCAAGTCCCAGAATCCCCATGGCAGCTCACAACCGTCTGTAAGTCCAGTTCCAGGGAAACTGACACCCTCTTCTGGCCTCTGTAAGCACCAAGCACACACATGGTGAACTGACATACATGTAGGTACAACACCCATACACATAAAATAATATAAAAAGTTATTTTTAAGAAGGCACAGTAATTTGTATTGGGTAATAGCTCAGTAGCTATACTCAGAGAAAGGGTTAATGTGAAATAAATGACTGAGTGTCACATAGCCCATCAAAGATTTGATCCAATGATACAAAAGTAAATAATAAAAGACAACTAACAAACGAAGAGGTGTTTTTGCATTTTTGAGTTCAGATCTGTGAGGCAGGAATGATTTTTCAGCCCTAATTTCCTGATTAAAAGATGGCTAGTCAGGGCTAGAGAGAGGACTCAGTAGTTAAGAGGCTTGTTGCTCTTGCAGAGAACCTCAGTGCTCAGCAACAATGTCCATGGGCTCACAACTGCCTGTAACTCCAGTTCCAGGAGGTCCAGTGCCCTCGTCTGCACCCATAGCATACACACACATACACACACAAGCACACAAACACACACAGACAGACACACACACACGCATGCACACACACATGTAAACCCATGAACACAGACATAGTCATGTAGACACACACATACGCACTACTAAAATTGATAGATTGTTTTAAATAAGAGACCCCTACTGGTGCACAGCTCCGTTTCCTATAGAAATGTCCACACCGCAGGCGGTTGCCCATGCCTCGGAAGTCTGTGAGAAGCAGAGTTGCTGTGTCAGACACAACAGCTCCTTTGAGGCATTGTCCTTGGAAGGCCTGTCAATGTTGCAGACATTCTACCTGTCATGTCTTTTAGTAACTACTGTCATTCCTAAATGGAATACATCATACTAAGGGTCACCCTGGCGAAAGCGTAAATCTCACGCTGCGAAGCCACAGGGAAGTGTGTGCATTGACAGTTGGTGCACGGTGGCAATTCTCTATTAAACCTTGTAGGGGGCACACTCATCACTACATTGGTTCCCTCCACCTAGGGACACTGCTGTTCCCTGTGGGGAGGGGAGGAGGAAGACTAGAAGTCACCTATGCTGCAGCCTTGCCTGGAGAGGCGTGTGACTCCCCAGACCCCACCATAGTGTTAAGATCAACAGATGAGCCTTCACCCTTTCTAAGGCCCTGTAGCTTTTGTTCCTAGGTGGAACACGAGTGTGTGGTCCGAGTGTTCTGTGTCTTGCGGCGAAGGATTTCACAGTCGGCAAGTGACATGCACCCAGACAAAAGCCAATGGGACTGTGCAGGCGGTGTCCCCAAGGGCGTGTGCTCCCAAAGAGAGGCCTCTGGGGAGAAAATCATGTACGCTCCGTCCGTGCACTCAACAGGCCATCGGCCCGGGAAGCCAGGTAACCTTGGGTGTTGGCAGTGTTAGCTGTAATCACCTCTTTGTTACCCATGAACTTTAGAATTGTTTGAGAACATCTCACTTGAATTTCAAGCAACAGTGTACCACTGGGGCAGGAATCGACATGAAATCCGGAGTCTGATTACTGCACAGAACCAGATCAATTGATCAGTGACTTAAAGTTCAAGGGCAGTTTTGAAGAAACTAAACAGCATTAAACCACAAAATGTTTTTTGAAGGAAATTGAAGAAAATCTAAAGAAATAGATTTCCTATGTTTGTGACTGGCATGATACTAATACCAACACTCTCCAAATTTATCTAAAGAGTCACAGCAGCCTCTCCCAGAAATTGGCAAGCTGAATCCAATCTAAAATCTGTGTGGACCTAAAAATAATCAACAATATCCAAAACAAGTCTTCTGAAATAGAGTAAGTCGGAGGGTCCACACTTCTGATTGCAAAACTTTCTACAGCACAGGGCTCTTCTACCGCGGGACAGACATACATCTCTGGAACAGAATGGAATCCAGAACTTGTAGTAAGGAGGCCACTAGTTTGTTCCTGGCGACTTAGCCCCAAAGTAATCACACAGAAACCGTATTATTTAAATCACTGCTTGGCCCATTAGCTCTAGCTTCCTATTGGCTAATTTAACCCATTTCTATTAATCTGTGTATCACCATATGGTTGTGGCTTACTGGCTAAAGTTCTGGCATCCTCTGGCAGCTCCATGGCTTCTCCCTGACTCCACCTTCCTTCTCCCAGAATTCAGTTTAGTTTTTCCCAACCTACCTAAATTCTGCCCTATCAACAGACCAAGGCAATTTCTTTATTAACCAATGGTATTCACAGCATACAGGGGGGAATTCCACATCAAGAACTAAAGCATTTGAATCTTGGTCAGATAGACAAAACCATCCATTGAAGAAAGGAATATTATTCTGTGATGATTAATCTCAGTTGCCAACATGCTGGGCTTAAGAAAGTCCCCCCCCCCCAGTACTTGGGGGTATATCAGTGATAAAGTTTCCAGAGATTAATCAGAGAGGTGAGGCTTCTCCTGAATGTATGCAGCTTCCTCCTATGGGCTGGGGTCCCAGAATGGGTACAAAAAGAAAAGGGAGAAAGGCAGCTTAGATCAGGCATCCTCCCTGATTCCTGATCCTCTGAGAGCTGACCCCATTCCTGCTGCCACTGCTGCTTGCTCTTGACACCTGCCATCCCTAGCCAGAAGGACTGCATCCCCTGGACCATGAGGCAAAATAATTCTTTCCGCCCTTGGGTTGTATCCTGTCAGCAGCTGATCTGGGGATCACCACAGGAAGTGACACCCTTTTAACAAATGCTCAGGGCAACTGTGCAGCCACAGAAAAGCATGAAGTCTTGCTCCCTGCTTACAGGAAGTACAGACACCGTGAAATCCATCAAAGACTCTTAGGAGCCAACCCTGTAAAATGTTCAGAAGAAAAAAGTAGGCATCATTCTTTACACTGTAGGAAATGGCATTTTACATAGAACACCAAATAAATAGATGGAACAAAAATGAATATCTTGAATAATATCAAAATTGTTGATAATTTTATGGCAGGTGAATTAAAGCCCAATAAAGTATTGTTATAACATAACAAGAGTGTATGAGAGATATTGGCTAAGTAAAGTAAGAAAAATAAAGAAAATCAAAGGGTACACTTAGAGTATATACTAAAGAATTCTGACCTGACCAGAGAGCTCATTCTAACAGTAATAAAAATATAACAGACTTTTCCATGCATGATATGATTATGAAGAAAATGTAATGGGTGTCACAGATGTTCACAATTCAAGGGCTGCAAATCAAGCTTGAGTTGTTTCTCCTGCGGCTACACTTGCATTAGCATAAGTACCTCCATCTTTGCTCAGAGTGAATAAAAAACAAAACACACGTGCACAAAAACCCCAAAACAAATCAAACATGGGCTTCACTATTTGTTTTAAATATAGCTGTTTCCATACTTAAACTTAATCAAGGCAGAGTTTATCCCATCCTTCTCCCTTCATCCCAAGGTGGTCTGGGTTTCAGGGATAAAGGGTGGGAGGAGGGTAGGTCTGTCTGCAGAGCTGTTGTCGGACCCCTTCTAACTTCAGTCCAGATCTCAGTACCTACGGTGCCTGAGCCTGCAGGGCATATGAAACACTGCACTGTGCTTCTGTTCTAGTGTCCCGGACGCTGCATGGGCCACACCATGAGGATGCAGCAACACCACACACCCTGTGCCCACAATGGCTCCAGCTCCGACTGTGAGGACAGAAAGAGGTACTGATCCCAGCCTAGTGTGGCATGCACCTTCCCTCGCGCCTCCAGGGACCAGCACTGCCTGCTGTGGGATTATTCCTACTTTCTGCCACTTCTCATAATTGAAAATTCATATTCAATTATGATTTATTCAATATCATCCTTGATGGTATACATTATACTGATATGGCCAATAAGCACTACTCACAATGACAGCAATTTGGATGTTGAATAACAAGAGAAACTCTAAAGGGAAAATGTGGCACCTCAAATAGATTTATAAACACATACACATATATGTATATATGTGCATTGTGCATGTATATATGTGTATATATACACTTATATAATATATGTGCTACATATATTACTTATGTGCCATATATGTTTTGTATGTGATTTGGCATGTATGTGTATATATAATGTGGCGTATATACATGTGTTATGTATGTATGTATGTATGTATGTATGTATGTATGTATGTATGTATATCTGCTCAAGCCTAATATTTCACTTGGGTTTACAGCTTACATTTTCCCATTTTCCAATGAATGATTTATTCCTATTTAGAAGTGTGCTGATTTGGATATTAGTATAAATATTTAGCAGAGACTAAAAATAACCTTTTTAGTTTTTAAGGGGCTGTTCGCTTTTCTCTTGCACGAAAGTCCGCGTGGACAGGTGATAGAGTAGAACTTGACTCACGAGAGCACCTGGAGGGCCAGACTCCATCTGCTGATTCTCCTACCCTAGAAGACAAACTCCCAGCAATCAGCAAGCATGAGGGAATCTGCAAGTTATACAACCGCAGGGGATTTTTATTCCATTGTTCTTTAGTTGTGTGACCTTGGACTAGCTACCTGTCTACGTCTGCAAACAGAATGCCATCATGCATATGATCCTGAAGTTAAGCTGTTCCAATGTGAGCATAGGATCAGCACCTAAGCAGTCCTGGTCATAGCAAACACTCCATATCTAATTCTTTCTTACTGCTCCACATCCTGAGCCCTGCTGAAGGAAGTGGAATGACCTTGACTATTGGCTTGGCTACTCTTGTGAGCCTGCAGTCTGGTTTGGCAGCGTTGAGCCAGCAGTATTTCCTATTCCCACAAGGTGCTTTCAAGCCAGAATCATTCTCCTCGAATGGAAAATGTTTGTAGCAGCTGCCCCCATTCTCAGCAGACAACTCAGTTTCCTACTTTCCTGAGAAGATAGAGACCACACACAGATGTGCCCATCCCAGATGTTTCCCTCTGCAGTCGTAAAGACGTGTTTACAACACAAAAGCACATATGGAGAGAGCCTTTTATTTTAACATACTATACATATTTTTCTGAAACTTGGTTTTGTATTTAAGAATATATTATAAACATGCTCTATCTCAGCACACATTGGCTTTATGTAAGTATGATATTTAATATTCCATTATGTCCATGATGGTATATTGTTTCAATCTGTGCGCTTGCAAACAGACGCTGCAATAAACATCTCAGAATATGTGTGTCTGTATGCTCAGTTACATTTTGATGGCACAGATATTTAGAAATCAAAGTGAATTCATAAGTATACTTCCAAATTACCATCAAACTATCTAAACAATATGAGTTATCTGCATTTTTATTAACATTAGATAGGTTTTTAACATTTTAATATTTAAGTAAATATGATAGGGTTCTTTCCTGTAACCCTTTATATGCATTTTTGATTCCTTGAGCCCTTTTTCTTGAATTCACCTTCGTGTGTGTGTGTGTGTGTGTGTGTGTGTGTGTTATTTTCTCCACCATCACCCTTGACCAAAGCATCATCATCTCTTACCTGGTCCAGCCTCACAGCCATCCTGTTGGTCTCCCTTTCTCCATCCTTCTTTGTTCCAGGACAGTCTCCAGTCCCCATGCAAACCTAGTCAGCTACTACTTGACGTGCTCCTAGGGCAAAGGCTAATCAAAGTGTTTAATGTGGGGCTACACTCTCAACTCTACTTCCACTTTCTTCACTGAATTCTCTTCTCTCTCTCTCTCTCTCTCTCTCTCTCTCTCTCTCTCTCTCTCTCTCTCTCTCGATTATATTTATACACTCCTCTTCCTTCTCTTTCTTTCATATAGATGATATAGTAAAATCATATATATATGTATGTATGTCTATCTCTATCTATCATCTATCTATCTATCTATCTATCTATCTATCTATCTATCTATCTATCTATCTATCTATCTATCTATCTTGGATTGACCTTACAGATTCAGTCAAAAGCAGCAAAAACAAGAGGCGGAAAAGGGGGCATGGAATGAACTATCAGATGGCTCTAAATCTGATCAAATAGGATCTTACACAAGGGATATGGAAGTGAAACGAAAGAGTAGAACTGATTAGAACAGTAAAGGAAAATATCCCAGAGCAGTTCTTATGTGACGGTGTCAAATGCCTTCCATTTGCTTTGTATGGCTTTGCTTGGTTAGACTGGCTAGCCTGGGCCATAGCCTGGTCTTCTTCAGGGCTCTTACTTTCCTTCATGTGTATAGTAGTTTGTGGATAGGGGTCGAAGTTGATTAGAGAGAGCTGCCGAGAAGGGTTTCTCTGAAGTTTTAGAACCTTGTTTTCCCCGCAGATACCTTCTGGGTTGGTGTGCTTGCACTCTGTGGGTTTCAGAAAGGTGTGCATTAGAATGTGCAGAAGGTGGCCTTAGATATTCCTTCTAAGTGTTGAGAGAGGAGCATCAGGCTGGAGCAGAGACACCCCCAGAGGTCATAGCAGGGGCTCAGTAGATGTGAGATGGTGTTTTACAGGCTATCGCATTGGGGGCCGAGATAGAGAGTTAGTGGTGGATGGGCTGTCTTCGGGTGCCTTCTGTAACCACAGGAAGACCAGGGTGTGTGGGCTCTGTTGAGTGGCATTGTAGAAGGCCTGGGGACCGTAGGAGTAGAAGTAGCCCAGGCTTGACTAGAAGAAATACGAGGACCTGTGGGTTCCTGAGGAAATGCTGAGGACGTAGGTACATTCTCAAAGTGATGATTTCCAACTTTGCCCGGGAGTCATGATATCCTGGGCAGTCTTTTTCAGGAGATTTACTGGCAGTTCATGTTGTTTTAAAGACACCCACTTCTGTCTGTTCTTTCCAGCTAGCCTGGCTTGGAGCCCACGGACAGCCCTTGGAATGGATAGTTTCATCTGGCTGCTGTGGCAGGGATTATTTGAAGCAGGAGCAGAGTGAGAATTGAGGCAAGCTAGTAGGACAGTCACTTCCTGGTTTCTACCGCCATCATACACCCGTAAACACGTGAGGCCACACTGGGTCTATTTTGTCGGCATCTACACAACCTCCATCTGACTTGGGTGTCCCCATCCCTAGACATTCTGTCCCTGCTCTGAAGATAGATGCCCTCAGCTAAACCGACTCTGGTCTTGGCTTTTCAGCCTCCAAGAGGTCCTGGGCTTTGGCTTCTATGTTGGTTAACAGCTCCCCAGCCTCTCATCCTTTGTCTGTAGGAAGGGTTTGTCTTTAAGGTGAGTTACTTAAGACTTCTCAGGCCAAAAACAAAAGCCAACTTGGAAGTCTCTGCAAAGAGAGCAAAGCCTTACTCTGAAGACGGGATCACCTAACAATTGTGAGCATCCATTTACTAACCTCACGAATCTATTCTTTAAGGATTTGTAGGAAGCTGACCTCTGCAGTGGGAGACAGCCAGGGAGTGTGCAGTCTGCCCTGTTGGTCAAAGTGACTCAACTTTGGGGCGTTAAGATTTATATCATCTGGAGAAAACAAAAGAAATTTACAGGACAATCCTCTCTGGCCCCTCTTAGAACCAATCAGGTGGAATGTAGCGGGTTCCCAGTTAAACCCTTTGATGGTGTCTCCGCCTACTGGTGAAGGCAAGCATTGCGTCCCTCTTTGTACAACACTCCCCTTCACAAGTCAAGTTTCCACAAATGTCTCCTCCATTTTCTTGTACATCCTGGGATATTTCAACATTCCTTAGAAGAGATGCTGTATAAACTGTAATCTAGTCACAGGAATGACCGGAGAGTCCAGTGGGGATGCTGGCAGATCAGGGGGGACTGGACCTGGAGAGTGGAAAGTCGGCAGCTTTGGTTTTCTTCTCTCATCTGTGCAGCTTTTGGTGTTTGCTTTATTCTTGATGTTTTCTAAACAGCCTTCGACCTCTCTGTCGAACAGTGTCTACGGGGAAGACACTGTTACCCCAAGCTCTGCTTCTTGTTCCACTTGTGATCTACCACTACATATGTGTGTGTGTGTGTGTGTGTGTGTGTGTGTGTGTGTGTATGTATACTATACCTATGCTATGTGTACTATATATCCTACCTATATCATATATATGTATATATATCATATATATATATATACATATATACACACATAACCAACTTTTTAAAAATTTTGGACCTTCTGTAGCTGAGTCAAAACTTGGCCCTTGAGTCCTCTGACTTCAGACTCCCGAGTAACTGGAATTATGGACCTGTGTTTCCAGGCCCACCTGAGGTCTTGGTTTTTAGAGACCTTGTGTTCGCCATCAGTGGCGCATCCACCCCTTTTCTGGTGGCGAGGATCCCTTCGCAGTGACGTCACACCCTGTTGCTTTTCCTTGCTTACACCTGCGTGTGAGCACTCCCCACTGGCTTCCCACACACCAGCGCTCTCTCCTTACCTTGACCTGTGGCATCTTTGCCACTTGCTGGCTCTCTCCATACCTCTTCAACCTCATTTTGGTACTGAGGGTACTTTTCACCTACTTCTACTTCATCTCCATGTCTTAACACATTGTCTTAAATGCTACGGCCCCTTTTCTAGAGGAAGTCTTCCTCTCTTTCTTTCATCAAACATCTTAGCCAGTCTCCAGAGCCTTCCTAGCATATCCAGCGATAATGTGGGCGGACGGCAGGGTTGTTCCCGACATTGGGGAACGGTCAGAATTCTCAGGTATCTACCCATCTTTACTACAGTCACATTGTCCTACTGTTCTGCTTATCCTGCCATGGACACTGCAAATCAGTTTTCCAAGGAAGCCCTGGGCGTGTGGAATTCATAGCAGGGCTTGACTGATGGCAGCAAAAAGTGACACCTTCTCTCATTTTATATTATCTATCTATCTATCTATCTATCTATCTATCTATCTATCTATCTATTATCTATCTATCATCTATCTATCTATCATCTATCTATCTATCTATCTATCATCTATCTATCTATCTATCTATCTATCTATCTATCTATCTATCTATCTATCTCATTCTCTCTCTCATTTCAGACCAGCCTTTCGGAGGAACTGCACCTCGGGGTCCTGTGAGGCATGTTGGCGTGTGGGGCCCTGGAAGCCCTGTACAGCAGTCTGCGGCAGGGGCTTCCAGTCTCGCAAAGTCGACTGCATCCACGTGGGGAGCTGCAAACCCGTGGCTGACAGACATTGTGTGCGGATGAAACCAGCGCCCTGGAGGCACTGTCTGGGGCCTTCCTGTGATAGTACGTACCCCTCCCAGGTATCACCAGCTCCCCAGAAGCCTTGTAAAAACCCAGACAATGATATGCCTACCTCCCCCCACATCACATCGGAGGAATGGGGGCACAGGCAGCAGCACTGATTCTTGGGACAGCCCCTCCACACACATTTTCCTTAGCAGTCTCCTCTAATACTGAGCTCGTGGGCTTATATAGGTGAGCGAATGCTCTAAAATTACATAGTGAATAAAATTCCTTGTAACTTTGCTAGGGGCAAGTATGAGGCTTTCTTAAGTTTTCCAAGTGGCCCATGGCCCTACAGAACGTAAGCCCTACCCTCCGCACTGAAAGAAGTTGGTCTGAGTCAGAGGACCCGTGGGGATCTCAGAGTGCCACAGGAAGCTGGTTGAGCAAGTGGAGAAGTGAGCCCACTGTGTTTCTGACACATAATGCCAAGCAGTTGCCCCAGGCATACCTAGCTTCCTGCTCATTCCCTAGGGAACGGCATGCTATGGATGCTTTTCTCTTTTTTTTTTTTTTGCAGGAAACTGCACCGACACCACTCACTACTGTATGTTCGTAAAGCACCTTAACTTGTGTTCTCTGGCTCTCTACAAACAAAGGTGCTGCCAGTCATGCCGAGAAGGATAAAGTTGGCCAGGTTGGCATGCTGATGCGTTGAGAAAGGAAAACTATAGAGGCTCTTTCACCCATGTCTCTGGTTCAAACCCTTCTTCAAGTTTCTAGAGTCTGTGGTCAAGCAGAGGTGGATTCAGAGACGGAATCCGCTACAGTTTTGTAAAGTTAGCGTTTCCGGTGGTTGTTTTTAATTCCGGTTCATACAAACAATGTATTCTAGGATTAGCAAAAATGCATCCGCAGCCATGTCCTTGCTCGTGGGAGCACGTCATCCCCTGCTGTGATTTGAAGACCGGACGAAAGTGGTCCACACGGAAGACTCTGCAGCTGCGTGTTTCTCTCCAGTTGCAGAGTGTCAGCACGCGTGGGTGACATTTACGATTTAAGGGCTCTGGCCAGTAGCTGTTCAGATGTTGGCACTAGTGGCATTTTTCTACATCCCTACGTTTATTACGTGAAGAAGAGGCAATCTCCCTTAACAGCTAATGACAGCAGCCGAGCCAAGGATTCACCACAGATGGCATCTCGTCCTCGCTCTTGGAGCATCCGTGGGCGAGAACACAGCGGACATGGCTGCCATTCTTCTAACGACAGAAATCTGTCTGTGACCAAATGAGGCATCGAGATCAAAGGAGAGGAAAGGCTAAGCTTTTCTACTGATTTTGAAGTGTAGTCAAAGCTTTCTTTTCGGAGCTGTGAATGAAGCTTTGTCTGAGCACTGTTTTCTTGCACATAGAGATCAGAGCCTGATCAGATGTAATTTATGCATACAGTGATATTCCTGATGATTTTTATTTTGCAAAGATTATAAGAAAGTAATCTAAATTAGAAACATGATAGTTGAAGGAATTGTTTATAGTAAATGATTGTTTAATTGGAGGTGACTTTGTCGGTAAATCTGACTACATTAGGATTGGGCTTGAAACAATAATTTGGGGGTTGGGACCTGGAGTTGAAATTTGGGTTGTGCTTGGAAAGAATTCATCTTGGACCAGCACTCGGATTCAGTTAAGTGAAAAAGGAAGTCACATTAGGGCTAAGACCAGAACTGATTTTAAGGTTTGGGCCAGTTTAGGATAGGGTTGGGTCTCTCGGGCCAATGCTGGTGTTCGTGACGTTGAAGTTGATTTTGCTGCTAAAGAAGGCTCGGCATTCATATTAACTCCCAGCGCTGTTTCAGCCAGGGGGACCTTTCCGTACCATCTCACCAGTTACGGCTTTAGATGCTACAAACCCCAAACCAGTGGTCCTGCTTCTTTACTCAGTGTCCCCGACGGCTTGTACACATACCGCCCACAGCCTCCTGGCACGCAACGCAACCTTTCCTGAGGCAGGTTGTGTTTGGACCTACCTCCTGACCAACATGTGAACAGCGCACTGTGCCTTTGGGTCTGCCTGTAGAGAAGCTCGCTGGGCCTCTCCGCCATCCTCTGAGCACAGGCCTCTTCCGTTCCAGCTTCAGCCTCACCGACACTGGGATGGACGCTGCTGTAGGTGGAGGGTTTGGCGGTCTGGAACGACGGGGCAAAGGAAAGCGTACCCCAGTCTGAGCTGTTAGTCACCAATCACATTTGATTGCTGAGCTTATTAAATTAAAAGAAAGATCGTTTGTAAAATACTCTGTATATATTTATTATATGACTCAAAGGTGCAATATTTTATTTTGTACAATATGTAATAAAGACATGGGACATATATTTTTCATATCTACAAAATTTCTTATTAAACTGCTTCACCTTTGTATTTAAGGTTAAAGGGAACCAACTTTCGGTTGTTATTGTACTTTATCTTGTTAACATCAAATGGCATTCCTGTGTACTGTACTTTACTACTGTTTTTATAACGTGAGAGATAATGTTTCCCTTTGGTGATCCTTAATTCAGAAATAAATTCACTTTGAGTATCCAGTGGCATCCTCAGGTGACTTCTCTGTGTTGTGCTTTTGCTAGACTTTGGAACTGTGATCCTGCCTGTCCCCTTACAGGACAGTAGCTCCCTTAGCGAGTTTGACATCCTCGATTGTCCTTTGTATGTTACAAGATTGAGAGATCATAGAAATTCACCCCGATTCCACAGCCCAGTCCTTCATGTCTTCTGAATCCTACTTTTAAAAATGGCGATAGTGAAGGTAGTGGAATCCCAGGATGGAGAGTGGGCGGGTACAGAGGTAGTGCTACATCCATAGACAGCGGGCACACTAGCGCTACTTTACTTATATATTTGAAAGACTTGTAGGATCACAGCAAATTTGAGAAAGTACTGATTTCCAGCACACGCCTTGTCTCAAAACACGAGTAAGCCCGTCTCACTAGCACTGTCCTCTCTGCGCCTGTAACTCCTGAATCTACACGGACACATCATAACTGAAAGTCTGTCGTTATTTATAGTGTTTCATTATTTAATAAATTGTTAGATTCAGTTTTCTAATATTTTGCTGAGGATTTTTGTGTTTGTTCTTATGAGAAATCCCGATGTGTGGTTTTCTTGTAATGTTTCTCTGGTTTGGGTGTTATGGTGACGCTAGCTTCTTAGAATGAGTTGAGGCATGTTACCAAAAGTGTTTAAAGGTGTTCCAGCCTTTGAAAAAGAGTATATAGAATTGGAATAATTTCTTTCTTCAGTTTTTAGTAGAGTTGACTGGTGAACAAATCTGTGCCTACTGGTGTCTGCTTTTGAAGATGTTCAGGTTTGTTTTTTCCATCATCTAGATTGGCTTATTCAGATTGTCTGTTTCTTCTGGCATGAATGTTTGCTTCTTGTTTGCATGACTTCTGGAAAAAAGCTCAACGTAACTCTCATCTGTACTCCTCTTTAGGTAAGATGGGCTTTTTCTTTCAGTATTTTTATCCTTAGCTTTTATTTGCAAAACTTGAAAATTATACATGTAAGTCTGTTTGGATTTATTTGGTTTGTTTTTTCAAGATTTACTTTTTGTGTGTGAACGTTTGCCTGCATGTGTGTCTTTGTATCACACGTGTACCTGATGCCTGTGGAGGCCAGCAGAGGGCACTATTCCCCCGGGAACTGGAATTAAAGGTAGTTACGACAGCCATATATGTGCTGGGAACCAAGCTGAATCCTTATGCCAGAGCAAGAAGTGCTCTTAACCACCAAGCTACCTCTTCAACACCAAGGTGAAGTTCAAGCTGGCCTTGGAGTGTGGCCCTCCTGCCTCTGGCACTTCGGCTATCCCTCCAGCAGGCACTACCACACCCGGCTATTGCTTTTCACCTGTCTTATCCTTGGTGTTGTCTGAGGATCTCCTGAGACTATTCATTTGGACATATTCTCAGCCATTACTCTTCTAGGTCTTTCTTCACCATTCTCTTCTTCCAGTGCCCACTATGTGGACATTGCCTCTTTTGCCTCCTCTGTGGTTACGTCACTGCTCTTGGGAATTCACTTCTAAAGGATTTTTCTTTGTTCTCAGTTCCATGGCTTTGAGGAGAGGTTGTCAGCTGAGAGAGTCCTCAGCTGAATCCACTTATCCACTTTCCTAATGAGTCCTCCAAGGGCTTTCTTCATTTTTGTTAGTGTTTCTGTTTTGTTGTTTGTTTTTGTTTTTTTAAAAAATTCCTAGTGTTTCCATCAGGTCCACAGGACACTTTATCTTCTCCTGCCCCCTCACCTCACAAAGGGCAAGCCCACTGACTTGGTCCATAATTGCATCTAGGCCCAGCTCAACCTGGACTAAAGGGAGATTTCTGATGCTTAAATAAAGGCAGAATTCCTCAGGAACTTGTGAACCAGTTCACATCTGCCAAAATGAGCCATTTTCCTTTACCTCTGACAGGGGTACACATTGACATATACTTGTGGCTTCATATCAAAGGCCACCCTGGCCTCCAATCTCCCCCAGTCCCTATTCACAAGTACTTGACATACATTTCAAAGCCCTTACCCTACATCCTAGACTTTCTCACCTAAGATCCCTGCTCTCTTTATATCTCCTGCCTAGCCCTATTCCTGATATTCTCATTATTCTCTCTCTCTCTCTCTCTCTCTCTCTCTCCCCCTCCCTCCCTCCTATCATCCTGTTCTCCCCCTATTCTCCTCTCTCTTGCAGAAAGCCCTGTCCCTGTCCAGTCTGTCAGCCATGCTCAGCCTATTTCTTTCTCTCTTTGCTCTGGACATTTTTTTTTCTCTTTTGGCTACAATAAAAACCTGTCTTCTAACCATACAATGGGGCGTTCCTGTCAGGAGTTCCTTCACTGTGCCCCTCATGGAAAGATCCATTGTGGTTCTTTCTTAGAACGCTAATCTCTCTGCTTCCTTGTCTACCTGTTCTTGCTTGATACTGCTTTATCCATTGCCGACATCGTTATAGGCATAGATTTTTTTATTCAAAAATTTAATATTTCTGTCATGTCTTACATGTCTAATTTTTGCTCTGATTTTTCAAATGGTGGGTTTCAAAACTCGTTTAGTGTGACCTTCCAGATAAAAAGGACCTGCTACTACCTTCAGTCATCACTAACATAATTCAGTAGTAGCCCGGTGGTGCTGCTCAACTGTATACCTCGTGTGTTTCTGAAATTATTGGGTTGTTTTGCTTGTTTGCTTTTGTTGTTGTTTCTCTCATCAGAATGGGTCTGACAGCTAATGTGACGGAGACTTCAGATTTCCCTGTAGCCAAGCCTTTGAGACATTTTCTTACTGGTTGATGTGTCGTGTGAGGGCCCAGGTCACTGCCACTCTTGGGAAGGTGGCCCTGGATGGTATAGGAAAACAGGCCGAATCAAGCCAGTGAAACAGCACTCCTCCATGGCCTCTGCTTCAGTTCCTTCCTCCAGGTTCCTGCGGTGTGTTCCTTCTGTGACGCACAGCTATCAAATGAGACCTGAGAGTTGCAAGGCATTTTTGCTTCTTTTTTAATTAAGATTTATCTTTTTTGTCCTTTGTCTGCATGTATGGCTACAGGCAAGAAGAGGACATTCTAATTGTGATCTGCCACATGATTGCTTGGTATTGAACTCAGGACCCCTGGAAGCTCAGCCAGTGCTCTTAATCACTGAGCCATTGCTCCAACCTGACATTTTTGCTTTATCAAAATTTATTTAATGTGAATGTGGTTTTGCCTGTGTGTACAGATGCGGACCATATACATGCCTTAAAAAGGCCAGAAGAGGTTGTTGTATCTCCTGGAAAAGCGATTAGATTGGCTATAAACCACCAGGTGGGAATTAGATCCTCTGGGAGAACAAGTGCTCTTAACCACTAAGCAATGCCTCCAGTCCCTGTGTCATTTTCTTGATTTTATTGATTGCTTGGGAGGTTCCTTCCCATTGTAGGACCCCGGGGTAAGTAGTCCTAGGCTTTATAAGAATGTAGATTAAGAAAACCATGAAGAGCAAGCTGGTAGACAGTAATCCTCCACGATCTCTGCTTCTCTTCATACTTCTAGGTCCCTAGGTCGGCAGACTTCCCTTTGGGATGGACTGTTAAGACATAACGTGAATTAAACCCCTTTCTCCTCCATTTTCTGTTGGTCATGGCATTTATCACAGCAACAAAAAGCAAATTAGAACAGAAACTGTTACTCAAACCACAAGGTATTGATGTAGCAAAACTGGCCATGACTTTGGAACACTGGGCTGGAAAAGCCACTGAGTGTTCAAAGTTTAATGGACTGTTCTGTAGGATCTTGGAAGATAAGAGTGTTAAGTCAGATGATGGAGTCCTGGTTTGTGAAGTTGCAGAGGGAAGTAAAGACTGTCAGGACTATTTGTCTAATATATTTTGATTAAAAATCTCTAGCTTCTGGGACAGGTGGGCTGAAGAATTAGCTTTGGTTAATAAGAGATTAGCATCACTGAGGTGAAATCTTCAAAGTCTTCTCTTAGCGTCAGCACAAGAAGTCCGCAGAGGTTCAAGGCGGCCTCTCAAGCTGGCTGCTGAACTTGGTATTGTGTAACAGTGCTCGCACGTGGTGCTGGTTTGGGCCACACAGAAGCAGCAAAGCTAAAGCGGTCATGGAGAACAGCTGGGCTTGGCCTTGTGCGAGCCCACAAGAGACCATTGGCCAAGATGAAGCCTCTGGAGCAGTGGAAGCTCCAGAATCAAAGGAATCCTGGAGAAAGGCTGAGGTTCAGCATCATGTGGCAGGTTTGGAGTCCTAGTATAGAGGCCAGGAGGCCACTGATGAAGGTGAAACAGCACAAGAAACCCCAGTATATTGGAGATGTAAGAGCACAGGTGTGATCAAGGATAACAGCAGGTAAGGGAACAGAGCTGGCCTGATCCAAAGAGACCAGCAGGGTGTGGTGCAGATGATAAACAGAGAGGTGGAGCTGTGCATGCCCTTTGGAGCCCAGAAGATCAGGAGTGAGTTCATGACATTGAGTACCAAGCTACTTATACTGATGGGTGTTGGTTTTGCTTTGATTTCATTGTAACTGTGTCTTGGGTCTTCCCTCTTGGAATAAAAAAAATATATTTAACTTTCATTTAATAGGAGAAAATAGTTGAGAGACTTTGGATTTTTAAAGAGATGACTATTTTAAAGACACCATTTGAATTTTTTAAAAAGATAGTGTAACTTTTGAAGCTGTGCTATGTTTTATATTGTGATAGTAACATGAGATCTTGGGAATAAACAAGAAAGGACTGGTTATAGTTTAATAGTTTGCTAGTGATGTAGTTATGTGTCATATGGACAAGGGTTCAGCTTTACCGGTTAGTTTATTTTTTTCATATGGTGTGTTTTAGTCATATTATTTCCCTGTCCCAACTCCTCCCAGATCCTCCCCATCCAACTTCATGTTCATGTTTGCCCATTCCCCCTTCTCTCTCTCAAAGGAGGAAAGAGAACAAAAAAAACAGAGAAAGAAAGAAGCAAAGGAAGAAAGAAAGAAAGAAAGAGAGAGAGAGAGAGAGAGAGAGAGAGAGAGAGAGAAAGATCAAACCAGTATTACAAAAAAAAATGTGTGGTTAGTTTTTTATCAGCATAGCACAAACTAGAGACATAGAGAAAGAGGGAATCTCAGTGGAGGAAATGCTCCCATCAGATTGGCCTCTAGGCGCATCTGTGAGCATTGTCTTAATTAACAGTTGATGAGGCAGGGTCTAGTCTAGTATGGCAGTGCCGCCCTGAGCCTATGGTCTAGGGCTGCATAGGAAAGTAGGCGAGCAAGCCATGGAGAGCCAGTAAGTAATGCTCCTCTGTGGCTTCTCCTTCAGTTTCTGCCTGCTCGTTCCTGCTTTGGGTGCATCCCTCAGATGAATTCCCTTCGTGACAGACTGTAAGCAGTACAGTCTATCTTCTCTGGGAGTTGCTTTCAGTGCCTCCCAAGTTGTTTTTGGTCATGGTCTTTATCACAGCAATAGAAGCAAATTAGGATATGATCCCTGCCATTTTTCTTCATCCTTATTTCTTCAACTCAGCTGGCACTCGTTAAGGAAGATGTTTCTGACTCCCAGTTGAATGTCTTAGGTTATGATCTGTCCCAATTTCTATTTTCACATCTATTATATTAGGTTACAGTGTGACAAACAGTTGTCATTGTGTCCTTAGCCTAAGGAAGACTGCTTCAGAAAACACCAGTAGATACTTCTTAAGGATGACATTTGTTCAGAGAGGAGGCCAACCCCATCAAATTACAGAGGGATCTGAATATTAAACATAGGAGCTAGAATGAAGAGAATGGTGTGCACTATCCAATTTAAAATATTGATTATTATAGTAATATTTTCTATTTTAAAATAGTGGGTATCTATTTATGTATAGGTTTATCTAACTAGGAATTTATTTAGAAGTTCTAACTCAAATAAAATAATACAGAAATGACTTCATGAAGATCAATCCATTTATTAATTATGCATAAAGTTTTTCAGATATTATACATTTATAATAAATGCAAATATGGAGAATGCCTTTCAATTAATTAGAAATATTGAATAAAATGCTATGAATTCACCCCCAGAATATATTCTTAAACAACCATGAAGACATTAAAATTCATTTTAAAGTCAATCTTGTTTTTCCATATGCAATCATTTATTAAAGTAATCACTTGATCTTAGTTCACTGGAACCTTTCAGCATTTATAAATATAGTATGCTATTTCCATGTCCCTTAGTGGCATCTCTTCCCCTTCCTTCTTCACACTTATCTGTATACTTTCAGTGGTGAACAAGGTATTACAGCTCGTGCTAGTGACCGTTATTCTTGGTGTGGCCACTGGGTGCACAGGTTTCTCCTGAAGATTTTCTCAGAGCTGGAAGGCTTCCCCAAAACTGCTCTAGCAAATAGTTTTCTCTTTGAAAATACAGCCATTCACAACAAAGCATTTAATCTAAGTTCTCTATTCTCTGCCATTACTTACAGGGTTCTTGTGACTCTACAGTGTGTGGATGCCTCTCACAAATACATATTACTCATAAACTCAAAGGTTGTTTTACAATCCTTGCTGTAATGAGTATTAAGTCTATAACTCTCCTAATTTGAAAAGGAAAAAGTAAGTACAAAAGGGAGCTGAGGGTTAGTTAATCACTCCTTCACATTTGTGCCTTATGCATTCAAATGTATTGCATGACTCGACGCTCCCAATGGACTTCTGTGAGGTAGGCAGAACTAATGTTCTTTACATATGAATCACAGAGGAGAGGTATCAGCTTGCTTACAGTGGCACAGATAGAAACTGATGATCTTAATACTTGAACTCTGGTCCTCTGATTTCCAGTCCAGAGGGCCTTTTCAAAGAGCAATGCCTCATGTGTGAAACACAGTACTTGCTAGGTGTTTGAAGATTTTACCATCCATGGGCTGGGGCTAGTTGTGTTATTTGTAAATTAAGTATTTCGTTTAAAAACAGTTTTCTTGGCTTAGTGGCACCTAAGCCTCTATGCAAGATAGAATCTTGGTTATCTCCCTTCAGATTAGAGGAGATGTAGTATTTAGAACACTCTGAGATATTATGTTTATATTCCTGAAGCTATCTTGCTCGTGTTCAAGTTACTAATTGTCTAAATGTAAGTTTTCAATAAACATATTTCTGTAGAAAAAATAAAAAAAAACAAAGAGCAATGCCTCTAGCTATGTTGAATAGGCAAGGAGAAGAGCAGAAGTCTCTGACATTACCAACCAACGTTGGTAATGACATTACTAGACCAATGACTTGGTCTAGGTTCTGTAAATAGGTTGAAGTTAAATGAAAAAAAAAAATGAATGAATGAATGAATGAGTAAATCCTAGACTTTTTTTGGAAGTTCAATCCATATCTCATCTCCAATTTTGTTCTAGACAGTCCCAATGTACTTGATACATGACAAAGAGAGTAGCTGTAGCATTGTGTAACTATAGAAAGACGTAAAAATGGCAACAGACGGAGGACAAGCTACACCCCAGCATGTGGAGGTGAGAATGCGCATCACTGAACCTCCAGAAATATTCACTAAAGAATGATCTTGGATCAGGAGCCTGACAGAGGGAGCCTGCAAGTCCCAGGCTAGCCTGGAGAGACTAGGGAGGCCCCAGCTCAAAACACAAAACACAAGAGCGACAATGAGCATTCTTGGTTAAACTATTAGTACAAAAATGGATGTGGGAATTCTGATCTATATGTCCCGACTTGTTTAAAAAGCTAAAAATAATATATCTCTTAAAATATTTTTCACTATAAAATTTAGGTTTTCACTTAAAAACTGAACTCTCATTATCATTCTTATAAAAATTATTTGATTCCTAAAAGGCCTTCACTGCAGGAATGATCTTGCGAAAGAACTTATGTCCTTGGGAATTTGTACTTTCAAATACATAACCTGGAGGAGAAGGATAGCTAGCCGGGCAGACTTCCTGTTTCTTCGGTGTGTACTGTATGGAATACATGGTGACATCGTCAAGTGGAACCGAGCTCTTCACAGTGGCATTTAAAGGTTTGCAGCTCTCCACTGGGATCAACTCATGGGGCACAAAGTGAGATCGGAAAGTGGTCAAACCATCAAATTTCCCGGATGGGTTGGGAATCTGTTGCTGCTGCTTAATAAGCCCTTGACGACAACTTTCCCATGCTTGGAAATCTTCCTTCATGGTGCTTTTTCCTTGGAAAGGAAAATTGCTTTTTCTTCTGTGAGAAACCGGCCTGATGGCAGCAACACGGCTGGCCTGATAGGGAACATAGTCCAGGTGGCTGGTGCTGTCTAGCTGCATGCTTCCTTGAGGGGGCACATACTCAGCTACTTCTTTGACTTTGGGTGGTGGGATTTCCCATGGTTGGAAACTGTCGCGGAATTCAGTGCTCCCTCTGAACGGAGCGTTTTGGGTTACTCTGTTGTAGGCAGGTCTGCAGATTTTTGCAGTTTCTCCAGTAAAGCCCTGAAAGTCATTCCGGTGCGTGGTGAGATCCTCAAAAGGCTGCTCAGTAGGCTTATAAACTTCTTTTGGTCTTTCGAACTTGACTTCGAGCTGATGAGGTACGTAATCTCGGCGATGACTTGTATCACCATCAAAGGGGCCTACGGAACACTTGACCGCAGAGCAGGGCTTAAAGCTTTGCCTTGGCTTTATTTCCCGGGGAACATAGTCATCCTGAAATGTAGTTGAGTTTCCAAATTTCACGTCTGGGGGATGGTAAATTTGCTCTGGTTTACACAGTTCACATTTCTGAATCTCCCAAGATCTATAATCATCTTGAAAATTAGAACAAACAAAACATTTTTTAAGTACCGAGGAAAATATCTTTCTTCAAGGAATCCTGACTCGTTTCTCTCACTGCCAACCATCCTCTGATTTCTTTTAGATACATAAAGACTGGCACAAGCTATGATGTTTCCCCCATGTTTGTTCTTTTTGTTTCTTTTCTGTCTTTTTCTATGCATCTCCCTCTTGAGGACAGTTCATTTTCTACTTCCAGTAGATGTCTGATTACACACAAGGGCATATGGTACGCATGACCCTGAGTGTGGACAGAAAGTTAAGTAGACTGTGTTGTGGGTGAAGACAGTGTAAAATGTACTGGCAAGCATTTTCACTACAGTTCACAAAGTACTAGGGCAGCTGTAAGATTCAGGGCTTTGAGAATCCTCAAAGAGGAAGAAGTCAAGGTCTTGATTAGGCATCTCATGAGACAGATAAGTTTGCAAGACCAAAACATTTACAAGACAATTGATCAACTTTTTAAGTATCTTAAGTATCTTAAAACTCACCGGATGACCTCCAGGATCCTATTAGTGAAAATTAAAAATCCTATGAAGAAGGAAAAATTTCAAATTTCAATTTGATTTTGATCAAAGATGCAAGATTCCATGGATTATTGGGCGTTAAGACAGTCCCAAGAGATACAGTATCATCTAGAGATCAGGAGCCCAAACTGAGTATGTTTGAAACTGTATGTGCAATTTAGAAGTGAACATTAGGGCTGAGAGTTAGAAATCCAAAACCTACAGCTTGCTTAAAGCATAGATGGAAAGTGGACGTGCTTATATTTCCGTGAGGGCTTCTTTGTGTAATCTATCTCTAGACGGAAAAGTAGTAAGCTGAGCAATGTGGTAAAATTTCCTTCACCACCCTGTCTTTTAGAACACCGAGCATTAATTTCTAAGTGACAAGTGTTTTACATACTAGATAATGCAGTAAGCTAATAAATATAAAATTTACTGCATCCCCAGAACATTGTTAATATCAAAAGTTAATTTATAAAAGGCAAGTATTTTATACATAAAGTAAGAGAATAGAATATGAACCAGAGTCTAGGGAATGACAACTGAAATAGTTCAGCCTTGAATGCTTACTATGTGGCTATCAATTAGGAAGAAAAAAGCCCTCATTCGTAGGCATTCCTGTTGAGTTTTAAACTAAATATTTAAGCTACTGATGTTCAGTGAGTGAAAGCCCAGTCAAAGAGCAGACAATCTTTAAATTACCAGATTCAGTGAAGCCAAATGAACTAGACCAGTATTGTGAGCCTAAAGTTGAAAATGAAGAGCCAGGTGGAAGAACATAAAAGAACGGCATGAGGTAGTGCTGCAGGTTGATGGCAGACGGGAGCCATATACTGAAAGACGCAGGTAGCCAGAGAAGCTGGTCGGGAGGATAGCAACAAGAGGAGGAGGATGAACGAAGCAAGATGCTGCGAGTGGGATCATGGACACCTTAGCCAGCTTCTCTCCAGCTCCCTCTGTGCCCAGTAACTTCCCATTTCCAGTCCACAGGAAGCCTTACTAGGGATCTTTGTTCTTGAGCTACTCTGTTCTTTAGAAACTACAGTATAAAACTATAGCATTGTTTTTGCAGTAACTAAAGGGAAATCAGAGGTGTTAGTGAAGATCCATAGTTTCACAGTTACTGCCAAAGAGACTACGAGAAAGAAACAATGACTGTGTAAATGAGTCAAAGAAAGTGTTTCCCCGTACCAGAGCAATTGGGCTTTCAAAAAGGAAAGAAGAACCTGGAGGGTGAGAGACAAGTCTTGATAGGATGAAGCAGGCTAAGACTGACTTGGTTTTAAGTTTCCAATCTCAGGGACAGGATTACCACAGGGCTGGTGTTGACACACGTTTATGATGTAATAGCCATGAAGACATGTCTTAGGCTTAAACACAAGTCTCTAAATGTCTATGTGGAGTGCCTACCGGAAATGCACAATCCTGTCAATGTCCAGAATGCAGCAATAGGTAGTATGGAAAAGAACTGGTGTGTCAATTGAGTTTTATTTGCAAAAAGAAAACGGGCTGCACTTGGCCTGCAGGCCAGTTTTTTACCCTTGCTTTAAAATGTACAATACAGATTTTTCACAAATTCAAGTTCTTTTGAGTGATCTGGTTCTGATTTACATATGCAGTTGTGCACCTTACTGATGGGGACATAGAGAGCTGCATCTTTACAGTTCTTTTGCTATGGGAATATTGGCATTCCATGGTGTCTTTTTCCTCCTATGACATCATCTTAGTGGACTTCGGTTGTAAAAGCAGTCTTCTGTTGACTGCATTGTTACACATCACGTGACTGAGGAATAACAACTAAGGTACAGCATATTTCCAATTCTTACCTCTTTTACTTTGTACTTCTATAATTGGTAAAAAAAAAAAAGTCAAAATTCATAGCATTTTTGCTACAGAAAAACATGATATTGTCATTGCACCTATTTCTGGGAACTTTTTTCTCTTTATGAAGACCAAGTTTCTGTTGCTTCGTATTCCATTTACCTGAAGAATTTCTCTTAAAACTGCATATGACATCTACTGATAATTCTTTGCTTGTCTGGAAAAAAAAGACTTTATAAAAGATATTTTCACTAAGGGTTGATATGGTTGGCAGACTCCCTCTGTGTCCTAGCCTTCAGCATTTTCAAGATGCAACTCCACTATCTTTTGGTTTCCATGGTCCCAGTTCTCACTCTTCTTTTTTGTTGTTTTTGAGACAAAGTTTCATGTAGCTCAGGCTGGCCTTCAACTCCCTGTGTGGCCAAGGATGTCTTTACCTTCTGATCCTTGTGCCTCTACTCACCAAGTACCAGGGTTACAGGTGTGTGCCACTATGCCTGGATTAATAAAGTGTCTCTCATATTAATCAGTCTATATGTTTCTACATGATGTTTTAAATTATAAATGTAACCTTCTTGGGGGGTTTTAAAGCTTTCTTGGTCAATATTTTGATGTTACTCGTTATTGCTGGAAAAATATTCTCTTAAATCTTCAGATAATTCATTTTCTTTTCCATCTTCTGGTGTTCTAAGTGATGTGTGTCGGGCCTACTTCCCAGTGTTCTACAGTTTGGGGCACTTCATGTTGTTTCCCCTCCTTACAGTTTGTTTATATTGATTTATCTGAGGTTCACTGCTCCTCTCCCTCCCTGGGTGTACTCGTATCTACTGAAATCCTATGGAAGCCATTGTCATCTCTATTAATTTTTTATCCTTTTTGTAGTTTCCATATCTTGGCTAATTTTTCCACTTGTTTCTGACCATCAGTCATAATTTTTTGATTCCCTGGTAGATCCACTATCTGACTCCTTCCTGGACTGAGTTTTCCTTTAGTCTCATGACAATGTCTTCCTTTCCCCCCTCTTTACCTCCTCCTTTTTACAATTTGAAAAAACAGACATCATAAATGAATCCATGTTCATTTGCCAGAGCTTTATTGAGTGCAATCCACAATTGAGTTTGGCTCTCTCTGTTGCTATGCTTACCTCCAATGGACCAGCAGAGTGTCTTTGGTATAATTCCTGTATTCAGGTTGGAGGCTGGTTTGCAGGGAGGTTTTTCATCCATCTATTCCATCTTTAGCTTTCTACACTTCAGGAAATGTGTCTCTCCATATCCTGACCTTTTCCAACAGTGACTGGGTTTCTGTGTGTACATGGAGGGTATCTGTTGTCCTTCTCTAGCTCGGTCTACCCTGCACCGCAGAGGCAGTGTCTGGGTTTCTGTGTGTACATGGAGGGTATCTGTTGTCCTTCTCCAGCTCGGTCTACCCTGCACCGCAGAGGCAGTGACTGGGTTTCTGTGTGTACATGGAGGGTATCTGTTGCCCTTCTCCAGCTCGGTCTACCCTGCACCGCAGAGGCAGTGACTGGGTTTCTGTGTGTACATGGAGGGTATCTGTTGCCCTTCTCCAGCTCAGTCTACCCTGCACCGCAGAGGCAGTGACTGGGTTTCTGTGTGTACATGGAGGGTATCTGTTGTCCTTCTCCAGCTCGGTCTACCCTGCACCGCAGAGGCAGAGCGTTGCCACGCTCCTGTCCTTTACAGTAGATCTCAGTGGTTAGTTCCAGGGACAGCTCTTCTTACAGGTTAAGAAGCTTCTTTTGCTTATTTGGTTGATATCCCTGGGGGGCCCTGCCCTTTTCTGAAGGGAAACAGAGAAGTGAATCTGGGGCAGAGTGGAGAGAGAGGGACTGGGAGGAGAGGAGGGTACTATGGTTGGGTTGTAATAAATGAGAGAAATATTACATTTTTTTTGTTTGTTTCCTTTCTCTTGTCTCCAAGCTGTACCATTCACTTTGCATTGATCACTCTTCTGGTTTTGCTCTGTTAGTGGACTTGTGATCTCAGCTTCCTGAGGGATTCATGACCAGTTATGATTCTACATATTACCTACTTAGGTTTTCCATGTTTGGTTGTGAACACTCTCTTCGGTTTTCTGCATCTTACTCAAAAGTTGGAAATCCCAGATAATTCTTTATCATTTCAAATTACACCTGCAATTCTTCAAATTCAGGTTCGGTAACATATCTATTTGAACTTTATTTCTTAAGTTAACTTGGTGAATTATCTTTTTCAAAGAATTTCCACAATTTATGTAAATAGAAATTCTTGACATCAGATTTTAAATCTCTTGTATGATGAACACTCTTAAATATTTAAATATAAAGCAAAGAATGAGCCAGCTAGGCTTGAACATGTCACTATTAGCTTTCCCTCATATGTTCCCCATCCCGCATAACTAATTCCCTACATTCTTTTGAATTAGTTCAGGTTTTTGTTATCCCATCTTTATTAGAATTCTGCTAATCCTTTATGCATTTTAAATAACAATGCTTCATTTATACTCTTATGCAGAGGAGTACAAAGTTATTTTTCTTACAACAAGAGTTCTCTTTTATCTTTTGATAATATCCAACAGAATAGATGAGAACAGATCTTTGTTTTCATCTGCATCTCCCTATCTTAGTGACTCTGAGAATCTTTTCTTTTTCATGCACTCGTTGATCATTTGTGTCTTCTTTGGAAGAATGTTTATTCAGATTCAAGGATCATTCTTAAATAAGATTTGTTTTGTACTAAACTCTGAGTTCCTTATATATTTTGGATATTAGCCCCTTATCTGAAATACGGTTTGCAAACACATAGGTTGCATTTCACTTCTTGTTGCAGTCTTTAGTTTTATGTAATCCCAGTTATGCGTTTTTGCTTTTGTTGTCTGTGCTTTTGGCATCCTATCTGAAACAAATCCCAAAGTCAGTATTTCTACTTGGAGATTTACAATTTTAGGTCTTATATTTGTGTCTTTCCTCTGCTTTAACTTGTGTGTGGTACAAAGACCCATTTTATTATTTTTGTATGGGGCTTATCCAATTTTCCCAGTACAAATTATTGAAGAGATTATATTTTTTCTACATTGTATATCTATAGCTCCCTTGTTGAAGATTAATTAGCTGTATATGCTAATATAAATTCTTGAGCCCTTGATTCTGTTCCATGGGTCCATGTGTTCATTTTCTTGTTATTAGCATACTAATTATGGAAGCCTTGTAATAATTAGAAATCAGGAAATATTGTACCACAGACTTTGTTCTTTATCCAAATTGTTTGTCTATTAGTTTTCTTTTGTGTCATATAAATTTTAGAATTGTTTTTGCTATTTCTGAGAAAATGTCACTGGAATTTTGATAGTGATTGTATTCAATCTGTAGACTGTTTTGGTATCACAGACATTTAAATACTATTTATCCCAATCCATGGATACAAAAGAGCTTTCCGCTTCTTTCAATTTGTGTTTTATAGTTTTTGATGTACAGATTTTTACTTCCTTATATTGGCAATAAAATTTCTGAATGTCAGTAATAACTCTCCAGTCTATATCTCTGTATTCTCTACAATAAGCACAGGGCAGAGTGAGTTCCAAGACCTTTATCAAATCACAGCAATCCATTTTTAGCATCTACATTTTAATATGAATGAATTTCTGTGCTGAGGACAGACACATTTCTGTTTCATGAAACCTCATGTTCAGAAATAGAGATCCACTGACTGCACTGCCGGGCGTTTTCCTCTCTACAGTTTCTGTTTCTGTCTTCCCTCTGCCCTCTACTCTTAGACTGTAAGAAATACCTGCTCTAACGAAGGTATTCAGAATTACACACACAAAATTAAGTACAGTTGAGGTTGCTGTTTCATGCCTGAAAATCTGAAACCCTAGTGTCTGTGTGTGTACATATATGCACACAGCATCCAGGAAAACACTGTTACTGTTTTTAAAATATAGCTCATAGAAGAAAATTACTATGGTTTCACAGATGCCAAAGATTATCTTTTATGTTGAGAATATCTTTTATGTATATCAGTATCTCAGTAATTTGCTTGTGATGTATGATTATACTCACCATCCTTAGTCTTTATAACTGGCCCTTTCTATAACAGTGTATATACTCAGTTTTTCAAAATCAGAAAGGCCATTATTCCTAACTTCCCCAACAGATAATAATATATTGATATCTTGAATTTTACTTACCCATTTAATGCTAAGAGTTTTATTTATTTATTTATTATGAGTACAATATTCTGTCTGTGTATATGCCTGCAGGCCAGAAGAGGGCACCAGACCTCATTACAGATGGTTGTGAGCCACCATGTGGTTGCTGGGAATTGAACTCAGGACCTTTGGAAGAGCAGTCAATGCTCTTAACCACTGAGCCATCTCTCCAGCCCAATGCTAAGAGTTTTTAAAGTATTCATTGCTATTACCTACTTAACTATATATGCCAACACTCTCGCAAAAGTTTCATTATTGGAGCACACCCATTCAGCTACTTCACATAACCAACAGAAAGAATATAAGCCTGCATGTGCAACTGTGTTACTAATGAAAAAAAAACTAGAATAGTTCATATCAAGAAGCTCTGTTTTCAAATGAAGACTTTAACATCCTGTAGGATTTTTCGGGGCGGGTGGTCATACAGTTGCCAGCGCCTACTCTTGTGATGAACTGCTAACAGTGGGAAAGCATACTCACACGTCTTTCTGCTGCAAGCCAGACTTGTAATGAACTGCTAACAGTGGGAAAGCATACTCACACGTCTTTCTTGCTGCAAGCCAGACTTGCAGGGGTCGGCCCTTTCTGCTGTCACCTAGAGTGCTGGGCCAGGAGAGGTGGAGACGCTTATCTGTTCCAAATGACAGTACCAAGAATCTGCTCCTCGATCAAAGCTTCATCCTCTAATCTAGCCTTTAGAGTATAAAAGCAATATTCTGCTTGTTAATCTACTGATTCATTAGTTTTACAGACTGGTCTGGGGTTTGTGTCAAGAGGACAGTTGCTATTTTGTCTTTTCAACAACTCCAACTTTCTCTGCGGAATCTCAGCTCATTGTCGGATAGGAAAGGGTGCCAAAGACAGCACTAAGTGGCACAAAGGGACGAGAGCAGCCTAGACCCTTGGCCAGTGCAGTCCTTTTCTTTTAAGATGTTCTGAGACACAGACCACATAGGGGAGAAATGTGGAGGAGAGTCCAGGACTCCTGACTCCCCAGGAGACAGCGTGTTCACTTGTGACTGGGTTTTGCTAACAAAACTATTTTGGTCAGAGCGAAGAATGCTTTTTCCTAGCTGGTGGCTAAGTACGACAGTACAAGAAAATGATGAGGTGACTGTGAAGGTCAAAGCGGGCAGTTTTAGGTACGGGGCACCTTTGTCTTTACAATGACAAGTTACCTTTGTAAGTTGGGACAGTGTCCAGCTTTCCCTTTTTAGTTGGTTGTCTTTCCACAGGCCGGACTTTTAGCACAGGCTGCACTTTGAAAGGATTAAAATCTCGCTGGTAGGTAGTACCAAGATCAATTTTCCCCTGTTTGGGTTTATATTCTTCCGGTATGTGGCGAGGTGGTTTGACTACTTCGTAAGGCCGATAATCTGACCTGAAATATACACACGTGTGTGTGTGAAACATAGCTTCCCTGGTTCTTCTGTTTTGATTATTACAGTACTGAAATCTTCAATTTTGTCTTACTTGAATAATTTAAGGAGATATTAAAATGGTAATAGTTGATTATTTGAAAGAAGCAATTAAATTGTTTTATAAGACTATCCAATGACAAGAAAAGACACAAAAAATCCTAGTTTTTAAAAACTAAAATATCTCAATTTGATTTTGTGAGTAAAATTCTCAAGTAACTTCATTTTATTTTTTAATCTAATGTAGAAGAGAAAGATTTGATGAGCTGATAGATTTGTTAAGACTCACTCTGTACCCAACTTGTTAAAAACCACCTTTGTCAACACAGACTATACTTAGGCACAGCGATTTCCTAGGGAAGCTACAATATCTTCCTGTACATTGTTAGGCTCATAGCACAGACATGAGTCTTACTCAGATTCTCGATCTCTCAGAAGCCCTGGCCATGGAGGGGATGAAATGGGAATCCGGCCCCATTGTGCATTATCTAACACTATTGTGACAGAGGTGGTGCTGCGGGGCTGAGACAGTCCAACGGAGAAAACCAGAGTCAAGGCTAACAGACTGCCTGAATCCACATCCTAGTTCTGTCATTCAATAGCGTCATAACCTTGGGTAAGTTGGTTAACCTGTCTATGCCTTACATTCTTATAAATAAAGTTGCACAATATTATCATGTACATCATAATTGTTTTAAAGATACACACTGTCAATTCTGACAGTCACCTAACTGAGCTACAGTTATGCTGTCAAGATCAAAAATCTCACACATGTTCACACAGTCTCTTTCTATATTCTAGAAACATGTATAGGATGACACTTATTGTTTGTAGAGATAAATCACCCTTCAGTTTTCTAGTCAATATGATCAACGTGAGCGAATCCTGCGAGAGTTCTAAGCCCTGCTTAGAGGAATGTTGGGTCCTACTCTAGGTAACGGGTATTATACTAGGTTGCTTAGGATGAAATGCTGAGAAAACAACAGATGTACGTCCTGCTGGTGCGGAACACTGTGTTACAAGAGGGATATTTCCTTGGCCTCAAAGGCTGAATTAAAAAGGTAGGATGGCAAAGATGATATTTATAAAGGAAAACTGAGCTGCTATTTCCAGATTGGATGAGTATCGGCTAGGGAAAGAGGGAGAATTCCAAACAGGAAGAACAAACTAGAGGTTTGACAATCCACGTAGTAGTTACAGAAGGGACTGAGTCTGCGCTAAACAACAGAGATGTTTAAAGTATTTCAAGCAGGATCATGATAAGATTAAATTTTCATGCTTAAAAAATTGCCTTTGCAGGTTAATTAATATATTAGATACCAATCAGAGATGCAAAAACTAGAACATATACATAGACATACCCACACATACACATGCTTGCACCCACATGTATGAGGGCAAACACACACACACACATACACACAAACACATTAGGAAGAAGAGGAATTCCTCTAGATGGTGGTAACAGTGTGAATTGTATAAATATGGGATATTTTAGGCAATTAAAATCAATAAAACCTCATTTTCCCTTTCCTTCTCTTTGCCAAAGTAACTTAATTTCTACCTGTTTTTCTCAAGTTCTGATCCACTTTTTGCTTCTCAAATTAGTTCAGCTTAATTCAACTAGATAGTTAAATTAAAATAGTAAGAAGACTTTATTAAGGCCAGAAAAGTTGATCAAAAAATAAGGAAACATTTCTCAATATTTACTTAAATGTAGTTACTCCTTCCACTTTACCACGGTACGCTTGAAATTCTTGCTTGGGTTTAAGACTCTGAGGTGGAAGAACGTTGCCATATTTTGGATATTTTTCCAGATACTCCGTTGTGGGGCAAGATATGCCAGAATGTTCATAAACCCTTGTGGCTCCATGTGGACAACGATGCCGTCTGTACAAACAAATCAACAGAAACTTTATTTTGCCTTACAAGCATCTTGTGTGATTATTGCATGTTAACTGGATCCCAGTGACCTCACCTCCTTGAACTTTAGCACAGCTTACCCCTCTGCATAGAGGCTTGTAAAAATAATAAGCAAATTACAGTGTAGCCTTATGTAGCATAAACTGGCTTTTCTCATAATACTTTAGTGACTTTTTACGCTACTGAAATAGAAAAGCTAACAAGGGAATTTCCTAGATGCCTGGCAGACAAGCTTTCTGTTTCGGTTTCACCTATGACAGACACTTAGAGGCGGCTCTGATTCAGAACATAGCTACGAAAGGAAGGAGGCAGAGCACAGCTTCCACTTTTGGTAGTGGGGGGTGGGCCTGGGATATAGCAGAGGCCGAGAGATTAGAGCCGGGAGATGTTAGGCAGCATCCTGATTACACATCTTTCTTCCACGTGCCTAAGGCGCTTTAAAGTCAGGAGAGTCCAGAGACTCGGCAAGGCCCACTGAGAAGGAGGCTGCTGTGAAGTGCTGAGTTGACTCTGTCCCACGCAGGGACTAGGACAATCCAGGAGCAGAGTACACAGGTCAGGTACATGTAAAAGTTCTGATAGAGCTGCACGGATCGGCAAGACACCAGTCAGAGCTCTGGGATTTGTTTTTACTGTCCATCAAAGTGCTGCCTTCACAGTGCAACATACCAAAGACTGTGGGTGGACATGAGACGAAAAAGTGCAGACAAATTATACAGAAAGCAAAAGCCTCCTAGTCGAGCATTTGCAATCCTTAAAAGGAAAGTTTCTTCCTTCTGCTTTATAGTTTCGCTGTTAGTTATAGCTGTTTACAGTTGTTAAATCTTCCTGCTTTTTTGAAGAGGCAGCTCATAGAAATGATGAAATTGTCCAGGCGTGGAGGTGCACACCTATAATCCCAGCACTCAGGAGAGAGAGGCGGGTGAGTTATGGGACAGCTAGAGCTGTTACCCAGAGAGACTTTTCTCATGGGAAAAAAGAAAAAAAGAAGTGATATCAGAGGTCCCGAGTGGGAGCTCAAAGGAACTGAACTTGAGGTTCATAATGTGAACCCTTGCTTCCCAGCTGATGGAACCACGCTGGAATGCTTTTGGAAGCTGGCACCTACCTGGCAGAAGTTGGTGACTAACGACAGCCCTTGAAACATGCCAGCGTAGCCCCTGATTCCAAAGGCTTTTCTACTTCTTGGTCTGCCAGCATGTAAGAAGCCTTGCTTCATGTTCCAGGAACAAGAACTCCACCATGCCTGACTGCATGTACCCTCTGGAACTGTATGCCCACACAGACTCTTCCTCCTTGTTCCTGCTTGGTGATGCAAATGTACCTAACAGATGGACTTCAACAACAAAAATAACAGGGAACATCGTCCCTCTTCCCTTCCAATAGGACAGGAGGAAAAGACGGGGTGGGGAGGGATGGTGTGAAGAGTCTTTGTCCCATTCTGAGACAGTGTCCCATGGAGGCGGCCACATTTTAAAGCCACTGTCTGAGTAGAACTAGGCAAGTCATAGTAACTTTTCATTTTGTCAAGAGGTTCTCATGCCTCGTTTATAAAATGAGAGCAGCAGGGGCATTGCTTGCGAAGGAACTATGTTTCTTCAAGTGACATTTCAGTAGACGTTACTAGTCATGCTTCAAAGCTTAAAGGAATTTCTTCTTACATGGGCAGTGCCCCACTTCCTTGGATAGTGATATTATTTGAAGAATGCGGAGTCCCCAGTATAATGAACTTCTTAATGGCTGGATGGGAAAAGAACTTATGCTGTAAATAAAGATTAAAATATTTTTTTCTTACACACCAGATTTACACCTTAAAAGTTATGTTTCCACCTATACTTATATACAATGGTTATTATGAAAGAGGCAGAAAAATTGCTTTCAACCAACATGTATTGTAGGTGGTTGCCCTTGGAAGGCGATTAGAAATACAAAGGGCTTGGCATTATTCATATTTACTTAGCAAAGGTGATCTAATCCCTGGGTCAACGCTAAGGCTGAGGAAAGAGAAGAAAGTGTTTACTGGTGGTGGAAGGTTGTTAGGCAGCTCTTACAGACCAAGTCTGAGGTTTAGGGTGGGGACTACTGCCATTTTTGTTTGTCAGAGAGACCCCCAAGAGAACGCTGCCTGGTCAGGAATAACAATAAAGTTTGGAGGATAGAAGGCCCCGGCTTGCAAACCGAAGACCTTAGCTATCTTTCCTTTTAAATTTACCAACAGAATTGGTGGGTGGGAGCACGAACTCTCTCCTGACCAGATTCCATATTTGCTCATATTACTTACCAGGACCGGGCTGGATTTCAGTTTAAATCTCTGGATAGGAAGCCTCCGGGATTGCAAAGAAGAAAAAGTTTGGCTCCAGGAGCCAGCCAAGTAGAGAAAAGGAGCGCACTTCATAGAGGGTTAAGTGGGGGCGTTGCGGGGCACTCGCCCCTCAGGCAAGAGAGTAAGTGTGTGTGTGTGTGTGTGTGTGTGTGTGTGTGTGTGTGTGTGTGTGTGAGAGAGAGAGAGAGAGAGAGAGAGAGAGAGAGAGAGAGAGAGAGAGAGAGAGAGAGGTGTGTGTGTGTGTAAAAGAGAGAGTGTGTTGTGTGTGTACGCGCGCAGCGAGGAGTTAGCGGTGCTTACGGCCCCGCCGTCGCCGCAGCCACCAGCCGTTTCTTACCCGCAGGTGCAAATCTGACACAGACACCAGTTCCTCATGCCCTTGGCTCCAGCGTCCTTCTCCTCAGTGCTTCAGTGGGCACTTCAGCGCAGCCAAGCGTCCGCGGTCGTCAAGGCAACCCAGTGATTTCCGTGGGGGACGGGGAGGAGCGACGCGACTTCCGGCGGCGACCAAGGCGCGTGCGGGTCACAGGTCGCAGGCCTGCAGGCCCCGCCTCCCGGCGCCGGCGACTTCCGGCTTGAGTTACTCCTGGAGCCTTAGAAGCGTGAGTCGAGTTCGGCGTGGAGCCGGTGAGTGGCGACTTGCTAGGGAGGCCGGCGACCGGACGGTGGTGGGAACCCTCCGGGGAGGTGGGGGGTCGTGTCGGTAGGGCTAGGCGAGCAGGGCACGAGCAGCCGCACCTCTTCGGAGCCTGGGACCCTCGCCGGCAGCGACTCCCGGAGCCCGAAAGGAGGAAGGGCTTGCAGACCTCGGTTTGCCTTTTTTTTTTTTTTAATGGGATGTGGGGTGGGCGATGTGTTACGCACCTGCTGTGTCCCCAAGCACGTGATCCGAAACTTTTAAGGACACTCGGTGCAGTCGCGGGGCCGAGGTCCTCTCGTCTGCTGAAAGTCAGCCAGCTTGACAAGAACGACAGACTTTTGGAAGGGCTAAAGTGGGGAAGGGGGAGATGTCCACTTTTCCCGTGGTCGTCTTGGGCCAGAGTGCCCGAGGGTGTACTGTCACCTAGCTGGGCGTCTCTGCACCCGACTCCTAGCTGCGTGATTCATCGCGCTTCCCGTGGTCGTCTTGGGCCAGAGTGCCCGAGGGTGTACTGTCACCTAGCTGGGCGTCTCTGCACCCGACTCCTAGCTGCGTGATTCATCGCGCCGCCGCCGATCGGGAAACTCCCAGCGCACTCCACAGGTACCTTAAGGGTGTGTGGACTTTGCAGTGGAACTTGGGCTAGTACTGCCGTATCCCGTCGGGGGCAGAGGGAATTCGATGTGGCTAAACATTCCTTGGGTTCTCAGCTGAGGAGTCTGAGGTGGCTGGTAAACGCCAGCATCTGTTTCTCAGTTTGTCCATTTTTGTGGCTGTTGTGGTTGTTTTTCCCAGACCCTTAAACTTTGTATCACTTGTAAGTTGCGTTTGTTTACTTTTTAGTCCCAGGAAGTAAGCAACCATGGTGCTCAATGGCGTTGATAAGATGAGTCAGCTTCAGAAAAACACTGCCAACATCAGGAATATCTGTGTCTTGGCTCACGTTGACCATGGTAAGACGCTTTTAAAATGACTTTTTCCTAACGAAGGAGACATGTCTCCCTATGTTTCATTGAAGTGATGAAAGCCATGCTTGCCAAGATGTTGTGTGTGTATGTCATGTCAGAGAAGCGTCTGTAAAACGTTTGTAGTCATCGGGTTAACTGGTGATTAGCATTCTTCCGCATAGGATTTCGTTCACCTAATGCTTTTCTATTTGAACTTGAATTTTTGTTACATTATGGAAAAGTTTTTGAAATATTAAAGCATCTGTGGTCATGGGAGAGGGTATCTCCTAGGAATCATATTAAATTCATCGCCTACTGCCTGAGCATCTGCTAAGTTTGCGGCGTTTTGTTATATTTATGAGGAGCTAGACATCTCTGAGGTGGCCACCTGCCCAGCTGTAGAGGTTTTAGGGACAAATCAGAGCAATGTGATGATTTTGGGAGGCGGGGGAATGATAGGTAAGAGTTGTGAGAACTGGAGGATTGGGTCGCCCAATTGGGCCAAGAGAAGCTGTCAGACGTGTCCTTTGAGGAGGGAGGGGCCTTTAGCTGATAGGTAGTGACAAGCCTTAGAAGTGGCGGTGTGTGAACAGGGGCAGGAGGAAAAGATAGGCTTCAAGTGTAGATACGGTAAAGGCCGGGGTAGCTGACATTTGTTTGTTGGATAGACATTCCTTTGACCCCATCAGATGGCTTCCTTCTGAGTCTGCTCGCCAGTGAAACTCTTCCTTCTAGTAGCTGCCACTCGGTTTAGAATGGCTGGTGGAGTCAAAGGCAAAGGGAGTGGACTCGGGGAGGAGGCAGGCTGGGTCTTGTCCCTTAGAGCTTGTCAGGCCTGCAGAGCTGTAAGAGACGGGCTACCTACTCTATCCTTGCAGTTAGCCATCTTAAACACTTCACCTGGCCCGTTTGAGCTTCAGTGTGCAGCCTGTGTAAGAGGATGATAGTGAGAATCTCTAGTCAGCAGTGAAATACTTAGTCATGAAAATGCTCCTTCACGGTTTTTATTAGCAGGTAGGGAGCCATTGGAGAAAAAAAAAGCCAGGGCGAAGTACTCGAATTGTAGATGAGATTAGATTGGTAAAGGTGCTTGGGTGGGTTGAAAGGTAGAAAAGCGACCTGGTGACCCTTGTCATTAAGGTGAGCTCTGAAGAGAAGGTAGGTGGGACAGAAACTGAGAGAGAATGGATCACTTTCTAGGAAGAGCCAACTGAGACTGTGTCTTGTATACAAACCAGTGACTAGCCTACTCCATGAGTTTTATGATTATGTGCACCTGTTTGGAGGGTATGGGGTCTAGCCAAAGGTTTTACTTGGTTTTTTTCCTTTTTGTTTCTGTTTTGTTTTTGCTTTGAGAACAAAATAGCAGATTCACTACTGTGTATGTATCCAACATTGTTGTTCCAGGAATTCTGCCTTACTTAATAATAGGAAGTCCCCTCCTTTGTGGTACATTCCAAGGGGTGTATGTTTGCCATACATAAAATGAATTCTACTCTGTCATACAGCAGGAAGGTGATCGTCTAGGATTATATATTAAAACGCATTATCTAAGCTCTCTAGAGGGCCTGGGATTGGTCCCTGGCTCATGCTATTACACAGTTTGTACAGTTTCTTTATATATTCACAGTCTACAGAAAGCTGGATTGAAGGAATAATCCAGTCATTTGTTAGGCCTACCCGGCTGTGGAACTTGAGTGCTTATGCCATTCTTTAAACGCAGGTACCTGGTTATGCCACTTGAAATTGATTGGCAATAGTCTGATAAAGGTAACTATAAATGTACATTTGATTATGCAAAGAGTTTCTTCCATTGTAAAGTAGATGCCAGGTTTAGTTTTGAACCTGGGTTGCTCTTGCCGCTCCAGCGTAGCGCTTCAGAGGTTGTATTGCAAACAAGAAAACAATTTCCTTAGGAAATAAGTGTGACAGGTTAACTAGCAAATGTTGTCGAGGTCACACATAGGTAGCTGTAACAGAAGACTGTGTGCTTTTGTTGTCGAGGGTCACACATAGGTAGCTGTGACAGAAGACTGCGTGCTTTTGTTGTCGAGGGTCACACATAGGTAGCTGTGACAGAAGACTGCGTGCTTCTATTTTCTGGTGGTGACTTACCCAGCTTACCTTCCTGAGGTGACTGCTGTTGTTGTCCTTGTTACTTTGAGTCCCGAGTGTGCTCAGTTGTGCGGGACGGTTGGTAAGTTGCAGTAACTAGTATAAACACTGGAGAAGATGGTCTGTCTCGTAGTGATTTGCCTCACCAAAGTCATGTTTCTCTCTGTAAAGTCGGCCTCAATTTAAGAAAATGTCTGGGCTTAAAATTAACCTGACAGCCTTTCGAGTGAAATTGGTGAGGTCCCCAGGTAGTAAATATAGCACTATAGAATGCTAGCCCCTTTAAACGAATGTATTGTAACTAATGTTATTTTAACAGGAAAAACTACCCTTGCTGATTGTCTTATATCTAGTAATGGAATCATCTCCAGCCGCCTGGCAGGCAAGGTATGTTGTTAGATTTGGTAAATACTTGTTGCACTTTAATGAGTATTAGCTATCGCTAATGTCCCCATCCCTTTGCTTTGTTCTTCAGTGATCTAAACATGTAGAAGGAACTGGCAACCCAGTAAGTTAAGATAAAATAGGTATTGAGAAAAGTTCACTTGTATGTTGCTTTTTGTTACATATTCTATAAGGGCAGAAGTGACTTGTGGCAAATCAGCAGTTACATGATCTCAAGATTTCACAGGTGGATATGTTGGCTGGTGTGAGAGGAAGGCACAAAATAGCGAGAATAAAGACCAGTTTCTGGGTGTTGTGCCTGATTTGAGTGGAACTTATACTTAGAGAACAACAGAACGTGTCAAATTGCATAAGACCGTGAAGATTAGCCCAAGGCATGCAAGAACGAAAGGAAAACTGGAGGATCGTGTTGCAGACACTGCTTTAGGGGTTGATGAGATAGCCATGTAGGCAGAAGTGCTTGCTGTGGGGCCGGATGTCCTGCATGAGGTTCTTGGGATCCGCCTGATAGGAAGGGAGAACACACTCTTACAGATTGTCCTCTGACCTTTGTGCAGGGTGTGTGGGCATGGACACACACACATACACACGCACGCATTGTGATGAGCAGAAAGAACCCCAGATGCCTTTGTGCATGTTTTGAACCCTTTAATCCTTCCTGGCTGAGAGGTAGCTGAGCAGTGCTCTGGGAAGCTGTGTGAATGCATTTGTGGCAGCTCCTCTCAGTCCATCTGTGCATTCCCTCAGCTGACCTCGCTTCTCCAGCTCCTACCACCTCAAAACCCACAGGGGCCGGATATAGCTTATATATTTGAATTGAAAGCTAACTCCATTTTCATGTTGCATTTTTGTCACTGGAAAGTAACAAAATATGTTGTGCTTTTCTAGTTAAGGTATATGGACAGCAGAGAAGATGAACAGGTCAGAGGGATCACCATGAAATCCAGCGCCATTTCACTACACTATGCAGAAGGTAAACCCATCTGTGTTTTAGAGAACTCGGTTTTCATCTTTCATGCCCCTCCCCTTCTCCTTCTGAATTAATCAGATGCCTCGGTTTCTTTGCTTTGTGTTCCATGCATTTCATTCTGGCTACTCCAAATGATGTGTTGTCAGAGTCAGCCTGTCCAGGCCTGGATGCGGATGGGGACCTCTCGCTGGCGTGAGGGCAGAAGAACTGGCAGTTCACAGCTGCCCCCCTCCACCAGGTGACTGTGTTGATTTCTTCACAAGGAAGGTCAGGAGCTAGGACTTGCCTGGCTCTTCCTCGGCCTTCCTTTTCCTGACTGGATTCCGCTTCTGCTCCATGGCCGCCATATGGGACTTGAGAGTCCTAGTTACATAGCTGTGGCTTCCTCCGACCACTGCCACCTGTTGCTCTGATCAGTACTATCTTGTCATTCTGGTAGCAACACGGGAATTCTCTGACAGAAATTACAAACAAAAGCCATGAACTGTATGGTCACAAAAGGTTTGTATTGGTGAAAGCATGCCAGTAACTTAAATGTTAAGAAGAGAATGACTAAATGAATTATTACATCCATGCTGCTTGAATGCTTAATTATATAGAATTATAATTATATAGGTTATTTATAATTATATGAAAATGGTATGTTAAGAGACAGAAAAGCCAATTGCAGTCTTTTTTGAGGTATGAACGTGTACGTGCTTCTGGAAGGATACATTTTACACTGCCAGAGTAAATACTCCCAGAAACTAGATAATGATAAAATTCGTGCTTTTCAAAATACATATTTTTGTACTGTTAGAACACTATACAATTTGTATATTTTGATATTTTGAAAAAAATAATAAAGACTTATTTCCCTAATGGAGTGACCTGTGGTTCATCTTTCACAGTGTTGAATCTTCTGGAATCAAGGGAGGCACTGTGTGGAGTGTGGCCATTTTATATCAAACTAGTTTTGGAACTTTTTAAAAAAAATTATTTATTTATTTATTTATTTATTTATTATATGTACAGCATTCCTTCCATGTGTGCCTGCAAGCCAGAAGGGGGCGCCAGGTCTCATTATAGATGGCTGTGAGCCACCATTTTAAGCACGCCAATCCCCAGTGTTAGTATTTCAAGTATGCTCTTTTTTGTTTAATGCCACCTCACATGTTTTAAGGGCTCTATTCCTGTTCTTGACTCAGAGAATAGGGTCACAGATCTAACCGTACTACTTTATAGACTTGAAGAGATTGTAATCTTTTATTGCCTTTTTAACTTCAAGGTTCCTCTAGTGTTGGTTTTAATTGTGCCCCAAATCTGAATCTGCTCTCACTGCCCTTGCCTACTTTATTCAGGTTTTACTTGCATACCGTGAAATTCAGCAATCCACATCCTCACTGTCTTTCTGATAGAGAACCCTGGGGACTGAGTGGCCTAACATGTTTTTGTTAAACTCTGGCTTTGGGAAGCTTGATCTTAGAATGTTCTAGACACATGATTCTTTGGAGGTTGCACAGAGACAGAGATACAAACTGCCTTGAGTTGGGGTGGAATGATTTATTGAATATAAGTTAAAAATAACTAGAGATACTTTTCATATAGCTACCTCATAACTTGATTAAGTGGGCATTTGGGGTTCACACAAGTGGCAGTCACTTGTGCCAGGATTTACTTTGCCTGGGGAGATGGGAGCACAGTAGCTTTTTCTGCAATGGAGTCCAGGTGTAGGGTCTTCTCTCTGGGTGAGTGTGGTGAGCAGGTTCAGGATTCACACTCACAGTGGCTTCTGCCCTGTGGTTCTGCCTTAACTCCAGAGACTGAGCCACATGGCACTGACTCTGTCTGCTCCCCGCCAGGCTACCCAAGGCCAGAGAGTACCAGAAAGTGTTTGGTGGCACAGGCGTCTCTTTCCTCCAGTCCACATGTTAGTCTAGGAGGGAAGGATTCCCTGTCCCTCACTTGACTGAAAGATCAGAGTTTATTTCCCCTCTTGTGACAATGGCTTTTCTTCATTCTGTGAAGCATGCAACTGATGCCAAGATTAAGACAAAACTGGTGACGGCTGAACTCTGAGCTAGATGTCTCGTGTGTGGCTTTGCTTATCCCCAGAGCATCCCGCTGAGATGGCTGTTCTTATTTCACTTATGCTCAAACTGGACTTCAGACATCAAGAGAGTTTATGGAGGACAGTAGTTTCTAGAAAACAGTAGCAAGCCTAGGAACCAAGTAATTACATTTCCAGTCTACTTGCTTAGATCTGGAGACTGTTGTGAGCTAGGCTAGGCCCCTACTAATTCTTCCTGAAGCTTCGCTTCTTTCCACCACAGATTTCCTGGGATTACTTTTGGACATCTTGTGGCCAGCATTGCCCACATGCCTGTTGTCCTTGGTCACTGCCCAAGATGTAAGCCACATGGCTGCCTCGGCTGTTTTGACTGTGAGGCTCAGAGTGAGGTTCTAGCTGGATGTCCTAGAGATCGGTATTTGTATATGCTCTTGTATCCAGCTCTGTGACAAGAGGCTTCTACTGTGGAGGGCTTAGAACAATGACAGGCACAAATAAGCGAGCCACAGATGTTAGCTCAGGCTGTGGTACTGCAGTGGTACTTTATCTTGTCATCCCATTAAGATGTTGGGATTATATCCCAGAGAAGGTCTTTATGTGGTCCGTAGATTGTACCATTTGGCCTTGTAGTAATTCTCTAAGGTTGCAGTTGATAAGCACAAAGTGAAGGGGAGGAGCAAAGGGAAAGTATTTACATCAGAGCATTTGAGTAGTTGATTTGACTTTAAAATGGTATCAGATCTGGCCGTAATGGGGGTTAAGTGCGGTTATTATGTTATATAACGGCAGTACGGTTATTATTCACATGGCTTGTGTGCCACTGTTAAATCTCTGTATGTGTTGATGACCAGTTGTCCTGGTGTGCCTGGCGCTTCGGTGGGCTGTGTGAATTTAGTGCTCAAGCCAGACAGATACAGTCGAGGTGTCCCCACACTGTGAGTGTACGTTTGTTGGGGATACTAAAGGAGGTAGAGCCTGCATTACCTGGCACGTAATGTCTGCTCCTCACAGTTTTCTGCAAACACGGCTCCTTGAGAAAGCATAGGAGGAGTTTGAACTTGGTAACCACTTCCTGTTTTAAATAGGCATCTGAGGCCCCTTTAAAGAGCTTTTACCTCTGAGCCCTTAAGCATTTGTTTCTTTCCATCTCAACTAACTAATGTATAAAATAGTAGAGTTAGTTATCTCATAGATAATCTAATATATGTTGGGTGTGTTAAATGTCTCTAGCGCAGTGGTAGGTATACACTAAGCTCTTGATGGAGTTCTTTAGTGTTCGCTGGAGAGGCTGTTTGATTCCACGTGTGCAGTGGTAAAGTTGGAAGGATAGCAACCTACTGAAGCTTTGGCTTCTGGAGCTTTGTTTAGTCTTAGAAACATCTTCCCAAGCTTGCAGGAAGAGGCTTGCTTGCCCACACAGCTGAAAATGTGTCTTCAAATTTTATTTCAGGTAATGAGGAGTACCTGATAAATCTGATAGACTCCCCGGGCCACGTGGATTTCTCCTCCGAAGTATCAACAGCGGTTCGCATCTGTGATGGGTGCATCATTGTGGTGGATGCTGTGGAGGGGGTCTGTCCACAGGTGAGGCCTATGGGCCGAATGGTCTTCTGTTTGACTGGCCGAGGAGGGTGAAGAGGAGGAGGCCCTGCTGGTTGCTCTGTACCATCAGCAGACAGTGGGCTTTATGTCTCACATCTGACAATGTTCCAATCTCTGATGAAGTTTATCCCCAGAATCTTAACGAGGTCATAAGAGATAGTGACCACTCTTTGATAGATGTGTCTGGGATATCTAAAAGCAAAAGTGGGAAAATGTTAGGTTTGAGAGGGACCTGGAGGCTCTGCTCCAATGGGAAAAGTTTTCAAGTCATAGAAGGCTGTTGGTAGCATGGTATGGAGCTAATTCTCCCTAGACAGGACAGTTATCTTCTGCTGGAGTCTCGGAACGTGTGCACGAATGTGCACACACATCCTTCCTACTTAAGACATTTTTCTACATCCTTAATCTAGTGTTTCTGTTCTTAGCAAAGTTGCAAGAATTTGCCACTAAGGCCAGAGTCAACGAGTAACTGTGGCAAGTAAAATTCAGAAAGACTAATTCATTTCTCATAACAGTTTTTTTAAACTTGCATCTCATCTTACAAAACAAACAAGCAAACAGAAACCCAAAATCTAAAGTCAGTTTTGAATTTTTCTTAGTATATATGTTTTGTTTTAATGCTTAAAAAAATACTGAAAGGTTTAATTTTTTTAATGGAGGAAGTTTAATATTCCAGGAAGATGCACTCTATACAGTCTCTGCGCATGTTCCCCTGAGGCCACAAGGGGCTCAACTTGAGGAGTACAGCCTTATCCTGTGCAGTGTTAGTGGCCTCTGACAGGGTGGGTGACGTGAAGACAACCGAATAGGATAGTAGAATAGTGGTCACGTGGAAGGCCATGGGGTGGGGAGCAGGGGTATTCCCTTCTGCGACTGTTGTACTTGTGACCTATCTATATGCTATGCTAGGCATTTGCTCGATGGTTCTTTGAATTTGTGTGTGTGTGTGTGTGTGTGTACTTGCAGAGCGCCTGGTAAACATGTATGTGTGTGTAGTTAGTCTGGGTGGTTATAATGCAGCCTGAGAACGTGTTATTAATTGAGATTTTCTTATGTGTCTTAGTCTTAGATCACGAGGGGTTTTTTTGCTTTGTTTTTATCAGACACAGGCAGTCCTGCGACAAGCCTGGCTTGAGAACATCCGTCCTGTCTTAGTGATTAATAAGCTAGATCGCCTGATCGTGGAGCTAAAGTTAACCCCCCAAGAGGCCTACTCTCACCTCAAGAATATTTTAGAACAGGTATAGTATTCTTTAGTACTTTAAAATTGGGCTGAAAGGCTATGCAATATGAGGGGGTATTAGGAGAAATACATTTATTTGAAAGTTTATCACTTAAGATTCCTGTCCATTGGAGTCACCAGCTGTGCAGAGGGGAGAACTGGTCTGTAGTGGGAGCTGTGGGCTGGCATTGCTGACACCAACTCCCGGCCGCCTGGCTAGCTTATGCCCGAAATAACAACACACAAATTGTATTCATTTAAACACTGCTTGGCCCATTAGCTCTAGCCTCTTACTAGCTAACTCTCACATCTTGACTAACCCATTTCTAATAATGTGTGTAGCACCACGAGGTGGTGTCTTACCAGGAAGATTCTAGCGTACCTCCATCTTGGACTGGGGCTTCATCATGTCTGACTAGAGAGGAGAGGCATGGCATCTGGCTCACTTCCCTTCTTCCCAGCATTTTGTTCTGTCTACTCCACCTACCTAATTTTCTGACCTATCAGACCAAGCAGTTTTCTTTATTGATTAACCAATTAAACAACAGATTGACAAATGACCTTCCCATATCACTGGTCTGCTTTTGGGAGTTGCTTTTGTTTCCCAGAACCCATCAGTGTCAGACTTGGATGGTAGGCTCTCATGTTGAAAATTTCTGTTTTTTGGTTTTTTGTTTTGATTTTATTTTTTGTTTTTTTAAGTGAAGTGTTATATTTTTATGGTATTTTTGTTTTTAGATGAAAGTTTGTTTAGATACTGATTTGTTTATTTAGCAAACATCTGTGTAGATGTATGCAGTACCAAATGTCCATGGTATCTGAGGGATGATATCAGTGTATAGGGATGTATAGGATGGGCACACCAGAGGCCCTGTTTTCAACGCACTCCCAGTGTAGCGAGTGAAACAGACAATTGAGACATTTGAGAGCAACCAGCCGCCCCCATGTGATTTCAGAGCACAGAAGCTGCTCAACCCAGTCTGAGCCAGAAAGGAGAAGACAGTCTCACAGTGAGACTGAGATGGAGGAACCATGAATGTTTGCCGAGTTGAAAGTTAGAGGAAGAGCATTTACAGGAGACAAAACAAAAGTACACAGTCATGAAGCCAGAGAGAGCATGGGCAGTGTTTCCATCAAGGAGATTGTGTGCTATAGCTTAAGATTTGAGAGCACATGACACAAATTGATACAAAATGGGACCTGGCAGAAATAAAAGGATAAAAAACCAAAAACAGTGTAAGCCTTACATTGTAAAAATGTGAGGCCTGTGTCGTGCAGAGGAATTTGAGCATCTTGCAGAGCAGCATGGGTACATTTCTTTGCTAACTGGAGGAAAGACAAGTGTAGGGCATGGCGAGGGACTGGGTGCCTGCACAATAGGAAGAGCTGTAGGCGTTGCCTACCTGGCAGAAACACCGTGTAGCCTGCTCGCCACAGTGAGCGGCAAGAGAAGAGCTGGCAGCCTTTGTAGATATAAGCAGAGCGTAAGTTAGGAGATGGGGACTGGTTGGGATTCTGAGTAGCGGGCTTCATCTTTCACTCCGAGGTAGGAAGTAAGATCACTCACTTGAGACTAGACACTGGAAAGAGGGATGAAGAATGCTAGGAACTGCAGACAGCTGGTACGGGAACTAGAAGGGTTGATTGAAGTCTGGGGATTTGAATGGGATGAGTTCTTAGTGAGTTCTCCCAGGACTAAAACAGTCCCCACAGATGGCCCTTTGGAAGCCTTATTAGAAGCCTTCGGTTTGTTGGAATTTGAGATAACAGTTTAATACGTGTAAGTTATTTGTTGATTCTAATGTCAGCTGCAGTGAACTCAAGCTCTGACAGTGGCTTTAGCCTTAGTCACTGATAGGCAGTGTGTTCCCGCCCACACATATGGGCGTCCCAAGCATATGATTGACACTTTGCCATTTCGCCATCTCTCCTAGATTAACGCACTTACAGGAACTCTTTTTACTTCTAAAGTCCTAGAAGAAAGAGCAGAGAGAGAGACAGAATCCCAGGTGAAGACCCATTCCGAACAAGGCGATCAAGTGTACGACTGGAGCACTGGCTTGGAGGACGCCGATGACTCTCAGCTGTACTTCTCCCCGGAGCAGGGCAATGTGGTGTTCACCAGCGCAATAGATGGCTGGGGCTTCGGGTGAGCCCTTCCACATCTCTGTCTCTTGGTGTTTTAACTCTGTTCTTATGTAGCCGTAACTTCATATCACGGGAACTAATAGAGTTATGTTGTACCCTCTGCTCAGTGTCCTGCCTTGCCCCATGCTTATGCCGTGAAAATGGTAAGACAGAGTCACTTACGGAGCGGTAGCATGGACATGGGCCAGCTAGAGACCTCTCTTCATCCTCATGGAGCTTCTGTACCGCACTGTGTCCCGTGCAGCTCCATCTGCTTCCCCTCAAGCCCTGCATAACCCAGACTGACACCATTGATGGCCTTCATTTCTGTAATTTGCTATTTTAAGAATGTTAGGGAAATTAAATCAAAACAGTATGCTATAGTAGAGCCAAATAACTTGTAGCCTTTTTAAGTTTCCTTTTTACTCGGCATAATTTTTCTTGATACTGATACAAATTGTTGCACATATTAAAGCATGAGTCATCCTTTTCTGAGATGCTTAGAACCAGAAGTGTTTCATAGTTAGATTTTTAAAAATATTTACATGTACACAAAGTGTCTTGGGGATGGGACAGAAGCTGTGATCCAGTATTCACTTGCATTATGTGTGCATGGTCTGACGTAACATTGCCCAGCATTTTAAGTTTGGACTAGAGCTGAATGTAAAAGGTCGTGGGAAATTTTCTACCTATGGTGCTGTGTTAGTACTTAAAAAGTTTTAGATTTTAGATTTTGGATTAGGTGTGCTCAGCCTGTAATAGTTGGTCCTTTTTTATCTCCCCAGTGGTATTCAGTAGTATAGACTTACCAGCTTATCTGTTCAGCCACTAAGGAACATTTGGATGCTTTCCTGTTGGGGCCATTATAAGTGTATGGCTATGCCAGGCAAGCACTCTCCCAGCTAAGCTCCATCCCCAGCCAGGAAATTCAGTTTGTAAAGAAGTTACCAAGCAGCTCTCTGAAGGGCCTCTGCGCCTTCCTTTCCCGCAGCAGTGCCTGTGGCCTGCTTCATGATTTGACATCACTGTTGTCATTCTGGTCCTTCTCTGGGATGTGTGCTGAGAAGTGTGGTTTGAATCCACTTATCCTGACAGCCAGTGCTGGTCAGTCTTTCCCCATGCTGATTTTCCACCTCTGTGGTCTTATCTCTCTTCCTGTCCATTTTGTCTAGTTGTGTTTCTACAGCTGAGCTTTGAAAGCTCTGTGTGAACTGTAGGTGTCGGGCTTTTGTCTCACCTGTGCCTTGAAAGTATTTCTCCTGGTCTATGGTTTGGTTTTGCATCCTCTTGGCTGTGTCTTTTACAGAACAATTTTAATTTAGGTGAATCGGTATCTTAGTTTGGGTTTTTATTGCTCTGAAGAGACACCATAACCACAGCAATTCTCATAAAGGAAACATCTAGTTGGAGTGACTCGCTTACAGTTCAGGGATTCAGTTCATTATCATGGCAGGGAGTATGGCAGCATGCAGGCAGATATGGTGCAGGCTACTTCGTGACCAAAAGGGACCAGGAAGTCCACTGACTCCCTGGGCAGTATCCTGAGCATAGGAAACTCAAAGCTGCCCCACAGTGACACACTTCCTCCAAGGCCATACCCACCCCAACAAAGCCACAGTAACAGTGCCACTACCCTATGAGATTATTGGGGCCAGTTACATTCACGCTACCACAATCAGCTTACCACGTTTTCTGAGTTTTGCACTTTGAATCAAGTTGAATAACTGCCTCCCTGAAGACCCTGAAGATTTCTTTCCTTTTTAAATGTTTTTATTCATGCATGTAAATACTATATTTTTATCATACTCATCGTCTCTTGTCCCCATTCCCCTTTCTCACCAGTCTCTCTTCCACGTTCATGTCTCTTGTGACGTTCATGTTTACATCTAAGTCTGGTTCATTTTTTTTTTAAATTTTTTTATTGATAAAAGGAGGATAAAGAAAAGAAAAAAAAACAAATTTCCACCTCCTCCCACCAGCCTCCCATTTCCCTCCCCCTCCTCCCACTCTTCTCCCCCTCCTCCCACTCTTCTCCCCCTCCTCCCACTCTTCTCCCCCTCCTCCCACCCCTCTCCCCTTCCCCCCACTCCTCTCCCCCTCCCTTTCCAGTCCAAAGAGCTGTCAGGGTTCCCTGCCCTGTGGTAAGTCCTAGGTCCTCCCCCCTCCATCCATATCTAGGAAGGTGAACATCCAGACTGGCTAGGCTCCCATCAAGCCAGCACATTGCGTAGGATCAAAACCGCGTGCCAATGTCCTTGGCGTCTCATCAGCCCTCATTGTTCGCCATGTTCCGAGAGTCCAGTTTTATCCCATGCTTTTTCTGGTAACAGTCCAGCTGGCCTTGGTGAGCTCCCAGTAGATCATCTCCACTGTCTCAGTGGGTGGGTGCACCCCTCGTGGTCCCGACTTCTTTGCTCATGTTCTCCCTCCTTCTGCTCCTCATTGGGATCTTGGGAGCTCAGTCCAGTGCTCCAGCGTGGGTCTCTGTCTCTATCTCCATCCATCGCCAGATGCGAGTTCTAGGATGATATGCAATATATTCGTCAGTATTGCTCTAGGGTAGGGTCATTTCAGGTTCCCTATCCTCAGCTGCCCAGGGAACTAACTGGGGACCTCAGCTTGGGCACCTGGGAGCCCCTCTAGGGTCAAGTCTCCTGCCCACCCTAAAGTGGGTCCCTTAACTAAGAATTGTGGTTCCGTGCTCCCCTATCCAACCTTCCTTTATCCTGATCCTCCTGTTTCCCCAAGTCCCCCCTCCTTCCCTTCTACCTTTTCTCTCCCCATCTCCCCTAACCCTCATCCCACCCCACCCCCAAGATCCCACTTTTCTCCCCGGCAATTTTGTCTACTTCCCTTATCCAAGAGGATAACTATATGTTTTTCCTTGGGTTCACCTTCTTACTTTAAGTCTGGTTCATTTTGAGTTAGTAACTTTGCGTAACATATGTGGCTTGGATTGAAGTTGACTTTTCTATTTTCGTGTCATTGAAAAAGCTGTCCCTTCCCTTGTTAAGTTTCTGTTGTGCCTTTACCAGAGTTACTTGGTCTGTTCTCCTACCCTAACCTTAGTTTAGTTCCTCTTTGGCAGTCTTTTGTGATTATAAAGCTTCTGTTCATCGACGAGCAATACACTTATTCCAATGCTAACAGAGGTTAATATGGGAAAAAGCTATATTAAGTATATACATATGGTAGCATTTGATTTGAATTATTTGATTAAATTCTCATAATAACCTTTGAAACCCATCCTGTCATCTCAGGTTTAGAAACACTGAGGATTTGTTCAGCTTTGCTCAGCTACTAAGGGACAGAGTTGGTATTAACATTAAAGTCAACCTTAGGTTTATTTTTTTAAAACCATGGTACTTCTCTTAGATCTTCCTTGTAGATTAGAGACCTAACCCTGACTTGTGCATGCTGGGGCTCTTTTTAACAAATTATAGATTATGGTTAACCTTAGTCCTTGTGCCTGAAAGGCTATGGCAAACTTAGATAAATGTAGGCCTGAGTGTAAGGAGAGAATGGGGATTAGGAACTCTTCCCTGCCTGTGCCATAGCTTGGTGGGGTCATATTCTGAAAAAATAAGAAGATTGGGCTAGAATGATTTCTAATCAAGTTACTATAGCTAGGCATGGAGGCTCATACTTATAATGTGTCACTTCTGCAAGGTGAGGCAGAAGGATCACAAGTTTGGGGGGAATATGAGCTGGCTGCATAGAGAGTTTTAGGTCAGCATAAACTACAGCCAAACTCTTTTATCTCATACAAAGAAAAGAAAGTGATTCACTCCGTTCTGTTACAAGCCCAGCCCTGTTAGTACACTAATTTTGAGCATTCTGCTGGTGAGCCACAAGGTGGAGGGCTTGTCCACAGTAGTGATTGTCATAATTTCATGGTTTATCCTCATTTGAGTTGGACAAATTGGAGGAAGCTCTCTGTGGGTGGAGAAGGGGTAGAGTCCTGAATGGAGAGAAAAAGGGTAACTTCCATATCCCTTTCAGGTTTCTCCAGTCTTAGGTATTACTAGTCGTCACTCTCTGTGCTAGACAAGGTTGGATGGATCGATGGACGGACTCACGCCTGTTCTCAGCAGGGTTTAGTTAGCTGAGGAGAAAATGCTGTTGGAAATGAGAGAACGCAGACTTTGTCCTCCCAGTTGTCTTCTGTCCTCAGTGGGTGGGAGCGTTGACAGCTACAGGTATCGGCAAGGTAGAAAGGTTAGAGGGTGGCTCTGTGTTGAAGAGGGCAAACTGGTAAGTATGGCTAGAGTGTGGACCTAGGTCTGCTGCCTAAGTGTGACCTTTTAATCAGGGGACTTAATCCAGGGACTCTGCCCTGGGGGAGAATACGTGGGAACCCTGAGTTGCTATTTTAGGTTACAGCCTGGAGGCCACCGCCTGTAGAATAGAAACAGAGAAGAAGAGACGGTGGAAACACCCTTCCTAGTAGTTTTGCTCGTCTCTGTGTGCCAAACCCAAGCTTCCTGCAGTGAGGTTAACGCACTGGGGTCTCAGAGGGCAAAGGATATGTCTTGATCACGTCCCACAATGCAGTTGTCAGTCAGCGAGGCAGGGGCTTATAGAATTTCGGAATTCGTTCAGAAGGCATTCGTGGGAGCTAGTTTGAAATTGTTCTGTAGAGAAAGTTAATTAGAACTCAAGAATGGAGAAACTGTGTTCGGAACATCAATATTTTAAGTGTCTAACAAAGAAAGGATGGAAGCGCTGAGTGACAGTGGGGGATGGGTCAGTGTGAATGAGAGGATTTTGTGCTTGCTATGCAATAAAAACTGAAGAGTGTCCAGAGGAAGATCTGAAGACTTTACCCTGTCTGCATGCAGTATGCTGGACTCAGGAAGCATTCAGGACGGTGGCCTGAGCAGCAGGGCAAATGTCTTATGATCCGTAGTCTCACAGAGAGTATTGCTGATAGAGTCTTTGCCACTTTTAGAATTTAAGATGGGGCATTGATGTGACTGTATTCTAAAATATAAAAGGAAATATAATTTGATTTAGGATATTAATTAACAAATTAGCAGATTTTAGAATTCTGGAGACAAGAAGTCAAAACCACACTGTACTTCCTCTGTCAGTGGTCTGAGGTGACCTGTAGAGATGGTTCGCTACTCTCTTGACCCAGAAAACCCTACAAAATCATGCAAATCAAGAGGTTCAGATCTCCGTGCTCACTTTAAGAACACCCATGAAGCCACCCACCCACGTCATCAAGGGTATGCATGTCCAAATGCCACCAAGCCTCTGAGTGATGTCACTTTAAAGAAGCCGTGTGTGCTGTGCTGGTGGCATAATGGTGGCACCAGTAGGTGTACCCAGCTGACACAGGACTGGCGACCAAAAAGATTGCTGAAGTTTTGCTGAGAATAATTGCTCAGCTTATGGGCTTAATGTAGAGTCTCTAGTCATGAACATCTCCAGTGACCAAAGACCTAACATGGCCGACGACTTACAGAGCTCGTGCCCGGATTAATCCACACTCAGCGCAAAGAACCAAGTTGTTCCAAAGCCACCGAAGAAACAAAAACAGGAATAAATTCAGCATAAAAATAAGTGCAGATGAAAGTAAAAAAAAAAATTCAAACTAGAAATCCCCCTCATCTAAACAGCTGTGGCAAAAGCTTGATATTCTTTATTAAATTTAGGAAGGAAAAGGCCATCTAGAAACTTGCCACATGAAAGATAATGATGCAAAAACACAGTGGACAGAATCCAGATACTGAAGGTTTGACTGGGAGCTGTCAATCAAATGTGCGCAGAAAAAGGAGGTGCTGAAGAGCGACCTATCCGTCAGCAGGTGCAGGGCTGACCTGTTTTCTGAGGTTCAGGACAGCCGGGGCTGCCATTCCTCATTGGGGAGAGAGACTTAGTACTCTGTCCACGGTTCTCTAGTGGAAAGCTGCAGGTGGCTCCAGGTCTCCGGAATGAGATAAGAACTTACAGAGCGAAGAAGAGTTTCCCATTTCAAAAAGGCAAAACCATAGTAACTAGTAATATGGGTTTTATAGAAACTAAAGTTTTGGGAAATTAAGAGGAAAACCTCTCCTAAATGAGTAACTACTTGATCATTTTGAAAGTGAAGTTTACACCGTAGTAAATTACAGAGAAAGTAAGAGACTCTTGAGCACTTCCGAACCTCAGCCGCTAGAGCTGTAATTTGGATTTTGACCTCTGGGTATTTTTCTCTGCCTTTGTCCTCAGCGAGAAGGGTCAGTTGTTATTTATTTTCAGCCGTCTGTCCTGTTTGCACTTTTCTGAGCCACTGCCTGATGACCTCAGCATTTCTCCTTCCTCCCGTGATTGTTGCCTGCAGCTCCTGCAGCTTCTCAATAACATCACTTAATTCATCTCGCATTAACCTCTGGCATGGGAAGAATGGTCCACAGGTGGGTGTGTATTTGTGAGTTCCAGGACGGCCAGGAAAAAAAAAACCCAAAAAACAACAACAAAAAATTCTTCAGTATGCTAACTTTGGATTCCTTCCTTAGTGAGGAGAATGACTGGTTTCTGATTTCTCCTCTTCTTTCTTTCTTTTTTTTTTTTTTAATGAATTTAAAAATAAACCTGCAGATTTGGAGTCACAACAAAATTGAGAGGAAAGTACAAATTTCACAGACACTCTCATCCATATGTAGATTTTCTGTGACCGTGATCCTTCACCAATGTAGTTCATTCGTTGTCATTGGTAAACACACACTGACACATCTTCAGCACTCAAGAGACCCCGTGGAGTTCACCTGTGGCCCTGTACCCTGCATTATCATCCATATAGAATAGTTTGACTTCTCTAGAAATTAGCAGTAAATATTAATACAGATTTTGGAGAAATATATCTTTTTGAAAATGTTTTTAAAAACCCAAAAGAAAACCTGCTCAGTAAGTAACTGTTGAATCAAATAGAAAAAGTTTACCTGAAAAACTTCTGTAAAACAAAGGACATGGCCAACAAGATAAAATGGCAGCCTACAGAATGGGAAAAGATCTTCATCAACCCTACATCAGACAGAGGGCTGATCTCCAAGATATACAAAAATCTCAAGAAATGATCATCAAAAAAAATAATCCAATAAAAAAAATGGGAAACAGACCTAAACAGAGAACTCTGAAAACATGAATCTAAAATGACTGGAAGACACTTAAGGAAATGTTCAACATGCTTAGCCCTCAGAGAAATGCAAATCAAAACAACTCTGAGATTTCCATCTTACACCTGTCAGAATGGCCAAGATAAAAAACACTGATGACAACTTACGCTGGAGAGGATGTGGGGTGAAGGGAACACTTCTGCATTGCTGGTGGGAGTGCAAGCTGGTACAGCTACTTTGGAAATCAGTATGGCGAGTTCTCAGGAAATTAGGAATCAATCTACCTCAAGTCCCTGTAATACCACCTTTCGGCATATACCCAAAGGATGCTCAACCATACCACAAGGACAGTACTCAACTATGTTCATAGCAGCATTGTTCGTCATATACAGAACCTGGAAACAAATGCCCCTCGACTGAAGAATGTATAAGGAAAATGTGGTACATATACACAATGGAGTACTACTCAGCAGAAAAAAATGACATTTTGAAATTTGCAGACAAATGAATGGATCTAGGAAACACCATATTGAATGAGGTAACCCAGACCCAGAAAGACAAATATCATTTGTACTCACTCATAAGTGTCTTTCAGACATAAAGCAAAGAAAAACCAGCCTAAAAATCACAATCCCAGAGAACCTAGACAACAATGAGGACCCTAAGAGAGATGGATATACATGGATCTAATCTACATGGTAAATAGAAAAAAACAAAATCTCCTGAGTAAATAGGGAGGGTGGGGATCATGGGAGAGGGCTGAAGGGGAGGAGAGAGAAAGGGAGGAGAGCGGAGAAAAATAGAAAACAACAAAAACAATGAAGTTTACACCGTAGCTCTGTCTATCCATTCCTGCCTCCCTGTAACCAGTGGCAACCCTGGGTGTTTTAACTCTCACATAGTTGAGACTTTCCTAAAATGCCGCATAGTCAAGTCGGCTGTAGTTTTTGCTCATTGGCCTCATTCATTCAACAATGAACACTTAGGATGCCTCCCTGTGTTTGCTTAGTGCTGAGTCAATGTCCCTGGTTGTACCACAGTTTGTCTGTTGACTTGTTTAAAGGACACTTTGCTTGCTTGCTTGCTTCAAATTTTGGAAATTGTGAATTGAACTGCTATAAACATCCATGTGCTGCATGTGTTTTTCATGGACATATGCTTTCAGTTTATGTGAATACTCAAATATGACTGCTGCATCCCAAGTGAGCATGTTTAGCCATCTAAGAAGCCACCACACTGCCTTCCCAAGAGGCGGTACTATTGCATTCCTACCAGTAATAGTGGAGTACCCGTTGTTCTACACCCATGTCAACCTTTCATGGTGTCGCTGTTCGGGAATCGGGCACTACATTTTCCTGATGGCAGGATGTGGAGTAAGAGTATTTCACTGCTGAGCCTGCTGGCTTGTAGGGAAGCACTGACTATTTATGCTAGCTTTGCTTGTAATCTTGATTTAGTTGGTTATTAGCTCCACCAACAGTTCTGTTGGTTCTTTTGAATTTTTCCACATGGATGACCATATCACCTTCAACCAAGGATCGATTACCTTTCTGATCATTGCAGTTGTGCTCTGGGCATCGTGTTGAAGAGCTGTGTAGAGGCCTTTTCATCTTGTTCCTGAGCTGCATCTTCTAAGATGCTAGGACTTTGAGAACTCTAGACAAGCTTTTGATAATGTGCACTATTTCCTGAGCCCTTTAACCAGAGGATGCCCTTCACCTCCCAGCTGGTTGACTCCTCTCTAGTGGGTGGAAACTGGTGCTGACTGGTTTTTCTGTGGGGGTTGATGAGAATTGAGGAAATGCACATTTCTCACTGATTACTCCAGGATGCTACCTCTCTAGTTTTGGCAGATTAAGGGCTCTAGATTCATTTCCCTTGTGAATAACAGTGCTTATGGCAATGGAGACCAAACATAATTTCTGTTATTAGTAGAGTTATGGTTGGTGGCCTCCTTACTTTTTGTCAAATTTCACACGGGAGCTGCAGCCTACATTCTGATTCGTGCCAGTGTATGGAATGTTGGACAGTGACACTGACCTCAGTGTCACCCTGCTTGTGTTTGAATCCCAATCTCACTACCTATGGAATATCTTTGTATCATTATCCCTTTCTATAAAATGAGCAAACTTTGTAGGACAGTTGAAAATATTAGGGTTGGTAGTACATACAGAGTATTTTGAATAGTATATGGCAAAGAAAGAGTGAAGTGTTAGCTATATTCATTGTTATTGCTATAACATGCACTATTGGTTCTCTTTCAGAATTGAGCACTTCGCCAGAATCTATAGTCAAAAAATTGGCATCAAGAAGGAAGTTCTTTTGAAGACCCTGTGGGGAGATTATTATATAAACATGAAGGCTAAGAAGATTATGAAAGTTGATCAGGTAGTGTAGTCTGTGTTGCTTAGATTGTTGGCTGTAGAAAACTTGTATTGTACAGCTTTATAGAAGCATCTCGGCCTTAGCTTGTGCAGAGGAGTTCACGGAGGACTTCCTGTGGCACAGAAGTGGAAAAGGTGCACAAGTCTTGTGCTCAGGCACTGTTTCTGTGGAGTTCCAGTTTATTCCATGAATAAAAAACAAAGTCTGCAATGAGAGGAATGCCCTGTTCTTATGAACGGTTTCCCATGTTTAAGAACGTAAGAAACCTGAGCGTTTGAAATGGAAGCCTATAAAGAGAGCCCCATCTCTTGAGTGAAGTCAGCTCGAAGCTTGGCTGTTTGGCTTTTTGATGGTAGTTGTGGGGCAGCCGCTGAGGTGTGTCTCCCAGATGCTCACGTTATTTCAGCACCCCTCTGGTTCCTAGAGGAAGAGAATTGGTGGCTTACTGGTAATGAGTTATTGGCTGTGTAGAGCGTGACTTTTGTCTTTACCATTAGTAAGTCCTCTAGCATAAATACAACAGCGCTGGGGTGAGAACGCGGCTGTGTCAATATTCAGGCACTAAAGCTGACATGTTCTTCTGTGCAGGCCAAAGGAAAGAAACCTTTATTTGTACAGTTGATCCTGGAAAATATTTGGAGTTTGTATGACGCGGTCTTGAAAAAGTAAGGCTCTTGTAAAATTGTTTCTTTTTGGGTGGGGTCATTTGTTCTTAGACAGCTGAGCTTGACTGGGACAGTGAACAGGGCTTCACGGCTGAGTTAGTTACAGGGCTTGGAAACAATTAGAAGCGTATGGCTCAAGTAAGGGAGATGAAGGGCTGGAGCAGCAGTGTGTTGCGGCCTGCAGGGCTGTTGAGAGCAGAGGCTGAAAGAAGAGCTGGGCCTTGCTTTATGTAAGCACAGTTTAAAGAAACGGTAATTGTGATGGGAGAGTTCAGATTGGGAACTGGGGAAGAACCTGGGACAAGTGCAGAAGAAAGCTGGCTTTATATAAACTTATCAACCCATGTACGGAATCAGAATGCTAGCGTTTGTTGGTAAAGCCGCGCCAGTAGGCATCGCTTGTTTCAGTAAATCGTACAACAGTGCTCTGTGCACGGCTCTGAGGAGTCTGAAAGTGATAGCATAGCCTGCTTGTCAGGGCCCCTTTACTTATTTTTGGCCACCTCTGAAAAAGTAACATGCAAAAAATAAAGGGTGTCAAAATTAAGCTAATTTTCCTTGCTACGCATTCATATCTGTTTATGTCTTCTCTCTCTCATCTTTCCCATAGGGACAAAGAAAAAATTGATAAAATTGTGACTTCTTTAGGATTAAGAATTGGAGCCCGGGAGGCGCGACATTCAGACCCTAAAGTGCAGATCAATGCCATTTGTAGCCAGTGGCTCCCCATATCCCACGCTGTTCTCTGTATCCTTTGTTTTAGTGGTCTGGAATGAGATAGATTTTATAAAATAAGATAAAAACAGTTTTTCATTGCCAATCAGATAACCCTCTAGAAATAACCCATTCTAATCCAATGTTAGTCTTTTCTGTTTACTTCTTGTTCTGTCTTGAACCAATATGAAATACTAGAAAAATTAACATGAGTTAATATTAATTTTATAAAGTATTCTTCTTCAAACAATATGTGTCCTCTAAAAAAATGCAATAACAATAAAATAGCTGATATGATAAAATAAAACAAAACTTTTCACAAGACTCGTGAACTAGATATTTAGAGTCAGTGGCCATCCTGGAAGCAGGTCCAGATTTTGAGAGCAGGGTCAGAAAGCAATGTCCCTTGCTGCCCGGGCATCTCTGTATAAACGTGCCTGTCACTCTGAAAGTGTAGAATCCTTGACGACAGGCCTCAGCTATGGTGTGTCAGAAACTGCCCAGTCCTCTTGACATGACATCGGAGCGTGTGGAAAAACTGCTGTGCACAGGATCACAGACATTTGAGTCTCTTCCACCGGAAACCCAAGCCCTGAAAGCAGGTGAGGAACGATGGGAACATTGCGGTGTACTACACTGTTGACTGCCCACAGTCCAGGCTGCGTGCTAGTTTACAGGAAGGCCAGTTTGTCACACATCACTCTCACTAATGACCACTGCTAAAGCTGACCACGTCCCCTCTCCAAAGCTTTCCTTTTACTGTAGCATACTGCTGAGCCCTCTGGGTAGCAGCCGTGACCCAGCCTCCTTCCTGCTTGCTGTTCTGATCTCATTGCTGCTCCCACTTTGCTCCTCTTCCTAAACAGCCCGGTGTGCGTTCCCTGAGCTACGAAGTCACTGCTGTGACTGCTTCTTAGGGACTGAAGGAGTGGTTCCTGGGACTGTACTGGTCCACACTCCTCATGAGGGCCACCAGCATTCCAGGCTCTGGGCACCCTGGAACTCCTCTGTGTTCATTGTCTCCAGTTCTTCTCATCCTGAAATTTGTAACTCCTGCCGTAGTTGGGCCCACTGTTAACTCTCTTGGTTACTCAGACCAGTTTCCCGTCCTCATCTGCCTCATCTGTCGCTGGCATTTCACATAGTTGACTGCTGCTTCCTCCTCTGAACCTGGCCTTTCTTGACTTGCACACTCTGCTGCTTCCTATGTTGCTTTGTCCCCAGCATTTTCCCTTTGGATGTCACACACAGCATCCCTTCCTTACACCTCATTTTATCTGCAGTCTTGGTGAGCTCACCTTTCCTTCCGACTGTCCATGACAGCTATGTTCTCAGAGTTTCCCCATCTGTGTGCGTGCACAGGAGCTCTGTGGACTCCAGACTCACTAGCCTTGCATAGCTTGTCACCCCCACCTCCAGCCCCGCCTTCCCTCTGCTCTGCTTCAGAAGCATTGCAGACTTGACATACCCCAGCCTCCCAAACCTGCTCTTCCAATTATTCCTGCTGTAATTAGAGCTGCACCCGCCCTTTCATCTGCTGAGTCTAAAGACCCTGGAGTCCTCTGTGGTTCTTACACTGACCTCACACCACTGGACCCACTCTATTGGAACTAGGGATTCTTCATTTAAAGTATATCCAGAATCCAGCTACCGCCCAACATTTCCACCTGCTTCTCTGGGCCAAGCAGCTCAATTGCATGTTCTCTAGCTGCAGTTCGACTGAAGCTATTGACATGCTCAAAACTGTTCACCCTTGCTTCCTGTAGTTTTCTTGTTATATTTTATTATTTTCTTCTGTCTGTCTGTCTGTCTATCTATTTATTTATCTTTGTTTTTTGAGACAGGGTTTCCTAGCTTTCCCGGAACTCACTCTGTGGACCAGGCTAGCCTTGAACTCACAGAGCTCTCTCTGCCTCTGCCTCCCTAGTGCTGTGATTAAAAGCATACCACTTGGTTTGTTTGATTTTTTTTTAATGTTTTATTCTTTGTAAAAAAAAAAATTAACCTTTTTAATGTTTGTATTCTTTTTGTAATGTTTTATTATTTTGATAAGAGGTAATGGGTTTTCTAAAAGCTGATAATCAGTGGTTTTATGCCTGTGTTTAGGTTCTGGAAAAAGTATCTCTGAGGTTCTGACATGGAATTGTGTTAAATGTTAGATGCTTAGAAAGAGCTTACTTCTTATGGCACTGAGTCTATGTTTCTGAGTTTTGTTACTATGTTACCATCCTGATAACTAATTTTAAGCTTTAGTAATAGTATCATTATTTGCATACAAGCGTTTTGTCTGTACGCATGCCTGTGTACCACATGCTTGCTTGATGCCCATGGAAGCCGGAAGTGGGAGCTGGAGTTATAGACGGTTGTGAGCTGCCATGTGGGTGCTGGGAACCGAACCTGGGTCCCCTAGAAGAGCAGCCAGTGCTCTTTAACTGATGAGCCATCTCTCCAGCCCTGATGACACATCACTTTTGTCTATTGTCTACTTTAGCATGCCTTTATAAGGGATTAGAAAAACATTTAAGGAACTCCATTGTTGGCTTTTGATCCTGGTAGCAGGACTTTGTTCTGTGCCTTCTCCCTTGGATGTGGAGGAACCTTGATTAGGGTTTGCTGAAGGTGGCGAAGCCCCGTCTCCAGCAGTGCCTCTGCCAGCTCCTCCCTTCAGCTTTGCTTCTTCTGCTGAGTCTTCCAACTCTTGCTTTATCACAGCTGTAAGGAGCTAACGCGTGTAGACGATGCTGCATTCTAAAAGAATTGCTGTTCACAACAACTATCGCGTTTTTAATCTTGGGAAAATCAGTGACATTTTGCTCCCTGTTTATTTAGCCTTTATGAAATGCGGAAGTGAAGACACTGCTCCAGTTATCATCTTTGTTTCCAAAATGTTTGCAGTTGATGCGAAAGCCTTGCCTCGGAACAAGCCAAGGTAAGCAAAGGGGATGTGGGGCTAGACTGGGGCAAAGGGCTGTGATTGACTGGTAGGCATGTAGCTGGGGTGCGGGTGGAGGGCACAGATGCTGCCACTCTTCATCACCCCTGCCCCGGAGTCACTTAGAATCTGTTTGCTCGTTGTCCTTTTGTCACATCTGTAGAAGAAAGCTGTTGAAATTAACTTTGGAGTATTGACTTGAACTGATATAAGTTAAAGGTAGTAATAGCTGTATTAACAACAGTCAGCCTTTCATTGAACATGTCGGGTACATTGCAGTTGGCCTGCCCTGTCTCTAGGTCTGTTTGCCTCAGTGCAGACTGGATGTCTGATCAGCAGTTCTCTGTAGATCGTGCCTGCAGGGGTGGCAGGTTCTAGAGAGGTTTGTCAAGTTCAGAGTCTTGGGAAACCCCTCCGTTCTCCATTGTCTGCTCCTTATGTGTTCTCTCCATAGCTCTTGCCCCCCACCCCCCCAAACTCGATAGATCGGTTAGGTTTTGGATGGGGTTGGTGGTTCAAGAGCACACTAAGGAGGATGCTGGGGAATGAGGAGTTTTTATTAGAAGAGTTACTAATTCCATGGCAGGGATCTGAAGAGTGTTCAGGCCCCAGGACCAGGGACAGAAGTATGGCATGGTGGTTGCTCTTCTTACGTCTTCTGAGGAGCAGGCAGTTCACTGCAGAGCTCAGAGCCAGGCAGGAGAAGGAGAAGAGGAGGAGGTAGCATTCCTTAGTATAAATTCACTTCCCAGATGAGATGTGTTAGCATAAGCAAGGATGCTGGCTTGGGCTCAGATATCCCAGTCTGGTTCTAGAAGAGGCTTGGCAGAGGCAGAGCCTGGATCCCAGCAGACCTTCTTAGAGACCCTGGTCATCTGGAAATAATTGAAGCAACTTTTAAGCTGGTTCCCCTGCCTGAGACTCTCTAGTGTATTTCTCACCCTGCTCCAGGGTGATCTTTCTCAAACCCTTTTTTAAACGTGTTTTTTTGGGGGGGGGTTGTTTGTTTGTTGGGAGGGGGTTTAGATCTTACATTTATTTACTTTCTTGCTTACTTATTTTGTGGAGGTCAGGACACTGTGTGGGAGTCAGTTGCCAGTTCCTTCCTATACCATGGCAGTCCTGGTGATTGAACTCAGGTCTTCAGGCTTGGTGGCAGGCACCCTTACCCACTGAACCATCTCTCCCCCACCCCTTCAGAATAATCTTTGCAAAGACTTCCCCCTGAAGATTAGATCTCCTGCTTAAAAACTGTCACTGAGTCATAACGCCTAGTTTTTTCTAAAATACAAAGTGCGCTATTGGAGGGCAGTGGCCCCTCTCATCGGCATATTTATGTCAGTGTGTATTTATGCTTATTGTTTTTTATGTTGTGGCAGAGTTTTTCTTTTTATACGATGAGATTTTAAGTCTTAAGAAAAATATTTGTCCATTTAGATAACTATTCCATAAATATTATAGAGCTAGAGTGGAGATCATAAAGTGTCTGGATTTGGGGGAATCTCTATGAGTCTGTCCTGTCATCCCCGACCCCAGCAGTGTGTTTCAGTAGACCTTTCTCTCCTTCTCAGGTGCTTGTGTTGTCTCATCCTTCAGGCTGCTCCTCATCCTAGGGAGTCTCTTCTCTTCAAATCCAAGTCTGTTTATTCTTTAAGAGAAAAGTTGTGTAAGAGAGTTTTTTGTTGTTTTTGTTTGTTTTTTAGCTTTTTTTAAAAATAGTTGTTTGAGCTTAAGACTCTTCTAGAATTTTAATTCTGAAGAGAAATGAAAGAGCCGATGAGGGAATGCATGTGTGATGAAGGGCTGCCTGAGGAGGAAGTGTGTGAGCCAGAGAGTGGGTAAGGAAGGAGTTGGTAGCCCAGTAAGCGAAGAGTTAAAGATGAGTGTGTAGCTGTGTATTTTCACTGCCCCACATAAGCAGTCAATGTTCCCTATAGCGCAGTTTTCAAATAGCCTGGAGATTATGTGTGTGAATATCTCAGACACGAGAGAATACTAAAGAACAGAAGAACGTACTCCTGAGGCTTCCAGTGACCCATCCTTTATCTTTTCCTAGAACAAACGTGAGGGTAGCAGTTCCTTTACTCTTCATTATGTCTCCTGTGAGTCTTTGTCTTTAATACTCTTTCATATCTTAGTGTGTTTTGGTGGAGCAATCAATTGTATTCCATAACATTGTTTTACCTATTTTGTTTTAATACTTACTTTATACCATACATTGTTTCCAGATATAGCTGAGTACAGTCATCATCCCCACCTTGATTCTTTCTGTCTTCTGGTTAATGTTTTTCATATAAGTTATACTGCCTTTGAGTTAAGGACATCGGCCACTGGGGGCGACCTGCCCTCATTCTCACCTCTGCTCTGGTAGATGTGCTAAGCCAGGGCCGAGTATTCTTTTCCCTGTAGTGTGAATTGGCATACACTAACTAATGCTGTATAATGCGGAGGAGACGAAAAAAGATGACTGGACACCTGCAGGCTTCACCCCCATTGTCAGTTAGCCCGGCTCAGTTGTTCTTGAAGTTTCTGCACTCTCTCTGTGTATGGGATTGTGCCGGGCTTTCTCTTGTGTTCTGCTGGTCTGTTTGTCTCTGAGGCCCAAGTATGGTAGCCACGTCGCAGGTCAAGCTTTAACTCCGCATGTAGTACTCATTTAACTTTGGGTCAGCTTTTTTTTAAGCTTTCTAAGCTCTGTTTTCCTGAATGTAACGTGGGAGTGTACTGTGTGCTGTCGTCAGTTGCTCTGATGGATGTGTGCTGTAACACATGTGAAGTGTTGAGCATGGTGTATAGACCAGTGATGGGCCCGTTAGGGAGAGCAATTCTCTTCAGACACTGTTGTTATTTCTATTCCTGTTCTACAACTAATGATAATAAACAATAGCAATGAATACTGTGGTCTACATTTGTATTTTAATTCATATTTTCAGGTGTGTGTGTGTGTGTGTGCCTGAGTGTGTGTGTGTATGTGTGTGTTTGCATGTGTGTGCACGCATTGTGTATGCACGCATTGTGTATGCACCTGCACATGCATGCCACAGGATCTCTTACTGATCTAGAGCTTGCCTCCTAGGCTAGACTGGGGCCCTCTGTAATCCCCAATACTGGGATGTGTGTACACGTGTGTAAATCAGTCACGGATGTTGTTACTCTTGGGCATTCTTTTAGCAAAGACTAAATGAAGCAAACTTGTAGCAGAAGGGTGCAGCTTAGGGCAGAAGAGCATGAATGGAGGATGTGGCTGTTGATGATGCCAAAGAAAGAGGCACGAAGTGGACAAATGAGACGCTGCTGTAGAGGACAGATGGCAGCTGTGGCTGGCAGCTGTGGGGAAGCTGGACGTGTCCTGTATTTGCAGGTGTTTGTAGGTTCCCTTGAAGACGAGCCCGTTTCCTGCAGTGCTGTCCAGTTGCTCCCTCCAGTGCTAGGTCTATCACTTTTACCTATAGTGAGCTGGGTCACTGTATGACCAGTGTAAGGGCCAGCTCCTAGGATGGATGCTCCGTATGTAAGCCAGGTAGCAGTGGTTTCCATCTAGCTGGGGATAGCTGAGGAGCACAGAGGAAACCATGTGAGTTAAAACCCCCCCCAAAGTATCATTAACTCCAAGAGCATGTGTCTCCTTAGAAGGTAAGGAGCAAGTGCCTGTGCTCTGTGCCTATCCGTGTGCCCTGTGCCTACCATGTGCACAGTGCCTGTCTGTGTGCCCTGTGTCTGTCATGTGCACAGTGCCTGTCTGTGTGCCCTGTGCCTACCATGTGCACAGTGCCTGTCTGTGTGCCCTGTGTCTGTCATGTGCACAGTGCCTGTCTGTGTGCCCTGTGTCTGTCATGTGCACAGTGCCTGTCTGTGTGCCCTGTGTCTGTCATGTGCACAGTGCCTGTCTGTGTGCCCTGTGTCTGTCATGTGCACAGTGCCTGTCTGTGTGCCCTGTGTCTGTCATGTGCACAGTGCCTGTCTGTGTGCCCTGTGTCTGTCATGTGCACAGTGCCTGTCTGTGTGCCCTGTGCCTACCATGTGCACAGTGCCTGTCTGTGTGCCCTGTGTCTGTCATGTGCACAGTGCCTGTCTGTGTGCCCTGTGCCTACCATGTGCACAGTGCCTGTCTGTGTGCCCTGTGTCTGTCATGTGCACAGTGCCTGTCTGTGTGCCCTGTGTCTGTCATGTGCACAGTGCCTGTCTGTGTGCCCTGTGCCTACCATGTGCACAGTGCCTGTCTGTGTGCCCTGTGTCTGTCATGTGCACAGTGCCTGTCTGTGTGCCCTGTGCCTACCGTGTGCACAGTGCCTGTCTGTGTGCCCTGTGCCTACCATGTGCACAGTGCCTGTCTGTGTGCCCTGTGTCTGTCATGTGCACAGTGCCTGTCTGTGTGCCCTGTGTCTGTCATGTGCACAGTGCCTGTCTGTGTGCCCTGTGTCTACCATGTGCACAGTGCCTGTCTGTGTGCCCTGTGCCTACCGTGTGCACAGTGCCTGTCTGTGTGCCCTGTGCCTACCGTGTGCACAGTGCCTGTCTGTGTGCCCTGTGCCTACCATGTGCACAGTGCCTGTCTGTGTGCCCTGTGTCTGTCATGTGCACAGTGCCTGTCTGTGTGCCCTGTGTCTACCATGTGCACAGTGCCTGTCTGTGTGCCCTGTGTCTGTCATGTGCACAGTGCCTGTCTGTGTGCCCTGTGCCTACCATGTGCACAGTGCCTGTCTGTGTGCCCTGTGTCTGTCATGTGCACAGTGCCTGTCTGTGTGCCCTGTGTCTGTCATGTGCACAGTGCCTGTCTGTGTGCCCTGTGTCTGTCATGTGCACAGTGCCTGTCTGTGTGCCCTGTGTCTACCATGTGCACAGTGCCTGTCTGTGTGCCCTGTGTCTGTCATGTGCACAGTGCCTGTCTGTGTGCCCTGTGCCTACCATGTGCACAGTGCCTGTCTGTGTGCCCTGTGTCTGTCATGTGCACAGTGCCTGTCTGTGTGCCCTGTGCCTACCATGTGCACAGTGCCTGTCTGTGTGCCCTGTGTCTGTCATGTGCACAGTGCCTGTCTGTGTGCCCTGTGCCTACCATGTGCACAGTGCCTGTCTGTGTGCCCTGTGCCTACCATGTGCACAGTGCCTGTCTGTGTGCCCTGTGCCTACCATGTGCACAGTGCCTGTCTGTGTGCCCTGTGCCTACCATGTGCACAGTGCCTGTCTGTGTGCCCTGTGCCTACCATGTGCACAGTGCCTGTCTGTGTGCCCTGTGTCTGTCATGTGCACAGTGCCTGTCTGTGTGCCCTGTGCCTACCGTGTGCACAGTGCCTGTCTGTGTGCCCTGTGCCTACCATGTGCACAGTGCCTGTCTGTGTGCCCTGTGTCTGTCATGTGCACAGTGCCTGTCTGTGTGCCCTGTGTCTACCATGTGCACAGTGCCTGTCTGTGTGCCCTGTGTCTGTCATGTGCACAGTGCCTGTCTGTGTGCCCTGTGCCTACCATGTGCACAGTGCCTGTCTGTGTGCCCTGTGTCTGTCATGTGCACAGTGCCTGTCTGTGTGCCCTGTGTCTGTCATGTGCACAGTGCCTGTCTGTGTGCCCTGTGTCTGTCATGTGCACAGTGCCTGTCTGTGTGCCCTGTGTCTACCATGTGCACAGTGCCTGTCTGTGTGCCCTGTGTCTGTCATGTGCACAGTGCCTGTCTGTGTGCCCTGTGTCTGTCATGTGCACAGTGCCTGTCTGTGTGCCCTGTGTCTGTCATGTGCACAGTGCCTGTCTGTGTGCCCTGTGCCTACCATGTGCACAGTGCCTGTCTGTGTGCCCTGTGTCTGTCATGTGCACAGTGCCTGTCTGTGTGCCCTGTGCCTACCATGTGCACAGTGCCTGTCTGTGTGCCCTGTGTCTGTCATGTGCACAGTGCCTGTCTGTGTGCCCTGTGTCTGTCATGTGCACAGTGCCTGTCTGTGTGCCCTGTGCCTACCATGTGCACAGTGCCTGTCTGTGTGCCCTGTGTCTGTCATGTGCACAGTGCCTGTCTGTGTGCCCTGTGCCTACCGTGTGCACAGTGCCTGTCTGTGTGCCCTGTGCCTACCATGTGCACAGTGCCTGTCTGTGTGCCCTGTGTCTGTCATGTGCACAGTGCCTGTCTGTGTGCCCTGTGTCTGTCATGTGCACAGTGCCTGTCTGTGTGCCCTGTGTCTACCATGTGCACAGTGCCTGTCTGTGTGCCCTGTGCCTACCGTGTGCACAGTGCCTGTCTGTGTGCCCTGTGCCTACCGTGTGCACAGTGCCTGTCTGTGTGCCCTGTGCCTACCATGTGCACAGTGCCTGTCTGTGTGCCCTGTGTCTGTCATGTGCACAGTGCCTGTCTGTGTGCCCTGTGTCTACCATGTGCACAGTGCCTGTCTGTGTGCCCTGTGTCTGTCATGTGCACAGTGCCTGTCTGTGTGCCCTGTGCCTACCATGTGCACAGTGCCTGTCTGTGTGCCCTGTGTCTGTCATGTGCACAGTGCCTGTCTGTGTGCCCTGTGTCTGTCATGTGCACAGTGCCTGTCTGTGTGCCCTGTGTCTGTCATGTGCACAGTGCCTGTCTGTGTGCCCTGTGTCTACCATGTGCACAGTGCCTGTCTGTGTGCCCTGTGTCTGTCATGTGCACAGTGCCTGTCTGTGTGCCCTGTGCCTACCATGTGCACAGTGCCTGTCTGTGTGCCCTGTGTCTGTCATGTGCACAGTGCCTGTCTGTGTGCCCTGTGCCTACCATGTGCACAGTGCCTGTCTGTGTGCCCTGTGTCTGTCATGTGCACAGTGCCTGTCTGTGTGCCCTGTGTCTGTCATGTGCACAGTGCCTGTCTGTGTGCCCTGTGCCTACCATGTGCACAGTGCCTGTCTGTGTGCCCTGTGCCTACCATGTGCACAGTGCCTGTCTGTGTGCCCTGTGCCTACCATGTGCACAGTGCCTGTCTGTGTGCCCTGTGCCTACCATGTGCACAGTGCCTGTCTGTGTGCCCTGTGCCTACCATGTGCACAGTGCCTGTCTGTGTGCCCTGTGTCTGTCATGTGCACAGTGCCTGTCTGTGTGCCCTGTGCCTACCGTGTGCACAGTGCCTGTCTGTGTGCCCTGTGCCTACCATGTGCACAGTGCCTGTCTGTGTGCCCTGTGTCTGTCATGTGCACAGTGCCTGTCTGTGTGCCCTGTGTCTACCATGTGCACAGTGCCTGTCTGTGTGCCCTGTGTCTGTCATGTGCACAGTGCCTGTCTGTGTGCCCTGTGCCTACCATGTGCACAGTGCCTGTCTGTGTGCCCTGTGTCTGTCATGTGCACAGTGCCTGTCTGTGTGCCCTGTGTCTGTCATGTGCACAGTGCCTGTCTGTGTGCCCTGTGTCTGTCATGTGCACAGTGCCTGTCTGTGTGCCCTGTGTCTACCATGTGCACAGTGCCTGTCTGTGTGCCCTGTGTCTGTCATGTGCACAGTGCCTGTCTGTGTGCCCTGTGTCTGTCATGTGCACAGTGCCTGTCTGTGTGCCCTGTGTCTGTCATGTGCACAGTGCCTGTCTGTGTGCCCTGTGCCTACCATGTGCACAGTGCCTGTCTGTGTGCCCTGTGTCTGTCATGTGCACAGTGCCTGTCTGTGTGCCCTGTGCCTACCGTGTGCACAGTGCCTGTCTGTGTGCCCTGTGCCTACCATGTGCACAGTGCCTGTCTGTGTGCCCTGTGCCTACCATGTGCACAGTGCCTGTCTGTGTGCCCTGTGTCTGTCATGTGCACAGTGCCTGTCTGTGTGCCCTGTGTCTACCATGTGCACAGTGCCTGTCTGTGTGCCCTGTGCCTACCATGTGCACAGTGCCTGTCTGTGTGCCCTGTGCCTACCATGTGCACAGTGCCTGTCTGTGTGCCCTGTGTCTGTCATGTGCACAGTGCCTGTCTGTGTGCCCTGTGTCTGTCATGTGCACAGTGCCTGTCTGTGTGCCCTGTGTCTGTCATGTGCACAGTGCCTGTCTGTGTGCCCTGTGTCTGTCATGTGCACAGTGCCTGTCTGTGTGCCCTGTGCCTACCATGTGCACAGTGTCTGTCTGTGTGCCCTGTGTCTGTCATGTGCACAGTGCCTGTCTGTGTGCCCTGTGTCTGTCATGTGCACAGTGCCTGTCTGTGTGCCCTGTGCCTACCATGTGCACAGTGCCTGTCTGTGTGCCCTGTGTCTGTCATGTGCACAGTGTCTGTCTGTGTGCCCTGTGCCTACCATGTGCACAGTGCCTGTCTGTGTGCCCTGTGCCTACCATGTGCACAGTGCCTGTCTGTGTGCCCTGTGTCTGTCATGTGCACAGTGCCTGTCTGTGTGCCCTGTGTCTGTCATGTGCACAGTGCCTGTCTGTGTGCCCTGTGCCTATCTGTACAGCCTCTGGTGCTCAAAGAAAAAGGAAAGGAAAGAGACAAGGCAGGGTGGAAGAAGAGACTGAGGCTGGTTTCACGGTGTCCATTACAGTGAAAGAGAAATGGTGATGGCAGAGGCGAGGGGCAGCATGGGAGGGAGGCAGAGTAGCCCAGCTGCTGCAGCTCTTTAAGCCTATGTTCAAGGGCTGTCCCGGCAGTCTGGATGCCCAGCCCCAGTACATGGTAAATATGCCAAATTCTAACAGCTCAGGGCCAGGAGTGTCCTGCTCTGTGTGGGGATTGGACATGCAGGGGTGGTCTTGAGAATGCATGCTTGAAAGGGAGCCAGTCCCGGGGACCCTTCACTTGCCTGGTTTCTCCCTTCCAAACCCAGATTCCTCAACTAAATCCCCAGGCTCCACCTTACCTTTTATAGAGCTTTTTGCAGTATTAAAGCTCCAAGTAGGAGTGGGTGGGGGTAGACTGGAGGTGGGGGAGAGAATGAAAAAGAGGGGGGAGAAAACTGTGGTTGATATGTAAAATAAATTAAAAAAATTAATAAAAAAAAAAGCTCCCAGTACCTTCTATATCCTGATAGAAACGAGAGTCACTTTTCATGAAGAATTTCCATTATTCCATTATTGCTAATGGCTCTACTCAGCCTGACCCTGGCAAACAGCCATCCCTCTTACACACTGCCTTTTCTCTTTGAGCATCTCCTGTGTCTGATAGTGACCCAGAGCTTTAGTTTGGCCTTTTAGTGTCGCCGAACTGTGAGTTCCCAGCCTGACATCTCAGCCTTCCTTGTGAGCAGTCAGTTGTTCTCTGTGAAGACACACTTTGGAACTTCAAAAGAAAGCCCCGTTCCTTACAGTGACCTTTTGCATGCTTCCAAGTGTCACTGCCCGTTAGCCATTCTTTTCTTACTCCTGGTTGGCTGCTACCAGCAGAACGATTGAGGATCTCTGGAAGGTTTTGTGTGACTGCACTTGGTACTGCGTGGGGCATTGGGCACTCACGCACCGGTTCATAAGCTCAGAGCCGCCGGGATGTAGCAGGCCAGAGAGCCTGCTCTCCTTACTGCTTTTGCGGGAGGGAACTTGGGAAACGTGGGACTGACTGATCATCACCTCTCTGGCCACATGAGTACTTGTCACTGCTTGACGAGCTGAGAGGTACTTGGTGCCGCCAGATCATAACCTATTTGTGACATCCTGTAGGCCGCTCACTCAAGAAGAAATGGCCCAGAGACGTGAACGCGCACGGCAGAGACATGCAGAGAAGCTAGCAGGAGCACAGGGACAGGCACCACAGGGTTCCATCCAGGATGGCGCTGCCCTTCTAGCAAGTCCCCAGGGAGATGAGCCAAGAGGTACAGCATTACTAAACAGGCTTGGATGTAAAATATTCGCTTAACTTGGTACATTGTCCTTATCTTTTGACCTTCATCTTAGTGCTTATTAATATTGTTTCTATCCTTGAACCAAATACTCGTATTCACCATGTCTTCTGTATGTACAAACAGTTCCTGGGTTGAAGTGAGCACTCATGGCACTGAATATCTTTTTGTGCCTGGCAGGTGACGAGCCAGATGTGGCAAGTGTTAGCCCTCAACCTGTGCCCCAGGAAGAAAGCAGCCAAGAGGCCTTCATTGCATTTGCTCGTGTGTTCAGTGGCATAGCTCGAAGAGGACAGAAAATTTTTGTCCTGGGACCCAAGTACAGCCCTGCTGAGTTTTTACAGCGGGTAAGCGTTGTTATTTTAGGGGTCTGGTAACTTCTAGACTGGCTGGGTGTGGTGGAGAATGGGCGAATAGGAAAAAGGCACCCCAATTCCTCCTATCTTATCTGTTGTGTTGCCTTGGTAACATTTTGTGTAAATGGCTCCCATAGTAGCATTTGGGAACCATATGAGCCAGTAAACAGCTTTTCGGGCCTTCTTTTGCATATCAAGCAAGGTAAGAGTCACTTTGGGATGGAGAGAAGAAGTCGATGTTATTTTGGAGCCAAAATAACAGTGGTCAGTCTTCAAGAAGTTCGTAGAGCCAAAGTCTTAGGGCCTCTGGCAGAAGATATAGGAAGCAAGCAGGTGAGAGGTGCCGCCCGCACAGCCCAAAGTCTGTTCAGGCCTATCTGAGAGCAGACAGACAGACAGCATGGACAGATGCCTGAGCCAACACCGTAAGAGTTTGGCTCCCAGTCTCTACTGTTAGCAATTTATTCTCCAGTGCTACATGATGGGCAGGCGGGCCTTGCTGGGCTGTGGCCCGAGCACAGTACTTGGTGTGTGGAGGCCTGTGATTTGTAGGGAACTGAAGGTCTTACAGCAGCACATCTGCAGCGAGCTTAGTAGATCTTAGCTTGTCGCTGAGAATCACGTACTCTGAACTGTCCCAGTGGACTGGATTGCTCTGTGAAGCACTGACTTACTGGCTGTTACAAACCCCTTGAGCACGTCTGTTGACCACCTGTGTGTCATCTGTCACCGAGACTGCAGGTTGGGACTGGTTGCTTATGTGTCTACAGCTCAGCAACACAAAGACAGTTGACTCCATGGGGTCAGTGCCACGGGACTCCTCAGGATATGTGAAATATCTCAGACCTGCTGTGAAGTTAGCCCGTTATTTTTCTGTTGCGGGGTGTTACAGGTTATAACATATCCTGCGGTTTAGAAGACTGCAACTTATCAGCTCCTACTTCTTAAGACTTAGGGGCTGGCTCTCACTTAGCCGGGTGTCGTGGGGATTTTACACTGCTGTCATCAGGGTGTTGCTGGGTTGGTCTCCTTTGCAGGATCAACTAGGATAGGATGTCTGGGGGGAGAGTGAGCACACATATACAGTATGTGCGTATGTGCACGTGCTACTAGAGATTGAACCATGGCCTTGTGTATGGCAGGCACTGAGCTACAGCCATAGGCTGTTTTTACTTTGGTTTTGAGGCAGGGTCTCACTGAGTTACCTAGGAAAGCCTGAGCTCATTCTGTAGCCTAGACAGGCCTTGAGCTGTGATCCTTCTGCCTCAGCCTCCCCAAGTCCCTGGACTATAGTCCATCAGGCTTGAGGTGTTTCTTACATTTTAGATTTGCTGCCGTGTTGCCTTTAGAGCTGCTCTTGAGAGTTGCAGTCATACAGAACATGGGCACTGAGATGTACATGTCAAAAAGCCATTTCTTTGCTGAGGTTCACGAGTCTTCCTTTCTTTTGCCCTCCATGAGTTGTCTTGCTTTGCTCCTTTTCCATCAGTGGCTCTTTGTTTGTGATATCAGTTGTCTTAACATCATAAGTAGGATCTAATAAGACATTTTATTCCATCTTAGTGCTAGCTCTGGGCCTGTGGACACCAAACATGCATTTGTTGATTGATATACTTCCGGGGTCCTTCGATATAGTGGGTGTATTTCTGAACACATATGAAACTCACACCTTGAATCATGACAGTGCCTCCTTAAGAATAAATAATGAAATAGGGGGTTCATAAACCCGCTATTCTTGTGTGTGTTTTTATGCATGTGTCTTTTGTCTTTCCTTCAGTGTTCCTAGTATTTCAGCATATGCTCCCTTTCAGATTAAGCCCGTGGCATACATACCTAATAGGTGCTTGGCTTTTCATGACATTTTTAATCGGTGTTTTCATGTGTCTTGGGACACTAGCACAGTTCTTGTTGAGTGCTTTTCACAACATGGGGATCTGATGAAGATCCCAACAATTTTAAAGAATAATGGTAATATTGATATTGAAACAAGCGTGGTATAATCAGGAGAACTGTTGCGTGGCATAATGCTCATACATAGTGACACGGTATAGTCATGGAAACTATTGCATAGCATAACACTCATACATAGTGACAGGGACTCCGGGCCAGCGAGCTGCCAGGCCACAGAAGAAATTCTAACCTCGGAACTTAAAAGGTGGGAACTTAGGCACATCTTAAATACATGAGAGGTTTAAGTCTTTCAGGATTTACTCATCAAATGTGACTTGTTTTCTGTCCTAACCCACAGAAAATAAAAAAAAAACATTTCAGCCTTGTGTGTTTTGGGTAGACAGAGGTGACTGACTGAAGCCGTGAGGCCCCGTGATAGCCTACTCCTCTCCTCACTTGGGTTTCATCGTTTTCTCTGGCAGGTCCCACTAGGCTTCTCGGCTCCGCTGGAGGACCTGCCTCCTGTCCCCCACATGGCATGCTGCACGCTGGAGAGCCTGTATCTTCTGATGGGAAGAGAGCTGGAAGATCTGGAGGAAGTGCCCCCAGGAAACGTGCTAGGTAGGGTGCTGCTGGCTCCCCTGTCCCTCCAGCCTTGAAGGCTGTCCAACACGTCACGAGGCGTTCAGTGACATTTCCAAAGAGAATAGCCCGTCTTTTTCCATAGTTCATCACTTTTTCTGGAGTCTTTAACTTAGTATAATTGAGTCCCCAGCCTATGAGTCAGGAATTTGGATGTCTAGTTCAGACATATGTGCTGCTTAAGTAAATGGTGACGCTCTATCTTAAGTGGGTGCCTTTTGTTTGGAAGCTTAAAACAGAATTGTTACTCACATGAAGTCAGTATAGATGACCAAACATTTCTGGGTCTGCAGGTTTGAATCTAAATCTTTAGAAGCTGTTTTTCTTATTATGGTCTATTTAAACTCATTTCTTTCTTCCTTACCCTTCCCCCCTCCCCAATGCTTCTTTCTAGTGAGATGCCTCTGAAAGTAACTGGTTGGTTTACTTCCTGTAAATATTGTTCCTGTCTTTTGCTTGATTCCTGCCCTTCCTGCAGAATCCACTGAGGCTAGTTCTTTGTCAGACCCGGGACATGAAGTGCTATGTTCCGACGTGCATGTGGGTTCTGAAACACGTGGGCCTTGCCAGCTGCAGGGTCACTGTCGTCCAGTGACTGTGAAATGGGAAATTCTTGTGAAACCTAGAATTGTGAAGTCAAGGATCTATCTAGAGCAGCTACTGGTTTGCCTGGATTTTGTGGGCTTTCATCTAAGAAATTTGCCAAAATATGTTGCCATGCTCCTGCTGAGATGTATTTTTTTTAAAAAAAAAATTATTATTATTATTTTTTTTGACATGGAATTAGTAGAATTCCTAGCTTCTCCCTAGTCCCTCTTTTGTTTCTACTTTGGAAAATGCCAGTGACGTTCTGATGTAGCTTGATGATTGATCTAGCTTTGTAAGGGATCGTAGCCAGCTTCATCAGAACTTTGGGAGAAGGGGAACACCCCACCTCTGGTCCTCTTTGGAATTACTGTGGCTTAGATCTCCTCCCTTCCTCCCCCCCCCCCCCCCGTTTCTTTAATGGCCGCATAACCTAGAGCTCAGCCTTCCTTCCGTGGAAAGGAAGATGCTCGGTGGTATGGACAGCGTGAGGACCTTCATAATGGCGCCTCTGCCTCTGGCCCGGCATGGCAGGCAGTGGAGTCTAGCTTCCTCTGGGTTCTAGGTACCCACAGTGTGGTTAGTGTTAGGCATGGCAGGCAGTGGAGTCTAGCTTCCTCTGGGTTCTAGGTACCCACAGTGTGGTTAGTGTTAGGCATGGCAGGCAGTGGAGTCTAGCTTCCTCTGGGTTCTAGGTACCCACAGTGTGGTTAGTGTTAGGCATGGCAGGCAGTGGAGTCTAGCTTCCTCTGGGTTCCAGGTACCCACAGTGTGGTTAGTGTTAGGCATGGCAGGCAGTGGAGTCTAGCTTCCTCTGGGTTCTAGGTACCCACAGTGTGGTTAGTGTTAGGCATGGCAGGCAGTGGAGTCTAGCTTCCTCTGGGTTCTAGGTACCCACAGTGTGGTTAGTGTTAGGCATGGCAGGCAGTGGAGTCTAGCTTCCTCTGGGTTCTAGGTACCCACAGTGTGGTTAGTGTTAGGCATGGCAGGCAGTGGAGTCTAGCTTCCTCTGGGTTCTAGGTACCGTCCACAGTGTGGTTAATGTTAGTAGAAGGACTGAAATCATTGCTTTCTCATCCGTCTTTCAAGGCAGCCATATTTCTGCCCTCTGATGTAGGGAGACCTATGGTATTTCTTCTTGTAGAATATATACATACATGTACATATACATATATCCCTCTTATTTTCCAAAGATTGGGTAGTGGTGGTAGGAGATGGGTAAAAGTGACTCAACACTGTCATTTACATATCTAAGGATATGCCAAAGGGACACATAACTTTGAAGTGAAGTAGATTGAGTGGGAAAAGCCAGGTATCTTTCCTTTTTGCCTTAGGACCGTATTTAGCTGCATAAGTCTCTCTCAGTCCGTAGTCCTTGCTGTCTGTCTTGGCCCTTTGGTGAGGCAGGGCATGGTGCAGGAGCATGTGGTGTGACGTCATGGTATCCAGGAAGCAGAACAGAGTGCCTGGGTGGGAAGAGGAAAGTGAAGCCGCCATGGGAAGGATGAGATGTGACTCCACCTGCAGGCACTGCCGTAGTGGCCCATCTCCAGCCACCCTCCCACCCCATTCCAGAATTCTTCCCAGGAGTCAAACTCTTCCACAGATCAGAACCCTCATGATCTGATTGTCTCAGAAACACAGCCTGGGGTGTGGTCTATTAAACCACCTGGGTGTGTCTCATCCAGTTAAGCAGATGTCATCACAGCCACCTGGCAGGACTCATAGTTTTATTTGGGGGTAAAAGGGCTTTCCCGGTGACCTCCATGTGTAGTCTTGTTTCTCTGATTTTGTCACATGCCCCACTAACTGCAAGGGAGACCCAGCATTGGGTATACGGATATTGGGGCTGTGAGTGTTCTTCAGAGGTCTGGTTTATACTGCCTGTCAAGCCCACCCTTGCACCTCATCTCGTGTTGCCTAGCGATTCCTGAATCCCCTTTGTTAAAGTTGTTTCTTCACATCGACAAGCGAGGTCATCCCCCAAAAGGATTGTGAATGTAGCACTGAAGGAGTATCAGAGCCAGGCTGGCCTCTTTGATTTGCCCTCTGAGTTGAGACAGGCAGGAATTGTTTCCCAGTCTAACTGTGCTCCCTGCATAACTAGCAAGAACAAAGATCTGCCCATCGTTCCCATCAACTGGTTATATTGGCTTCTAGCCAGTCATGCAGGCTTGCTGGCCTAAGGATTTACAGATGATTTGAACTGCCTGCCTTAGTCACTAACGATACTGACAATTCTGTTTCCTCTGGTAGAAACAGAACAGCTCCACTTGTTTTCCAAGGTTATCTATGGAGTCCTGTGGATTTATTTATTATATTTATTATTTAGCTAATACGTGAAAGACAGAACATTAAATAACAATATATGGAGTACATTTTGTTGTTGCAACCATAAAATAGTAACCAAACTATAAAATCCCTACAAAATTGAATGTGACGTTCCTGTTATATTGTAGCAGGCTGATACCCCAAGTCATAATGCATCAGTTTAAACCTCTTCATATTTATATCATGGAAGTTTTTAGGGATTTTTTATTTATTTCTTTGTTTATTTTGGCCTTCCTAAACAAGGACTCACTGTACAGCCCTGGCTGTCCTGCAGCTCACTCTGTACAGGCTTGTCTTGAATTCAAAGAGATCCGCCTGCCTTTGCCTTTTTTACCTGGATTGTCAGTATCTCCATGGTTGGAAAAGAATAACACTATATCCAGGTTCTTAAAGGTAAACTTCTTTTCAGTAATTAGGCCGTTTTCCCTTCCAGTATTCATTAGAAGGAGCAGGAACTGTTTGGACATGGTCAGTTGGGCCTGATGACCCATTCGAATGACATCAGAACGCCGTGAACCGATTCGCAGTTCAGAACCTAGAACAACCTCTTCAGGCAAACTCCATTCGTTCGTTAATTTAAACCCAGACAGCGTATGTTAGCAGCCGTAAGTTCATAAGCCAGGGTGTTTAATAAAAGCAGCTGTTGAGAGCTCGCAAGGGGGAGGAGAAGGAGGCTGAGCGCTTTCATCCTACAGTGGGAGGAAGGCCAGCTGGTAGCTAGGAACAGTGAAGTGTTGCTAGGGTACATTGACCAAAACCAGGTGTATCCACCCCGTTTTTCATTGTTTATGGTTTGAAATGAAAAATTAGGCTAGCTGAATTGGGTAGAATAGTCCACATGTTCCAGTTTCCCGTCGCTGCATTAGAAACCTTGAAGCCTAGAGGCTTAAAATAAAGGTGGCTGTTTTTCAGTGCATCTGCAGATTGTGCATTGCCTGGTGTGGGTGGTGTGTGTGTTCCCTGGGTGTCTGCTGTGGGAGCGCACAGCCTAGGGGCTAGAGTTGTAGGAAGAGCCTTTAAGTCCAAGCGCAGGAGGCTGATGCCACCTCTGGGATGCGGCCTTGCTGGGGTAACTAGGCTTTACAGGTGACTGGGTTGTTCCCCTTTGAATATGAATTACCCCCGCAGCCCCAAGCCTGAAGTGTTTCTCCCATTGGTAGTGCTAGTTAGGGAATTAGTAGACACTCTCAGAGATGGTCACACTGGAGACTGGGTCACCAGGATGTGTCCTTAAAGCCTCTGTTTTGACTGCTGCCTTCCCCCTTCCTCCAAACCATTAGGTGAGCAGCCTCCCCCTTCCTGTGCCCTCCTGTGATCTTCTGCCTCAGCACAGGCCTGGAGTCAGTGTAGGCAAGGGCTGTGGAGTGCGGTCTCTAGAACTGTGCTAAAGTACATCGTTCCTCTCCTTAACTTGTTTCTGTGAGTGCGCCCCAGCATCCAGCTCGGAGAGCTCTGTCACCTTTGTGGATGCCTGCCACCACATCCTGTTTGTGACGTGAGTCATGACCCACATTCTAAGAAAGAGAGCTATCTCTCTGTTTTTAGTCTGGCTTTTAGCCCTCACTTTTAATGAGGGGGTCTCTCTAGGACCTGTGGACAGTGCTTTAAAACCACACTGCTGTGCACAGGTAATTTTCTGTTTGCTCTTGCATTTTATAGACCCATCTGTAGACATCACAAATGAAGATGGAGATGTCCGTGGTGATGGCGGAGGCCTGAGAGCTAGTTCCCTGTGACTTGTTCACTTAGAGAAAATGTCAAATCTATTTAGTAAGAAAATGGGTGGTAAATGATGTGGCCGACGGCCATCTGCTTTTCATCCGAAACCGTGTAGCGGTGGGTTCATTCATTGCGGACGAAAATTGTTTTGTTGGAAGAGGAAATGAACACGTTAAACGGCGTTCTTGGACAATCAGTATCAGGTAGCTAGGCTCCACAGGGAAGTTTTTTTCGGGAGACCCTTGAAAATGCAGATTGCACATTTGAACTCAGCCGTAACTCACTTCAGAACTCACATGTGCTGATAAGTACGGAGTAGGGTTTGTAGTCTGGAAATAGTTGATTTTAAGTTTAAAGTCATCTAATTCCAACCTGATGTTTGTGTAGTTGGTATAGATGGGACCAAAGCGACCCAACTGTGTCAAGCACACAATCGTCCTTTGTTAAATTCCCCACTGAAAATACCTCTCAAAAGAAATGCTTGCTACAGGCTTGTACTAAAATATGAGGGGAAATTGAATTAGAATTCCAAATCCTTGGCCTTTTCATATACTCCTGTAGATCTCTTCCATATGGTTTAGCCTTTAAAAGTTCAGGGACATATTCTGAGAGGAAACATGATATTCCTCTTTTTACAGCATAAGGAAAATAATAAATATTAATTAGCCTTTCTCTGAACAGATCTAGTTCTGCCATGGTTGTTTCTGAGCCAATAGGAAATCAGCATCAGGGATCAGCATGGTTTGAATGGAGAGTGTGGGGGTGGGGAGAATATATTTGGTTTATGTGAAGTAACCTAGAAACAAGAAACGCTGGAAGGATTTTACTAACCAGCTTGACTTGCTTTATTTCAAAGGAAAGCTCAACACTATGTGGCTTCAGTCTTAAGTCTTAGGACAATGTTATAATACTTTAAATTGGCTTTTTGAGAATTTTATACAATGTATATTATTACCAGCATTTTTGATTGGAGAGAGTTATATTTTAATCAACAACAAATTAACAGCTTTAGTAGTCTCTTACATTTAATAATGTAACCTGATTTTTATAAGTTATCATTTACATATGATGATTTGCAAATTTTCCTTTTTGTAATGGTTATATCTTATTTCTTCATACTTTCATATTACTTACTTATAAAGGGCACAAATATCAGTGGGTGTGTCTGCTGCTCCTGGCTTTAGTGGTGATATCATGTCCTGGTGTTTGAGCCTCAGCAACTCTCCTCAGCCTAGGAATGACAGAATGTCCTGATGAATCCTCAGACTGTGACAACAGAGTGCTAGAGGCTGTCCTGTTGTGACTGAGGTCGTGAGCTGTGTTTGATCTTCTGTGTGTTGTGTTGCCTTGGCAATCCTAGAGAAAAGCCCCAGCCATTGATTACTGGACATTCTTCTAGTGGAGTGGTAGATTAGCAGGTGTTTTATCTAAATTTTTATCCCATCGTGAAGACAGCCGGCTGACCAGTGTTTGCTAAGTGTCATGAAAGCACCAAAGAAGAAACTTCCGTTTTCTGCCCTTCCTGAATTGCACTGCCTGGTTGGTGGCCACTAACTACGGCCAGGCATTTATATTTAAATTGTTTGAAAACAAATGACAATAAAATGCACATCCTCAGTTGTGCTGGGGTTACTCTTGGATCTTGCAGACCGGCTGTAGAAGTGAGACTGGGGTGAATGTGCGTGTAATGTGTGGATTGTCCTGCAAGCCTGAAGAAGCTCTTACCAGTAAAGCCAGCTGTGTCGAGGGCATCATGCGTCTGCCTCAGCCCCGATTCTGCTTGTCTCTTCTTACCTGAGTTCTCGATTATAAAACTTTCTCCTAAATTTTAATATCATACCTCTTATATATGGTTAATTCTAAAAGGAAATAACTTTCCTAACTGCAGATGTAGCTCAGTAATAGAATGTTTGCTTGCTATGTGCAAGGTCTTGGGCTAAAGAAAGCCCAGTGCCATAATACATTAAAAATAGTTTACAGGATAGCACAAACTCTGCCTGGTAACTGTGAAAAATCAGGCAAGCTAAATAAGAGTAATCCCTTGCTGTATGTGGAGTAGGTGTGTGAGACAAATCAGTTCTGACGCCTTTCCTTCATGTTCTGGGAGAAAGTTCAAGTGTCACGAGACTCTCCTGGTTCTTAAAGTTTGTGGTACTGATGTCCATGGGACCTTCTGTCCCTGGCCGGTTATCAGGTTTGTGATGACGTAATGTCGGCCAGTTGTGTGCCACCTGGGTTGTTTTTTCCGGTCCTTTGTCAGTGCTCACACTGTCATAGATAAGAAAATTGGTTGTTCGGGCAGTAGAGACCTGTGTTAACATTGACTGTGACGATGACATTAACAACTGTTGTCTGATTAAAAAAAAAGAAAATTCAAGGTCAATAAAGCGTTATGTAACAAAAAAAAAAAAAAACAGCTGTTGTCTGTCCAGGCTTACTGTGTGCTAGAAACTGTACTAAATATTTCCCAGTGGTGGTCTTATTTACTCCTTGCTAGTGAGCCAGTGAGCCAGGGCTATTTCACGTAGCGGGGACTGAAACTTAGAAACACTAGTAACTAGCTCCCTGATCTATACTACAACACGAGCTCTGTGAAAGCTGGAGTGTTTAGCTGCTCATTTTGTCTGTGGCTCTTTAACCTCTTTGTTTCTGTATCATTTAGGTTTCTTCCTTTGCTCCAAGTGGACTTACTGGTTGTTCATTTTTGACATTGCATTCCCCTATCTACTGTTAAAGGATGAGTCCTCATTGGGCGTGGTGATACATTCTTTTAATCCCAGTCCTCTGGTCAGTTAGTACAAAGTAAGACAGTTTCAAAAAGAAAAAAGTCTTTATATGTGACTTTTTAAATGAATTGGATCATTTTTATGTTCCTTTATTTTTCTTTAGGAGTTGTTTTATTTATAATATTTGAAACTAAAGCATATATGTCATCAATCTTAAAATGACTTTGGCTGAATGCCTTTAGTTTTACATGTAGCTTTCTTTCTTTTTCTTTTGAGACAGGGTTTTGTTTTGTAGCTATGTAGTCCAGGCTGGCCTCAAACTCAAAAGAGATCTGCCTGCCTCTGCCTTCTAAGTGCTGGGATTAAAGCAGTAGCTACGACACCTTGTCTTCCCAGTATATTGTTCTGAGTACCCTAATTTAGCCTTCACAATCCGTGGGCTACAGTTGCAGGTGGCACTGGACATTCTCTCTCTCTCTCTCTCTCCCTCTCTCCCTTCCTCCCTCGCTCCCCCCCCCCTCTCCCTCTCTCTCCAATTGCTGGGATCACAAGCATGCACTACCACACCCAACTTCCTCTTTTACTCTTTCTTCAATGAAGCCTGAAAAGCAGAGGGGCTCATGAGGGAAGATCTGGAGTTGTTTAAAGGAGCCAAGCAAACTAATGTGTCAAAAATAGGTGAGACATGGGGGAGGGTGGGCAAGGGATCGGTGATGGAAAGGGTTAATCTCTCTTAGCAGTGTGGAAGACAGGAGCATCTTGTTAGAGAGGAAGGAAGGGAGCAGCATGGTAGGGAGGGAGAAATACAGCGAGCCCTTGTCAGCAGATCATCACACCGTACTTAGACTAAGTTGGAGCAGCACTGGGCTCCCAGAAGAAGCAGAGTGAAACCCAGCAAGCATGGCAGAGACATGGGAATGTAAGGTTGGCCAGAGCATAGTGCCATTTGGGGTGGGGAGAGCCTAGAGGCTGGTCCTAGACAGCTAAAAGCTTTCATGGGGTGAATTTGGAAGAAATGATCCTGACACCTTCAAGTGTAGGGACAGACTCCCATGCCTTGAGCAGCCTCCTGCAAACTCAATTGGTGGGCTTCTTGCTGTTTCTTGAGCTGCAGCTGTAATTTTGGTCCTATTTTGGATGTAGTAATTAAAGAAAAGTAATTGTACTTAGAACATAAACAGAATGGTTAGACTTCAAGTCTGCTCCATTCCAAAGATTTGTTAGATGCATACTTGTGAGGTTGATAATTAATAGTTGGCATAATTGCTGTGCCAACACTGGCCAGGCCAGGGAGGCCAGAGCCTGGGATTTAGCTAAATTACCAAGACACCAGCAGGTCAAGTGTCACTGTACGGAAGCAGGAGAGAGGGGACAGTTATGAACCAAGTAAAAGTCAAGCTGAGGAGACCAGTGGTGAGACAGTTGATCTTGGTTATTAGTATTATAACTCATTTCTAAGTGGGGAAATAATTTGACATTTGTAAATGGCTTGTAAATATTGACTAGATACCATTGATGGTTCATACCATATAGTCGTTTGCTAAAAACAGATTTTTCTTTCAACAATTTCTTATGCATAAATTATGCGTTCATTTGGAGTACAGTTTGACATTGTCTTAAGGATTTTAAAGATAGGTTTTATGGGAAGGTATAAATATGTTAAATAATTGTTTTAATGTTTCCTGAGGGAGAGGTATTTCTTTTAAGATCCAGAGGCTGGCTGGTGGGAGAGTGCCCACAGTAAGGATGAGTTTTGAATGGTGGCAGTTTTTAGGAAAGCTTTGCTTGGTCTTTCAGAAAAAATAGAGTGTGTGGCTTAGAGACACTTGATGTTGGATGAAAAATCATGTTTCATTCGTGATCTTAAATGTGAGTATACATGACAGACAGATATGAAATGACTCAGAAATACATTGTAAAATAATAATAGAGTGTTCATAATCATGAGAAGGGCAGAAATATTAAAACCTGGCAGGGCCTCGTGTTGTGTTTACGGGATTGTTGGTGCTTTGAAGGAAGCATGAGAGCCAGATGCTGAAAGAGCACACACAAGGCTGTTAATAGTGCTGGTGCTCATGAGTGAAGAGCAAATCAAATGATCATGAGTGCAAATTATATTGATGTTATGAAATGGAATATATGTGAGCAAAATTAATAATATTATCAGTTCAAGGCAGTCTCACAAGTACAGTGGGTTGAAAAATGAACAAATTGCAGAATTTCCATAGAAAGATTAAAAGTATGTAAATGCCGTAGATTGCTTAGGAACAAGTGTGTCTGTAGTTAAAGATTGACAGATTGACAACAAGGTCAAGGTAGTTCACTTGAGAGCTGGGCTGATGGGGTAAACAGATGCTGCTAATGTCTGTGTCTTCAGTGGGTTTATGTCGTGTCTTTCATTGTTCCTTTTACTTCTTAGATAACATGTTTCCCATGTGAGAGCATGTGCACACACACACATACGTATATACAAACACACATTCATGGGTAATAACCCTAATGTGTTTTCTTCACCTTGCTGATTCTGTCTTGTGCTGGTTCAGCGGGAGGGCCAGCTGCAGACTCCTCAGGGACTGGGCCTTGCAGTCTCGGTGACTAATTGCTCTTGTGCATTCCATGTGCGTTATTGAGTGGGTGCGTTAATTGATGCGGTCACTGAGCTGAGGCAGGAGGAAACATGGGCGGCCAGAAGCAGCTTAGTGCATATCATCTGCTTTTTCAAAGTTGACAGTGTAGTTAGGCACATAAAAACACAGAAACGGTGAAGGCTTAGTCCTCCGTTATAAAGACACTAGAGCTAGGCTGGGAGAGGGCTTGCTGCACCAGCTGAGGACCCGAATCAGATCCAAGAAGCCACATAAAAGCCAGGTGGGCATGTAGTCCCCTGTAATCCAGCACTCGGGAGACAGGGGTGGGATCAGCAAATCAAGCTGGCTAGTTACCACTAACCTGCTTCGGGAAGTAGAGAGGACATTCTAGGGTGTTCTTGGACGACCAGTCCAAAAACACACACATACATGTGCACCTGAACACATGAGCACATACATGTGTACCACACACATGAAAATAAATACTAGAAGTTGGTGGGTAAGAGCAAAGTCTTTCCTTAATCTGAACATTTCTTTTTGAAGAAGATTTAAATGGATACGTAGCTTTGTTTTGGTTTTTGTATTTTTTTTTCCTTATATTAAGATAGAGTATTTGGTAGCCAATGCTGACTTCAGACTTGCTATGTAGCTGAGAGCAGCTTTGAACTCATTTTCCTGCCTCCACCTTACAAATGCTGAGATTCTAGACTTCCGCCATTATGCCTGGCTAGTTGTGTTTTGATAAAGTGAGATTATCTAATCCCCAGAGCCATGGTGAGCTTAATGGGAATTCTCCAATTGGACACTGAAACTAATGCTCACCACGTTTCCATACACACACCCCCTCCCCCGTGTCTGGACTGAAAGAGCTCCTGGGTTAAGGAGAGCTGGGGTGTCACAGGTCACAGTCTGGAGTGGTGGTTGACCCAGGGTGATTAGTTTGTACTGTAACCTCAAAGGGCCGTGAGGTTCAGGGTGTTTTTCTTTCTTAAGTTCTCTAGCTCTCTATCATGCATCTGGGAGTTGTGTTCTTTCTTGTATTGCTCTTCTGACATTTTGTGCTGTGTAATTGACATGCCTCTCTCCATTTTTCTAAAATGTGGGCAAGGTAACACATAAACTTAGTCAAATTGACAGTTTTCCAGATGCATCGTGCATCTGAGCTGTCTTACTGATCCTTCCCTGATGTTTACTACCACTTGGTTATTAATAAATTTTCAGAATTGCTTATGCTGACCCTTGGCTCATTATCCAGCTGTTGGAGGAGGCCGCTTGTTTGTCCCTGGCTGCTCAGCCCCAAAATAATCACACAGAAACTGTATTAATTAAATCACTGCTTGGCCCATTAGCTCTAGCTTATTAGCTAACTTTCATATTAATTTAACCCATTTCTCTAAATCTGTGTATCGCCACATGGCTGTGGCTTACCGGTTAAAGTTCCAGTGGGGCTACATGGCTTCTCTCTGCCTCTGCCTCCTTTCTCCCAGCATTCAGTTTAGTTTCCCCTATTAAGTTCTAAGTTCTGCCCTATTATAGGTCCAAAGCAGTCCTTTGTTAATCAGTGGTATTCACAGCATACAGAGGGGAATCCCACATCATCCAGCACTGCAACTGAAAAAAAAAATGAAAGAGAAAGACGGAGGTGGGTGGTGGCAGGGAGGGAAAGATCCCTCCATACAGGTGCTCCTACATGGCTATATTTTCTATTCTGGTATATTTTGCCAGTCTTTTTGGATTTGGTCATGGTATCTTTTTCACAGCAGCAGAAACCTAACTGGGACAACAAAAATAACTGAAATTAAACAATAAGACTGGCAAAATACACCAGAGGCGTCTCTCCCCACCCCCAAAGACTAGAGGGCACTGTTACCTGTTTAAGATTACTGCCTAAATTAGGAGACCAGAATAACACAGGCAGGACCTGTAGCACACCTTTGTCCAGCTTCCTGTCAAATTACAATGCCACCCATAAAATTATTATCTACTATATATACATATCTAGACATTAATGTGCTTATCTAAAAGTCTATGGATTATATATTATGCTGTTAACACATGCAGATGTCTCTCCTATTGTCATGTAAGCCCCTGGCCCACCCCCACCCCTGCCTTTTGTGGCTCCAGGGCCACCTGTCTCAACTTGAGCCACCAGGCAGCAGCCTAAACTCCTTTCCTGGGGTTCTTCCCTGAGGTGTGATTTCTGCCCTGGTCTTTCTTACTTTCTTCCTCTTTATGTAGCCCAGGGCCTCTTATTTTTAACTTCTGGAGAGACCACCTGCTGTCTTAGTGGCTGGAATTCACTCTCAAGCACCTGGTGGCCTTTAATGTAGTTCCATTTCTCAGAGTCTGGCATTTGCCTGAGACCTTTTCTTGTGTTGACACAGCCTTTCCCTAGTCTGTACCTTTCTGTAGACTTGAGATTCGGGGTGGAGAGATTTGGAGGAAGAGAGAAAGGCTATAAGCCATCTTTCGTGTGTGTGTGTGTGTGGGGGGGGTGATAGATGCACGCGTGTGAGTCTGTGTGCCAGTGCACATATGTAGAAGCCAGAGGCTATAAATATATGTCCTGCTCTGGCATTCTCTGCCCTTATTATGCCTTTGACACCGAGTCTCTCCCAGAACCTGGAATTGAACTGGTGGCCAGCAAGCCCCAACCCACCTGTCTACCCCACACAGTGCTGGGTTACAGGTACATGTGGCACCAGCTTTTCTATGCGTGCCTGCTGAGCCATCTCTCAGCCTTAAATACTCTTGACATTTAGTCATTTTAAAAAGAAAATTAAAGAAAAAAAAAGACAACTTCTCTTCCACATTAAATTCTGCCTGTTCTGCAAAGACAACCTTTGTACTTGGTTTCCTGCCCTGATCCTTTGCTCATCTGCACTCACTTGCTGCTCACTGCCCTGTCTGGCTCTGTCTTGCTCACCAGAGTAGATCTTTCAGTCTGTGTCTTGGTCCTCCAAATTATTCATAGGCCCTTCCTACTTCTGATACCATCCAAAGGGGGATTAGCTGCTGGCAGCAGAAGCAGTGCTGCTTGTCCCAGCTGTGGGCCTCCGCAAGCTCACCTTGACGGAGTGCCCCGATTCAAGACAGCCGTTCAAGATAAGGTTGGATTGGGTAATCTTTTAGAAGTGTCTCAGCTTGGGCTCTCCGGGACCCTCCCACCATGTCCTTTGCCATGTCTTAGGCCATCCTCTTATTATTTTGATTTTCTGCTGCTTTCTGTACCTTCTTTGCCCTCTCCTATGTGTGTGGACTGTCTTGGATCCCTTTCCTACAGCTAGAGACGTTTGATGGACAGGAATCCCTCCATTGGAAGTTTTAAGAAGGCAGTTCATATCCTGATTAGATACAAAAGTGTCGTCTGTCTCTGATTGGGACCAAGTTCTGTGCTCCAGGACCTCTGGATGATACAGGCACTAGCGGTGGCCCCTAAAGTGCACCTGCGCCAAGATGAACACAAGGGGGCAGCCTCCTCCAGATTTTCATCAAACCAGAAAAAGGAACAAAGAGCTTGGTTGGCAGGAGCCTGTGCTCTCTGGTACCCAGCAGGAGGAGGAGAGGTCCTTGTTCCCTAGCGTGCTGAACTGTTGTTGCAAGGGACATTAAGTGCTGATAGAGTCGGGCTCTGCCAGACTGCAGTTCTGTGAGCACACTCCAGAATCCTCAGTATCATTGTTGTGAACACTTTCCGCACGGAACCCACAGCAGTATGTGGAAGACAGACATTTTATTGTTAGAGGCATAGGTGACAGGCAAAAAAAATAAAGTTCAATTTCAAAAGGAGAAAAGAAACAGCTGTGTCCATGTAGAAAAGCTGAGATTAGATGTAGCTTGCTGTCTGAACCTGAGGCATGGTTTCAGAGCAGCCCCTTAAGTCTGTTTTGCGCCTTCCCTCCACCCCACTCTTGAAGAAATGGTTTCAGTGTTGTTTCCTTCCCTCTTGGTTTCCGCTCCATCTTGGAAATGAGTTATGACTCCTTAGTTGTTCTGGTTGGAAAAAGCTTTATAAAAATGCATGCTGCTCAGTGGGCAGAATATAAAACACTGCTAATACCCGGCCCCCTGTGCAATCAGAAGCACATTGCCGCGGGTTTTGTTTTATGCTTTCCAGACGACCGTTTGTTGCTGTGCAGTAGTCCAGTACGGAACTGCACTGGTGACAGATTTCAGGGAGTTTGGGTCTGTTGATTCAAGCACGGGCTGAAGTCAGAGTTCTCCACTGCTGTATCAAGTCCTCTTGGTTATTTGACTCTGTAATGGCGGGAAGAAATCAGATATGCTCTGAAATCAAAGGTGAATTCACTCTCCCCTAGGGCTAGGCTGCGGTGGAAATAGGAACCACTTTTTTTATGCTCCCAGAGGCAGCAATTAGTAGGTTTATTGCATGATAGTTGTCTTTCTTCAAAGCCATAAGCCTTCAGCTTTTCAAACATAACTGCTAACTTTTCACTTTCCAGTAATGGATATAATTAGTCTCATATTTACATATCTTTTGTTAACTGATGTCAGACTTGTGCTTCAGCACTGCCTTAACCTTCCTAACCACCACTTGTTTAGTAATTGTTTTAGGTTGGATTTTCAGTAAGCCACTGGTTATTTTTTTAAGCTTCACAATAAAATTTATCGATTCATTTATTGTCACTCACAGAAGAACAAAATGAGACAGAAAAATTTGCTTTCCCAACAATTGCACTATTTTGTCCATCCTTTATGCTGCCTGCAGGAATACAGTGCTGAGCTTCCTGTGAGCACTTATGCTAGATGTGTGTTTGCATATGTGCTTATAGGTGTATTTTGTACACACACACACACTCCAACTAGGCACAAGGTACTGCAGCACTGTTACCGGCCTGAAACATTTTTGTTTGCAAGTAATATAGCTTGGACTTCCTCAGATCTTTCAAAATTATTCTATAGAGAAATTGTGTTTTCTAGTTTTGAGTTTGGTGTTTTAAAGTCATACTTGTGTGTAATTTTTAATACATCTCCAGGCTTGGAAATGCAGTCCTTACACTAATCAGAACTGGTGTGAAGTATATTAACTTCACTCCATAATATAAAAGTGTATAACACAACCAAGCAGCAAGGTGTAGTGGCACATGCCTGTCATCCCAGTACATGGGGGACACAGGCCAGAGTACCACAAATCTGAGGCCATTCTGATCTGTCTAGTGAGCTACAGGCAAGTCAGGCCAACACCATGGGACCCTGTCTCACAAAAGAAAAGAAAACAAACAAAAAACCCAAAAGGTAGAAGGTGTTTGTTTGTAGTAAACTCAGAAATACTGTGAAGTTCCAGATGTGGAATTCTAAATTATATAAAAATTGCTCTAAGACCCACATAATCATTGCCAAATTAAAACATTGACATGTAGGAGCTCCATGTAGCTCTCGTCCTTACGTGTATGTAGGCATTTTGTGTATCTCTCTCCAGTGTCCTGTTGGGTTTTAGATTCTGAAATCAGGTGTGAGAATGTGCATTCGGACTCATTCACTCCTTGCTCTTTTTTTACACAGCCAAAGGCCTCATGATGGAGTCTTGCGTAGAGTGCCTGGTTCATGTCCCTAGAGTGCCTGCTGTCCTGGAGAAGCTATTAATAGTGTACTTTCACTCTGAAAAGAATCTGCTTTGATGATAAATTCTGTGTGATCACACTTGTTAGGACTGATGTATTTTGGACTTTGTGTATAAACCAACCTTTTTTTTTAAATTGCTCGTTGTGTGTCCCACCATGCATCTGTGGTCTCCAGAGGACAACTTATTGGAGTCAGATCTCTCCTTGTGCTGCGGGGGCCAGGGCCAGGGCCAGGGCATCAGACTTAGCAGAACGTACCCTTACCCACTGAGCTGCGACCCTTTTTAGTCTTGATGCCTCAAGCGCATTTGGGCCATACCAATTGTCTTAGCTCTTAGAAAACATTTCTATTTATAGCTGCCTTTTATATATTTCAAATCATCCTTTAGATATCAGTCATTATTAAAATGTTATCCTTCATATTTCCATAAATTCTTAGAGACTGAATTTAATTCTTTCTTGTGTCTAAGCAAAAAGTTACTGATCAAGAACTTGTAGAGTGGGTCTTAGGAAGTATTTTGGCTTTCTAGTATTGAACTTTGGTCTTGTCTATTAAGTAGGAACCTCCCAGGGAAGGGACGTGGATTGAGCTTGGACTGAGGATATCCAGTCTTTCCACTACTATTGACTGAGCCTGCTTTTGGAAAAGAATCCTTTCAGTGTTTACTTTCCTGACAACACCACCTGGGCTTGTAGGGCCCTCACTTGAATTTCTCCTCTAAGGCCATGCAACTGCCAAATGCCAAGGGAGAGGTGGACTGGGGGTACCCTAGTTTGACTGCTGTGGCCACCAGCAGTGCTGGTGCCAGCACTGTGTCCCAGAGCTAGAAAGAGAAGCCCTTGAATTGTGTGGGACAGAACAAACTAGACAATTTGAGAGCTGTGTGATGACCTCTTGCAGTGGAAGATCTCATGAGCACACTTAGCTGACCGCGTGGTGTTTCTCATAGACGTCTGTTCCCTTTATTTGAAGTAGTATAATTACAGACAGCCAGGTGTATCCTGTAACCTTCAGTCAGGTATGAGCCCAAGGAAGGAAGAATGACCTTTTGTAGAATTTGAGTTACAGAATCTGGTCTGTACTCTGATAGGCCATTTGCAACCCCTGATAAAATGAATCTTTTTGCTTGGCCAGATTTAACACCAGCCCAGTGTCTCCAGGTTAGGGGAAATGAGGACAAGCTGACTGTTTGCTAAATGGACTACAGCTCCAGACTCTCAGCAGTAAACTCCATTGATGATGAGAAAACGTCGTTTTGTTTGTTAGTATGAGATTGCTGTTGCGGTATATATGGCAGTAATTCTTCAGGCAAACTAGATTCGGATATTCTGTAAATCTTAAACCACTAGGGCACTCACTCTTAACTGCCTGTCTTCTGGCAGCACCATAAGTGTGGGTTGAGTCCAGTGTATGCTGTTATTGGGTTCACTATGCTTCCTTTTTGGGATACAATAATTTGGGGTCAAGTGTGATCCAATCACAGCACAATCCCCAGTGTCTTCTCTTTTGTTTCCCACCAAAAAATATGTGATTGGGGGGGGGGGTCTTGTTTTTAAATTAGTATCCATTCTTTGTTGACAAGTTTAGCTAATACACTTTTGTTTTTATTTCCCCAACGAATTTTAGAAATAGCACTTGCTTGTCAATATACCCAACAGTGGAAATACTGAACTAGGTCTGGGGTGGCGTCTCCACGGGTCAGGTGCTTGAAGGAAACCTGAGGACTTGAGTTCAGACTGAGAATCCAGCTCAAGCTGGATGCAGTAGTTTGATCGTAGTCCCCCCCCCCCCCCCCCCCCCCCCCCCCCCCGCCGCCGCCGCCAGCCAATGGTGGGATGCAGACTGGAGATGGGAGGATGTCTGGACGCTTGCAGGCAGCCTGGCCTCACACACCATACACAGTGGCAAACACAGGACTGTCTCAAACAAGATGAAGAGCAAGGAGAGACTCTGGAGTTTGTTCTCTGACTACACACACACTATGGCACGCATGTGTCTACACTCTCACACACAAAGAATCCTTTTTAAATCAGAATCCTTAAGTATAACCAAGTCTTATCGTCTCTGCGGCCACTTTTCTGACATAAAGTTAGCAACGAGCCAACACAGGTGTCCTCTTTTCCTGTGTTTTATGAAAGTGGCGTTGGATGCGCAGTCCGTTTGCTTCGGCTCAGTGTATTTGTGTTGAGCTCTTGCTCACACAGTGTCAAGAGGCACGAAGCATTTAGCTAGAAGTATAATCTCTGCCCTTGGGCGATTTGTCACATTCTGTTCTGACACATATTCCAGTTCATTACTGTAGTTAATCCCCTTATCAGTATGCCAGGGCTTTCTAGTTCATGATGTTGCAAAGCCCAAATAAGGTACTGTTTGTTCAAGCACTTAGCATAAGACGCTGAGATCGTAGCCAGTGGTTGCTACCAGCTGATATCTATGAACCTAATTTTTGTCAATTTTGAAGAAAGTTTGCCTAGGTTTGCATCATTTCAGTGGGTTTTTACAGATCTTTAAAATACCTGGCTTCTCTTTCTATTTTTGTTTCTTTTGGATGGGCCATAACCTAAAGCTCTTTGCCTGCACAGCCTCGGTTTTGAGAGGTTTTGATGACTTGGGGATACAGCTCAGGGTTTAGGAGGAGAGCACCAGTGCTCATTAGTTGATTAAAGAAAAGCAACACCTCTTTTTTCCGTATTCTTGCCTGTATCTGATCAATGAGAACGAACTATAAATCGCCTTCAGTTAACACATTAACATTTCTTTGCTTTATATGCCTTTTTGTTATTGTGGCTGTTTTATCAATTGATTGGTTACAGGCAAGAGATGTGAAGTCAGCCACGAATATAAAGCTCCACTTTGTCAAAAAGACCACACACAATTCTCAAAAAGTTGTACTCAGATTTGATCGCATCATTTCCAAGTGGCCTCTGAGAAAGTGAGTACGGTGGCCTTGAGTGAGCAGCAGTGGCACGTGACCAAACCTCGGCGTGTTCCCAGTCCTGTGTGGATGGAGAGGGGCTTGATTAAAGTCGGCTGGCCCAGAATGATCCCTGTACGATGCTGAGCTGGATCTGGATTAAAGTCTGCCTGCTTTCTGTTTCCCTCCAGGCATTGGGGAACTGTTGAGATGGGTGAGCTTGGGAGATTTCGTGTCCAAATCCATTTTTAACACCCCCACCTTATGTTTTCATAGGACCGTATGCTTTTCAAAATGCTTTTATCTATAGTATTTGATCTGTCCAGTCTGCTTTTAGCGTCTATATTTCAAAGGCCAGTAATGGTTAGGTTGGAAGTGATACCTATTAGGGTAGTGACTTTGAAATCATTTCCAGGTGTTTCCGACAGGCTGCATCTGAACGTGGAACTGCAGACTTTGTCTCCTATAACGAAAGCCTGCTGCTTGAGTTGTCCTAGACGTGAGCAGCCCTTGAGAGCTCAGGGTTTGTTATTGTTCACCCTTTTCTATTTCTAGTGAACAGCCTGAACTTACCGCAGTGTGGATTATGTGTATATGTGTAGGGAAATCTGAGTACATTACTGAGGAAGAAGAAGGAGCAAAGGAGAGACAGTCTGTTCCCCAGTTTGGGCTACAAACTACAATGGAAGAACAAGGAATTGGAGCATAAAATAATACTTCCATTGTTTGTATTCAAAACTGATACAAGGATTTTACAAAGGGCACTTGGACTTTAGATTTACCTTAGTTTTTGTTGCTAGGCATTAAACCTAAAGCTTTATACAATGGAAGCTCTACCATTGAGCTACACCCAAACCTTATCCAGTGTTAAATATTTCATGGGCATAGAAAATACAGTAATCCGTGTACGTGCATACCATATATTGTATATGTACTATATATGTATAACAATTCATGCATACGTATGAAATAGATATGCCCATTGTTGCTTACTGAAGACATAGGGGGAAACATCTGGACAAGAGTAGAACTCTGTTCACATCCGGCTTGCCACGCCTCTCTTCTCTATACCATACAGATGACCACAAGATAAATGGCAGCGAGTTTATAGGAAATCTGAAGTCTTCTCTCCTTTTTTGGTAGAAAATAAAACTTGAACAGTCACATAGTACTGGACACAAGCTCCTTACCACTCCCAGAACAAGCATGGACACTTGAGGAAGAGAACCAACTTCATCAGCCCAAGCAAAGAGGCCCACGTGAGCCAGGCCTGTGGGAATGAGAGATCTTTGGTCGGTTTCAGAGGGCATTGCACGGGTTAAAGTCTGCGTGGATAGAGAGGGAAGCAGGTCCATCAGGAAGAGAGCCAGTGAGGAGGCTGCAAGCGCTGTCGCCATGCTCACGCTCCCTGCCAGCAGCCCTGGCAGGAAGGTTGAAATAGGACAATTGCACCATCGCCCTGAGAACAGCAACAGTTGCTGCCTACAGAAGTCTTCAGGGAACGCGATTGTTCCTATTTAGAGTTCAAGGATTTTAAGCAGCAAACATCAAGGAATTAACTTTGAGGCTGAGGTTTTAGAGAAGGGGTACTCAGAGTCTACTTTCCGAGCTGCTGACTAGCTGAGATACAGCCAGAGGCCTCCTGGAGGCATTTCTCTTATGGAAGATGTGGTCCCGTGGGATTATAATGGAGCTGACAAATCATTCAACCTGTAGATATTGTAGCCATCTCGAACAGCTGTAACATGGCTCTCACATGTTTGTGGGGATGCTGGTGTGAAGCCCAGCGTGCCCCAAACACATAAAGATGAAGCACACTCAGTTCTGTGTGTTTCATGGTGCTTAGAGGTAGTGCCTGTGCCTCCCGCTTACCTGAGTACCACGCTTTCAGTTGGCATCTTAGCATGTACACCTTCTTAGTTAGAAGTTAACTGTGACCGTGTGGTGTGGTGATAGTGGGGACTTCCTGTGTCTTCATTGCCTCCTCTCAAGCCTACCAAGAGGTCAGGGCTCCTGATCTGTGTAATTCCCTCCATGGTGCTCACACAGTGCCAGACGCCCCATGAGGTCCACGACTCAGAATGTACACATTGCCAAGGAATGCCAGTGGTTGCCCGGCATTGTGAGGTATTCAAAGGGCCATGGCAGTTTGTAGCAAAGATTGCCTCAGTCATGCAAAAGGAGGCAAGGAGGTGTCGATCAGAAGTGAGCACTGAAAGAGGAGCAGAAGCAAACCACAGACTGCGGCCCCCAAACAGCTGGAGCCATCAACTGCGCTCTGGAAAAGTGCGGATTGGCCCTGCAGGACAAGAGGGGAGCCGTCAGTTCTCAAGAGCCAGTTGTTAAACTTCACAAAATTTGCCAACCAGTTTTACACTCGGCTATTTTTAAAGACTAAATTATGCACATCTATTTATTTATTTATTTATTTATTTATTTATTTATTTATTTATTTATCTGAAACACAGTCTGTGTCAGGCCCAGGCTGGTCTAAACTTAAAGCAGTCTGACTTCCTCGGCATTCTGAGTGCTGGAAATACTGCAAAATTATATTAAACTCATTAAATTCTATTAAAAACAAGTGCACTAAGTGGATCAGACATAGGTGGCTGCTTCTGATCATAGCAAAACTCCGTGACACCAGAGCACCCAGAATCTGGAGACCGCCTGGCGAGAGGGGCTTCAGCCCGGGCAGCATCTGCTCTGCCGTCTTGTGCAGTGAAGGCGCGTGCCTGTGCGTAGGCGGGTAGGCTGCGGAGGTGGGCTTGAGGCTCAGTGACCTTTCTCCCTGTTGCCTTTGACCTCTGACCCTATTCTTCTGTTTCTTTAGATGTTAGTTAAAAGTGGGAAGGAGACTGCCTAGAGGAATTTAAAAATGGGCAAAAGTGGAATCATGCGTATCAAAGCTTCCTGATGCTGATGTTCTCAAGAACCATGGAGGCTGTAGGCTCCTGTGGAGGAAGGCAGAGCTGTCAACTCTCCATTCCCCTGGAAATGGAAAAGCAGTAAAGGCCAAGTCTGCAACTACAGTATACAGGGCAACTCACCCAGCAGACGTGCTGATGCATGGTCTTTCTGTAGGACAGTGTCTCCCCATGTAGCCCTGGCTGTCCTGGAACTCACTGTGTAGACCAGGCTGCCCTCAATCTCAGAGATCCACCCACTTCTGCCTCCCAAGTGTGGGATTAAAGGCGTGCGCCGCCATACCCAGCATGGCCTGTATTCTTTAGTTTTCTCATTTACTGATAAAAAGCTTTTTTATATATTGAAGCTATCCAGCTTTTGTTAATCAATATTTTACTCATCTTTTTGTGTTTTGTAGCTTTGCCGGAGAAATGAAAAAAGTTAATGGATAGAGCTGGAGAGGGAATTGTATGGGGGAGCCTTGTCTAGAATTCAGGGTCGATGGGTATGGTCCACTGCGTAGGAAAGGAGGGAGCATGGGAGAAGTTCCAAGTAAAGTCAGCTTTCATTCTTTTAAAGATTTACAAGCTCGGTAATTTTCTGTAGCCTTTCTCTCTTTTTGCCGTGTTTCTCTTAGGAAGATAACGTCCCAGTCATGTTGAAGAGCTGCATGTGTGCTGGTCCTGCTCAGCCGGCTCAGGGTCCAGGTCCAATTTTGTGTTTTTGCAAATGGGCTCTGCCCAGTGACCTCGTGGCATTGACCTGCTGTGAGTTCATGTGCACAGCAAGTCCATCCTGGCAGGAAAGGCCCAGCATAGTAGACAGGCAGATTTCCTGCACTTCCTGGTAACACAGTCGAGAAAAAGAAAGTCTCCCTATTTATTAGGTAAACAATAAACATCTGATTCCACTCTCTAAGCTCTTTTCTCTGAGTGTTGAGATTAGAAGATAAGGCTGATTCTTGCATTTAAGATGTCACGAGCTTTGGCCCTTTGGCCGTAGATGGACGGTTTCCGCCACTCAGCCTGCACTCCACAGGTCAGCAGGGGGGAGCTCCTCCTCTTTCTTACAGTTTAGTTAGCTTCCACTGAGGTTCCCAGTGTCAGATGGAATCCCCAGAATGGCCTAAGGCCAGGGCACTAGAGCAGCAGTTGAGTCTGCCTGTGCTGGCGAGGCCAGTCTGCTTGTTATGGCTTTAATCTGCTTCTGTGGTTTTTTGCCCCTTCACCAGGGCAGAGCTGGACTCTGATTGACAGTGAAATGTGACGTAAGCCCAGGCTTTGTTTTCCCATGGGCGGTGATGCTCCTGGAGCTGGTTAGTTAGAAGTCACTGAGGATAAGCCGTGCCACAGTCTGGTTTGGTCAACCTCCACTGTGCTTCTGCGGCTCCCTGTGGGTGCCCGAGTGCTTTTTGCTGATCCTCTGTCTGAGAACTTTTATGATCTTCAAAAGTGATAAAATACTTGGACAGAAAAGATTCATGAACTCTGGCTATAACGCAGTATCGTCCGAGTGGGTCAGTTTGCCTCACGCTGTTTTAATATGCTTTCCGTGTAGATGGGAAATGGCTGCATGGGCTCAGTGAGCCCCCCCACACACACACACCAATGCGTGCTGCTCAGGTGTTTTGTCCTAGGTCTTGCTAGATAACCTGGCAGGGTTCTGCTGGGCAGACTTCCCAGCACTTTGTACTTTTTAGGGAATCCTGTGCTTGGTTTTGTTTCAGTGCTGGCTGCAATAACTCCCCAAGAAACATAGCAGCTGCCAGCTGACCCTGTGCACAAACAGAACACAAGGGCCTATTGTAAACCCAGAGAGGATTCTCAGAAGGGCTCGCCATTCAGCTCTGCCGGTTCGGGCCGCTCTCTGCTCATCCCACAGCCTTTGTTACCTAGTACCGTGCTTCCAGCTCCTTCCATCAGATGTAGGGAAGGTGTCACCAAACCTCCTCTCAGCCAGCCTCAGCGACTGTCTGTAGAGCAGGGACAAAAGAGCTGGTAACTATTAGTGATGAAAGCTACCCAAAGTGGTGTCATGACACCGCCTGCTAAGAAGACAAGTATTTCCCCCAAAATAAGACTGGCTTTCCAAAAAAGCAAGTGAAAGCTCCCTGCTTAAAAAAATAAAGTACTGCCAAGTTTATTTTTATCCCATGTGCATGAATAGCAACTTTTCCTTTTCCCTGCATTTGGGATTTATACTTTTTGCTACTCACTATATATCTCAAGGGCTCTTGACGGAAAATTCTCTGGACATGGCCTTGCTTGGTGTTGCTGTTTCCCTTCCCACACAGTCTTGGCAGTAAGTGTCAGTCTCTCCAGCTCTCTGTCCTAGCAGGTCCTTTCACCAATGCCCGTCTTATTTGCTTTTTCCAGGCTACCTGCTAACAATGCAGGATTCAAACACTGACTTTGGCCTCGGGCAGGCTGCGGGTTTTTCCCTTGCAGTTGTCCGTCTGCTGCTGCTTTCGCTGGCCAGCTGTTCCGGGATTAATCCTGACTTCATGTCGCATTTGGTTCCATGTCCTTCATACTATAAAATACCGTTTACAAACAGCTTGCCGCCTCCTGCTGCCAGACTTGTCCTTCCTAATGGAGTAATGCTGCAGGTTCAGGTGACCACTGTGGGAACCTCACTTCGCTTCAAGAAAGCAAACCTCAGACTGAGTTAGCAGCTGCCTCAGACTGAGCTCACAGCAAACCTGCTGCCAAGCACAGGCTGAGGACCCAATGGCTACTAGGGAGGCACCTGGGCGCAGCCGATCTCCTTTCCAATCCAAACATACTTTGTTCAAGTTCTACCTGAGTCAGGGAGGGAATTGGATTGCAATGGGTCTAAAAATGGGATTGTCAGGAAAATAGCTTCTAAGTGTTTAAAAGCTAGCTAAAACTAGAGGTGGGTGCCGTGAGGAGTACGATTGGTGTGTGCAGACGGAAGCGGGAGTAGCCACCTTCCGGTGGAGAGAAGGCACGTGGATTCCAGTGGAGCAATATTGTGACTGCCTTGCCCCTCAAAAACATGGCCCCCTTAACAAAAGGCTTGAGGAAATAGCAGAGGGGACCAGCCCTGGCCTGGCAGTAAGGAGTCTCCAGACCCATCAGGGACTGTGAAGTGAGGGAAGCCTGTGCCCACCCTGCCTCAGATTCCCCCTCTGTCAAATGGACCTACTCTGAGGACCTATGGGATTATCATATATGGTTCTGTTTTTAGCTTGGGGACATCTGTTTTACAAGCCAGATAAAGGTTGTTTTCAGAGCTTTAAAGAGATGCCTTAACTAAACAAAAGAGTGAGAGGGGATTCTGTTTCCCTGCTATGATACTAGATGTGGAACCCTGGCTGCTTCCAGGGCTCCCTGGAGGCTTTTCCCACTTTCTGAGGAGACTCAGTAGTATTGCCACAGCCTCTTCTGCTGCCTGAGCAAATTCCATAGGCCATTTTCTTAATGTGTGCTAGTAATATGAGAAGTGAGGCCCCAAGGGTGATTTCAGCGCGGGTTGCATTATCTTCTGGAGTTGAGAGGAGTAGCAGGTACAGCGAATTGGTAGAGGGACCTGGGAAAGTAACTGAGGTGCCAAGGAAGAAGAGAGCAGGCACGGCAGGGCAAACCTACATCTGAACATTGGTCTCGAGAGGTCTGTTCCTTTATGTGCCTTTCGGCCCAGTCCTGTTCATCCCATGGCTGATAGGAAAAACACCTGTAAGAGCTGTCCCCTGGAAGACATTGAGTCACAGCAATGTCCCCTGTACCCACAGAGAGTGTCCAAGAATTTTTGGTACCTGTGAGCTCACCAGCCCATAGGAATTCCCAGGGTAGCTGATGAATACATTCCAGATAAGAATCCATATAACCTGGTGGGCTTTGGTGATTGTTGATCTAATGATGGTGCAGCAGACAGGCATGGCAGCCTTGAGAAATATTTTGCACTAGTCTGTCTGGTGGGGGCTTCTTTGCGGATGCTACACCAGCATTTCTGATTCGCACTACTGTGGATTCCCTAGTTTGCCACAGGTTGCACTAGGGACAGTTTACTTCTAAGACAGAAGTCCTCTAGTTTGAGCAAACACATCCCAGAGTTCCTGATGGAGTAAAGGGGCCTCTCTCTTGGGAGGACATTGCCGTCTTAGGAGTCCCTGGGTTTGTATCAGTTAGATTAGTCAGATCATTTAGAAATGACCATCCCACTCAACAGGATGCTGGGGGTCTTTACATTAAAAAAAAATCACATACAGGAGGCTGTTGTGTAACATCTGTGGAGGTTTTCCATTTGTAATGATGTTCACATTGTCCTGCTGATCTGTGTTCTGCCGGGATGTTCCCTGTGATGCAGGCTAAGGTTTTAATCTCGTTGTGGCTGCATCTTAACAGTGGTGATAGTAATATAAATGCAAGCACACAGCAGTTCTTCAGTGGCATGTTAGATGTTAGCAGTAGAGATGTAAGTGTGTTTGCTAAAACGTTTTTTTCCAAAACTATAATGTAGACTTCTACATTTTTTATCTTTGGTTGTCTTCCAATGGATGTTTAAAAGAGCTAGGTTGTGGTAGGACCGTAGCATGCCAAGAGTCGGAGAGGGCGAGAAGACAGTGAGGCCGACTGCACATATTTGAGTAAGTGAGGCGTTTGCTGGAGGCCAGGCATCTCAGGAGTCACCAGCATACGGACTCGGCAGCTCTGGAGAGAAGGAAGAAGATGAGCAGACCAGTCAGGGGCTTCTGCTTTGCTGCCAGCTCATTTGTAAAGACTATGAGAATGGACTTTGCTACAGAATATTCTATTCAGTATTCTGTTTGTGAGATCCATCCGTACACATAATTCTCATTGGTTCATCCTCATCACTGTATGTGTGCTTACTATACTTTATCCACTATTTCTCTTGAGAGATATTTAAGAAATTTTTCCAGTATTTGCCTGTTATGAATATTGTTGCTTTGAATATTTTTATGAGTGTCTTTTGGTGATTATATCTTCATGCTTCTGTTGGGAGAGAAATGGCTGGATCATAGAGTAGGCATATGTGTAAGTTTAGTGAATAAGAATCGAGGCTTCCTCTGACGGAAGTGTTGACTTCTGGGTACTCGATCCCCGCCAACAGTTGTTTCTGCTTTTGTTTTTATCTGAGCCATTTCTTTCTTTATGAGGTAGTATCCTATGTTAGTTTCCCCAGTGACTAGTGAAAATAGATGCCTTTTGTTTGTTGAACATTGATTTCTGATTGTGAAAAGGCTGTTAAATATCTATTTTCACCATATTGAGCCGTGGGCATCCTGTCTGTCTTCTTCGTGCGTAGATGTCCCTGCTACGTGTGTGAGTGTAGATGCCTCCTCCTCCTCCTCTGTGAGTCTCTGTGAGAGCCTCCTCTGGCTCTCCCGCGCTGCCCTTTAATATATTGTACTACAGTCTAAGACTTCGCAGTTCTTCTGTGATTAGTGTTTTGTATTCTATTTTAGGAAGTCTTATTTACTCCAGAAGTCAATGCTTATTCTTTCTTTCTTTATTTATTTGAAGCTTTTTAGATAATGTGTTTTTAACTTATTTTCACCCTCCCCAGCTTCTCCCAGGCCATCCTTACCTCTGCAACCCCCAACTTTATGTTTTTTTTTCTCTTTTAAGGAATAATCAAAACAAGGAAAATAATACTAAAACAAAGGAAACACACACACACACACAAAACCGTTGAGTTATTTTGTGTTGGTCAACTACTCCTGGACATTGGCCTAGGCTGGAGTGTGCTTGGTATATCCAGTGACACTCCACTCACTAGACGATAGAGAGCTAGAGAAAACTGGTTTTCCCCTTGCGAGTAGGTATCAATTGCAGATGGCTTCTTTGTTAGGGGCGGGAGCCCACATCCGTTTCCCTGTCCCACGCTGGGACTCTGTCTAGATGTACCTTGAGTAGGTTGTGTCTTTGCCACCACATGTGCTTCAGGCCTGTTCCGTTTGACAGACGGTTTCCTCAGAGTCATCCATCGCCTCTGGTTATTGTAATCTTTGCCGCCTCTTCTGCATAGATCCTGAGTTCTGATGGGAAGGGTTTGATGAAGACATCCCATTTAGGACTGAGGGCTCCACTCTCCCAGTAGTTTATGCTCCCTTGATTGCAGCCACTCTGAAACAATTCAGCAGTTCTTACAGCTTGTCAGCAAGCTTTTAGTATAAAATTGGCAGCATTTTTTCATTTTTAAAAGATCACAATATTAATTCTATTTCAGTTTATCTTATAATTGTTTTCCTTCTATTTATGTATATAATCCTGTTTATATAAAATCGTGTGTTCTGCTTTATCTAAGTGGTCATCTAAATTTAGTTTATTTAGTGACTTAGAGTATTCTGACAGGTATACGTATTTGCCCAATCTCCAGACGTTTAGGCTGGTCTTGTCTACTTAGGAAATACTGCTGTCTGGCGGAAGTGTATTGTACTAAAGGGAACAAATAGAATAACCATGTCAACCTTGAGCCCCCGTCATTAGTTATTTTCACTTATTTAATTGAATTAACATTAATCCATCCCTTATAGTACCAATCTTTTTGTTTTTTATAGTTTGATTGCTTTTTTACAGCATCGTCAGCCACTGTATTCTTAGAGTATATAATTCAAACCCAGAACCACTGTAGTGAAACTTTTCCTAATATTTAAGATGATATTAATAGGAAAAACTGAACTTCAAGTGTTTTTTACAGTTAAAAACTTTTAAATTTATTTATTTCCTCAGCAGGTGGGCAGCTGTCCTCCTTCCTGTGTGGAGGCTGGAGGACAGCTTGAGAGTCAGTTCTTCTGTCCTGGGGATCCTGGGAACCAAACCCATGCCATCTCACCTCCCCTCGGCCTGAAGTTCTGATAAGAGAGAAAATGTGATGATTTCCTTTTATATTTAGGCCACAGTAACAGAACTGTCTTGCAGGCTGCTGCTTCTTACTGGGAAAGTAATGCAGGCTCTGGAAACGGATATTAGCTTGAATTGAACTGATGCATCTTGCTTAAAATTTAGTTAGCAGGCTGGGAACGTAGCTCAGTGGCACCCGTGCCTCATCAAGATGCAGACACTTGGTAGAGCATCAGCTCCACATTCGGGGCTATGGGTTCAGTAATGGGCTAACACCGCTCCATCGGTCGCCAGCAGGGACTAAGCTTTTGTGTGTGTGTGTGTGTGTGTGTGTGTGTGTGTGTCCCGTGTCCCTTACCCGGGAGGGTGACAGAGCTGCTGCTGATATGTAGTGCTTTCGGGAAACCAGCAGGGACTTAGAAAGTATTCATTGTATAAAAACAACTTGTTCCATTGAAGGCTGAGTACATGTGATATGCTGGGCTTATTTTCAGAAACATCAATTTCTGAAGCTGTCAACTTTTGTAAATTTATCTGACCACTGGGCTTGGCAAATGTTTGCCTTCCCCAGATGTTAAGTGTAAGTAGGACCGACCACTTTGCAGCAGGTGAGTCGACGGTGCTGGAAAACCTCCACTGAGAGTGTTGCTGTCTGTTTAAAAATACCAGCAAGTCAGTCAAACAAACAAACAAAGGGTAGAAGAGAAATGGTGAGTGCTTAGGGAGGAAGATGTGCTCAACCTGGTTTAATGTTTGCACAATGTAAACGTGTCAAAATGCAGAGTCCTCCATTAACGTAAAATTCTTACGATTTTACGTACAAGTTAAAATGTGAATTTTAAAAATGCTGTAGGAACAGTCCTGCTAACAAAACCCAAGAAAGAATCATGTCTTCATCTGCCTCCCGTGGTCCTCGACACAGCTGGAAGCGTGAGTGAGGTATCTAGTAAGATAAATCTCTACAAGTACAGAAATTGTATGAAATGCTCCTTCAGCAACAGGGTTGGGCTCTGCCTCAAATCACCGTATTAACCAATGAGATTCCAGAAGCCACTCCAATTCCGTGCCTCCTGAAGGACCTTTGAAGTAAAATAGTGACCATTAGAAAAGCGCTTAGTACTGGTGGTGACGGGTACAGGAGGGTCACCGAGTGTGCAAGCCCAGTAGTCGTGTGGCAGCCTGTGAGCTCGGCACAGTCTGGAGGTGAGTGCCTGTGGTGAGGCAGCGTGTCAGCACAGCCTTCCAGAAGGACCTTGACTAACCTAAGGAGCAGGCTGTTCCTCATCAGATAGGAACCCAAACCTCCCTCTGGACCCCAGGCTCACAGGCACAGGGAGATCTAAGTCTGGGAGTCAGAGACCAGTTTCAGTTTCTGGGCTCAAGTTGATTATTACTAATGCATCCATTCAGAGCATAATCCCAGGGTTTATTGCTCTGATCACTCAAACAATGGGAGCATTCATTCCAGCCCCAGGAGCAATAGAAGGCTGTTTTGTTGTTGTTGTTTTTGGCTTCTGTTTCTAAATAAATGTTATCGTAATAAAAGTAGGAATTTTGTTTAAATGTGTGAGGACAAACGTGATGTTACTCTTGATGTTCTGAGCACACGTTTTCCTGTGCATGTGTTTATATTTCATTGTGCACACACTTACAGCTGCAGTGTTTTAAACCATGAAAGCTCTATTTCGTGTATGCTGCTGTGCATGTGTTGGGGAAGCACATGCATATGTGCCATGTGGAGGGCAGAAGAGAACCACAAGTCTCTTTCTCGGAATTGCTGTCCACCTCCTTTGAGACAGATGCTTTCATTGGCCCAGAGGCCATTAATTAGGCTAGACTCGATGGCCAGTAAGCCCAGGAATCCTGTCTCCACTCCCCCAGCAGTGGGATTACAGAACATGCTTCTACATCCAGCAATTTTACATAATTTCTGGGGGTTGCACCTAAGTCCTCATACTTGTAAGGCAAGTGATTTACATGCTAAGATACTGCCTCAGCTCCCAGGAAATACACTTCTTAATGAGCTCAGGGGAAAAAAGAAAACCTTTTATAGGTTACAGAAATACAAAAGCTGTAGAAAGGCAGTTGAGACCATTATCAGCATGTTAAAATTTGCAGCTCTCTGAGTGCTGAATAGTCTGGTGAACGCCCACATATTCGTCCAGGTTTAACTGATTTGGAAGTTTCCCTGTAATTGTATCCATTCTTTTTTTAGTATTGAGTGGTCACCTAAGGAGCCTTTGTGCCTTTCCCTGGTCTCAGTGAAAGCTCCGCCTGCGCCAGTGCTGTCGCTCTCCGGAGGCTGCTGTGTGTTTTCCTCTTCCCCCGCTTTAGAAGGTCCTTGCAACCCGATTACAACTTCAGAGGTGTCTATAAGATAATATGTACCTGCATACATACTGCATTTTTAAGCTTTGAACAGTAGCATCATGTTGTTTGTGACTTGTGCAGCATTTTCTTATGCTGTTTCGTGTTGTTTTAGCTTGGTAGATGTGAGGGAAGTTAATTTGACTTTCTGAGAAAGGGTCTCTCTCACTCTGTAGCCTAGGCTGTTCATGGTCCTCTGTCTGCCTCTAACTCTGCAGCATTGGGGGATTATAGGTGTGTACCGTTCTCACCTTCAGCGATCTTTTCCTGCCTGTGTTGATTATGTTGTCTGAACTCATCATGAAGTAATTCTGGTCTTCCAGTACCAGTTACACTCTTCTTCCAGCAATGCCACAGCTACTCCAACAAGGCCACACCTTCTAATCCTTTTCATCTAGTGCCACTCCCTGGTGACTAAGCAGTCAAACAATATGAGCCCCTAGGGGCCATTCTTATTCAAACCCCCACATTCCATTCCCTGGCCTTCAAAGGCTTATAGCCAAATCATTATGCAAAATGCATTCAGTCCAACTTCAAAATTTCCCCTAGTCTTTCACCATCTTGATCAATACTTTTTAAAAGTCCAGAGTCTCTTCTGAGACTCATGGCAGTCTCTCAACTTAAGCCCAATAAAATCAAAAGCAAAAAGCGAATCACGTAGTTCCAAAATGCAATGGCTCAGAATATACATTATCATTCCAAAAGGGAGAGAAGGGAGCATAGTGGGGAAATAGTGCTCCTCAGATCTCCAGCTCCTTTCAGCTTTGTTGACTGAACCTACTTCTCTCTATTGGGCCAGTTCCTCATCCTGTTAGCAGCTGCCCTGGGCATGTATCCCATGACTCCTGACATCTTCAACATCCTGGGGTTTCCAGGGCAGTCTGGGTTTCACCTTCATAGCTTCCTGCACTGGCCTCTCTGAACCTCCATGCAGAAACACCCGACACAATCCCCTGCCTCACTCGCTGTCCTTCCTTATTTCCTTAGCTGTGGAGGGAAATTCTACAGCCCATTTCTGTATCCTTGACTTTAAAGCCAGAGCCCTGTGGCCAAAGCTGCCAAGTTCTGCTCCGCGGAGGTTGGAACTTGGCCTCCTCCTTCCATTGTGTTTGCGGCAGCTTTCTGCTGTTGATGGTTTCCTTTACCGCTTAAACTTTTCTTTAATTCCTTTTCACAAGTTGGAAGCTTAGCTGGGTGGGGGCTTGCCCTGAGATCACCACTCTGTTTATTCCAGTTAGCATCAAGTTTTTCCTTAACTTTTGAACTCCTTTAATCACCGGATTTAGCTCCGCTTCATTTCCCAGTGCTCCTTTTCCCCTCACGGTATACATTTTTGTGTTCTCTTTGTCTCGCTTTCTCCTTTTCAATACAGATCTGAATAAGAGTTGTTATAATAACATGACAGAGTCAATACCAGGCTATCTTGAAATCTCCTCTGCCAGTGTCCTTAATCCAAAACTCTTCAATTTAGCCTCAGGCAGATTTTTAGTACAAGGGTAAAACGCAGTCAGTTCTTTGCCAAAATATCACAAGAATGGTATAAGACACTTATTGCTATTTCTCCCCTCTGAAACCTCTCGAGCTGGACCCCTCCCCCCAGTCCAGATCACCTTCAGCCCTGTCTTCCTACTGGAATAACCAACTACACCCTGCTTAAAGTGGCAGCCACTCTGCTAGTCCAAAGTCTTCCATATTCCTCCTGAAGGGTTCACGGTGGTGTGACTCCGGTAGGTCCCCTAGTGGGTGGGAGACAGACGGACACCATGCAGAGAGAGCTTGGGTATAGAGGTTTCCTAGTGGGTATTGGAAAGGGTATAAGGGTAAGGAGATTATGGAGGAAAGAGATAGAGAGAGGTGGCGAGAAGCGGGGGAAGAGAGAGGCAATGGATACCTCTTCAGAAGAAGGATGGACAGAGAGAGAAGAGGTGGAGAGGAGATGAGAGATCAGCTTGCCTGGGTGGGAAGCAGGGGAGATTGGGGTAGGCAGAGCTTGTCTTTTAAAGGGACAGGATACCTGCTCCCTGGTGCCAATATTTTTTTTTAACCCCATCAATCCAGATAGCTAATTTAACATCACCTTTCTTCCTGGAAACACAATTTAGAGATAAAATAATCTGCCTACATCCCTGATTTCAACACAACGGTGTTATAATTTAGTTATAAGGACAAATAGGAAGTAATCTGCAGTCAAGTACAATGCCCTTTGGAATGTAAAGATTGTTCATGACTGGGCCAGTTACACGTGGTGTTTAGGTCACAGTTACAGATTCAGTTTGATAGGGTATGGAGTTGACGACTGTGCCCTCAGTGGTACAGATTTGGTTTGATAGGGTATGGAGTTGACGACTGTGCCCTCAGTGGTACAGATTCGGTTTGATAGGGTATGGAATTGACGACTGTGCCCTCAGTGGCTGTTGGTAAAATGATGAATATCTTGTTTTCACCACAGGTTTGTTCTTCCTCTGATTTATGTAGTAATTCCATTTTTAAATTTTTAGTGTATATTTACCTACAAAAAGAAAAGAACAACCACCTTTGCTATTAATTTGGAAGTAGATTTCAGCTCAGATTACCATTGGCTAGCTATCTAGCATAAACCCCACAAATCGTGCATATAAAGGAGCTAACTCCTGTGCATAGGACGTTTGTATACATTATGAGATCATGCCCCTGCCTACTAAATGCTAGTAACAATTGTAACAACCTTTAGTTCATCTGTAGTACACAAAACCTACTTTTAATACACATAGCCACCAAAACCTGGTTCTGTATCACTTGTCTAAGTGTGAAATGGTGCCATGTTTTATATTTTATATTTATATTATCTTAATTTATATTTGTGTTATTGTTTAATGAGATTAAGATTTGGGGTTTTTTGCTTTTTAACATGGATGTCTCCTCTTCTCTCTGAATCTTCGGTAACTACGCTGTTCATCTTCATCTGTTCCTGTCGCTTTTCAGGACTCCTTGATTTACACTCAGTGCTGTGTTAACTCCTTGGTACCCGAGCCATTTTTGTAACTTTGTTTTTTGTATCCTCTGTTACAAAGTGTGTTTCTCACAATGTACTGAGGTCTGGGAGTCTTTGGGATTTAAGTGTTCCGGTTTTTCTTATTTCACATTTCATCTTTGATCCATCTGAAGTTTATTTTTTAAGAGTTTATGACAGTGGTAATTTTTTTGTTTCATCCACTTATTATCTCACTCCACTTGCTGAATAGGCCTCCTGGCTGCCTCTTGGACTTACTCTGCACGTGCTTGTACTTGGTCTGTGCCTGCCTCTCTGTTGGCTTCCACTGACCTTGCCTCTAACAGGCTAGCCTTGCTACCTGCTGTCTGTGCGTCTGCCCCCTGGAGTTGTGCTACTTTCTCTTGGACAGGGTCGGGAGCTGGCCCTCCAGTCCCCTTTCATCTGGTCTGCAGTGAGCAGAAATAGCTCTCAGTTGGAGGTGCCCTTCTCTGGCTTTACCTATTCATTCAGCTTTTTCCTGGCTTTCTGTTTCTTTGATTATTTTGGTCAAGATCATTTTGTACCTGAGCTGGAGTTGCCGTTTCATCCAGAAGGAACTCATTTCCTCTTTCCATTCGGAAATATTTGAGTTTTAGAGGCAGAAGGAGTCAGGTTATGTTTCTCTGACTTAAAAAGCACTTTGTCTTTTCTCCTTCCTCTTCTCTCTTCTTTCCTTCCCCCCTCTCTTTCCCTCTTTCTTCCTTTCGCTTAAGTTTTCCCTTTAGATAATTGTACAGTATTATTTTTAATCTACTCTAAGCACTTTATGCGTCTTGCATGCTGACCTTCGCATGTTCCTCCATTTACTTAAATTGTTCCATTTGAAACTCATCCTGAAGACTGTTGTCTAAACCAATGTGTTACATGCAGAATCTAAGTTTAGGTCAGTGGGACAGGGCATAGAGCCCATGGGTGGGTGGGATTGTGAATGCAAATCTATTTTTTTTTAATATTTATTTATTATGTATACAATATTCTTTCTGTGTGTATGTCTGAAGGCCAGAAGAGAGCACCAGACCCTATTACAGATGGTTGTGAGCCACCATGTGGTTGCTGGGAATTGAACTCAGGACCTTTGGAAGAGCAGGCAATGCTCTTAACCGCTGAGCCATCTCTCCAGCCCCCGTGAATGCAAATCTATTATTCTTTATAGTTAACTCTTTGGTGTATACATGTGATTGATTAATACAGTTCATATTGTAGACCAAATGTAAGTTCAGAATCTGATGAGCTTGTCTGTTAGCCCAGCAGCTGCCACTGTGACCTTTATAATTAGCGCTGCCGCTGCTTCATTTATTGCACAGGGTTAGAGCTGTGATTAGAGTCAGATCCCTTGGTTCCATAGCAAACATAACAAGCGCACATGGGGACTGGAGAAAAGAACTGATAGATAGCATTTGCAAGGTCCCAGAGAGTGGGAACGCAGGGGTGAAATGTCCTGCTTAAAGTCCTGCTTTAAGCTCCACACTGCGTCTGTCAATAAGGACCTTGTATTCTCCCTTGGGCCTACAATGGTGCCGTTTCAGCTCTTGAGAACACCCTCCCACGCACTCTGCATGGCTGTCTCCTTCTCCTCTATTTCAGTTTCTCAGGGAGGCCTAGAACCTTTTGATTTCATTTTTCTGTAAACAGAATGCACTTGCCTTGTTATAACACTGGTCGTATCGTACTGTAAATTATTTTTTTCTGTGCATTTGTCCCATCGGTTCTTAGGCTCTCTGAGGACAGGAAGTGCTCACATTTGTTCGGTCCTCGGAGAATCATTACACAGCGCCTGTTTGCATCCTTGCCCTTAACACTCACAGTATTGGAAGGCTGGGGATTTGAATGCTTATCGATCAGTTCTTTGAACACAGCTTTCTAAGCTTTGAAGTTTGAACACCAAATAGAAAAACCTCAAAAACATACTATAGAAAAAAATATTTAGAGGGAGAAAAAAAGGTAAAGTTAAAATGTTCATTGCACAATGAATAATGTAAACAGTAATAAGAAATCACACACCTAGAAGAAGAGCTTTGGACTGTAATGTGTCCCTTTCCCACCGTGACAGAATCTACACTCTGTCCTTCTTTCCTCCCCTTCATCTTTCCAGTCTTTCACAAACCACAAGGGACAGCCCCGCCTCAGTCCCTAGGTCCCTATTTCAGCTATAGTCTACCACATCTGGCCTTCACACAAAAGACTAGCGCCCATACTTGAAGTCCAGCCCCTTGATCACCTGTCTGTAGAACCTCCAGCCTGTGCTCTCTGCCGTACCCTGCCTGAGTGCAGGGACTGTTAGGACTAGGGCTTCTCTCTGTTGTCTCTGGGGCTAGAACCCCTTTCTCATCTTACACAGCCAGCTTACCAACCATTCACGGCTCTTTGTGATTTGGTAGAGAGCATCGCTTCAGATGTCCTACTGAAGTCATGCCACCCTGTTTCCCTGGGCTAGCCTGTGTAGCTCTTATCTGTCCCGGTGTCACAGAGATAAACAGCTTCTTTCGGGTGCTCTCTCGTTTGCCTTTGGCACAATACCAGGCCACACTCAGGTGCCATCCACTTCAGGCTCTTCCCCTAAGTCCTGGTCTCCCATAACTGATCGTGTTGGCCAGACTCCATTGGATCAGTATGTTTTCCACAGAGTGGACTCAGCTGCCTCCTTGTGACCACATCTTGGGCATAAGTTGAAACCCTGTGGTGATAATGGTTATAACTCTTACCTCAATGGACAGTTTGCTCCCTATTCTTAAATACACCAAAATTAAAAATGTATAACTCTTTAAGGTGTTGGTTTTCTCTTCTGAGGAAGGGGTCTCCTGCTTAGTGTAACCTGCTTAAGCACTAATTTTAGCTTATTTGTTCCTATGAGAAGAAAAGAAATGCCCCTGATGTCATTGTTGCAAGAGGGCTAGCAGGAGGCTGACAGACTGTTGGTTTCATGGGCCTGCTCAGCACACCTGACAGCCAAGCAATCTGAATACCTTAGCTAGTCTAGACCCACCAACCTTGGCAGTGCTGGCAAAGTGGGCTTGGAAACAGCACGCTGATGTTTCTGGGCTCCCTCCACGGCCTCCCCACCTTCATGATGAGGGTTGGAAAGTGGGGTTCTCTAACACACTGCAGTTGAGTCCAACTGCTGAGTCTGGGTGACAAGAAGAACTGGAGCATAAGCTGGGGACAGATGATTGAGTCCTTGGGTACCTGATGGCATTGGGCATAGGGCACAACCAAGGACACATCCTGAATTTTAAGGCACCTGTACTTAAAAATAGGAAAGTGCCCGTGTCCCTTCCAAAGTGGCTCCCAGTGCTTGAACAGACCTGAGGCTATGTGCAAGTCTGCTGCTCCAGAATTTACGGAATCCATTGATTCCAGCCCAGCCAGCGTGGGAAGGGCAGGCTGGGGGGTTAGCTCTGATAATGCTAAACCTTCGGGAGCATCTGCTAGCTAAAGTGTTAACTGTGTATTTCCCAACAAATTTTAATCCCAGCAACCCTGTTAGCCAGGGAGTAGAGCTTTACAAACCTACATTTTCTATAACACAGCAATGCTGTTTTCTGTGCAGACAGCCGACTGGCTTGTCTCCAGAAAGCAGTATTAGTGCTCGGGGGTAGCTTCCCCATCTTCCTGCCGGCAAGACAGCCTCATGCAGGATGGACTCAACCCACGTAACAGAAAGCCAACCCACTTCTCAGTCTCTGTGAAGTATTGCTGACAGGTCTTTTTATGTATCTTTTATGTATTGTTTATGCCTGAGCTACTTCTTAAAGCAGGCATTAGGGACAGTCTGGAAAAAAAATGTCCTGCTAACATTACAAAATATTAATATTTGACTTAAAAGAATCAAATGAATGGTATAGAGCCTAGCCAGGGACTCCGTGCCCCACTGAAGAACTCAGCACTTACTTGGTTCTGGCAACTGTCATCCTGTCTGAGGTACAGCTAGCGTGCAGACTCATTTACCCTCAGTCAGTTACAAGGGAAAATAAACAAGCTGAAATTTTTTTGCTCCATAAACTGCTTTTATCGCCATATACCTTAATCTGGCATTTTCTGCTGTTGGTTTGGGTTTTTTTTTTCCTTAAAACTTGAAAATAAGTATAGGGGCTAAAAAAGATACGCACCATCATTTGGGATTTTTCACACGGACCCAGTCTCTATTTCGGAGGTTCTGAAATGGCGCCTTGGGCGTGGGCCCCGCCCCTACAAGTCCTAGCTGATGGGAATAGTAAGGGTGGGGGTTTGTGTTGAGAAAAGGTCTGTGTAGTAGAATCTGACTCCAATTCCTTATCATCCTGCTTCAGCCTCCTGAGCGGGGGTGGGGATGGGGACGGACTCCATGCCTGGCTAATTATAATATTGACTGAAATGACTGAAGTGAAAAAAATGATTTAAGGGGGAGAATTATTAAATGTTATAGTGTGAAGGTATGTGTCTGAGAGGAGAAGACGGGGGATAGTAACAGTGTGAGGGTGTGAGGATATTAGATAATATGTGTGCTGTTTTTCTTTTTTTAGAACTAAATTTGGTGACATTATTTTTAAGGCAAAAAAAAATTGTTTCAAATTGTGTTTGGTGTAAAAACCAAGCCGCACAGACAAGTTGCCCTGTGTCCTATGAAGAAATTCTCAAAGAGATTTTTAGTCATTCTGCTGTGATTTGCCCAGATAACCTTGAATGGTCCCTTTTCTGTGTCTCTAAATTACATTTTAAAATAAATGAAATTGGTATAGCCTGTTATACAGCTGACAAAGGTCTCACGCTCTTTGGATCATTTCCTATGCTCTGAATTCTGTGGCATTGACTCTTTCCTGTTGTGGGGAACCCTTGTCATGTCAGCAGATCTGAGCAGATCTAAAGAGCAGGTTTGGTTGCTGGAAGAGCAGAAGGTAAAGCAGAAGTCAGTGAGCTAGTGATCAGGTTCACCGGCCATCTGCAGCTCCATCCCTTGTGGTGGAGAGGAAAGAGCAGCATTTGCTCCTCCAGTGAAACCATGTGCTCTGTGTGCAGGAAGGAAGTGCTGCTGTCAGAGGTTAGAAGCGGATGAATGAGGTCTGAACGGGAATATTTACTACGGGGTTTTCCTGAGGCCTGGCCTCCCTGGAGATGAGGCTATTTCTAGTAGCCCTGTTGGAGTCCGCCAGCACCAGAATCGGTTAGATCCTGATACTGGGGAGAGAAACAGGAAGCTGCAGCCAGGCACTTCTGGGTGCGGGGCCAGTGCGTGTAGTCTAAGGAGTTTAGACTTTCGTTGCGGGGTGTGCTGAAGTGTGTGCACATGTGCAGGTGATGAGAGAATGGACGCTTTCTCCCTTGCACGGGGAACTGGCTTCACGGGATGGTGAACCAGGAAGAACTCCTGTTGGCACATCAAAGCAGTTTCTACCAGTGTGGTCCTACAAGGAGAACCCATGAGCTGCCGTTCCAGCGTATGTCCAAAGCCCTTGCCTGGGCTTTCCTCCCCCAGACTCCCTGACTGCCTGGACTGGATGACCTCCTCCTTCCCACTTAGCCTTCTCAGTCCTTTCTTTCAACACAATGGCTTCCAAGTGGTCCTTGCTCATGTTTGTTTCTTACTGTGTTCTAAAACACTGTCCACTCTGACTCTGGATGTGAGAGCAGAGTGTTCTTCCATCTCTCTCTGTAAGATACTCTCTTTACTCAAATCTATCCAGAGGCCATATGTACCCTTCAGAGTCTCATGCAACCATCAGGAGCCTGGAGAGGGAAGATTCTCTTTAAAACTGGAGTAGAATTCAGAATAGCTAGGGGCCTAAGTACTCAGCAGCCATGCCACACTATAGATTTCTGAATTCCCTTTGCCCATATATACATTTAGCAAAATGATTACTTTTGCAGATTCATAGTCATTAAATTAATATGTATTTTAAAAAGAAACTGCAAATTAGAACTTGAAATAATCGTTTTCAGACAAAATTGCTAAAAGTGGTGCCTGGAAAGTGCCTGCTGTAAAAGCTTGAAGAACTGAGTTCGGGTCCCAGCATCCACATAAGAACCCCAGTGTGTTTTTCCTTTGGTTCACCTTCTTACTTAGCTTCTTTAGGATCATCAATTGTAGGCTCCGTGTCCCTTATTTATGGCTAGAAACCAATTATGAGTGAGTACATCCCATATTCATCTTTTTGGGTCTGGGTTACCTCACTCAGGATAGTGTTTTCTATTTCCATCCATTTGCATGCAAAATTCGAGAAGTCATTGTTTTTTACCGCAGCATAGTACTCTAATGTGTAGATATTCCACACTTTCTTCATCCATTCTTCCATTGAAGGGCATCTAGGTTGTTTCCAGGTTCTGGCTATTACAAATAATACTGCTATGAACATAGTTGAACAAATGCTCTTGTCATCAAGGACAATGGCAAGGGGTTTTGATCCTACGTAATGTGCTGGCTTTGTGGGAGCCTAGCCAGTTTGGATGTTCACCTTCCTAGATATGGACAGAGGCGGGAGGACCTAGGACTTACCACAGGGCAGGGAACCCTGACTGCTCTTTGGACTGGAGAGGGAGGGGGAAAGGAGTGGGGGGAGGGGGAGAAGGGTGGGAGGAGGGGGAGGGAAATGGGAGGCTGGGAGGAGGTGGAAACTTGTTTTTTTTTTTTCCTCATTTTCTCAATTAAAAAAAAAAAAGAACCCCAGTGTGAGCCCAGCCCTAGGGAAGGGAGACAGACCTATCCCTGGGCTCACTGACCAGCTGGTCTAGCCAGCTGGTGGACTTCGAGTTCAACAAAAGACCCTGTCTCAAAAAATAAGGCAGAAAGCAGTTGAAGGAGACACTTGGCGTCCACCTCTGGCGTCCAGGTGAATGTGCACACTCGTGTGCATGCACCTATGCACTCCCGACCACACATACACATAGCCACGCGAACATGTACATACAAAGCACACGCACATGGTGCCGGAGGCCCTTCTGTATCTATTGTATTGGTTAATTAGTCAAAAAAAAAAAAACTGCCTTGGGAGCTAGGTGGGGGAAATTATACTGAATGCTTTGAGAAAAAAGTGGAGTCAAGAGACGCCAGGAACAGACATGCCGGAAACAACCACGTGGCGATACACAGATTAATAGAAATGGGTTAAATTAAGATAGAAGAGTTAGCCAATAAGAAGCTAGAGCTAATGGGCCCATCCATGATTTAATTAATACAGTTTCTGTGTGATTATTTCAGGGCTGAGCAGTCGGGAACAAACAAGCGGCCTCCTACTATACACACACACACACACACAAACTTCAAAGTGATCGTTTCTTTTATCAATGTAGATATACTTTCACTAAACCTGATGTAACTTGATTTGTCTATGTGAAAAAGAAAAACTAGCAAATTTCAATATTTTTGGTTTGTTTTTTGGAACAAGGTCTTACTATATAGCCCTGGCTAGTCTGGAAGTCACTGTGTAGACCAGGATGGCCTGGAACTCACAAAGATCTGCCTGCCTCTGCTTCCAGTGTGCTGGGATTAAAGGTGAATGCCACCACACCCATCCAGAATTTCTGGATTTTTGACAAGAGTAATATTATCTAGGTTAAAAATGAATGAACAATGCCTGCCTACTTCATTCCCTGTCACTGTGGTAGTGTGCTAGGTGCACACTAGGTCTGTGCTGCTATTTCCCTGATTTAAGTTCAGAATTGGTCGTTCTGTATTGATCCCATGGGTCTTTTTCTCTCTGCAGGAATTGGAGGCCTCCAGGACTTTGTTCTGAAGTCTGCGACTTTGTGCAGCCTGCCCTCCTGCCCTCCGTTTATTCCACTCAACTTTGAAGCCACCCCTATTGTGAGAGTTGCTATTGAACCAAAACACCCAAGTAAGATGACCCTGTTTTTAGAAACATATAACTAATGCTGCTGTGAATTTTGTTTGTTTGTTTGTTTCGTTTACTGTTTTGTTTTTGACACAGGGGCTCTCTACGTAGCTCTGGCTGGCCTGGAACTTGCTATGGAACCAGACTGGCCTCAGACTCAGAGGTCTGTCATGCCTTTGTCTCCTGAGTGCTAGGATTAGAGTGTACACCTCCACACTCAGCTTGCTTCACCTTTTTAATGTGTGTATTTATTTGTCCCCCTGTGACCTAGCTGTTCCTGGCGCCTAGTAATGGCCAGTGAAGAATCTGCAGACCCTCCTTAAGAGACGGTAGAGCAAGTCTGTGAAAGGCAGTTTTCTGCTATAGGAATTGTGTGATCACCTCATGACATCTGGACCTGTGCATCCTTCTTCTCCCTAGATCTAAAACCTGAAAACCTTTTCTCCCTTCAAGTTATAAGGCGTAGACTTAGCTGATCATGGTTTACAGTTACCCAGTTGGTATATGTACAAAAATCTCCCATAAAAGTGTAGTTACTTGATTTCTCAATTTAAAAAAAATAATTTCTATTTTTCGTGTTTTATGATATGCACAAACACGAACAGAAAACCTAATGCATCTGGGAAATCCTATTCAGCTAAGGAGGATGTCTTAAATATCTCCTCAAAGTAAATATTTAGGATTGTCTCTGTGTTGAAGGAGCTGCGGGCTGTGTTCCTGCAGCACTGCTCCCGGTCACCTGGCTAGCTTATGCCCCGAAATAACAACACACAAACTGTATTCATTTAAACACTGCTTGGCCCATTAGCTCTAGCCTCTTCTTGGCTAACTCTAGTATTTTGACTAACCCATTTCTAATAATCTGTGTAGCACCATGAGCTGGTGTCGTACCAGGAAGATTCTAGTGTACGTCCATCTTGGGCTGGAGCTTCATCTCTGCTGCCCTGGAGAGGAGCAGCATGGCGTCTGCCTCACTTCCCTTCTTCCCAGCATTCTGTTCTGTTTACTCCACCCACCTATGTTCTGACCTATCAGGCCAAGCAGTTTCTTTATTAATTAACCAATGAAATCAACAGATTGATATATGACACTCCCACGTCATCTCTGAGCAGAGGTTTGAGTCCTGAATGCAGCACTTACTAATTGTTCAACCTTGGACAAGTGAGCTTCTGCTGGACAGAGCTTCCTGATTTCCGAGTGCTTGACTTGGCACATTGTGCTGTCGCTGTTGAAAGGTGTCTCCCGGGCTCCGTTATTGCGACACTTGACTTGAATGGCTATTGGCAGTGTTGCTGAGGAAGAAGTGCCTCGCTCACAGCTGCACTGAATTCTGGTGTTGTTTTAGAGCATTTATCCATTATACAAAGTTCTTGATGAAATACAGAAAATACACATCTACGTTTCCCGGTGTGACTTTCTCATACAGTCCTTAGTGTCTGTTTCTGTGTCATGAGTGAACTGTCCATTTATAAGATTTTTAAATTAAGGGAAGAAAATTATCCTCCAGATTTTAAAAGGTTAATGTATGGAGTGTTTGTGTTGGTTTTGGCCACAGAATGACTACCAGAAACATTTTCAAATCCCTGATTTCAATGTTGTTGCCAAGTCTCAAATTTTATTAAACTGTTTTCTTTCCTTATTCTTAAGCCATCGTCTTTGGCTTAGGAATGGATTTAAGGGTGCAGGAACAGAGACAGTGTTTTTAGGTTGGACTTTGTCATTCAGTGGACGGAGAGCTAAAGACAAGTTTTGTCTCCCTGTTATTGCTGCTTTCCTGTGTTGTGAGTGTTACTCGTGTCTGTGTAGCAATTCTCTAAGCTAGGTTTCAAATTCTCTGACAGTAAAGCCAACACTATCAAACCTAGCTATATAAGCAAAGGGAAGCCACAAAATAGTGAAAGAGGCATAATACCTACTGGGATTCCCCATACTCCGGGGTGGCTTATAACCAGCTGGTCCTGGGCTGTGATGTCTACGGGCAGAGCCTGTGCTCGAAGGCTCTCCAGCCAGTGTCAGAACCAGCTTCTGGCACATCGTTGCTGGTGACCTTGGACACACATTCTTTCACTTTCTCCAGCTGTTTCCTCATCTTCACAATGAGAACATTAATCTGTCTCCTTCTATGATGCCCGATTCTGAAATGCTTGTCTGGCATCTTAACACTATAAATAGTGGTAGTTATTTTTAGAACTTTAGTTCAAAAATGAATCAGCATTGAAGGTCTTATAGTCTCTCCCTGTCCTTTAATTAACAAACTTCTGTAAGGCTTTTCTGCCTTGCAGAATGCTGTGCTTTTGTATGTTGAAAGTTGAGCACTGAAGAGCTGTGAAGCAAAATGTTGAATCAAAGCAGTGCTGTATAAGAATGCCCTAAGATGTTTTGCACAGCATCAAGAGACTTGTGCTGGCCTGCCTTGAAGGCAAAGTGACAGCTGAGTATGTAGGAGTGAAAAGCAAACCCCAAATACAGATCTCAGTACCCATCTGTGCCCTCAGCTCAGTTCCATGTGCTAATGAGTGGAAGCAGTTATGTCCCAGGCACACACAGAACGGAATGCAGAAGGGTGTAGCAGCTAGTTACTGCAGATCCTGAACCCCACGCTTCTAGCAAGTGTTTTCAGAAATAGGTTTGTCTTGCTTTCTTTTGTTTCTCTTAGTGCTCAGAGTTAAACTCTGGGCCTTGTGCACAGTAGACAGGCATGCTGCCCCTGAAATACACCTCTAATCCACCCTGTTACTTACTGTTTTTATTTTGGGACGATCTCACTAAAGGTTGTCCTTGAATTTATTCTGTAGCACAGCAAACCTTGAAGCCGAGATTCTCCTGCCTTCGCCCCCTGAGTACCTGGGATTGTAGGTCTGTGTCACCAACCCTGACTTACAAATTGTTCATTTAATATGAAGTTCTAGTAGTTCTTGCATGTCATCGTAAACGTTTTGTGTATCTGTCTTAATTTTGTATGTACCGTTGAGGGATATTGCTCTGTTTCTAGATCTGTAATGTATGTGTTACTAATAAGGCAGACATGCATCCGCTGGGTGGTGATGATAGTTTGTGTCTGCTAAGAATTGGATGAAGAGATGTAAGCCGTGTAAGTTACCTTTGGCGTGTTAAGGATAAGCCCGTGTGGGTCTCATCCTAGCTGCCTGTCTGTACAAGTCAATTACAAGAAGGTTTCACTGTACTGCTCCTGTCAGTGGCCACTGCCATTGTCTCTAGATCACATTGGTTCTTATGTCGCTGTTAATTTGTTTCATCTTGTCATCTAGGTGAAATGCCTCAGCTTGTGAAAGGAATGAAGCTGCTAAATCAAGCTGATCCCTGTGTCCAGGTTTTAATTCAGGAAACAGGAGAGCACGTTTTGGTCACAGCGGGGGAGGTCCACCTTCAGCGCTGTTTGGATGACTTAAGAGAAAGGTCAGATTCAAGTGCTAGAGACGTAGAAATGATTGTTCTAAAACCAGTGAGATGTGTTAATGTTTCCCAAACAGGTCAAACTAAGACAGTGCTTCATTTTGGAAGAGAAGCACAGTGCTCTCAATTCAGACATAAAACTGCTATTGAATCATAAATTTAAATTTAAAACCTGGAAACTGACGTGAATTCATACAAATAAAATTGAATAATTTTGCATTTAGCTTAAGTCATAAAACATTTTTATGTATATTTTATTTTAAGCACATATCAAAGCAACAAAAATCTTATTTTATAAATACATAGGTGATTAGGATAGACTGCTTGTGAACTCTGCAATGTAAATCTGATAGAAATTTCTCTATGAAGGTCATATGTAAGTCATTATGTGAACATACCAAATCACTTTTTATTAAAACAACATGGTTTTCTTCTTTGTTTTGTTGATAATGTATGTTTATTGGAAAAGTAAGGACAATATAGATGAATACAGATTATTGGACTATGTGCAAAAATATCTGTTATGAGCATTCAGGTTCATAAACTCACTCGGTCTGTAGGTATTTACGTACATAAGGCTGTCTGTACTGCTAACTCAGAACGCACATGCTGTAACTACTGTAGTGTTTGAAAGGGCAGTTTGCTCACACTTTTGTCAGCCTTACATACTATGTTTAAAAACATCACAATCTGGAAGATGAAAGTTATTTGTCATAATATATATTTCTGTGTTTGCTAATGAAAACAATATGAGAATTTTCTTGTCATAGCCCTTTTTCTAAGTTTTCTGTCATAGTAATAATGATAACCTAGATAATTATAAGTGATTGCCCTAATGACATGCTGAATATAGCATGTGGTCCCTATGTTTGTCACCTCACGCGCACATGGACCCCACAGACCGGATAGCGGTGGGAGTGCATGCCGCAGCCACATCAGATAACAGGGATACTTCTGTGTACCCACTAGCGTTCAGCGTTGTTAAAGACATTCTCTTGTGCTGGAGGAGACGGAGAGTAGTACACTTCCATACAACTAGTAAGAGCAGGGATTGGTAGACTCTTAGAGGCTGCTTCGGGTTGTCTCTTAGGAGAACAGGCCCTTCCCTCAGCTTGGAAGAACTTCCATTTCTAAATCTCTGTGTGCAACAAAGCTGGGCAAATGTTTTTCAAGAATGGGTGCTCTTGATGACATTTCTGTACTAGGATAGGGTCTCATTGCGTGGCTGGGATGGCCTAAAACTCAGGCTCCGTCAATCTTCCTCCCTCAGCATCCTCAGCATATGGAACTCAACGCGTGTGCCACCTTCCTAGGCTGTCACTAGTTAAAGTGGAAATTGCTCGAGGGAGACGCCCCTTGTTGATCTTTGGTGTCCGCGTGCACACACGTGCACACGTGTACATTTAATTAAACTGTAGAGTATGGGTGTTTGGATTTAACTTGTAAAAGCAGAAGAGCGGGGCAGATTACAGTGAAAGGTTATGGCTGCCTGGGAGGGATTTGGAAGAGATGCGGAGGGTCCTTCTCATGGCTCCAGAAACTCTGTTAGCCTGGGCAGTTGTTTGCAGGGGCGTTCACTTTGAGCCAGATGATTACAGATCAGTAGATTCTTTGTATGCTGGTCTTTGTGACTAGTACATTTCACAGTTTTATTAAGAACATTAATAGCCTTCTAGGATTTAGTTTTCATGGGGCATGCATCCTATTTCAACTTTTTTACCAATCCATGGTTTGTATACAGGAGAGGGAGGGGATGAAGTGTCAGCTATAGGCCCTACGCCAGAGGAACTGTCAGTTCTTAGCATCCAGATCTTAGGTGCAAAGCAGATGGAGCAGGAACCCACTGGAAGCACAGTCACAGATATAGTAGAAGCCTACTGTGTCTTTTTATCTGTCCGTCTGTCTGTCTGTCTGTCTATCTATCTATCTATCTATCTATCTATCTATCTATCTATCTATCTATCTATCGTCTGTCTACCTATCATCTATCTGTCTATCCATCTATCTCCCTGTCTGTCTGTCTATCTACCTAACTACCTTTCTATCTGTCTGTCTGTCTATCCATCCATCCTTCTGTCTGTCTACTATAAGTAACGTCAGGTTCTGCATTGCCAGGATTTACCGATCCTCTGCTCCTGGTGCCTTGGATTTGGCTGCTGCACACTTCCCTCCACAGCCTGGAATGTCTTTAATCATGTGAGTCTTGATAGCAGACTCCTTGAAACCTCAGAAATCCAAAGTAGTTCTTAGCTTCTGTGTTACTTTATAATAAAACATAGCATTATAATCTTATTGATGTATTCTGTTTCAATAGCTTTGCAATTGGCTTTCTTGAAGTATATAAGTATATATTCTGTAGTAGTTTTAAAACTTTTCTTTCCATTCCTGTGATTTTTCTATTTATTTAATATCTGTGCTTCCATTTTATTGTTTTGTATGTCCATCTGTGTGGGGAGGTGCATTCATGATTACATGTGAGCATGCAGAGGCCTTGCGTGTTTTTCCTCAGATACTGAGCCTCCCAGCTGGACTTGACTGACTGTCCGTCAAGGCGTCCAGCTGCCTTCCTCCTCAGCACTGAGATTACAAGCACAAACCACCACAATGGCTTTCTTTTTTCATGTGGGTGGTGGGTATCGAACTCAGATCCTATGCTGACACCAACTGATCTTCAGAGGACCCATCTTCAGGCAGCTCCCAGTTCCAGGAATCTGATGCCCACTGGCCTTCCTGGTCACCTGCACACACATAATGCTCATAAACTCACACAGGCACACGTACACATACGCATAAATAAAAAATAAACCCTTTTTTAAACCTACAAAATTTAAAACAGTGTCATGATCTCTGTTGACCATAGCCTTACAGACTTCCTGGAAATACGGCTGGAACTCACAGGGTTTTCCTTAAGAAAAGAAACATCAACAGTAATTCCATTCTCTTTGTGCCCACCCACCCTCCAACAGTTAACCAAGGAATTTGAAGTTTTCTCTGCTACAAAGTATGTACCTGGCCTGCCTCCTTGCATAACGTGTTTATTAAAATGTCTAAAAAGCCTGTACGAATCCTTAAAACAAGGAATTTTATCATGACGCTGTTTGGGATTTTTTGTTTGCTTGCTTGCTTGCTTGTGCCAGCTAATAGTTAACTCGCCACATGAAAATGTAAATGCCTTTCATGAGTAGTCAGGGAGCTCTGACATGAATTTGCCCTTTTTTTTAATCTAATAACATGAAACAACAAGTGTTTGGGTTTTCAGTAGTACTATTTCAGTAGCTCCTGAGCCTGTGTGAAGAGGAATGAAGCTTGCTCTGGGCAGGCGCCAACACTGGTGGTCGAGGCTGCTAACCCGTGTGTCCCATTGTTCTGCCCCAACCGCTCACATCCAGAGTGGGAAGTGGGGAGAACCACACGCTTAAGTAAAGACTGAATTGGCTATTTGGAACCAGGCAATGGCCATTTATTGTTTCTAAGATTTATTTTTAAAGTTCATTTATTATTTCTTAAATTCCTAAATATATTTTAAACAAAGAATAAGTATTGAATGCTCGTCATTTTAAATAATGATTATATAGATTACGTTGACATTTAGCATATATTGTATAATTTTAATAATATTTACCTCATACAAACTATTTTACATAACCTATAATCAAAATCATCTGCCATTGTGAATTTTTGCTTTAACATGCTTTGAGACTCAACTTTTTACTGCACTATGATTGTGGAGATTGTGAACTCTAAAGTCAGACCAAGATTCAGATCCTAGATTCTCCACTCTCCATCCACTTGAATAATACACACACACACACACACTTACCTGGTTTTCTCTTCTGCACAATGAGGATTTTATTAGTGTGTATTAGGGAATAACACCTTCCTACAGCACTTGGCATAATAGCTCAGTGTAGTAAATAGCATCACAAAATAAAATGTACATGAATTTCTTAATACTTTTCATTGTAATTTTATCTCTTTTCCATCTGAATTATTTGGTGAGGTTGAACTATAGTTTCATTTGTATATGCTCTGGTACGATGTCTGGAAGGCACCTGTCTTGAGTACCCTGGAGCAGACATATCGGCTTGAAGTAAGCTAATCCTTGAAAGAGAAAGCCCTTACTGATAGAGCCACAGCCCTTAGTGAAAGGAACCTTTCTCATGCCTTTTTTTCTTCTTCTATGTATTATAGTCTGTTTCTGGTTATATATATATATGCCGAAATCTATTTTATTTCATTTTATTTAAACAATACGTTTATTGAGTTTTCAAATTTATCAAAAAGCAAAAAATAAAGTACTTGGGTCATATTTATAAAATGTTAAAGCAGAAAGAAACCTAGGATGAATTGCCAGCATTCAGTTTCCTTATGGAATGAATTTCCCAGAGAAGGCGTCATTCTGAGATGCAAAACCAGCAATATAATGTATTTGTACATGCACGTACGTGCGCATGCACATGCAGAGGGAGACTGTCCCGAAGCCGTAACGCGAACTGACAATAGCAAAAACAGAAAATGAGACCAAAAGAAAGATTGCCCATTTCTGCAGCAGCAGAACAGTCGGTCCATGCCAGTTTCAAGGCTCTGCCCTGGGTGATCTTAGAGCTGACAAGAAGACACTAAGCCCAATTCTGCATGGAAAGGGTGCTTTCTGAACTCTGCGCCAGACTAGGATTTGAGCTCTGTGCTATTCAGTACTGCAGACCCTACCTATGTGAAGCTATGGGACCGTGTGAAGCTGTGTAAATAATGTTGGTTAAAATGCAGTGAAATTGGAAATTCAGCTGCTCAGCAGTACTAGTTACATTCCCAGTGTTCGGCCATAGTGTGACTGTTCACATTTAATAAAATAGACATCTCTTTCTTCTGTTGTACTAACCACGTTTCCAGTGCTCAGTCCTCACAGAAAAGACAGACAGCTTTCTGTCACTGCGGGATGTTGATGGTGACATGCTAGTTCAGACAAACTCCTGGGCTGTTCCGGCTTTGTGCGAGCCTCCTTGTCACTTTGGAATGTCTTGTGCAGCTGTGCTCCGACTGTCACGAGTCTCTGATTGTCTGCTCAGAGTTGTAATCACTGGGCTCTTCTGCTCCAGACTCAGGTCTGGCAGATTTGGTTTTAAAGAAGTTGTGTGTCAGATCCTGTTGCCGTTTTTATTTCCCACTCAGAATGATTGTATCTAAGTAGATGGTCTGTTTGTCTTGAGAATGAACAAAATGATTGTATCTAAGTAGACGGTCTCTTTGTCTTGAGAATGAACAAAGCGCCTTCCTAGCACAAACAGAGAGCTCCCCAGAGGTACGTTCCCATCAGAGGTCGTCTCGTCTCTCAGTCTGAAGTCAGAGCACTTTGGGAATTGAAATAGAATGTAAATCATAGGCCTCGCATACATAAATGATTTTTATTTTCTGTGTTTTTCCACTGTCTTCGTGTGTGATGCAAGGCTCTGATTCTAACCACCTGCTATTTCTCTTTGATTTAATAGGTTTGCAAAGATTCACATCAGTGTATCCGAACCCATTATTCCGTTCAGAGAGACAATCACAAAGCCTCCCAAAGTTGACATGGTCAATGAAGAGATAGGCAGACAGCAAAAAGTGGCTGTCATACACCAAACAAAAGAAGAGCAAAGCAAAATTCCAGAGGGCATCCATGTTGACTCTGACGGGCTGATCACCATAACGACGCCCAATAAACTAGCCACTCTCAGTGTTCGGGCCGTACCCCTTCCTGAAGAGGTCACTCAGATCCTAGAGGAAAACAGCGACTTGATTCGTTCCATGGAACTTTTGACCTCCTCCTTGAATGAGGGCAGAAATACCCAAGCGCTTCACCAGAAGACCCAAGAGAAGATTTGGGAGTTCAAAGGCAAACTAGAGCACCACCTAACAGGTAGAAAATGGAGGAACACTGTTGACCAAATCTGGTCATTTGGCCCAAGAAAATGTGGGCCCAACATACTTGTCAGTAGAAGTGAAGATTTCCAGAACTCAGTATGGTCCGGCCCAGCTGGCAGAGACTCGAAAGAAGCCGGTAGATTCCGAGACTTTGGCAACAGCATTGTGAGTGGTTTCCAGCTAGCAACGCTCTCTGGCCCTATGTGTGAGGAGCCCCTCATGGGTGTCTGTTTTGTTCTAGAGAAGTGGGAACTAAATAAATGTGCAGAACAAGGATCCAGTGATAAACAGAACCAAGAAGAATGTGATCTGACAGGAGAGGGACAGGAAGAAGGTAAAACCTGCCCCAGTGGAGGTGAAAACCAAGAGCTACAAGATGGCCACTCTGAAGGGACTTCCGCAAAAGGAGAATCCCCAGTCACTGACTGCTATGGACCCTTCTCAGGGCAGCTAATTGCCACCATGAAAGAAGCATGTCGCTATGCTCTACAGGTGAAGCCTCAGCGCCTGATGGCAGCTATGTACACATGTGACATCATGGCCACCAGCGATGTCCTCGGTAAGGAGGGAAGGATGGAGACAGAGGTGCCCTGAGTAACACAAATTCTGTACTTAATAATCTTTTTAAATTTAGGGATTTTATTTGTTTTATATCCTGACCACAGTTTTCCTTCTCTCCTCTCCTCCCATTCCCTCTCCCCAGCTCCACTCTGTCCCACCTCAATACACGTCTCCTCTGTTTCTGTTCAGAAAGGAGCAGGCTTCCTATGGGTATCACCAAAGCATGGCATATCAAGTTGCAATAAGACTAAGCACCTCCCCTTTATTAAGTCTGGCTAAGGCAATCCAGTATGAGGAATGGGTTCTCAAGAGCCAGCCAAAGCATTAGGAACAGCCTTTGCTCCCATTGTCAGGAGTCCCACAAATAGACCAAGCTACACAACTGAGTTCCTATGAGTCAGGTTAGTTGTTTCTGTGGTTTTTCTTGTGACATCCTTGACCCCTCTGGCCCCTACAATCCTTCCTGTCTTCAACAGAATTCCCCGAGCTCAGCCTAATGTTTGGCTGTGGCATCTGTTTCCATCAGTTACTAGATGAAAGTTCTCTGTTGACAACTGGGGTAGCCACTAATCTGATCACAGGGGATGGCCAGTTCAGGCTATAGATCCACTATTGCTAGGCGTCTTGGCTGGGATCATCCTTGCATCGGGTTCCTACCTAACACTGAAGTGCCCCTTTCCAGTCCTCTCTTTCCGTGCTCTCCCTCTCCATCCACCCTCCAGCCTGATCCCTCAAGTTCCCATCCCCACCTTTCCCCAGTCCATCCAGGGGGATCACTTCTATTTCCCCTTCCCAGAGAAACCCATACATGCCCCCTTGCGCCCTCCTTGTTACCTAGCCTCTCTGGTCTGGATTATAGTGTAATTATCCTTTACTTTACAGCTAAGATCCACTTGAGTGAGTACACACCATGCTTGTCTTTCTGGGTCTGAGTTACCTCACTCGGGATGATTTTTTTTCTAGTTCCACCCATTTGCCTACAAATTTTCTGATGTCATTGTTTTTTAACAGCTGAGTAATACTCCGTTGTGTAAATATACCACGTTCTCTTTATCCATTCTTTGGTTCAGAGGCATCTAGGTTGTTCCCACGTTTTGACTATTATAAATAAAGCTGCTATGGACATAGTTGAGCAAGTGTCCTTGTGGTATGGTTGAGCATCCTTTAGGTATATGGCCAGGAGTGGTCTAGCTGGGTCTTGAGCTAGGTTGATTTCCTGAGAAACCACAAGTTTGCACTCCCACCAGGACGCAGGAGTGTTCCCCTTGTTCTACACCTCTCCAGCATGGGCTGTCGTTTGTGTTGTTGATCTCGGCCATTCTGACAGATGGGAAATGCAATCTCGGAGTGTGACTTCCCAGAGCCGGGTGCCCATCCAGACCCATTTATTTGTGCCCTTCTTTCTTTGGCGTGAACTGTGGCTCTCCTTTGTCCAAGTGGCACTCAAGTCCCCTTGTGCCAGGTCTTCCCATCTGCAGCTCTGTGTGTGCTTCAGTTGGAATAGACACTGGTCTCCAAGACCAGCGCACTACCACCCCCACCACCAGGAATCTTTCTGGATCTTTTACCAGTTCCTCTCCTGAATTGTTTTGAAGTCTAGGTCCTGGAGCATCTCCCCTGAGGCCTCTTTTCTCCTGGCATTTGGGGCTGTTCTTTGGTATGGACAGCTGAGAATTCAGGGTCCATCAACAGAGTCAGCTGTTGGCATGTTGTTTTGTTTTCTTTTCTTCCAAACTCCACAATTTCAATTGGAAAAGAAATGGAGAAACTCACTCTGTTTCTGAAGCCCTTTTACGTCTTGCCAGGATATCTGGGGGTCTTCCAAGATGACTTCGACTTTGTTGACTTTTCATTTCAGTTCTCTAAGAATCAACACAAAGTGATTTTAGCTCCTTGTTTTTAATTTATTTTTATTTTATGTGCATTGCTTGCATGTGCTTTGTTTTTGTGTTTTATTTTATGTGTTTTGCTTTCATGTATATATCTGTATGAAGGTGTCAGATCTTAGAGTTACAGCCAGTTGTGAGCTGCCATGTGGGTGCTGGGAATTGAACCCAGGTCCTCTGGAAGAGCCGTCGGTGTTCTTAACTGCTGAGGCATCTCTACAACCCTGGTTTCTTACTTCTTAATTCTTCCTGTACAGATTATTAAAGCCTATCATTCTGTACATGGATAGAATTACATATGATCAAAATGGGAAACTAGGAAAATACGAATTATATATGATCAACATGGGAAACTAGGAAAATACTTATTTCTAGATTATTTTATTTTGGAAAAAGATCCCAAGAAAATATGCTGATTAAATAGCCCTTTTCTAAAGGTATCTATGGCTCTATTGTTATTTTTGTTTACCTGTGAAAATTCCCTCTAATGGGTGTGTTTGGCCATCATAAACACTGTTTACTTTGTCACGTGACCAATCAGTTGCCTTTGTCTTCCTTCAGACCTGCTGTTTTTGTCCGACAGTTCTAGAATCCAGTCACAGCTATGATTATTGGGCTAATTTGACGCAGCGTTGGCATTGTTAGAACATATGCACTTGCATAAAGTGGAAACATCCTGACTACCGTTGTGCTAGTAAAACCCCTTTTCTCTCCATGTGAAGTTCTTTGTAAGTTTGATCAGCATCTCGTCATTTCTAGTCATGTTGAGCTGCGAGTGTTAATCCTTAGGTCAAGCATGGTTCTTGCCTCGACAGAGGAGTACAGGAGACAAAGTTTAATAATACTAAGTGAATAGAATAAACCTACTTGTTTAGTGGAATGGGAACAGGGCGGGTCTTTCAGAAGGGATAGGCATACCAGCATCTGCTGCTTAGCTCACAGAAGACTGCTGCTGAGCCGGTGCTCACTCCCGATTGGCTTTAGGAACTGTTCAGTGCGCGCTCTCTCTCTCTCTGAGCCCAGTTAGACCCCTTCAAAGTGACACCATGTTAACTGTGACATCGAATTGGGGTCCTTAGCAGGTTCTCTCAGAGCGTTCCTCTGCCAGTTCCACGTCACCTCTGGTCTTGATTGTGCCTTCTGCTTCTGTAGTTGACGGTGACAGTACAAACGTGAAGCTCTGCATGGGGAGTCCCTGAACACCTTCCAGGGCTAGGTCAGCTTGCCATGCCAGCTTCCACTAAGCCTGCAGCTGAATGTGTTTGCAGGAGCAAGCTGCCCACGAGCCGCTTGCTTCAGCTCAACTTACCGCATCCATCCCGTTAGCCGTATTTGCTTGATTTCACATTCTGGTAGCTCAGTGACAGAAGACAGCTTTTCTGTGACCTTGCTTGTAAGACATAAAAAATACCCACAGTATCTATATGTCTGTGTGTGTGTGTCTGAAAGTCGTCCATGTGTGCTACCAACAATTACAGAAATGGCGAAAGACACAATCGTCCTTGGAAACCAGCCTTTTGTTTTGTCTGACTTGTTACTCATTTGGTTATTGTCTCCACCTTCCTTGGAGCATCGTGCATAGGTATGACCTTATGGTACAACCAGTTCAGTACTTTTACCTTATGTTCTTTTTAAAGCATGCCTCTCTTCGGCCACTTACTCATAATTTTCATTTTAACCTCTGCATAGTATCTGTGAACTTCATGTGCTGTAATTGACTGACCTGTCGTCCTCCAGTTGGAAATTTGTCTTTGTTTATTGTAGGAGAAATAGGCTGTGAACAGCGACTTTCTTTTCTATATTTGCCTCCCATCTCCAGAGGTTCTAGATTAATCATAGTTGTTACAGTAGAAGAACACGCGTGTTACTCCGTAATGCTGTAAAGGCAGTGCTCCATGGAACTGGCATGGAAGGAGACTTTATTCAGTATCGGAGGCAGTACAAATTGTTTGCGAGTGTCCTGAATCTGAAAAGAGTGTGTAGAGGGTTGAACTGAGATGACATTCTAGGTGTGGGGCTGTGACCCTGAGTAGAGGTCCTCCAGTGTGAGCTGTGCCGACAGGTTCATTTGGGCTGGGAAGGCACACAGCTGGTGCTCGATCGCAGGAGCTGAAGTCCCATGAACCACCATGCCGGGTGCAGGCTGGAGCTCGGATATGCAGTGGAGTCGTGATCACAGCCCTTCCAGCTGTTTTGTTGTTGCTGCTGCTTTGCTTTTCCTGTCTTCTTGTGGAGCTGTCTGCAGAGCATGGGCTGTGGATGCACATACACAGGAAGGCTGACTGGTCTGCTGCCCCGTCCCAGGGAAGGGATAGCAAAACATTTACACATAGCAGCCTGGGCAGAAAGCCTTGATGCCGTCCCCGTGACAGCGAAAGCAGGGTTAGAAGGTGTCTGAAGGCTTCTAAGCTTTGGGCACACCTGTCACGTGAGCCCAGTGACCAGGGAAGTTTTTATTATACTGTTTTCCTCTCTTTGGTGATCCATTACTGCGCCTCAGTGTTAGGATGTAGTTCTAGTAGAATTAGAATTGAGTGGCTCAGAAGTACATGATTAATTACATTCCGTTTCAATTACTAGTATTGATCTGAACTGTTGTCTCAGCCCCTGGAGGGGAGGAATTGCCAGCCTGGGCAGCAGCAGTCAACAGTTTATCACTAGCCCTTACACGGCTCATTTGCCCCCGTTTCCCTACCCCTTCTTACACCTGATGCTAACGGTTCACCTTCATAGACCACCCTAGTTTTTCTGAGAACATGGGGCAGGAAGATAGCCCAGTGGATAGATAAGAGCTTGACCCACAGGCCCAAGGATCTGAATTCCAGTCCCTGGAACAAATGCAAGCGCCAGATAGGTATTGTGAGCATCTGTAATCCCAGCACTCCTGGGAGGGAGTGGAGGTGGAGACACTAGAACCCCAAAATCTCATGGGCCAGTAGCCTGGTATACCCAGCAGAAAAACAAGAAAGAGACCCTGTCTTTAACAAGGCAGAAGGGGAGGACCTACTCTTGAAAATTGTCCCCTGACCACCGGGTGAATGCTGTGGCACATGCACACCAGCATGAATGATTCTGTGACTGACATTCCCAGTCGTAATGGCAGAGCAGGGATTGTCCCTAGAGATTGGTTTGCCACTAGCACTGGGCTTGAGTTTAGAAGGAAGTTGGCTCCACAGTGATGTGCAGTGGGTGTTGCAGAGCTGGGGTGGGGGCAGGGGAGAGGTCTAGCGTAGGTAGGTAGAGTCTTAGAAACCTCCCTGAGATAAGCTCACTACACCAACAACGTGGAAATTGCTTCTCTAGGCAGATGAGGCCTCACAGAGTGCTCACAGGGAAGGTGCACCTGCGGGAATTACAGAAATAACCAGTGGTATCCCAGGAGCCAGGTGTGGAAGGAGGGCTTGGCAGAGGCACACTCATCAGAGGCCTTCGGTGCCACAGAGAGGTCTTGAGAGTGAGGTTGAGAAGCACACTGGTTAGCGCGAACATTAGCATCCAACTCCAGAAAGCGGTTTAGTAGAGCCCAGAGCAGCATTTGAGTTGGAAGCCCTGGCTTTAGAAATGTGGCGAAGGAGTAGCGGGAGTAGGCGGAGTGAGCAGGGAGTAGGCGGAGTGAGCAGGGAGTAGGCAGAGTGAGCAGAGCAGTGCCTTCCGCAGCCAATAGAAGGGTTGCTCTCTGGGGCCTCTAGGCTGGTTGTCTCCATTGCCCCTTCCTAATAATCACTGGCATCCGAGGGTGTCCACAGGGACGGGTGTGAGGTAGTGAGGCTCTGAGCCCTTGGCTCCTGGGTTAAACAGAGATGGTAAATAACCCCCCCCCCCTGTACTGACAGAAGGTCAGACCTCCGTGTGGTGTCTGGGCAGGCTTTCACTCTGCCCGCCTACACACGCGCAGATCACCCGCAATGAAAAGACCTTTTCAGCCGCAGGTGAAAGATGGGCATGCCTGCCAGTTTCATTTGTCTCTGTTTCTCCTGGTCCACTCTGCTTGCTCTAGTGGAAAGGATGCCCTGAACACCCATAGACATCAGTACAGGATGCCCCTCCCAGGGGCAGATGAGTCCCTTCTGAGTGTAAGGCCGAATCTCACCTCAGGCAAATTGTAACTGTCAGGCAGAGAAGTTGCTAAGACTCTTGGTATGTGACACTAGAGACTGTCACCAGATAGTAAAGATTCCAAGCACGATCCATCTCGGGAATAAAATACCCATGCTCACCACCACTTCAATATTGTTGAGTAGATGTTTACATGGATGTGCGCTTTGATTGGTGTAAACTGCCATTGCTAGTCGCTTGGTTGCTTATTCAAATGGTCTCTTGCCACCATTTTGATCATCATTTTAAGGATATTCATAATTACTAATGTATTTTAATGTTTGTAAGATTCCAGTAACATTCTTCTCATTGGATTTCATACCCAGCAGTAACTCTGCTTGTAATTCCAGAGGTGGTTCTTCTTAGATGTCATTGTGGGAGTTGTCACGGGGGTGGCAGGGGATTGTTGGGACTCTTGTTATTTTTTATATGTAATTTTTTTTCTAGTGTTGCCCTTTTAATTAGCACTTAAGTGTTCATGGTTTTGTCAGTCGGGATTGTTGAGAACAGAACGTTCCAATCCACTACTGTATCCTTCCTGGGTGTGTGAATCACTGTGGCTTTGGGTCCAGCACGATCAGCCAATGAGCTTGTGTTTCGGTTTTGCAGGCCGAGTCTACGCCGTGCTGTCGAAGCGAGAGGGTCGAGTGCTGCAGGAGGAAATGAAGGAAGGGACGGACATGTTCATCATCAAGGCCGTACTGCCTGTGGCCGAAAGCTTCGGCTTTGCCGATGAAATCAGGAAGAGGACCAGTGGGCTGGCCAGCCCGCAGCTGGTGTTCAGCCACTGGGAGGTGAGAGGCAGTCCCTGGGGTGGCGGCCCAGGCAAGGGCAGGTGAAAGCTGGCTGACAGCACCAGCTTCGTTCTTTCTGTGATGTGAAGTTGAAGAGACAGAAGAGTGAGTCCATTTCCTTCCTGCTGCAGATGTGGAGAGGGTAAAGAAAAATGACAACTGTTTTGAAAGTGAATCCTGAAGGACTCCTCCCTAGAGAGGAGGAAGATGGGGAGAGACTCTTCCAGCATTTGGAGGGGAGCACTCTTTGGGGGGCATCTGCAGTTTGTCTCTAGTCTTCGGTCATTCTGGGGACTGGGGTTCTGTGGCTTCCCTGGGAGGAGTGGCGTAGCTCATCACAGCCCTTCCCCACCCACAAACGTGGGGTCAAGTGAGCAGCAAATCCGTCTGTAATCACTGTGGGTAAGAGAAGAGGGTTGTGGGGTTGTGAATGCAGAGTGTGTGGGAGGGGTCAGGTAAGTCTTCCAAATGAGGTGTTTAGAGGAAATTAGCAATTAATCAGCAGAGAGAACATAGGCCAGCTAAGAAAAACTAAAAGAAAAAAATAATAAAGTCATGCTCGGTAATGGGGCGCACGCCTTTAACTCCAACACTCCTGCAACAAAGACAGGCAGATCTCTGTGAGTTCGAGACCAGCCTGGTCTGCACAGCTAGTTCCGGGATGGTCAGGGCTACACAGAGAAACCCTGTCTTTAAAAGAAAAATAAAATAAAATATAAATAAAGTCACCAACAGAAATCTTTTAAATGAAAGCTGAAGAAAGGTTGTTTTAAAAAAGCAGTATTCTCGTGTCTGGAGGAGACCCAGTAGCCCCAGTTCACTTCTTCCATGGCGGTTTGTAACTTGGGAGGAAGCGATACTACTGTCAGCTTGGCTTACTTGTGGATATTGATTCTGCCACTTACTTGGACAAAGTGCAAAGACTTCACTTCTAAGATAATTCATGTCGAAACCTCAGCTCAAGCTCCCTGTTGTAGGCCTCACTGCTGGGAAGAAGATTTCCTTTTTACCATCCTCTCTCTCACTTTCTCTGGCGTGATGACTTCAAAGGGTCTCTAGGACCCTTGAAACAGCTTAAATTTAGATACTTAGAATAAAATTAATTGAGTAAAACCTCCCTTTTTAAAGTGAGATTTATAGTCATGTAAGCCAGCAAAGTAAAGACACTGGAGATGTCTTCGGTGATGCCCCTGGAGAAGCTGGCTTTGGATAGGGCACACGTGATTTTAATCCAGTGGTCCCTGTCACCTGGATTGGTCTGGATGCAGTTTCCAGTCCAAAGCCTGGGCTGTCTGCTTTCCCCTAGAAAACATAAGATCTGAACACTTGATAGGAACAAGCTGGATGGATGTTCTGACTTAGCTGCGTTCTTTACTTAGTACAGACTGTGTTTTAGCAGTGACTTTCCTATGACATTTCTCTTGGATTTTTGCATTTTTGAATACTAAATGATGTTTTGATGGTTTCCTTCATTGCCTTTTTACCAGATAACCTTCATCTCTGGATCTCATTGTGGAGAAAACAGCCCTAAAATATTTAAGTCAGTGTTAACTCTCAGCTTCTAGATAGTCATTTCCCACTTACCCAAAATCTAACTTTTTCAGTTTGGGTTTTGACACTCAGTTTTTACATAAAACACAAAGCAATAAGAGAGAAGTCGATTTAAAGTGTCTGTCAGTACCTGAAGCTTGGGAATCCTCTGCAGTGTTCCTGGGGTCCTGCTGGCCAGGCAGTGAAGACGGGGCAGCGCAGCTAAGCGTTGTTTATAGTGGAGTGAGATGGTCCCACTTCCACGTAGTGACCTTGAGAGGTGCACACCGGCCTCCTTGGTGCTGCCCTTGCTAAACAGCTTTCAGAACTCAGCCTCTGACATCACAGGCGACAGTCGTCACCCTCACAAGGGTGGCCTTGGCCAACACCGGCACAGAAAACTGGGTTATATTGTCTCTGATCTGAGCACAGCATGTCAGGCACATAGTGCCTGGGACTGTCTATAAACAGAGCTTGAAGTAAGCGTTTGGAGCTGTTACACTGACTTTGCCATCCGATGAGTGATACATCATGTATTCTATTTTTGTTCTAAAAGCTTGTGGAAGGAGGGAGACACAAAGTAAGTTTCTCAGGTTGGCCTTGAACTCATTCTGTAGCTGTAGCTAGCTTGAATCCCCCCGATCCTCCTGCCACAGCGCCTCTGCTCTGTTAATAAACTTAATGTTTCTTCCACCAGGCCTGCCCTCCCCCCCAATATTATACTGAGTCTTTCTTTGAAAGTGATTTTTTTGGAATCTCTAAATTGTTATGACTGGGTCTGGGCAGAAGGTTCCCAGGGTAAAAAAGCTTGCTGAGCAAACATGAGAACTTGAACTCAAACCTCCAGCTTCAGTGTGAAAGCACTTGTGCCTGTAAATGTCTGTAATCCCAGGACTGGGAGGAGAAGACAGGCAAAGTCTGCCTCGTGGCCATCCAGTCTAGCGAAGACACAGGCATCTTCTGGCTTCTGTGTGCACATTCATAGCCATGCCTCTGTACATTCGAATGCATGCAGCACATGTGCACAAGCACACACACGCACATACACACACATGTGCACACACACAAACACACGCACAAAAAGTTTTCCTTCTTTTTCTAATTGGCAAGTGTGTCATGGAGAAAAGGGAAAAGACTGCTCTAACAGAGGGGCATCCCAAAACACAATGACCACGCAGGCAGAGGGGATTTCTCCCCTGTCTGAGAAGGCAGTGCAGAACTGGCATATGGCTCAGAGTGACAGCCCAGGCTCATCCTGTCTTTCCTTGATGGTCACAGCTGCATCCCAGCCAATAGGGCTGGGGCTGAGGAAAGGGGCCCTCTCCTCCCCTATAATACACATTGGAATTTGCTCATATTACTTTGTCTGTGTCCCATCACCCAGAACCAATCATATAACCACTTCTAAGGAAACTAGGAAATGTCTTTGACTAGGTCAGGAGTCCACAAAATGTTGCCCATTGTCTGTTGGAGTAATACAATTGTATTAGAATATAGCCTAACCTGCTCACCCAGGTATTTTCTGTAGCTACTTTCAAAAAGAGTTAAATAGTTACGAAAAAATATTTTTATTACAAAAGTAATAAAATATTAGCTTAAAATATTAGCTCTTACAAAAGTATCTCTGCACCCCCAAAGCCCATGTGGCCATGTACCCTATCTGTCACTCTAGAAAGAAGATGGACACCATATAAGAACAAGGTTATACAGTAGAGAGATTCCTTACACAGAAGCCACGGTGACTCTCACTATCCTTTGCGTCTCAGAGTGTTTTCTGTTTTTGAGTATGAATTAAATTTATGTTCTTCGTAATGTTTGAGAGCACTAGTGTCTGGCTCAGCTGCAGTTATTAAAAACAAGGCTCCTAATAAATAATTTTAGAGAAAAATTTTGTCAAGGAAACTTCTGTAGTGGTTGTAATCCCTTCCTTCTGTTCTTATCTTACCACCTGCCATGGCCCTATTTCCCAAAGTTCCACATCTCTGCAAGTCTTTAAAACTGCATCGTAATTAAAATGTCACTGATCTGGTACCCCCCCCCACATTAGTACCCCCCCACACACACACACATTTCGGTTTAAAATAGCGTGGCTGTTGAGATCTGCCTGCTCACTCCAAGGATTTTTTTTCATTTGTGTTCTGGCATACCATATAATTTCCAATCAAGAGCTTTTGAGAGAAAGTGCTTCAGAAAATAGAGAAAATAAATTGCAGGCGTTTTCCACGAGGAAGCCTTTGAAGTCAGCAGTCTCATAATTTCTTTCTAAGTTTTAGCCTTCCGCGAAAGGGGAAGAAAAGGAGCTGATAGCAGACACAGGGAAAGTGCTCTCGGCGTGTACAGCGCTGCTCCACGTGTGTCAGCCTGACCCCGAGATCCACCGCTTGATCCCCAGGTGACCCCGGGCCAGGCTGGTGAGGAAGGCGGGACCGAAGAGCTCCCACGAGGTTCTGTTGGGTGTGGTGATTCCCACCTGCTGAACCCAAATGAGATGGAGCCCCTAAAGCTTTCCCCTCCAGGGGTGTGTGTGAGTGTGTACGTGTGTGTACACATATGTGTGTCTACACGCATATCTTCATGAGTGTGTGTCACGTGTGCATGTGTGTTTTGTGCTTATAGGTGTGTATGTCCATGCACACTTAGGTGTCTGTATCTGTGTCAAGACTAGGCAATAACTCGCACTTGGGTCCTTCCTGTTAGAAGGTGATAAACACCTTAACTGTTGAGTTGGAAAAATTGATCTGAGGATTGAGCTCTGGGCAGTCAGGTTCTCTGGGAACCAGTGGGGGAGAAGCGCCCTTCCCCGCAGTCTGATGGCAGTCTCTGCTCTGTGGTCTAGAGAGGTCTTTCTGTAGTCCCACTATGGACAGCCATAGTGGACTGGACTGCTCTTACTCCATCTCTCCTAGGTTTGAGTTCTGTTGAGCTTGATGCCGGTAGCCTCAGGATGTCCTCACAGGTGCGAGAGTGATGGATGTGAGGGACCCAGAGCAGGTCAGACCTCAGCACACAGCATGGGAGCGTTGCAGCCAGGACCCTAAAGAGGTCCCAGAGGGAAGATAGCCATGCATACAGACAGCAGCCCCAGGAGCCTCTAGGGAACAGACAGCCAACCTCAGGTGTCTTCAGTGGAACTTCCAGCTAAATGGAACCCATTACACATAAAGTCTTGGGCCCAGCCCTCAAATGCCATATAAACCAGACACCATGACAGGGCTTAGGGGGATCCAAGGTCATCTTGAGCTTCTTGGTGATTTCTGATCCATCATGGGCTATATGACGGGCTCCAAAAACATAAAGCAAGACCGTGTTCACATAAGTTGATCATTAGAGACAAAGGCAAAATTAATAAAGACATACTTGGATAGATCCTAGTCAGGATAATGCTTCGTCTTCATTAAAGATGAAGCCGTTTCTGCTTGTCTTGTGAAATGGCTCTGTGAGAAGTCAGAATAACAGACGTTATAAGTTTATTGAATCTGCCCCATTCTGTCACAGCCCCCGTGATTCTTCATATTTTTATGCTTCCATTCCCAGGAAGATGAAATGCCCTTTGCTGAAGTTGTTTCCTTAGCCAGAGTCTGACAGAATTTAACATCTGCTTCACCTGGCCTATCCTGTCTCCTCCTCTCTTTAAGGTCATTCCCAGTGACCCCTTTTGGGTGCCAACCACTGAGGAGGAGTACCTGCACTTTGGTGAGAAGGCGGATTCCGAGAACCAGGCCCGGAAGTACATGAACGCAGTGCGGAAGCGGAAGGGCCTCTATGTGGAAGAAAAGATTGTGGAGCACGCGGAAAAGCAGAGAACGCTCAGCAAGAACAAATAGCTGAAAAGAAGTATCTATGGCTGGTGGTGGGGCCTTTTCTTTTTAATGAACTAACAGGTATTATCAAGGGTATAATTTGGGAAAATCTCATTTTGATAAATTATCTGTGTAGGTTCACTTTCAATAATAAACCTGGTCTATATATTTTAAAGGCATCAGAGAACTACTTTTAAAAGTGTTTCTTTAATTGATGCTGGTTCAGGGTTAAAGGTGATTCCATTATGAAGAGTTATTACCACCACCTTCAGCCGTGAGAGGTGTGCCGAGAGCAGGGTGGCCCTAGGTGCTAGCACTGTTGGGCAGACCCCATGGGCGGGGACGGGGGAGGGCTGCACCCCGCGCCCTGAGCAGCTACTCAGCTCACATTGGCCAGGCTTCCGTCATGTGCCGTGATCTGAGGATGTCCTCCTATGAACTTCACCTGAGCTCCTAAGTTCATTCTCAGTGACCACTTCCTCAGGGAGCAGCCGCCTTTCCAAAAGCGCCAGTCAGCTGCACGCTAGCCACCAAAGCCAGCCCCGCTCCAGCCTGCGCCTCACGCCCCTTAGCGAGTGCGCCACTCCCTCCTGAATTAGTGCTCCTGAGCTTTGTGCCCTGACCTTTCTGTTAAAAAGGGAAAGGGATGTCTGTAATTGCTGTTCCTTCTTAAGCACATCAAAGGGCTAGAAGCTAATGTGCATGAGGTCACTGCCATTATTGTAATTTTTTTTCTGTAGTCTCAGTTGCCTTATTTAGGATGGTCTCCACTTAAGGAACAAATGCAGTCCGGTCAAAAATCAATTCTCTTACTCTGATATTGCATAATAGTTTTATAGCAACATGAAGGATTCCTTATCATAAAATTAGCACGTCTAACTTCGTTATTGAAATATCCTTAATGGTATTCTTAATAACCTATGTCACTCTTAATAATGGCTGTGAACATTCTATCTTTAATCTTCGGAGCCTTGGCACAGAGCTGGTCATGTCTAATTGACCCAGACTTTAGAGCAAGTATTTGGAGATAGCTCACGGTCTGTTTAACTTTAATAGATAGTGGTATCTGAATTAACGTAGAAGAACAGTATCACATGCTGGTGTGTTTAAACATGATGATGATAAGAAGAGCTAGCTCACTGACTGACAGCATTCGTAGATAGCATCATTCGGTAGTGCCATGGTGTTTCCTCACCGTCTGCACTTGATCTCTATATGAGAGAGGGACTAACCCAGAGCGACTTGGGGCTCTCTCTGCAGTTCCTTTGAGCACAGGAGCGGGACTGTCGTCAGGATGATAAAAGGCCACTTTCCTTCCCCATACCTAGGGACACACTAATGGGCAACACAGTGCCACGGAGAGACCTGCCCAGGCACAGGGTTGAGCTGCCACCTAACCTCCCCAGCTGTAGTAACTTGTGTAGGGCCTCCACTTGTGACTGCAGAACAAGACTCTTACTGTGTGTCCCAGGCTCTCCCAAGATTCTAGCCTCCACCTGTTAAATTTACTGGAAGCAAAGCAAGAAGCTTGCGTGCATGTGGTAGTTCTCTGAGCATGCGTGCGTGTGGTAGTTCTCTTAGCATGCGTGCGTGTGGTAGTTCTCTGAGCATGCGTGCGTGTGGTAGTTCTCTTAGCATGCGTGCGTGTGGTAGTTCTCTGAGCATGCGTGCGTGTGGTAGTTCTCTGAGCATGTATGCGTGTGGTAGTTCTCTTAGCATGCGTGCATGTGGTCGTTCTCTTAGCATGCGTGCGTGTGGTAGTTCTCTGAGCATGCGTGCGTGTGGTAGTTCTCTTAGCATGCGTGCGTGTGGTAGTTCTCTGAGCATGCGTGCGTGTGGTAGTTCTCTTAGCATGCGTGCGTGTGGTAGTTCTCTTAGCATGCGTGCGTGTGGTAGTTCTCTGAGCATGCGTGCGTGTGGTAGTTCTCTTAGCATGCGTGCGTGTGGTAGTTCTCTGAGCATGCGTGCGTGTGGTAGTTCTCTGAGCATGTATGCATGTGGTCGTTCTCTTAGCATGCGTGCGTGTGGTAGTTCTCTGAGCATGCGTGCGTGTGGTAGTTCTCTTAGCATGCGTGCGTGTGGTAGTTCTCTTAGCATGCGTGCGTGTGGTAGTTCTCTGAGCATGCGTGCGTGTGGTAGTTCTCTTAGCATGCGTGCGTGTGGTAGTTCTCTGAGCATGCGTGCGTGTGGTAGTTCTCTTAGCATGCGTGCGTGTGGTAGTTCTCTTAGCATGCGTGCATGTGGTAGTTCTCTGAGCATGCGTGCGTGTGGTAGTTCTCTGAGCATGCGTGCGTGTGGTAGTTCTCTGAGCATGCGTGCGTGTGGTCGTTCTCTGAGCATGCGTGCGTGTGGTAGTTCTCTTAGCATGCGTGCGTGTGGTAGTTCTCTGAGCATGCGTGCGTGTGGTAGTTCCCTTAGCATGCGTGCGTGTGGTAGTTCTCTGAGCATGCGTGCGTGTGGTAGTTCTCTGAGCATGCGTGCGTGTGGTAGTTCTCTTAGCATGCGTGCGTGTGGTAGTTCTCTGAGCATGCGTGCGTGTGGTAGTTCTCTGAGCATGCGTGCGTGTGGTAGTTCTCTGAGCATGCGTGCGTGTGGTCGTTCTCTGAGCATGCGTGCGTGTGGTAGTTCTCTTAGCATGCGTGCGTGTGGTAGTTCTCTGAGCATGCGTGCGTGTGGTAGTTCCCTTAGCATGCGTGCGTGTGGTAGTTCTCTGAGCATGCGTGCGTGTGGTAGTTCTCTGAGCATGCGTGCGTGTGGTAGTTCTCTGAGCATGCGTGCGTGTGGTAGTTCTCTTAGCATGCGTGCGTGTGGTAGTTCTCTGAGCATGCGTGCGTGTGGTAGTTCTCTTAGCATGCGTGCGTGTGGTAGTTCTCTTAGCATGCGTGCGTGTGGTAGTTCTCTTAGCATGCGTGCGTGTGGTAGTTCTCTGAGCATGCGTGCGTGTGGTAGTTCTCTTAGCATGCGTGCGTGTGGTAGTTCTCTGAGCATGCGTGCGTGTGGTAGTTCTCTTAGCATGCGTGCGTGTGGTAGTTCTCTGAGCATGCGTGCGTGTGGTAGTTCTCTTAGCATGCGTGCGTGTGGTAGTTCTCTGAGCATGCGTGCGTGTGGTAGTTCTCTTAGCATGCGTGCGTGTGGTAGTTCTCTGAGCATGCGTGCGTGTGGTAGTTCTCTTAGCATGCGTGCGTGTGGTAGTTCTCTTAGCATGCGTGCATGTGGTAGTTCTCTGAGCATGCGTGCGTGTGGTAGTTCTCTGAGCATGCGTGCGTGTGGTAGTTCTCTTAGCATGCGTGCGTGTGGTAGTTCTCTGAGCATGCGTGCGTGTGGTAGTTCTCTGAGCATGCGTGCGTGTGGTAGTTCTCTGAGCATGCGTGCGTGTGGTCGTTCTCTGAGCATGCGTGCGTGTGGTAGTTCTCTTAGCATGCGTGCGTGTGGTAGTTCTCTGAGCATGCGTGCGTGTGGTAGTTCCCTTAGCATGCGTGCGTGTGGTAGTTCTCTGAGCATGCGTGCGTGTGGTAGTTCTCTGAGCATGCGTGCGTGTGGTAGTTCTCTGAGCATGCGTGCGTGTGGTAGTTCTCTTAGCATGCGTGCGTGTGGTAGTTCTGTTAGAGCCACTTTCTCAGCGTCATGTCTGAAGAGGCCCGAGCAGCAGCAAGGAAGACTACCTGGAGCAGTCCCAACACCAGGTCTGCTTTCACCTGCCTGCCGTGGCTACTGCAGAACCTGCCTCCCCTTTCAAATTGCAAGAGGACCTTTGAGACAGTTCCAGCGAGGAGACATGGATCACAGGCAGCTCTGCCTCTGTTCAGGGCAGACATAAGGCCAAACTCGCTGCATTTTCTCAGCCAGTCCTGATCACGAGGAGCGGGGCAGGAAGGTTAGGAGGGACCAGGCTCTAGTACTCCACTGGGGAAGGATTGGTGAGTAGCACACAGCTCCAGCTCTGCTCTTCTTGGGAGACTAGCAGGGGCCTGCTCCTTCGAGATAGCCTCTGCAGAGCAGAGGGGCGTGCCCTTCTTCAGGGACCCTGGGGTGGGGTGCTTGGCACTGAAGAGGAAAGGACTGGGAAGGAAGCTTCTATGATCCTTTCGTGTGTTGGCACATATAATCAGTTGTCCCTCATAGCTATTAAAATAGGGATAGAAAGCATTGGGACCTGATGAGGAGCCAAGGAAGCGCTCAGCCGACCCCTCCAAGGAAGAGCAAGAGGGCCTTGGAGAATGCAGTCCACACCAAGGTAATAAACCGAAGCTACGATGGTCCACAGGAGTAGGCACAACAGGACTCTGGTCTGGTCATTGATCGCCTACAAGTACCCCGGGGATGGGGAGGGACTGGACCCTCCTAGGAACATGGCATGGTGGTGACCCTTAAGGCACAGTAGCTAGGCTGATGCTGCCTGGCCTGTTTTGGACACTTGGAGAGGACAGACACATCACAGAATGGCTGTTGAGTCCTGGTCTGGGAGGGCTAGCCTTTAACTCTCCTCTCCTCATCTCATAGGCTAGGGCAGATTCTCCTTAAAGGATTCCTTCAGACACCAAAGCACCCTAACCAGTCCCAACACCTGAGGTCATCTTGCACAATAAATGCCCAATGGTTCCCCTGATCCTTGCCCCCCTTATCTCTTCCCCAGCATCTGTAGCTAAGAGGTGGCACAGTGGGTGAAAACATGTGTTCTGCAAGATTGAGGACCTGAGTTTGAATCCCCAGCAACCACATACAGAAGGGGAAAAAAAGCTGGGAATGGCTAACCAGGCCTACAACCCCAGCATGGGGGAAAGACCAAGATAAGTCCATCTAGAGAGCTCACTGGCTAGCTAGTCTAGCCAAATGGATGGCATCCAGTTTAGTGAGGGCCCCTGCCTTGAAAGGCAGAGATCGGTAGATGAAGATACACGACATATTGCAAGGCAGTGGTCCTCAGAGCAGTTGCCCGTGGCCAGCAGCATCGTTGTCTCCTGAACGCTGGTGAAGAAGGCAGCAGATCTTCAGCCCTTCCTGGAATTCCCAAATGAAATAGATCCAGCCCGGCCAACTGTGTAAGAAGTGGCCCTGGGGATGGTGACACCCAGGTTGGAGAGACATTGTACTGAAGACTTCAATTCATGTGTGTTTAAAACTATATGCATTACGCATTTTGAACTTGGTGTTTACCTCGGGGTTTGCAGAGGAAAGTGCACGTTCCTCATCCTGCAGTCATCTTGACAGTGATCTAGCTAGACTCGATTTGGGCGTTTTCCCCCATTGCACTTGATTCAGAAATTCTTAAGCCTTCCAGATATGTGCTGTTGTTCCAGGATTGGGATTCCCAAATGAAAGGTGAAAGGACAAAAGCAACAATAAAAAAAAATTAATTTGAAAAGGAGCCCCCATAGAAATTTCTGCATAAAGTGTGGGCAGATGGATAAAGAGTTCACCTGCCTTTCAAGCCCAGTAGAAGCAAAGGGAGGAACGGAGTGTCCACGGCTCGCTCACAGATCTGGGCCACTTAGAAGTGTAGTTGTTTTTAAAAAGACAGGATCAAACTGGAAAGGTTGTTTGAACGTCAGATTTAGATGCTTCCTTTTTTATTTGCCCTAATTCAAAAAAGAAATGACCTTCCGAAGTGTCTGGTTGTCCCCCCCACCCCCACGTCCCCCCAGCTCTTCTTCCCTCCCCACACCCCACTTTCTCTCTTCACCCAGAAAGCATTCAGACTTTCTGTTATGTGTATTCCATGAGGTCATTGGGAATGCATGCATTTCATAAGCTGCCCTTATCCAAGATGGCGGTTCTGAACGCCACTTCCCTGCAGAGAACACAGGTTCCAGGTGAATTCATTACACTGCTTCCAGAGGCTGTGGCCTTTTAGCTTTTCCACTGTCAGTCTTTCAAAATCAGTTGAATTTGGTATCTGGGATGGTGTTTGCTACAGAAAAAAAAATGTGCTCTCTGATCAAATGGCTCTTAGGAAATGGCAAAAGTACCAAGACTGCAGACGGGCCCAGTTTCAGTTTTAGAACTTACTCCCTTCTTGAGAAAAGGTGGACCTGCTGGCAGCAGTCAATATGAGGTGCCTTCTCAGAGCCAGTGGAGTGTTTCTCCTGTCCAGTAGCTTCCTGCTGCGGCCAAGTGTTCAGGGGCTCTCAGGGAATCCTGAAGAGACTCAGAACCAACCCCACTGTATCACTTTTCTGTGGGGTACGGCAGCACACCCCAGCCTGTTTGCTTCACCCTCAGCTGCACCCCAGCCCTTCACTAGCTACCACTGTTCATTTAAGCCACAGCACTGCCAACACCTGAGATTGTGCCGCCATCTTTCAGTCACCCAGACGTAGATCTAGATCGTAGATCCCCTCAATTCCTCAGGCCCCTACAGTTTCAGTCCTCTAGAATTTCTGACTTAAGGAGCTTGAGATATGGCTTGGACATCAAGAGAGGAAAAGGTCCCTAGGAGATTGTTGTGCAGCCCAGGTGGACAGCCACTGCCCTGTGCACATACGCCCTTAGTGATGACAGCCACCTAGTCAGCTCCTGTGTATCACCGGACTCCTCGGTGGAGGAAGCTAAAGCTTCCAAATACCGTGTGTTCTCCACAAGCTCTGCAGCCTGTGAGTGGTGGAATAGATGCATTTGTGCTACACATGACAAAAGCCAGGTAAGAAGCTTCAAGAAGCCTGGCCTGGTAGTGGTGCATGCCTGTAATCGCAGCACTTAGGAGGCTGAGACAGAAGGATCCTACAAGTTGGAGGCCAGACCCAGCCACAGCAACAGCAGAACAAAACAGGGAACCTACTGGGGGAGCCTGTCCCCTACAGAGAAGACTGCAGCCATCACAGGCCTGGATTCCCTCTGTCTCTTATGGACTACCTTTATCCATGATCTCTGTGCTTAGGTTTGCTCTTTTTTGTTTGAATGATTTATTTTTAAATTATAAATAATACGGTTGGGGAGGATGGATGGGCGAGCATGTACATTGAAGTGCAGGTGCCTGTGGCCCTATCTGGGTCAACAATATGTATGGAAGTGTGAAATGACCATACACTTCGGCCTAGTAATCTGTCTAGCACTCCCTCCTACAGAAATGGTCACAGGAGGGTCAAAGGTGCCCTAACAAGGTGAGGCGTACTCACTACTGCGTGTACTATGGTCCTGTAGCGCCTGTACTATGTGCTCTATGGTCCTATGCCTGTAGTGCTGCGCCTGCAGTACGGGACCATTCACTAGCTGGGAAAGGGGACTAGAGATTAAACACACAGATACAGAGAGACAGAGACAGACACGAGGACATGGGTCATCCTTAAAATGAATGCCCCCTTTATTGTGTTCAGGGGTAGCTTATATAGGGATCCTTAATTGAAAGCCATGCCCCAGCCAAATCCACCAGAAACCACTCCCCTGCCATCAGGGACTCCTGAGGGTCTCGTGCTCAGAGCAGCTGCAAACACAGGAAAACAAGTTGTTTTGCTCAGAGCAGCTGCAAGCATAATAAGTTGTTTACAGGAAATTCAGGGTCTGGGGGTCCACAGCCCCCAACAACAAGGCTACACATAGTTGCCCCAAAGGAAAGAGTCCTAGTGTCTACTGGTGGAGCATCCAGCCGGTGTAGTAAATCACCCATGTTCCTTTAAGAACCTGGAGATGTTTGCTTATACAGAATTCCAGGATGTGTGCAGATAGAAAAACCAGGCCACACAACTGTTTTGTTGAATTTGTCTTGGTTATATTCTTATGTATACATTGTGAGCAATGCTAAGAACATCTGAAGGCATCAGGAATCTGTTGAAGTTCCCAGCTCTGTAAGCTTAAGGGATCACTGTCCTTTTTTATATGGTGTTGCTGAGAAGTGTTCCTTTTTGCACACTGAAGGTATATTACTTTGAGAATCGACAAAAATCATGATATAAAATTGAAATAATGAAACGGTCCTGAGGCACTGTTTCTGGGCAGTGCTGGCTGCTTAGTAAGGACTATCCACTGACTATACCTGCACGCTAGACTGAGACCTGCAGGAAGAACTGCGGCATCACTGGCCTGAAGCAGGGGTTCAACATCGGCTGCAGGTCTTCCAGCTTCCTCTACCTAAGCGCATTTTTGGTTCAACCGCCCAGGAACCTGTCCTGATGTCCTGTAGCTCCTTCTTTCCAGGATTCCCAGAGGGTTTGACCCCTGGACTTAGAACCTGCCATCCCTCTTTCTGGTCTCTATATAGGCCATCTCTATCCTGTAATATGGAAACTTAGGATCACTTCTTGTTCTAAAAGGGGGAAGTATGGTTACTTATCCTCATAGTCTTAGGCAAGCTTTTATCCACCCCAGGTTTTCTTTACAAAGACTGATGGGGAAGAAAAAGTTGCTGAGGCCAGAGGGGAGAGCAAGGAACCTCAAATCCCACCCCAGGATAGGCGGGAGCTCTAGGCAGAGACTGGATGACCCCGAAGTGCCTAGAGCACATCAGAAATCCGACAGCTGACACTCTGATGAGAAGGTCCCCTAAGACTCCTTTGACTCTATCAGCCCTGTTGCTGACTTTCTGTTGCTGGGTCCTAATGGCTCCCTGGGAGGAGGCGGGGGGGGGGGGATAGGGAATCAGCTGAGTTATTTATTTAACCACAGGCAGAACTTTATATACCCTCCCAGCACTCAGGCGTCACAATCTGTTGACATTACTTCCTTGCCCCTCTTTGGCTAGGCACGATCAGGACCCCTGACAGTGCCTGTTGTTAGGCCCTCAGTCAGCATTGCATGGTCACCCTCATTGGCTAGGCACGATCAGGACCTCTGACAGTACCAGGCAGACTCCAGGCTGGCTGGCCTCCTGGCCTGGCAGGCCTTAACTTCCTACACAGCCACCCTATTTTATTTATTACATGGGCTCTCTGCAGGAGCCAGAGTTCTTTGCTCAGGCTTTGTTTCCCCCACCTCAGGAGGGCTCAGCCAGTGGACTCTGCCTATCTTAGATTGGCCTGTCAAACTAGCTCTTAACCTGTCATTGACTATCAGTACTTGGAGAGCATTCATTGCTGGAGAGCTGCCATGGTGGTGGTGGGGGGGGGGGACGACTAGGCAGTAGCCTTTTGAATTTCAGATAACCAGGCATGCATAATCTCCTGCAGAGGACTGTAAGAAGGGTGCCTAAGAGCCTTTAGCACCTGAAGAGCTGCCTTAGTTGCTGCCAGCTGCTGTCAGGTCTGCTGCAGGAGACTTTTAAAGAGAATACAAGTTAACAATACCACCCTACCAATTAATGCGTATGTACGCACCCTGGAGGGATCATTAGCCTTTTTATAGTGTGCCAAACTTGTTCAAACAATGAAGAGTCAAAGGCCATAACCTCTGCCCTTAATAAGTCAACTTGTTGGGGGGGGGGGGGGCAATGAAAGTAAGAAAAGGAAGTATATACATTACCCATCCTGGGTTATTGCCTCCTTGGTGAAAGCAGGCTGATCCATGGCTGGGCATACATCTCTTCCTGGGACCCATATTGGCGTCGTAGCAGTCTGAGGAAAAACACAAGCATACCCTGACCCACAGGGTAGCAGGGGGCTGACAGCTGCCATTAGAGAGAGAGAGAGAGAGAGAGAGAGAGAGAGAGAGAGATCTATTTCACCAGGAGCAGGGGTGTGTTCCTTGGCAGAGATGCCCAGTGCTTATAGGTCAGGCTAAAACCCTTGTCATCAAACCTGAGAAGGTTCATATAGAAAAGGACTTCTGTTAAGGTCAGATGAGGATCTCTCCTAGCCTCTGGCAAGATAGTCCTGGCCGCCAGCTGCTCAAGAGCTTGGTTGGTCCTCTCCACGGTGGCTTGTCCCTGTGGCTTGCAGGGGATGCCAGTGGTATGGACCAGTGGTATTGTTGAGAGGCATAGGCAGAGTCATACATGCAGACACATAGCTATACACATACTTACAAATAATTACAAATAAGATAAATACATTAAAATGTAATGATATTCTACTGACTATATGTCGCGTCTGTCTAACATCGATTTATTTTACCTATCAGTCTATCAGTACATACTTAATTTGCTTCTACCTCTTGGTGATGAAAAATAATGCTGCCTTGTACACATATGTATGAGTAACGATCCAGGCTTTTATTTTCTAGGCTATATTCCCAGCCTAGGGTCTATGAGTGATGTCTATCAGCTTCATGGCATCATTATGAACCAGGTAGAATCGATACTGTGGGGCCCCATCTTCCTTCTAGAGACTTCAGAGGTTGCTGTTAGGAAAATTTTTTGTTTACCGTGGAAAACTTAAACACTATTAATATTATTTAGTCAAAGAAAGGTACTAAAGAGTCAAAAATAAGTAAGGGGAGAAATAGAATGTTGGGGAGTTTTGACAACAATAGTCCCTAGATTTCTGGGTTTCTTCTGTCCTACATCAGGTGGCTCTTTTGATATAAGACAAAAACTCTGAATTTTTCTTCTCACAACATGTTTGGATTTTGAGAAGGAGAGAGCCATGCTTCAACTCCAAAGCTAGCTTTGATTTTTAACTGAGTTGGGACTACAACTTTTCTGAGAAATAAAGAAATATAGGTATTTAAGTAGTGAGATTTTTCCCTGCAGAGAATATTGGTACATTAGGTCATTTTTCTTTGCTTGGTAATCTTTTCAGGATAGCTTTCCCTTCTTCTTTAGAGGTCTAGATGTCAATGGGACAGGTGCCACTTTCCAGTGGGGGTGTGTCCTGTGGCGCTCCTCTCCCGTGTGATAGGTGCGCTTCCCAAACTGCACACCCTTCCGATTAGCTCAGCAAATACACTGAGGGATGCTCACTTTCCCGCTGGGTTTTGAGGATCACAGATGGTAGAGGAGAGAGATTCTCTCACAGGGTGTTGGCAGCAGAGCTGATGAGGGCACCCTGGTGCTGGTCGGCATCCTGGAGACCCCTTCAGGGGCAAGAACACACTCAGGTCAAACTCATTTACTCCTCTAGTCCTCCCATAATAATGTAAGTCATGCCCATAACAAGTATTATTTTGTGTTCTACCATGTAAGCTCTCTCCAGGACCTGCCTGTTAAACGTCACCACTCCCCAGGCAGACTCTGCTACTAGATAAAAGATCCCAAGACAGACTGTTGGGACAACGTGTTCAGCTTGTCCTCCCCTCTTTCTGTTCTAGGGAAGAAGACCCCTCTGAGCGTCTGTCTCAGTTGTACAGCAGGCTTTCTCAGCTGACAGCCCCCAAATCATGACACGGAGACTTATTACCAGTTATGAATGCTCACCTTATCTTATGCTTGTCCCACTGGCTCTTACAACTTAAGTTTCTCTTCATTTATGTTTTGCCTCAGGGATTTTTTTAACCTTTCTTTTATTCTGTATGTCCTACTTTTTGCTTCCTCCGTGTCTGGCTGGCCCCTGCCTGCCTGCCTGGCTCCTGGCTGCTCCCTGGCCACCAGCTGTCTGGCTCCCCTTTTCTTTCTGCCTGCCAGCCCCTCCTATCCCTCTACTGCCTACCTATTGGCTGTTCAGCTTTTTATTAGACCAGTCAGATGCCTTAGGCAGGCAAGGTGACACAGCAACACATCTTTACATAGTTAAACAAGGCAATAACTAAAAGCAACACACCTTTATTACATAATTAAACAAAGGTAGCATAAGCAAATGCAGCGTATCTTTGCACAGTTAGACAGATATTCATTGGCCTGTCCTGACTTGTGAGGTGGCGTCTGAAATCTTAACACCCTAAATGGGTAGGCAGGAGCTACAGGCTGCATGACTGCTAAGACCAGACAAGCACAGCCTTGCCCCCACACTTTGCCTGGTGACTGGCAAGGTTCAGATTCACATCCAGCCACCTTCCATTCTTAAAGTAGGGCTCTAGCCACACCCTCCATGGGGAAGCCCTGCTGGGAACTGAGGGGAGAGCTATAAAAGCAAGAAGTGTAGCAGGATCATCCTATCTGTGTGCAGAGATACCAGGACCACTCAGGCTGTAGCACCAGAACTCTGTATGGAATGCCGGGTACCAGTGAGAAAGAAGGAAAGCGGGAAGGTGTGCAGGCAGACAGTGCTTCTCTTAGAAGTGATTCATGAGTCAGCACTGCCAGGAGGAAATTACCTGTACCCTCTGTGATAAGCAGCATTTCCTACAGGTCATAAGCCAAGTTCTGGCCCTCATCCCCCAGCAGCCTCTGCTTCCCTGACCTGAGCAGAAGGAAGCTGAGGGGCTCCAGAGGCCACCAACAAGGCATGGCTTGAGGTTCGCCCAATCCTTTTGGACTCACCCTGTTCTTTGTTCCTGCATGCTTTCTACCTGACCACAGTGAGTGTGCCCTCTGATGGATGCCTTCCTGGCGGGATCACCTTCTGCCTCACTGGGGCAGGTCTCTGGTTCTCCTGATCCCTTCCATACTGAAGAAGTTCTAACTCGGCCCTTCTCTCTGTTCCAACCTCTTGGTCTCTATCTAGGCTCTGGGTGGTTCCACTACAGAAAGGCCAAAGGCTCCATGCCAGGCAGCTGCAACCCAGAATTTAACTCCCTAAACATGGTGTGTGTTGGGGGGTGTGGAACCAACCTGACTACTCTACAGCTTTACCCCACTGACTCCTCTGCATGCCGACTGCACACATCCTAGGACTTAGGCTGAAAAGCCAGGGTGGGTCTTTCTGACCCATTCTTCTCTGGCTCTTCCTTTCCGTTGAGAGGAGATAGCAAGAGTCCCACTTCCTCTTCCTGTTTGAAAGAATAGCCCATAAAATTCCCCCACCTAGGCTGTTGTCCTCCTGATGCTGGTGGAGTCTTTCCTGCATCCCAAAGAGACTTCACAACTGGAGATTCCTGAATTTGGCACAAGACACTGCCTCGGATAGGAGAGATCTGCTTGGGCTCTATTAGTATCAGAAGTTGCTAACACTGTCACCCCTGTGTTGAAGACTCCTCGGGTCTACACAGCCACTTCCTCTTTAAATGCTCACCACCTTTACCTCTGAGGGCCTCAGTGGGGTGACAACAGCCCACACCCCTAATCTTCAGCCTCTAATGAAGTGTTCCCTGCTTTTCTGTGCCCCCTGGTCCCTGCTCAGGCCCAGTCCCGTTGTTCCTACGATCCCCAGAGTTCAACCCCTCTCTGCCATGCAGCCGCTCTGCCCCTCCCATCCTGCTTCCCTGCTTGAACAGATTCACTTCCAGAACAGAGACAGCAGCCAGTTAAAGTAATCTGACTCAATTCCAGATGTTCAAGTCCCAATAAGGCATGCCTCATCCTATATCACAGCTTCTTCAACTGTGAATTAAGCCTCCATATGGATCATATAACTAAACGTGAGGTTCACAGAAAAGCGGACAACAGCAAACACGTCCAAAGGCATAGCCATCAAAACTCAATGCGCCATGAATCCTAGGTGTTCCTAGCAGACTTTATCTGTGCTGCATTTAGGGAAGTAAATTCCCTGACTCTAGGGGGACCCAGTGCCCAGTCTTCTCTCAATCAGTGTTCTCAGCTGTACACGCATGTTTCCATATGGTCACTTTAGCCTGCCTCCCTCTCAAAGGCCACCAAGAGTCTCATGTCAGAGTTTCAAGGCGTTAAAGAACCAGATGGGAGCCTAGAGGAAGTAGGTGTAGGACAAGAACTCTGTCTTGGCTGCTGGGAGATGGAGACACCCGACAGCGTGGTTTTGAAGGAAACTCCCCAAGCCTCTCTTAAGGACAGGCCTCTATGTCTTCCCCATATCCCACTTGCTGGAAACCCTCCCCAGGAGCCTTGCTGGAAGTTGGATAACTGGATAATCTTTGCAGCACAAGAGATGCCTGTGCACGCAGCTCTCCTACCCAGTCGTGGTGTAAAGAAAACACCAGTCCATCAGCAGGGAGGACATGAACAGTATGCATTCACTCTGCCGGCCTAGGAGAGCTTAGGTTGGATTTAAATGGCTTTCAAGGCGTGAAGGGGAAACAAAACAACCATAAGTCTAATTTGTTCTATTTTTAGGAGGGAACGATCTCATTTCTATAGCAGGCTCATGTTTAAATGTTTCAGTGGGCTATCTTTTTTCTTAAGGAACTTTTTTTTCCTCTTGATTTGAATTGGGTTTTTTGGATTTTTGTTTTCTTAAAAGGACACAGCTGCTTCTGGACCTCAGAACTGAGGACTGTCTGGCTCAGCAACCAAGAACACAAGGTTTTAGGAACTCCTGTGAGGCGCCAGAAGTGGCACCCACGGCGATAACGGGGAAGCAGCAGAGTTCACATGTGTGCACGCTGCTGGCGGAGGGCGGATCCAGACCACAGACATGTGACAAGGGACATTCTGCTGGCCTTGGCCCTAGCTTTACAGAAGACAGCGCTGGGGATGCCCTCCTCTCTTCCTTGCTGTGGCGGGGGACCCTCTGGCTTGCTGAGGCCCACACCCTGCCCGAGTCAGGACTCTGATCTTCTGCCAGAGTCTGCCCAGTCTCGAGCCTGACTCCAAGGAGTCTGACCCCTAAAGGCATCGTTTGTGGTGAGAGAGAGAAGGAAAAGCTGGGCTGAGAAGCATGAGCCAAGGCTCTAAGTACCAGGAGTACAGCTTGTATCGTCCTCAGATTCCCTGGCGGCCAGAGGATGGGTTCCGCACAGGTTGGTCAGGCTCTGGGATACATTAGGCTCCTGAGGAAGGAAGGTCTTGGCTTTTTTGACGCTTGGAGCAACAACAGCAATCCCCTCTGTCATTCCTTTCCCACTGATTGGCTCTGTAACTTCAGACCACAACCTGCTTCTAAAGGGCATAGCACATCCGCCAGCCCCACCCTCACGGTCTGTTAAAGGGCTGCAGCAAGAAGTGGACCCATCACCCTGCCTGCAATGATGGGAGCCCGGTCCTCAGAACAAGCCGGGGGTCTGGTTGGACACTATCGGTTATTTGTGCATGTCCCATGCTCTGCTTCTCTTTAGGTCCCCAGGGCAGTCTGTGTACTGTACCTTCCTGTCACCACTTCCATCCTGGTGTGTAGGTACCCCTAAGCAGTTGGGGAGGAGGTTGCACAGGTGAGTTTCTGTCCTGCCCAGTACTGCAGCTGTTCAGTTCCAAAGGAATTCACAGAGGCTTATATTAATTATAAACTGTTTGGCCTATTAGCTCAGGCTTATTATTAACTAGCTCTTACAATTTAAACTAACTCATAATTCTTGTCTATGTTTAGTCACGTGGCTTGGTACCTTTTCTTAGGAAGGTTCTCATCTTGTTTCCTCTGTGTCTGGATGGTGACTGCAACTCTGCCTTCCTCTTCCCAAGGTTCTTTTGCTCTGGCCACCCCACCTATACTTCCTGCCTGGCTACTGGCCAACCTTCCATCCATGGCAGTGTTAGGACTGGAGTCAGGAGTACATGAACAGGGAAGTTCTGATCAGGAGGAGTCAAAGCTGGTTGCTTCTGTGCCTAATGGGGGAGAGGATTCCCACCAGGTTAAGCCAGCAATAAATCATCATGAAACCTCTCCCTCACCTGGAGACAGATCATTGGAGCACCTTATACTCACATTGGGCAAGAAAACGTCAGCTATAATCTAAACGACAGAGGAACTGCATCTTTCATGCATCTGGAGTCACAGCCACAGGCTGCTGGGTCAGAGGGTTTACAGCATCCCAGGGGACTCTTGTCCTAGTGAAATTGCTCCTAGAAAGAATGCAGCAGTATAGCCCGCAACCTAAACATGGCTGGGATACGTAGGCGGAGCGGGGAACAGACAGGAGCACAGGGGCCTCCGGCTGGGAAATACTGGGGATATTTCTAGCAGTAAAACCTTCTGTTGTATCTCACCCTAGAGTTATGAGGAGCTTGAGTGTGTTGAAAGAGAACAGGGCCTGGGCTGGTTGCATAGACAGAAATTCTATTCTTACGGAATTAAAACAAACAAAACCAACTCAACAAAAGTCTCAGCAGCCAAGAGCCTCCTGGGAAAGTTCTGCCCCCAGTGACTGAGTCACCTCATTGTGATGAAAGTTCTGTCTCAAGACAGAGCTATGATTTTAGCCACGTTGGAAGGGAAGAGTTCCTGCTGGAGCCTGAGGCTTGGTGGGCAAAGCATAGCTCGGCCATCGCTGCTGAGTCCTAGGATCTGGTGGAGCTAGCTGCTGTCCCAACCTTCCTCCTCCTCCCTTACATCCACAACTGCTGCATTGCTGGGGATTTTCAGTAAAATGTGCATTTCCTGTTCTCTGTGCACGTAGAGATGACCAGAGAAATGGAAGCAACACGGGGCAAATTGTGTCGTTCGGTTTGGGCAGTTCAAGGATGGTTCAGATGAAAACTAGGTCATTGCGTCTTTCCCTTTTTCCCTTGCTGGCCAGAGTCTAGGTCTAATGTCTTGGGTCTAACTTTGGAGACAGAAGCCTGTTATGGTTTGAATCTTAAATTTCCTCCCCAGGGTTGTGTATAAAACACATGGTCTCCGGCCGGTGGCATTGTTTTGGAAACCCGTGGAAATATTGAGTATATGTCCTAGGGTCTCTGGTGGTGGGCCTTGACAGGGATACCCATTTCGAGTTCCGGTCCTTAAGCTTTCTGCTTCCTGCCCCAAAGAAACCCCGAATGTAACTCGCCAGTACCTGTAGCTCCTCTCAGTACGTCTCACCCCTCCCTGCCCTAAACCTCTCCAGTCCAGGAACTCCAATTCCCTTCCCTCTGCTTCTGATTCCTATATATACCTGCCATTTCAGTCATGTGCTCGCTGGGTCCTTGACTTTTCTCTTGGTGCACTTGACTCCCCCTTCCCCCATCTCTCTCACACCTCTTCATCTCCCCTCTCTCCTCTCATGGCTCAGTTCAGTCTGGACTCTCCCAGATGCCGCTGGCTGTTCTCTCCCTCGTTTCTCCAATAAACCCCTTCTCTTCAGCCACACCTGGGAGCAATCCTGTCCTCATTTATTGACCCTGCTCCATGTGAACAAGCTTTGCCACAAACTCCTGATGCCATGGATTGGGCCACTCAGCCTGCCGTACATTGCCTGCCGTGGTCTCATATGATACATCCGAATCCAAACAAACCTCTCCTCCCTCAAGCCTGCCGTACATTGCCTGCCGTGGTCTCATATGATACATCCGAATCCAAACAAACCCCTCCTCCCTCAAGCCTGCCGTACATTACCTGCCGTGGTGGGTCTCATATGATACATCCGAATCCAAACAAACCTCTCCTCCCTCAAGCTGCTTCTGCCTGATATTTCGTCACAGAAACAAGGAAAAGACCTAGTACAGAAAATCAGTGCTATTGTTCATGGTGGGTCCAACCCTGCAGCTCACTGACTCTCGGATTTAGGATTTTTTTTTGTTTGTTTGTTTTTTTGAGACAGGGTTTCTCTGTGGTTTTTTTGAGCCTGTCCTGGAACTAGCTCTTGTAGACCAGGCTGGTCTCGAACTCACAGAGATCCGCCTGCCTCTGCCTCCCGAGTGCTTGGATTAAAGGCGTGCGCCACCACCGCCTGGCTGACTTTCGGAACAGGTTGGCAAGAGGAGTGTGGAAGGGGGCAGTTTGGAGTTAGACTCAGGATCCTGTAAGCAGAGCTGAATGGGCCATCCTGGTGGAAGCTGGTAAGACCAGAATGGTATTAGAAACGTGGACAGGACTGTGTGCCTGAGGTTTCAAAGGGGAACGGAGGTTGTGGGCAGGGGCCCATTCATGCCACATTCTGGCAAATAGCCAGGCTATATTCTCTGTCTGTGTCCAGAAAAGCGGAGTGAGATTGGATGCAGAAGTAATGGGCTAATTAATTCAGGAGAGGAAACTTAATGACAGTGGAATGTTCAGGCTACAGTGTGATTGCTGCTAGCTGCTTTTAGTCGGGTTTGCAGTGGGGATTTAAAGCAAGAAAGAGAGCAAAAAGTTATGAAAAATCTGGTTAACAATGCTGTGTTTTTTTTATATGGCGGGGGGGTGGTGGTGATTAGTGCCATCGAAGGAAAACTTCTCACTTTGCACTGGTGTGACAGGACAATTGCCTTGAGGGGGAAAAAACTTACCTGTGAAAGGCCAGCGGATGAGATTCAAATTCATTTGGGAAATTTCTACAACAGAGAGTGCCTGTCTGGGGTGTGGTGTCACACACCTTTAATCCCAGCATTGGAGAGGCAGAGGCAGGTGATCTCTGAGTTAGAGGCCAGCCTGGTCTACAGAGTCAGTTCTAGGACAGCCAGGGCTCTGCCGAAAAATCTTGTCCCCAAAGGCAAAAATAAAATAAATTCAAGGAGAGCACCTGAATGAAGTGGTGCACTTGGCCCAAGTGTGCAATACTCAGGGTCACAGAAGAACATGCCCATTCCGGTTCAGCCACTAAACACTAAGAGGCTAAACACTAAGTGGAGTTTGAGCTGATAATAGAATTTGATATCCAGGTGATACTGGCTTTGCAAGCATGCAGAATTCAAGAGTTATGAGCTTATGGAGGCACACATCGAGGTTCCGGAGAGAAAGCTGATGGGCCACTCCATGTGTAATAGATTTGGAGCCCCTGCAGGGAGTCATTAAATGGCCTGCGCATGACACTGTGAAAATGAAGTCTATAGGGCACTGGCACTGGTGACCCCAGGATGCTGGAGAAGCCAGGATCATGCACTGTCTCAAGAACACTGCACAATGAGTGGGTTAGACCAAGTAAGAGGTCTTGCAGGCTGAGCATTGCTAGGGCCAGAGGGTCAGGAGATGCCCAAGCCTGCTGGAGCTCAGATGATGCCACCGTGTGCCCTGGATGCAAGACATGGAGCTGCAAGAATTAATGTTTTCCTTATTTGGTTTTGGTTTTACGTCAGCGGAATTTTTTCTTGTATCCTGTTCCACTTTTTTGGAATGAGAATGTATATTGGGAATTTGTATTTTTGACTATATAGGGGGCTCACAGTTAGGTGTTCACCTGGTGTGGGAGGTCCTTCTGTCCATGTGTTGCTTTTATTGGTTAATGAATAAAGAAACTGCCTTGGCCTGTTGATAGGGCAGAACTTAGGTAGGCAGGGAAAACTGGACTGAATGCTGGAAGGAGGAAGGCAGAGTCAGAGAGACGCCATGGATCCGCAGCTGGAGATAGACATGCTGAAATTTTGCTGGTAGGCCACAACCTTGTGGTGATATACAGATTAATAGAAATGGGTTAAATTAAGATGTAAGAGTTAGCCAATAAGAAGTTAGAGCTAATGGGCCAAGCAGTGATTTAACTAATACAGTTTCTGTGTGATTATTTCAGGGCTAAGTAACCATTCTGGGCTCATGACATTTGTTGTTGAGTACAGTTCAGAGATCTTTCTCCAGGAAAAACCCTTCATTCATAGAAGCCACTGTCTGAAAGATCACGGGCCAACTTGAATTTTTATTAAGAACCAGCTCTTGCCTGGGGACATTCTGATCCTACACACTCTACAGAGTAACCATTGCTTATTGTTTTGAAGGGGGGCCAGCAGGGTTTGTCAGGGGCCGAGAGGAGTCGCAACTGGCTAAAAAGGCTGCCATCTCCGTGGTCACATGTCTCCTCTGAAAAAGTGGAACTCTGGAGCATGATAGATGAGGACAGCTTAAGATCAAGCCTCCGGGACAAAAACACAGCACATTGGAAGACGTCTGGCAAACACCATCCCACAAAGAATGTTCTGGAATGGGCAGGTCCGCATATGCTCTGCAAGGGCCCTCCTGGCAGCCATCTGTGGTTAACAAGCACACTTCTCACTGACCGTCTGCTTTTGGCTCCTTTTCAGTCTTAAATAAATAAAGATGATTTATCATGTGAGACCAGGGAGGCTGCCTTTGTAAACCGAAAGTATAGCACGCTGGAAATGCAATGAGGGAGGGATTGTCTGGAAAGGGAGTAGAGTCCTGCCTGCCATCGTTGACAGAGAGGGTCCTCTTGTACCATTCTCCCACAGGTCTCTGCGGACAAATGGCTCCCCTTCAGCTTCCTCTAGAAACACTGCTGAGAGCAGGGCTGTTCTGTGTACAGGGTGATGGTTAAACCCTAGCTGTTGGAATGCCGTGACTCTCCTCACCTACGACCCCCAGTGCGTGTGTGCCTGTGTGTCCGTGTGTGTGCGTGTGTACCTGTGTGATGAGGATAAGAGTTTCCTCTGAGCCAGCCCTATGCATAAAAGTTAAGCACCCCTCACTTATCTTTGATGAAAGAAACAGTCTATGATATGTCCTACCGGATACTAAAGCCACCAGTCACCGTACTACTGAGCCCTTGCCATGTGGCTCGTGTGGTGGAGGGTGTGACTTTTAAACTGCATTGAAATTCTGTGAGTCGGAACAGAAGTGGCCCCCCCCATGGCAGTGGCTGCTGTGTGGACAGTCTCGCTCTAGACCATTCCGCAGTCTGTGGTTTCTCTGCCCTCAATGCTTACACCTGCTCTCTTCTCTATTCAACCGAAGTTCCCTAGGCTGCCTCAAGGTACCGTCTGAAAGCTTACAGTTGCCAAAATCACGGCATCACCTTACCCAGGGCTTACCAGTCTGGTAGAGCAAAGGAGGGTCCCCGCGTAGTATGGAAGCGTGGTAGTAAGTTCGTGCAAAGGGAGGGATATCCTAGAAAGTGGGTCAAGTTCTATGCCCCAAGGGATTCTGTAATGGCTTCCCCAAAGAGATGACGGTTAGTGACGTGTTCTGAGGTTCTGGACCTTTGTCTGTTTTTCAGAAGGAGAGACGAGCCTTGGGCTTCAAGCTCAAGGGAGCCCCAACTGTCCTCACTGATGTGGCTTTTCCTCAGGCCCCGGCAACAGCTAAGAAAGAACTGTCTCTGTTCTGGTATCACTAAACAGCCATTGATCAACCAATCACTAGGCAATCGATCAGTTAATCAAATCAAGCCAACAGAAAATACGCTTACAAGGATATATTGACATTCCTACAAATCTATGACCGTCGTCTAGTCCAGTGACTTTTTCAGAACACTGAGACACAGAGGAGAGTGATGCAGGTGAGCATGCAGCCCAGGTCCCCTCCAGGAAGGTGTGAGCAAAAGGAGGCTGAGCATACCGGGAACATTCACTGCCTGAAGACAGCTGTAACACACTTTTTAATCAGATTTATTTTCTGCATGAGTGTTTGCCTGCATGGACGTATGTGCAACACTTGCATGCCTGTCACCCCCAGACATCAGAAAGGGTATCAGACACCCTAGAACTGAAAGTGCAGAAGGTCGGGAGCCACCAGGTGGGGGCTGGGAGTTTGACCCAAGTCCTTTGAACAAGCAGTTGGTGCGCTTAACTGCCGAGGCATCTCTCCTGCCTCAAGACTTTTGGTTTTGTTTCTCCTTCTTGATTTGAACTGAATTTTGAAAACTTTAAAAAAAAAAATAGGTATCTGGGCTGTCAAGGTTGAGGGGTTTGGGCACAGAAATTACAGGTGGAATCATTGTTTGTGTACTGCCAGGGGGTCATGTTTTCCTGGGAAGACTAACACTGTTGCCATAACTGGTTTGGATATAACAGTTAATGCTATTGAAGGCCTCAGGTGAAGCAGAAGAGAGGGTTCCTGTCACCCCTCAACCTTCATTCACGAATACCTCCCTTCTGTACTATCATCGGCCTACTGAAATCATGGACTCTCAACTCCCTTTTTGCCTTCTACTAACCGTAGAGCATGTGTTCACAGAACCTCTAGTTTCCCTTGCTTCATCTTCAAGAACTCCACTGAATTAAGCAATGGGTAATAAATAATGGAATAAACAAAATGGAATAAAAAACGCAAAGAGACCAGAGGCCACCATTCTCAGAGGACACAATAGCAGACGGTGACAGATACCAGACAGACATATGCAAAGATGGCCATTAAATCCTGTAAGGAAAACTGGGAGAAAATGTTTAAAAAGAATATCATTATCTTTAGGGTTCTGTTGTGAAATATTTTAAATACACAGTTGGCTATGTATAATAAATTAAGAAGATATAAAACAAAATAATGAGGAAACTCAGCTTAAGAAATACAGAATCTTTTCACCAAAATCTAAATAAAGTCTACTAGTTATTATAAAAGCATTGACAAGTGAGCAGGCAAGACCAGATACATATACACATAGATATATACACACAGAGATACACACACATGCACACATACACAGATACATACATAAAGACATACACATAGACACACAGAGATATACACACATAGATACACACACATGCACACACACAGATATACACACACATACACAGATACATACATAAAGACATACACATAGACACAGAGATATACACACAGAGATACACACACATGCACACATACACAGATACATACATAAAGACATACACATAGACACACAGAGATATACACACATAGATACACACACACAGAAACACATACATACAATATAATTTTAAGTCTTTTTGAAACTATTGAGTAGTTTTGTTGATAGTTCTCTTAGGATGTTAACAATAGGCAACATCAGGCAAAAGGTATATAGGAACCCTGTACATCTTGGAGCTTTGCTATGAATATAAAATAATTCCATAATTAAAACTGGAACTAATAAAAGTTTAAAATATTAAGTTAAAATATTTTAACCAAACAGCCACCAAACAGGAGATGTGTCTAGGAAGTGTATTTGTGTGTATAGTAAAATTACAAATCTCAGATTTTGGACAAACCTGGTTTCCGGTCCTATGAGTGCCAATCTCTGACTGACATGCTGGCAAATCCTTTTTTCTTCTTTTCCCAGGGTTCTCATGGATTTCAAGAAGTTCCTGGGAGAAGCAAGGAGTAAACAGAGGCAAAATGCTTCATCCCAGTGCTTGCTTGGCATGCAGGAAAACTCAACCAAGCTAACTTTCCCTTTCGTTCTTGCAGTTGATTGAAGAAACACAGACAGTGGTGGTGGAATCCATTTCATACCTACTAAGTCAGTAACAACCATATCCTCGCTGTCAGAGAGTCTGTGAACAGCAGTACAAAACCAGCTCCAACTATCAAGGAGCTATAGATGCATCAGGAGGTGATAGAAGCATCACACCCTTCAACCTGGACCTCCCGTTAAGATCCAGGGGTCCAGGCACAGGCTTAAATGGAGTATCATTTCCGGATGATGTCTACATAGAGGAATGTTATATGTTGGACCACATCCTGTTTGATAAGAATATGCTCTGCCCTCCTGCCTTGACCAGTGTACCCTCAGAACCACCTAGGTTGGGTTCATATTTAACATTCCTGTGTTGGAGCTGTTAGCACCAAGACCATTCTCTTCAGAGGCCCCAGAGAAGACCACAACACACAGGTCTCAACACCGAAGTTCAAAGAACAATTGTTCCATTCCTCGGGTCCAACTGTGCCCAACACTAGAGCAATGGGATCTCGGCAGAGGAGATCCTGAGAACAGGCTGTGCAAGCTTGGGGACCAGTATTCAGTCACTGGGCAAGGACTTCTGGGGTCTGAGGTGTCTGGAGAGTAGTCTGAAGAGCAGTTATAAGTATGGAGTGTGCACTGGCCTGGGGACTTCGTTTCAGGAGGATGGTATCCAGGCTGAGAAGGGCCACGTGAGCTCCTCTTGGCAGACAGCTCACTGCTGTCCCCAGTCTCTCCTTAGACTCTGTCCCAGGGAAATGAACGGAAGACCATCAGCAGAACAAAGGAGCTATAGCGCAGCACAGCTCCGGTGATTGGTACATTGATCATTTTTCTTATCCATCTATTTCTTCATGGACATCTGAGCTAATACCCTGTCCTACCTATCGTGAATTATGTAGCAATAAATGTGGGCGTGTGGGCATCTCGTGTTGTGTTGACTTAGAGTCCTTTAGATCCATATCCAGGAGGGACAAAGTTGGTCACATGGTACTCCTAGTCTTTTGAGGAACTGCCACCCAGATTTCCATAGAGATTAGACTAATTTACATATCTACCAGCTCAGTGGAAGATTAGTTAGCCAGAAGGATGAATCAAACCCTGTCATTTTCATGGAAAAGAGGTGAAACTGAAGGTTATCATGTTAAGCAAACACTGTGCAATGCCTCTTCCAATAGGAAAATCAAGATTTCAAAAAAAAGGAAGAAAGGAAATTAGAGGGGGCTCTTTGAGAAGAGAAGGGACTAGCGAGTGCAGAGGAAGGGATAAAAGAAAGTAATACGAAAAGTGATTCTGGTCAAAATACTTTATGTACATATACAAATGTCAAAATTAAGCCTATGTAGACAATTTTAATTACAGTTAATTATTTATTTAAGGGGGCACACTACTGTGGCATGAATATGAGGCAGTCAGAGGTCAGCTTGCCATAGCTTGTCCTCTCTTTCCACCATGTGGGTCCTGGGACTTGAACTCAGGCCATCAGACTTGGCGGCTCGTATCTTTACCCACTGCACCGTCTCTAAGGCCCAAACCCCTTCTCTTGTATAATTAAAAATAAGCAATGAAAATTAGAAAATTTAAACCCTACACATTAGAAAAAGACAGGTATATTTTGGAATGGACTAGAAATTATATGCAGAACGTATCATTTAGGAGCATCACACACATTAGGTTATTTGTTCCACGGTTACAGCTCTAATACAGCTGCATGATCGAGCGAGACTCTGGAAAGCAGATGATAGTACATGAATAACATGACCTTAAGTCAAGAATAAAGGAAAACATTTATTTAGTTACCCAATAATGGCTTCCTATCTTTGGACTTGGCGCCTAAGGTAGTTACAGCAGCGTTCTGCCCGGCCCTGGTGAGACCGACCTCGTGCTGGACAATAAGGTCAGGCTACTCAGAGAGAAGCAGTGTCGGCCCTCAGGTTCATGACTATAACTGGCGCAAAGCAGCATGGGGCACGTGTGTGGGCACTTAACTCTGGATCAACACTGACAGCCGCGTGAGCCAGCGACAGGTGAGAGTCGGACGGCAGATTGCTGAAGAGGCAATGGCTGCAGCAAGAGGGCGAGGCTAGCCCACGTTTCCTTCCCAAACTGTCTCGTTCTCGGGACCGGGGAGTGGCCACCGATAGGGGGATAAAATTGCTTTGCTTCCCTGGATATCTCTGCTGCCTTCTCTGAGCATCCGTGATACGCTGGATGAGGTATGTACCTAAATGTTTTCATGAGTCCTCAGGACTGCCTGGGTCGGGAGATAGCAGCTAGACTATCAGGAAGCCGGCCACCCTGTCGAGAAGTAGAGAAATAGACCTAGGCACACTCACCAAAAAACTCAAAGCCAATACATCCCTCTATTTCCCTAGACGGCTCCCAGTGTCTACACCTTCGGGAGACCCCAATTAAAACAATATTTCCTTAGATGTGAAAGAATGGTGGCACCAATCAATCAATAATGGTACGTTTAGACCCAAGACGGCCTCTGTGGTTCTAATACTGGAGATACAGCACATTAATGCTTAATTTCCATTGAACAAGAGTGGAAAGAAATGTGATAAAAAGTCCTGGGTGTGGCAGAGCCACTTACGACATAAAACAGGAGGTGGCAGACCACAGCCTGGGAGTCCAATCCAACCCGCTGCCCATTTTCATGCAGCCCACAGTCTAAGGTGGCTGACGGGTTTTAAACGGCCAGAGAGAAATGTGAAAATGAGCTGAGATTCCAAGTGTCAATTCACTCGGTCCACACTACTGTCACCCGAGTGTGAATCGTCTCTGGCCACGTGTACACCGCACCGGCAAAGGCAGGTAGCTGCAGATGCCACATGGCCAGCAACGCAGAAAATACCCCCGCTCTTCTTTTCTAAGGAAAGATGCTATTGATTCTTGACACAGGAGAAGACCACATGGCTGGCTATTTACTGCTAATGGAACCCAGCACTCATTCTGTGAACATCTCCGCCTTAGCGCCTGTTGCTAAGCCTCGCTTACATAGATTACTTGAGAGCCTACAAAACACGCATTATTGATTCCCTAAGAAAACTGGCATATTAGCTGAAGCCTTAAGCTCAAATTCTTTTTTAAAAATTTATTTTGTCTTTTATAATTTCATATAATATATTCTCATCATAGTACCCCCATTATTCTGTCTTATCCCCTCCCCCCAACCCTTTCTTCTTCCAAATAAGGCCCCCTCAGACTTCCATTTTTTTGCACCTCATTAATTTAATTAGGGTGATTTGCATGAGCTCAAATTCTTTTTTTTTTTAATTAAAAGTGGGGTAGTGGAGTTGGAGAGATGTCTCAGAGGTTATGAACATTTGATGTTTTTTAAAAGGATGCACCAGTGGGGGGTTCAGTTGTCAGCACCCACATGTTGGCTTCATATCTGGGGAGTCTGATGCCCTGGCATGCATATAGTATACACATATCCATGCAGGAAAAAAATGAATGCACATAAAAACAAATAAATCTTTAATGAATTTTTGGAGGTGGGACAGGATCTGGTTGCCAGGGCTTTCCTTGAACTTACTATGTAACTCAGGGTGGCCTCCTGCCCATCCCCCTGCCTCCTCCTCCTGAGTACTGGGATTATAGGTATAAGCCATCACACCTGGGAAGTTCAAATTCTTTTTTTTTTATTGTTTTTATTGAACTATATATTTTTATCCACTCCCCTTCTTTCCTCCCCTCTCCCGTTCTACCCTTTTCCATGGTCCCAACACTCCCAATTTATGCAGGAGATCTTGTCTTTTTCTACTTCCCATGTAGATTGGATCCATGTATGTCTCTCTTAGGGTCCTCTTTGTTGTCTAGGTTCTCTGGGGCTGTAGATTGTAGGCTGTTTTTTCTTTGCTTTATATCTAAAAGCCACTTATGAGTGAGTACATATTATGTTTGTCTTTCTGGGTCTGGACTACCTCACTCAATATGGTATTTTCTAGATCCATCCATTTGCCTACAAATTTCATGATGTCATTATTTTTTCCCCACTGTGTAGTAAGTACCCCATTGTGTAAATGTACCATATCTTCTTTATCTGTTCTTCGGTTGAGGGACATTTAGGTTGTTTCCAGGTTCTGATTATGACAAATAATGCTGCTATGAACAGAATTGAGCACATGTCCTTGTGATATGATTGAGCACCCTTTGGGTATATACCCAAATTCTTACTTCTATTTCCTAACAGGCAAGCAGGCACGCCCCTTCAGAAATAAGAGCTCTAACCAAGGCAGGAAGAATAGATTTAGGGGCTCCAGGAAAAGTATGCTATTCTGTCTTCAACCTCCTCACTACCTAATTTCCAACACAAAACAGCACCAAGCCCCTCCCCCCAGAAGTGAAGTATAAGCAAGCTCAACATACTTCTGATCTCCTTTATAAGAAAAGCACAGTGCTTTCCTAAAACACCACTGTGCTTGAGGCTAAGGACCTTTGGGTGTCCCTGCTCTAGCCACTGTTTCCTGTGTGGTTAACTCAAAATGATGCCTAGAATCCGCTGACCTTGCCAAGTGTGGCAAGCAGGCACACCCAGGCAGCCCACACCATCACCGTGGTCACTGTCGCCTAGACTGCCGAGAAGGTTCAGGGCCCTTTTCTGTTTATCAAGAACAACCAGTTCTTTCCTACCCATGAAAGATCGGCATATTTACCTGAAAAGTCAAATCCCTTTAGACTTACCAGCCTCATGTGTGTCAAGGCCAGGTCATTATCAGAGGTATTCCTTAGAGCAAGGGGAAAAAGAAGCCTACACCCCCCCCCCCCATCTTGTTCTAGATTTCAGGCTACGTCATACACTGGAGAGCAATAGAATTGGTATCATTCTTAATTCCACTTTTTTTTTTTAAGTCATGCCATCTTGAGCAATTCATGGGGTAGCCTCAGACTCATTATATCTATGAACTTAGATTTAATTATTAATGACATCAGTTTACTTGAACCTTAGGGTCCTTGAAAATGCTGCCTCCTCCCCCATCCCTTCCAGTTTCCCCTCCTTCTTGAAAGTTGTTCAGTACACACTCATTTTCTCTCCATTTCTGGGTTACTTAAGCATCCAAATGAACTTCAAGTGCCTAATTCGAATAGGAGTGCAAGAGCCGGAGACAGCTGGCTTAGTCTGGAAGCCACATCCAGTGTCAGGGAAACAGCTCTGAGCCTAGGTAGCCCCTTGCTCTCCTTGTCTGCAGAGCTGGAGAGGTAGAAAGCGCTGGACCAGGAGACTGAGCTGAAATGGTGTCCATCACCTGGAGATCAGGCAATATCACACTAACCTGGCACCCGTTCCCAGGGGAACTCCCGAGGGATGAAACCACAAAAGGCAAGGTCAAACAAAGGGGAAGGCTTGTCGGCTGTCTGACTCCCCTGGGAGTTCCTGTCCTCCTCAGGACTGCCTCTCCTGACTTCAAGCCAGGCTGGCTTCGCTCTGGTTGCTGCCTGGCCCTCCCTTCTCCTTCACCAGCTCTTTCCTTACCCCTGGCTCTGTAAGTGCAGATCCTGATCCTCTGGTTCTTGGTGGCTTCCCTTTTCTCGGGTCACTGTTTCACTCTTCTGAGATCTCCAGCCCTTGCTTTTCAGGCCACGCCCCGATTTCTCACTCCAGCTGTGAGATTTTTTTCCTAGGTCTCTCTCTCTCTCTCTCTCTCTCTCTCTCTCTCTCTCTCTCTCTCTCTCACACACACACACACACACACACACACGCACGCACGCACGCACGCACACAGGAACTGGGGAGCAAATGTGCTGAGAAAGGGAGCCACTGAGGGGAAGAGAGAAGGTGTGTGTGTGTGTGTGTGTCTGTGTGTGTATCTGTGTATGTGTGTTTGTTCCTGTCACCTCTCTGTGCCTCTCTGGTGTTTCTATGCCTATGTGCCTGTGTGTGTACATGTGTAGTTTTCAAATGTTGAAATAAAATAAAAAGATAAGAAGAACAATGTCTTGGAGGGAAAATTCGGAGAGACCAAGAGGTGCCATCTTATCTATACAGCCTTCATAAACGTAGTCCTGGAAAGCCCTAAGGCACTGAGAATTAACTAAGAAACAAGAAATGATCAGAAAAGTCGCTATAGAGAAAACACAATTAGAACACCAACCAACATAGCCAAATGTTCAGCTCAGTGGGAGCTAATGGCAATTAAAGCTGGGGAGGCAGGTTCAGCCAGAGGTAAAGTGGGGTTTCCGTTAAGGAGAGAGCTGCTGTATGGAGGAGCTGGGGGACCTGGCCTGGTGTCCCAGCAAGGCCAGTGGCCGCAAGACCAGGTTCCTGATGTAACAGCTGTGTCCTTGGTCCAGCTCTACAGGAGGCTCGTATGTATTTCCTGTACTTGAGTGCGACTCCTGGACCTCCTTAACATGCTTTCTCAGTGCGTGCGTGTGTGTGTGTGTGTGTGTGTGGTGTGTAAGATGAATTGGTATTGGGTAAATCACAAATAAAACAATTAAAACTCAAAGGCAGGGCTGGGGAGATGGGTCAGTTAGTAATATATTTGTGGTAAAAGAATGAGGACCTGAGTTCAAGCCCCGGCACCCATGTAGAAAGCCAGGTACCATGACACATTCTCATAATCCCAGCACTCCAGAAGCAAAGACAGGCATCCCCCAGCCTCACTGGCTATCAGAATAGCACCAGCAATTCCCAGGTCTTACTGAGAGACCCTGTCCAAAAACCAAGATAGATGTCTCCTGAGGAAGAACTCAGTTGTTTTCTTGTGTCCACACACTTGTATAAACACACACACACATCTGCACTCACACCTTGCACACGCATGTGCACCTGTATACTTGTATATACACAAACGCACACATACACAAAAAAAAGAAAAAAAAAACAGGTTTTTCTTAAAGAATTGTTTTTCAAGCATGTCTGAATTTTTACCTTCATTTTCCACAAGCATACAGAAAAAGGGCAAAGAGTGTATGTGCTTATATGTGTGCATATGTGTGTGTGTGTGTGTGCATATGTGTTGTAGGAGGCTGCTAGTTTGTTCCCAGCTGCTCAGCCCCGAAATAACCACACAGAGACCATATTATTTGTAATACTGTTTGGCCAATAGCTTAAGCGTATTTCTGGCTAACTCGTATCTTAAATTAACCCATCTCCATTAATCTGTGTATTTCCACATCACATAAGTTTGTACATGTGTATGCGTGTGTGCATGTGTGTATGTGTGTGTGCTTGTGTGTGTATATGTGTGTGTGTGAAACAAAGCCCTGTTGTGATTGAGGTGGGACTGGGAGAATGTGGGGCTTGATATTGTGTCCCCATCCCAACCTCACCTTTGGAAAAAGGTGGACTGAGCCGTCTTAGTTCCAATGTGGCAAATTTTGGGCATGGGCAATGTTCTGGCAGCTGCGCATCTCCTGGTGTGTAAACTATATTGAAAACTTGGATGTGAACCCAATAGCTAAACCCAGAGCCTAATCACCCATGACTTGGGGGAAGGTAACCTTCTTGGGAGGAACAAAAATATATTTAAGAGAGACACCTGCACCTCTCTCTTTGGTTATCTGCATCTGGAAGCAGTGATCCACAAAGAAATAAAACCCCACCAGGCATCCCATGCTGGGGGAAGGGAGAGGCTTCAGCCAGGATTGTAGTAATAAGGAGCGGCGGGGCTGCGTCCCCAACACCCCGGCTGCCTGCACGGCTAGCTTTACCCGAAATAATTACATGGACACTGTATTCATTTAAACACTGCTTGGCTCTTTAGCTTTAGCCCTTACTGGCTAATCCTGATATACCGATCAACCCATCTCTAATAATCTGTGAGCACCGGTCTTACCGGGAAGATTCTAGGTCGGAGCTTCATCGCATGTGTCTGCCTGGGAGTGGGGCATGGCGTCTCTGCTGAGGCGTCTGCTCCTGAGAGCTGTGGAGTCTGAGCTCAATTCCTCTTCCTCCTGGCATTCTGTTCTGTTTACTCCACCTACCTATGTCCTAACCAATAAAGGAACTGCCTTGGCCCATTTTATTAGCCAATGACCTTCCTCCATCACAGGATGAGACTTCACCCAATTCTGAGAGCTTATCTGACCACCCTTCAGGAAAGACTCGAAGCAGACAGTGGTGGTTTAAGGATGGGCAGGGCCACGCTTTGACCAGAACTACTTAGCTATGCTACCTCTAGCTCTCTATTTAAATCTAAATCCCACGTCAGGACCCTGACTATGGATTTGGGGATACTGGACCCTTTCAGTTGTTCTTTCCAGTGTGGTCACATTGACTACATTTCCTTGCTCTGCTTTTCACCAGGCCTTATCTCTTTTAAAAATTATACCTATTTATTGCTTAGTGTATATGCATTGGCCTGACACATGTATGGAAGCCAGGGGACGACTTATGGATCCTGGGGATGGAATTCAGATCATCGATCGAGTTTGGTGGCAAGTACCTTTTCCTGCGGAGCTATCTCAACGGCCCTCTTTGGATCTTTAATAAATGCATTGGTGATGTGTGGCCAAGGCTAATATTTTTGAGACAATCCCTTAAACTTCCAGTAGCAAAAATGTCACTTTTCTATTTCTCATAAAACCCATTTGCAAAATGATGCAAGATCCCTTACTTAACACTAGCATGCATTAATATTTTAAAAATCAGAAAAAGACACACACCCCCCCTGCAAAAGATGGCAATCTTTCCGGTGTGAACAAACCGAAGGAACTACACTTCCGCTCTGTGAAATCTTCCCTAATGACAGCTACAGCCAAATCCAAGCCCAATCGTGAAGTTCTGCTTCAACACCCTCAACCAATCTGTTACTGGAAGCAAAGGAGCCAGCACTTATGTCTGAGAGTAAGGCATTTCCAAAGCACCAGGGGACCAGTCCATTCCGAGAACAATGGGGTGAGTAGAGAGAGCGCTAATGAGGAGATTCCAGCCCTGGGGCGTTTGGCAGAACTGTTTCCCTCTGGGGCAGCTTCTGTTGGACGGCAAGCAAGCAAACCCAGTCTGTGATGGCGAGGTTCGTCTCAACGGCTCATCGGCCTCACCTGGGGAACTGGAGTCCACGCACCCAGTCCTGCTGGGACTGATGAGCTAGGGAGGCCCCAGAGTGAGGCTGTGATGAGCTTCCCGTCAAGAACCAAATCCGAAGGGTCTTGTTTAGAAGCTCTAAACTTTGCTCTCCTCGCCCGCCTCCGCCTCCCTCCCTCCCGTACAAGTATGTATTCCTGTATGGTGTCAGTGTAGATGTGAGAGCACCACAGCACACAGGAGATTGGCAGACCTTGGGTATCTGTCCTTGCCATCCATGTTGTTTGACATAGGGTCCTGAGCTTGCATCTGCATATACCAGACTAGCTGGACCTCAAATTTCTGGGACTTCTCCCAGCTGCACCCTGTCTCATTTCAGCACCACCAAGATTACAGTTGTGCACTAACGCGCCTGACATTACATGTGTCCTGTGGATTCAAACTCATGTCCTCATGGTTGTACCGCAAGCGCGTTAGCCGCTGGGCCATCTCCCCAGCCCCAAAGTCTCTGGCTTTTAACCACCAACAAACACCGGGTCACCTTTAGGGAACCAGCAGCGTTGCCTATCATGATTCGTCCATCCTGGAAAGAAAAGACAACAAGGGCCAGGCCTGAGATGAGGCGCGGGAACTGTTTGCCGGGCGCTGATTGTTCCTCAATCATAGGACGCAAAGTCCAAGGGGAAGGACCACGGGGAGTTAAACGACTTAATTTCTGCTAGCCAGCCCTTCAATTAACTTGACACGCGAGATAATGAGGCTATTATGGAGTGAGCGCTTCTTAATTGAGAGTGAGAAAATTTGTTTTATATTTTCAAAATTATCCGTAATGAGCATTATTAATTTTACAATCAGAAAAAAAAAGGTCTCGCAAAAGTGTTCGGCTGGTTTTGAGGCATCCGAAGAGTTGGGTGGGTAGATCTGCCCGCAGGAGTTCCGGCTGTTCTTTCTTGCCTACCTGGTGGCTTGGCGTGTGTGCACACCTGGCAAAGGGTAGGTGGTTTTGCTTGTACTGTTGGGCTCCTGCTAGGCTTCCTGCTTTATCTGCAGGAAGACCTACACTTCCAGCTCAGAACCTAGTCACAAGCAACTCGTTTGCAGTCGCTCAGCCGTTCCGGCTTCCATATGCAATCCCATGCGGTTTTCTCATATGGAATACTCTCCGCTTTCCTTTTGTTTAGCTTCTGGACTCTGCCCAGTGAGCTTTTGCTGCTTTTCAAATCTCCCTTCAAACACCTCCTCTGAAGACAGCTCAGTTTCCTCATGGGCTCCATCTCCTGGGGTCCTCTGGGGCGGTGACCGTATTATGAGTGTGTGCTCCTTTCCTGCCATGACAGTCATGATTCAGTCATGTTATCACTTGCTCCTACATGCTAGCTTCCACATGGCGTGGAGCCCTTGATTTACAATGTTTCCACTTCCTCCACTTCAGCATGGGGTGAAAGCGGCAGGCACTCATGCACCCATTAGAAGCCCCCTTTCAATGCAGAATCTCCATCTTTCTCCAGCTCTTTCAATGCTGGGGAGCAGCAAGCTTCAGCCTCCAGTGGCCAGGAGATCACAAGGGGAAGCAGCTAGCGTTCCAGAATGCTCTGTGGCTAAGTTATCTGGTTTTGGAGGTTAGTGTGTAACAGGTCAAGCGTCTCTAATCAGAAATCTGAATCTGAAATGTTCTGAACCTGAAAACTTTCTTGAGTGCCAGCCAAGAGGACACTCCCAAGTGGAAAATCCCCTACGTGGCCTCATGTGACAGGTCGCGGTCAAAGGGCAGGGGCACCAAAACAGTGCATGAAGTTACCTCTGGGCTGTGTGTGTAAAGTGTATATGAAATACAAGCAAACTTCATGTTTGAGACGGGTGAATCCTAGCCTCAGGATATCTCATAATGCATATGCAAGTGTTTCCAGAGCTAGAGAAATCTCAAGCAGTTTTCCCACCAGCCATTTCACAAAAGAGATACTCAACCTGCATTTCAAACTCAGAATATCTTCAACAAAGGGGATTTGGGGGGATGTAACCCCACCCTAAGCCAAGAAGCAACTGCAGGTAGGAAACAGACTTTGGCATAGGAACTTGGCCAAGTCTCCCAGCAAGCGGGCAGGCGGAGGAGCAGTGGCAGGGGTTCGACTGTGTGGTATTGTCCAGGTTGGACTTATTGCCAAGTCTGGGTTCTTAGCCGCCACATTGGCAAGTTTGGGTCAGAGACTTTCTTTATGAGCTGTGTCCTTGGTGTCCAGCCTAGTGAGATACTTCATGAATGATTGATTGGTGGTATTGATTAACCTGGGCGGGTCTTGGCAGTTTCCACTCCAGTAGACCATTCCTGAGGCTTGACGTACCTGGTGGGCTCCCTTGCTTCAGTGCCTGGGACTTCCAGCAGCCAGTTCCTGGACTCTCAGGTCATTTTTGACAAAAACAGAAAATTGAGAGGAAGTACATTTGTCTTAATTTAACCATAAAGCTAGGAGTTTTTAATTTATATGATTTTATACAATATAGTAATTGAACTTTTTTTTTTTGAGACAGAGTCTCAACACTCAGTCCAGGCTGATCTTGAATTCCCCATGTACCTGCCTCAGTCTCCCAAGTGTTGAGATTACAGGTGTGAGCTACCAGCTGGTCCAGTCTAATGCTGTTCAGATCGTCATGTATATTTTTTTAATTTAAAAGAGAATTTACAAAGCTCTGCCCTCTTGGACAGTATTGGAACTAAAGAGTAGATTTTACAAAATTCTATCAGGGTTGAGTTTACCAAAGTTGATCCCTGGAACACAGTTTTGAAAGAGAATACCTTAGTTTTCAGAAACGGATACTGAAAAACTCCAAGCTCTCAAGTACCATGGTATTTGTATGTGGTTCTCAGATATTTCAGGAAGTAAGAGTGGGGGGCGGGGAGAAGGAAAGGAAGAGGAAAGACACCACCAACAAACCGATGGGAGACATCCCTGACACGGGCAACCCCAGCAACAACACGTGAATCTGAAGAGATGAGTGCTCTTTGAACCATTTTCAGTTTTACAAATTTTCCACAAGTTTGAATTATGTCCCACTAAAAAGTTAAAAAACAAACAAAAACTCAAAGTGAAGTGTGAACAAAGCCATCGTTCCAAGAGGAGGTGCGACAGGTGGTTTGCTTTGCGGCACCCACGGAACCGAGCCTGGGAGCTGTGGAGCTCGAAGGCAGCATGAGTCTGCAGTTGGACCAGCATGGGGCCTCTGTTGACGGTCTATTCACGGGTCTTGAATGTGCTCACAGTTCCGCTGGCCCAGCTCGAGCAGAGGCCGGGGGGTTCCCTGCAGATGGGATGCCATGGGGGGACAGTCATGCCTGTGCTTCCAGGAGCCCCCATCCCGTTCCGTGCCAGAGACACAGATGGTGGCTGGATCCCAGCCACAGATGCGGCTCCCTAGAGAACAGGGACGCCTACAGCTGGCGTGTGCCCCCTCTGGGTCGCCGGCCTGAGGGGACAGTAGCATCTGTGTGACCGAAGACTCGCCCTCTGTGAGTGGAACACTTAAGGCTATCTGTGGGCTCGCATCTGCTGGTCCTGTTCACTTCAGCAAGGCGGTGCACGTTCAGCTTTAAACCTTCTCACACCACTGCCTGCACGGTCTTTCTGCTTTAAAATCGCTCTCCAAACATCTTCCGAGCATCTTCTCTGTGAGATTACTTCCTTTATCCTAGGGTCTTGTACAGCTATTTCCTTCTAGTGGCAACACTCCTTCCCGGAGATGCTAACTTCACAACTAAGTTATGATTGTTTTTAGCTTAGCATCACAAGACTCATGAAGCCCCAGCCTCCATGAGGCCCTTCCTCGAGGTTACATAAGCTTAAACACTTACTGGGGAGAGAAGACTCTCTCCTGTGGAGTTGCTTGCAAATTATTCAGGGAGTTTCAGGGATGCGCCTCTTATGAGATTGTCATCCATGCTGAGGGGGAGGAGGCTTTCAGCAATGCAGTCGCCTGAGTCACCTATGTTCCTGTTAGTGACCCCAGTAAACTCATTGGACCACCAAGTTAAACGGGTGAAATGGTTTCTTTAGCCTAGTGTTGATGCCCTATCTGGGGTCCACGAGCATCTGTTCACATCTCCAGCAGGATTTATACATAACTTATTATTTTCTTCTCGGGCTAACTTCATTGAGGACAGTATAATGAATATCCTCACGTTTCCCAAAACTGGGAACTGAGGCACGATGGTTAAAGAGCTCCTGAGGTAGCACTGAGAAGGAGAAGTGGACATTTCTCATTTGGAAGATCTGCAGTGAGTTCATATAAGGTGAGGGAAAAGGGTTGTTGACCGAGATCCAAGCTCCTGGTGAGAGATGAAGGTGCTGTGTGTATGTGTGTGTGTGTGTGTGTGTGTGAGAGAGAGAGAGAGAGAGAGAGAGAGAGAGAGAGAGAGAGAGAGACAGAGAGAGACAGAGAGAGAGAGAGGGATCAGAGCAAGTAACATTTGCATGAGTCCTAACTCAGTAATACCTATGAAGTGAAAATCATTTAAAACAATCACACTCAGGACGGAGTCCCACGTGTGAGCGGCGGGATGTCACTCAGCATGGAGTCCCACGTGTGAACAGCGCGATGTCACTCGGGATAGAGTCCCACATATCAGCAGTGTAATCCACTGGTGCAAGAACAAAAGCGAGTTGAGGTCCTCATAACCGTGGTGGCCGCGGCCTTTCTGGCAGCTGCATGCCTTGCGACATGTTAGAAGAACGAAACAATCTGAAACAAGCATGTTCAGAGTGAGCGGTGACCTTCCTGATTCTACAAATGAGTAGATGGAGGTTTCCCCGGAAGGCTCCGTGCAGCTGGTATAACCGAGTTTATTAGCTCCGCATGCTTCCTGACAGCTATAGATGAAAAGCAGGAAAAGGAGGTGGCAGAGAGGGAAGAAGGGAGAGGAGGAGAGGGGGAGAAGGCTGGGGGCCAGTTCTGGAACATTTCAGGGGAGTTTGGTTTCTAGCCCATTCTGCCTCAAACTTGACCAAGATAACTATGTCATCAGTACTTACGTCTTGCCAGGGGACACTTGAGAGGTTTATTTTACTTTATTTTTTTTTTTAAGTACATGTTTTTAAGATAAAAAGATGCTTTGGAGATAGCTTCACTAGCCACTTCCTTGGCCTTTCTTCAGCTCTAATTCTGATGTGTGATGTCGCCCCAAATCCTGCAAAGAAAGATAAAAGCCTGTATTCCGTGTGAGTGTGTAGGCAGATAGAGGAAAGGCTCCCCAGGTAGCTAAGCAGTGGGGTGAAGGTGAGGATGGGGTAGGGCTGTGGAGCCATGTTCGTGGGTGGGGCCAGCTCTTCTTCTTACCACCTGCCCAGGGCATAGCCTCAGGTCAGCAACTGACCTGTATCAGAGCACCCTAGATAGGGGAGGGCACTCAGCCCAGGGCAGACACCAGTTCCTACATTGCCTTCTAGCTGAGAACTTGTGCAAGGAAGGTACAGGAAAAAGATGTGTGAGTGTGTGTGTGGGGGTGCATGCAGGTGTGTGTGTATGAGCATATGGATGTGTGTATGCCAGTGTGTGTGTGAGCATATGTATGTATGTATGTATGTGTATGTCAGTGTGATTGTGTGTGTGTGTGAGACTATGTAAAAATATATGGATGTGTGTGTTATTGTGTGAGTGTGTGTGTGATTGTGTGAGTGTATGGATGTGTGTGTGTGATTGTGTGAGTGTATGGATGTGTGTGTGTGATTGTGTGAGTGTATGGATGTGTGTGTGATTGTGTGAGTGTATGGATGTGTGTGTGATTGTGTGAGTGTATGGATGTGTGTGTGATTGTGTGAGTGTATGGATGTGTGTGTGATTGTGTGAGTGTATGGATGTGTGTGTGATTGTGTGAGTGTATGGATGTGTGTGTGTGTGATTGTGTGAGTGTATGGATGTCTGTGTGTGATTGTGTGAGTGTATGGATGTGTGTGTGTGTGATTGTGTGAGTGTATGGATGTGTGTGTGTGTGATTGTGTGAGTGTATGGATGTGTGTGTGTGTGATTGTGTGAGTGTATGGATGTGTGTGTGTGTGATTGTGTGAGTGTATGGATGTGTGTGTGTGTGATTGTGTGAGTGTATGGATGTATGTGAGTGTGTGTGCGAATGTACCAGATGAAACTTTAAAATTAAGAGTTTCTTCTGCTGGAACGGTTAGTGCCTGGAGAGACTCTCCAGGGAATGTTTACCTAATTGTAGAGATGTAATCGTTCTTTTCTCAGGGCGCATTTCCTGGGAATTTACTCCTTACTAGAAACAATGAAAGCTATTAGTGAAAATACACGGCCAATCGGCAATCAAAAATCCAGGTTGCTAATGTTAACAGCACATGTGGATTTTCTTTCTAGGGTTCTGCCCCTCGATGCACAGCCATTTTAATATGAGATACTGTCTGTTTTCTCTATGTAGATCCACACGAATTTAATATTAGTAGCTGAATGACGGTTCATTCAACTGGTCATGGCTGCAAGGAGATGGAACCAACTCAACCCCTTCCTGTTTTATTGTCTGGTGTTGTTTGTTTGTTTTCAGACTCAAGTACCCCACAACATTTTTGTCACATTCTAAAGTGAGGAATCATCCACTCTCTGGAAAAGGTCCGGGTCCCGCAGTCTGGAAACAAAAGCGATGATATGGGAGGTGTCACCCGCCACACGCGCTGGTCCCTTCTCTCCTACTCTGTGGCACAGGGCTGTCAGGAGGGACCAGGAGCAGCTTTCCTCTGCCCTGAAGCACATTCTCCACCTTCTCCATCCCCGACAGAAGCTGGCAGCATGGTCTTCAGGACAATTGGTTTTGTAACACTGCAGGAATTTGGGTCACGGAAGTTTTTAGTTAGCCTTCACTGCAGTAATAAAGTAGTAGCATCGATTTCATCACAGCCGCTCCTGTGCTTGTGGGAAGCTCTCGCCAGTGCTGGCTAGCTGTCAGAAATGCATCCACAGGGAGGAGTGCTTGAAAATATCTGAGGCCCTTGGCTTCCAGAGAAAGGCAGCAGGAAGCCTGAAATCAAAGGCAACTAACAGATCAACACTTGCTTATCTGTCCCTGCCTTTATCCTGGGGCTGTAATTGGTTTAATTGTGCATTTATTTGTGTGTCATCAAGGCTGGTCTCTCGGCTCTCTGCTCTCTGGTCCCCAAGTTCCTTCCAGCTCTCTGTCTTGATTGTTCTATACTCTCTGACACCCAGAGTGACTGGTGTGGAAAGCATCTTCTAAATGTCTGTATAGGAAAAGAGAGGGGGAAGAAGATGCAGGGGGAAGGGAGGATAAAAAGAAAGGGAGGGAGGATGGGAGGGAAGGAGGGAGGGAGGGAGGGAGGGAGGGAGGGAGGGAGGGAGGGAGGGAGAGAGGGAGGAATCAGTGGGAGACTCTACATGTGGAAAGATTCTCAATAACGGTGGCATCCAAACTTCCGAAGCCAACTTGCACTTTCTTTCATATGGCGAGAATGAGCGTGTGTGTGTGTGTGTGTGTGTGTGTGTGTGTGTGTGTGTATCTCAGGAGTTACTGTCTAGCCATTTGGCTGGTTTGGTTGTGTTAGGAGGAAAGACCTCCTACCCTGGATGGGCTCTTGGCTTTTAGAGGGTCTTGTTCACCATGAAGCTCCAGCAGCCCATGGAGTTCTTTTGAGAGACTCTACTCAGGTGAAGAAGGGATGCCTGACTTGATTGCCGTAGAGAATTTGAGGCTGAGAGGGTTTACAGCAGGGTTGGAGATTTTATAGACGTTTATCACAGATGTTAGCACAGGGGTGAAGAGAAAGGGTAAGATACACTCAATCGTGGGTGCAGGCATTTTAGAGGAGAACCATGCTCAACTGTTTTAGTTTAGCTATACACATAATTTTGGTGCCTCTTGGGGTAGAGCCCAAAGGATGGCTAAGCCCCCAACCCTCTGTCTTCATAAATGAAATGACAGGACAGTCCCGGAAGAGCTTTGAATAGGATTGTAACAAAATAAGATAAAACCTTGGGTCACAATGGTTACACCAGGGTGCTAGACCTGCCTTTTATCTTTGATGGGGTTTCCTTTGAAAACTTCAGAAAAATCACACATTCACGTTTAGGAAAGGAGAAAGGCCTGATATGCTCAGGCCTTAATGTGTTTCACTGCTGTTTTAACCTTTTTGTTTAAAGCGTCTGTTTATAAAAGAAGTGTTGTGTCGTTGTGGGCGGTGCTGCAAAGGAAATGCTAACTGCGCTGGCATTCTTGACCCTCAGCTGGTGAGACTTCAGCTGGACTCCGGAGTAAGAGACTGCCTTCCTTCCTATGTCCCCTTAATTTTTTATCCTGTCCTATCTATCTAAGCTGTCCAGAAGGCTCTGATGTGTGTCTGTATGACTCTCTCTCTCTGACGGTTCATCCAGAGCCTTCCCTGTAAGTGTGTATTCCTCGGGGCTTCTAGGTATTTAGGGGATGATGGTGTTGGGGAAGCTTCAGTGTGTGGATGCGGCGACTGTGTACTCCAGACCCTTTGGTGGTATGGGTGGGTCTTGGGGTGGAGGGAAGCAAAAGAAGAGAGGCGAGAGTTGTGGATGGGAGTTCCCTGCATGAGCAGAGTCTGTAGTAGCGGACTCAGCAGGAGACCAGAGTTCTGAATCCCACGGTTTCAGACCATTGAGTTCTGTTGTCAACTGCCTACACGTATCCTCTTCAGCAGTTCCTAGCTTCATCCATAACTTCTGACGACTTACAGATACAATGTGTGGGTTATTGTTGGGAATATGTATATGTGTGTATATGTGTGTGTGTGTGTGTTCATGCATGAACGCTGTCAATCTTCCTAGACTGCAGGCAGAACCCAGGTCTCCCTTTGAATCACTTCTTATTCCGGGTGCCCCCAGGACAGCCCCTCAAAGTATTTGTGGAAAGGATGAGCAGGTCCCAAAGAAAGCCTTGCCTGACCCTCCTACTCCTTGGCATTGCTACTACATCTTATTTGTTCTGCGGGACAGGATTGGTTTAGAGAAGATTACACAAAATTCTGAGTATAGATGATTCTTTTTAAGAATTAACCTTATCAGAATGTCATCTTATCTCCAGTTTCTATGTCAAACCACGAGCTATTTGTACATTATATTTATCTCTCATCTCCCCATCCATTCATTTACCCTACCATCATCTGTCTGTCCGTCTGCCTAATCTGAGGGCTAGCTGTAAGATTATTTGTCTCACGTTTTAGTTCAAGCTCATATAGTAAAATAAGACAGAAAACCACATCACTAATTCTTATGACCTCCTACTGGAACATCTGGAGTCGTCCACCTTCCTCTTGGGGAGCCCTCCTCTGTGGTACTATAAGTTTGCTTCTATAGGTATCTACCTAAATTATCTCCACCGATAGAATCATGCTGAGAAAGCCTTCCCCTTACTACTGTAGGAGCAGTGGTGTTTGTTTCTGTTAGTTATTTTTACAATGGAGTTATTTTAAATGATTCCTTAAGCCAGCTGGAATTTATCTGAGTCTATTCCACGAGGGCCGAGGATAGAGCTCAGGGGTAGAGTGTTTACCCACATGTGAGGGCTTAGATCAGTGCCCACTACTGAAACACACAAATTAAAAACAGCACAGAACTACTGTCTCTCAAAGCCCATGTCTCTCTTTTTTACATAGTGAATTCATCCTAGTCCGGATTTGTTTCCGAAGCTTGCCATCTGCTTTGAAGGCAAACTCCCTTTGGATGTCCGAACGTGCTGTTTTAACTTTTGCAGCTGTGTAACGTAGTTAAACCCATCTCCTTTTGCCAGATTCTTATTAGTGACACACGTCACTCCTCTGGTCAACAGCTGTCACTTCTGCTGCCAGCAAAGCCCAATGCTCTAAGCCCTTGCTTTACCGGTGAGAAGTCAGAGGGTCAGGGCAGCAACTTCCAGGGCTTTGAGGAGCTGTCAGATCTGTCCATCTCCGGAGGCCTCGACCTTAACTTTACAAAATGCATCAGATCCAACCTGAGCAGTGTCTTCCTTGAGGATGAACATGTTTCCCTTACGGCTAGAGCTACCGGCTTGTTGGTATTTGATGCTCTTGTTTGCCTGCTTAGTTTTTGTTTTTTTGACACAGGGGGGTCTTTACATAGTCCTGGCTGTCCTGGAACTATGTAGTCCAGGCTGGCTTCCAACTCAGAGACCCACCTGCCTCTGGCTGGCGAAGGCCGGTATCAAAGGCGTGAGCCACCACTGTTGGATGACTTTGATGATGGTATTGAAATCATTTGGTTTTCTGATGATTTTTGTTTTGCCTCGTTTTAGATTGCTTATTTGTAAAGCTTATTAAAATTTTCTGGCTATATTTTCACTCCAAGAAATGGAATTTACCTGGTAGTCTATATTTTAATGGTCTGGTTGGGTATAGTAGCAGTTGCGCTAACTTGAAAGCATTGCTCTCTTCTTGCCTGTCTCTTTTGAGACAGGCTTTCATATGTAGTTCAGGTGAGCTCTGAGCTAGCTCTGTAGCTGATGATAATCCTGAATCCTGATCTCCTACCTCCCAAGTGCTGGGATTCCAGGTATGAACCACCATACCTGGGTCTTTTAATTTTTATTATATTTTATATTTTTATTTATCAACATATTCAGATCATGGCTTTCCCCTCCTCCAACTCTTCCCAGATCTTCCCCTCCTTCACCCCTTACCCAGGTCTTAAAAGCATTCCTTAAGTGGCCATTCTGTCTGTCAGGCTCAGTGAATGCATGATTTCACACAATTTTTTAAAATTTATTTATTGGTAAGCGATTCCAGAAGAAACAGGAGTGCAGCGTGAACATGGGGAAGCAAAAGAAAACAAGAAGAGCAGGGCGGTGGTGGCGCACGCCTTTAATCCTAGCACTCGGGAGGCAGAGGCAGGCGGATCTCTGTGAGTTCGAGACCAGCCTGGTCTACAAGAGCTAGTTCCAGGACAGGCTCCAAAACCACAGAGAAACCCTGTCTCAAAAACCAAAAAAAAAAAAAAGAAAAGAAAACAAGAAGATATGCGACCATGAAGCGAAAGCTTAGTCTCAGAGATGAGAGACTTAAAGAAAAGGATAGATTAAAGCCTAAAAAGAAAGCGAAGAAAGATCCCAGTGCGCTGAAGGGAAGAGAAGTCCCCCAACATCCTTTCTGCTTTTCTTCCAGTACAATGCACAGCTGGGTCCACCGTACCACATCCTTGTTGATACCAACATCATCAACTTTTCCATCAAAGCCAAACTCGACTTAGTGCAGTCCATGATGGACTGTCTGTACGCCAAGTGTACCCCTTGTATAACTGATTGTGTGATGGCTGAAATTGAGAAATTGGGCCAGAAGTACCGAGTGGCACTGAGAATCGCCAAGGACCCACGATTTGACCGACTTCGGTGTACACACAAAGGAATCTATGCTGATGACTGCTTGGTACAGAGAGTCACTCAGCACAAGTGCCACATTGTGGCTACAGTTGATCGCGACCTCAAACGAAGAATCCGAAAGATCCCTGGAGTTCCTATCATGTACATTTCTAACCATAGGTACAACATTGAACGGATGCCAGACGATTATGGAGCTCCTCGGTTCTAATTCTTACCTGACCACATTCACCTGCGTTTCTTTACCAGCTTTCTCTGTTGTCAGTTAATTAAACACACTTTCTGTTGTTTTTTTATCATAAAAAAATAAAATTTATTTATTATATGACATTCTGCCTCCATGTACGCCCTCATGCCAGAAGAGGGCGCCAGATATCACTACAGATGATTGTGAGCCACCATGTGGTTGCTGGGAATTGAACTCAGGACCTCTGGAAGAGCAGCCAGTGCTCTTAACCACCAAGCCATATCTCTAGCCCCGATTTCACACAAATTTGACTGCGATGCTAATAGTACAGTTTTAATAAACATTTGATTTAATATAAAAATAGTTAAAATTTTGTTTTTTCAAGATAGGGTCTCACTAGACAGCTCTGGCTGACTGGAATTCGTATGTAGACCAGGCTGGCCTTGAACTCACAGAGATCCTTCTGTTCTTCTTCCCAAGTGCTAACTTGAAAGCATCGCTTTTGTTTGCTTTTCTTTTTTGGAGAAAGGCGCTCATGTAGTCCAGGTTAGCTCTGTAGCTGATGATAATAATACTGAGCTCCTGATCGTCTCTACCTCCTACATTCTGGGATTAAACTCATATACCACTGCACCCAGCTCAAGCTGAAATTTTAATAGTACTATTGGCATAATTTTTGTTGTTTTAACTGATACAAATGAGAAGCAATTTTCCATCAGGATTATTTATGTCGATATCATGGCTGTACTGCATTAATTAACATATTGATTTTTGGTCAACATACATTTAATGCAGACAGAAAAACTCTCTAGGTTGTAAGAGTGTTTCTTATTTTTAAAAGTAGAAATAATAAAGCTGGATGCAGTGTTGCATAAATCTAATGCCAGTACTGCGGGCCTCAGGCAGGCAGGAGGATCCATGCCATTCCAGGTACATAGTGAGACCCAATATCAACCAACCAACCAGCCAGCCAGCCAGCCAGCCAGCCAACCAACCAATCAACCAACCAACCTACATGTCATGAGAACAAAGAACCTATCATCATATAGTTAAAACACTAAAGTGAAGATGAAAGGGTTTTCACCTCCTTGTCAATGTGATGCAGACTACAACCTTACCCTGCTGACGGAAGGACCCAGGAGTTATCTGCCTGAGTACCAGGACTCCTAGTTCAGAGATGAGAAATCCAAAGCCCAGGAACTAAATGACCAGCTGAGAGTCAACAAGTGAAAGAAAAACACCCTCAGAATAGATGAGATTCACCTGTGTACACAATCTACCCGCAAACTTTTCCTGGGTGGACCGGCACATGGGCATGCCTGTATGTCAGCTGTGAGCTGGGCCACCTACCTATAGACAAGACACAGCCTAAGGAGATTTTCTTTTCCCAGTGTTTACCTTCCAAGAACATCTACCCTTGTTCTGTCCTGCATAGTTTCTGGGGATTCTTCTCAAATAGTTCCTGGGGATTCTTCTCAAATAGTTCCTTTTTCCTTTAATAAAAGAGCTTAATTCAAATAATTCTTTAGATGCGGCAATGCTCTCAACTCCTCCCCTTGTCTACCGTCCTTTCCCGGTTTCTTGTTTTAAGGCTCTGTTCGCTGAGCACTCGTGGTCACGAGATACTCTCCTGTTCATTTATTTCTATTACCACTTGACATCTCACTGACATCCCTATCTCTGAGGAATCTCCACAGCTGCCTATCTGAAGAGAGATTGCTATTTCATTATTTCCACTATTATGGTTTTGAGGCTTCGCGATTCTCACTGTTTTCCTGGACATAGCTTTTTCAGAAGGCCAGCTGGAGTCTAAATGCTGGAATCCAGCCTTAAGTCTTCCTAGAAATGTGGACTTAGGAAAGCTGGTTTATAAAGTAATATAATAATAATAATAATACCTACCATATGGATACCATAAGAGTTAAATAATAAAGGGTTTGCTTGGTATCAGCTGCTGATATAGATTGCTTATTTTTTTTTCTTTTGTCCTCCATGGTAAGTGCACCAGCATGATGTCTGTTCCACCAGTGCAAACAAGGTATGAATTGAAATCAGGTAAAATGCCCCCAGGGACTTTTTCTTCATCCAGGGGCAATCAGGTGCCACAGTGGGAAGGCAGAACTGGGAGGGAGTCCCAGATGCTTCTTTCTCAAGTCCTACAAGATCCTTCCTTTTCATTTTTTCCACTCCCTAGATCCAGGGACAATTCCTTCAGCAACCACCTTTAGCTCCCAGCAACATTAACCAGGAACCTACCTCAGGGCCAAGTAAGGGACAGGGGAGATGTTCACCCTGCCATTATTTCCTTAAACAATAAAGCAAGAGCACCTCACGGAAAGCCTTGGATTCTGGCTTTGTACTCTGGCCTCCACAGTGAACAAGCCTTTATTAACTTCAGACTGATAGTGCCCTACACTGGCTTTCAGGTGAGGACTCTTGATATCCCAAGTCTGGCCTCCCATGTTTCATCAGTTTCTCAGGTAGGGTTCCAAGATGGGAGTCTGGAAAGGCTGCATCTAGCTGCTGCAAATGCTGGAATTCTGGAGCCCTACCCTCTGCGTAGGAAGAAGAAGGTCATACCTTAGTGCTGAGGACTGTGAACTCCCACTCCTGGAATCCTGGTTTCTTTACAGATCTTATTTTTCTTCTTCCTTTTGGGCATTCAGAATGTTGATTGCTGACTATTAACCAGGCCATATTAAACTTCAGAAGTCAAACTACACTACAGGCTGATTTAATGTTCTGAAAAGTTTGCTTCTCTACTCTCGTAATTCCAACAGCTTTAAAAAAGGGGTTTTAGATAACTCTTTTTTGTTAAAGAAAAATGAAAATAGATTCTTCTCTCATACAGTACATCCCAACCAGTTTCCCCTCCCTCCACTTGCCCAGCTATTCCCCATCTCCCCCAGACTCATCCCTCTCCATCTCCCCCTTCCCTCTCCATCTCCCTTCAGAAAAGAGCAGGCCTCCAGGAGACAACAATCAAACACAGCAAAGCAAAATACAGTCAGGCAAGGCAAAAGCCCCTCACTCTGAAGTTGGACAAAACAACCCAGCAGGAGAAAGAGTCTTAGGAGCAGGCAAGAGAGTCAGAGCCACGCCTGCTCCCATTGTTGGGGGTCCCACAAAAACACCAAGCTGGCAGCCACATCACATAGAGGACCTGGTGTAGCCCCATGCGGGCCCTGCGGTTGCTGCTCCAGTTCTCTGGGAGCCTGCGTGTGCCCTGCATAGTTGACTCCGTGGACCATGTTTTTGTGTCCTCCATTCTCTCTCCTACAATCTTTCTACTCCCTCTTCCCTAGGATTCCCCAAGCTCCAGGCAGTGGGAGGTTGGGGGAGGCTGATGGGGACTTCTGATTTAGACTCTCTCTCTGCACAATATCTGACTGTGGGTTTCTGCATCCACTCCCATCTACTGCCAGTGGCAGCCTCTCTGATATGACTGGATGAAGCACAGACCTATGAGTATAGCAGAATATCATAAAGAATCATTTCATCCATCTTATTTATTTTTTTACTTTTGCCAGTTGTGTTTGGTTCTACTTCTAGGTCTCTGGGCTATCCAGTCTCTGGTCCCTGGCCATCCAGACACTTTAAAGCATGGGGTCCTTCTTGTGGAGTGGGTCTCGAGTTCCTCGAGTTCAATCAGTCATTGCTTGGCCACTCCCAGAAGTTCTGTGCCACCATGACCCCAGTACATCTAGCAGGCAGGACAAATTGTATGTAGGTCAAACAATTTGTAGCTGGGTTGGTGTCTAGGTTTCTCTTTTGGTAGTCTGCAGTATACACCTTCCCACACCAAAGAGAATAGACTTGAGGGGTGAAGGCTTCATGCAGACACCAGCTTGACCTCTCTGTGTTCAATGAGCTGTGTGGAACTGTCCTTGGCAGTGGGGCCCAGCTGCCAGTTTGTGGAGAGCAAACTGTGTGGGGCCCCAAAACCATTCCCTGTGGCAAGAACAGGGGATGATTGTTGTTGTTGTTGTTTTGGCTTCTTAGCACTATTTAAAAGTGAAAAGCACATTTTGCACCCCAAGTGTGTATATGTGTGTAGTAAGCACTTGTCTGTGTGTGCCTGGGGAAGCCAGAGGTCAACCTTGGGTGTCCTTCCTCAATCACGCTCCACTTAATTTTTATCTCTTGAGATTAGGGTCTCTCATTGAACCTGGAGTTTGCCACTGATGCCAGCCTGATGGGCCAGCTGCTTCCTTGGGTCTGCCTGTCTCTGCCCTCCAAGGGCTTTTAGCAATATGCTACCAAGCCAGGTTTGTTCTATGGGTGCTGTGTTTCTGAACTCCTCTGGTCCTCATGGTTGAATCAACTGCACTTTGTATACAAAGCCTTCTCTACAGATCCTAGATATTATTGGGAAAGCTAATTGACGAAAGATGTACATTCAGGTCTTAAGAAACACACACACACACAAAGAAAAATTGTTTTCATTAAAAAAAGAAACATTAAGATTTTGAGGCACTTTTATTGTTTATTCTGTTTCTAAGGCTTACTGCTCGATCACACAGTTGAACACATGCACACACAAACACGGATACACATTCCTTCATGTCGTTTACGTTCAGGCAGCATATGGAGAGGATTTCCTACACCATGAAAGCATTTCAGTAAATAGATACGCGTTGCATGAACTCCGTGTCGCTGACACGTTAACAATGCAGAGACAATGGAAAACTAAAAGAACAAAGAGCCTTCACATCCCAGCCCACTTGTGATCTTTACAACCCAGGGTGGGATGTGGGGCTGTAAATATCTCCAAGTCCTAACTGAGGACCCATGGCTCAGAGACAGGAAGGAACTTAGGCTTGGTCAAGATCACAGGATCCGATGCCACTTACCAGCTATGTGGCCTTGGGGACAACAGTTTTTCGGAGATGTGTTGGTGCTGAAGCTTACTTCATCATAGTTGTTCTCCTTAAGAAAATGAACAAAAACCTCAGTGTTGAAAATGTGACTAAAACGCACGATCCCGTAAAGAAATGGCTAGGACTTCTCTCAGCATCTTGGGAGGATACTGTGCTGGACCAGTCCCTACAGTAAAGGTTCATGGACTTGAAAGGGAATCTCTGTTGGGATAAGGTACTTAGGTAATTTCCATCTGTAAAATGGGTACATGCAGAGTCTTTGACTCAGGGAAATTATAAGAATTAAACCTTACACTATATTGGAAGGCATTTATAAACTGTCTGGCACATCATACATGGGTAATAAATATTATCTGTGATTACTAAACATTGCCCAAAGTCATGTTGTTGTGGCTGGAGTCATTTGGACTGTTTCCTAGAGACTGAATTATTCGTGTATGTACTTAAGGAAATTATGCCTTCAAGGCGTATTCTGCCTGGCTCACTCATTCACCTAATAAGCAGGTATTGGGTTCCTGAGTAGATGCTATACACCGCAACACTCTGGTCTCTATAAATCCTCGCATCGCCTTCACTGAAGCAAAACACACTTATCCCCTCCTCTGTGAAGTCCTCCCAGGATCCAAGGTGGACTCACTATTTTGCACATTTGGACTATCTTATGTGCCCGGTCTGCACCAGAACAATGGCTCAGGAGAGAGTCCTTTCCCCACCCACTATCTTGATCATTTTGTCGCCATGCTTTTTTCATGCCCAGTCATGGGGACTGAAGTGAGCCTGCTTTCTTTCACACAGAGATTTGAATTTCTCTTGCCATCTCTTCAGTTTGCAAGACGTGTGTAAAATAGCTTTCGAGACCTCTGGAAACGAATGTAGGTTGTCTTATTGCTACTCGCTTGCTTTTGGGAGATAGCTTGTGCCTTTCATATCTTATAGCAACTGAAATGCTCACTGCTAGCCCATACCCTGCCACGCTTTTCTCTTGTAGAAATAAAAAACGTAATACGTCCACACGCAGAAGTCCTAGGGGAATGTGGCCTGTATCGGGAAAAGGATAAGCTCTGGGCTCCAACAGGAGCCTAGAATAACCTAACAGAAATGATGGGCTTAGCGGGTGTATTTAAAACCAGAAGTAGGCCTGGCATGTGGTGCTGATGTATTGACCTATAAGGCATCAACTGAAAATGAAATTTTCTGAGTTATGCCTATAAAAATATTCAAGGGTCTGAAAACACTCCGGTGCTTTGCTGTGTCGTACTGCATGCGAGCAGAGCCGGGCGGTGGCTGGGGGAAAGGCAGCAGCTAGCATCTTGTCATCCACAGAGTTCCCTTTGTCCTGTTCTGTTTGGTTAAGACAGCCCACTGGAAGCTGGATCCCGGCCTTTTCACAGTCAACGCGGAAGTCCAGCTGGGCACGGAGGCTGGATTTGTCAGAGGTTACAATGTCTATCACATAGGTCACCCTCTAATGTCCTCAGGAATGGATTCATGGCCGCTTCTCCAGAACCCTGACCTTCACGGGTTTCCCGAGACAGCCCCCAGTCTGGACCACCTGGACCTGTCAAGACTGGCCATGAATTCCTGAGGTCAGCCTTTCCACTTTCCTTTCATGGGGTGGGGCAAAACGTGTGATGTTGGCCACCGTTCACAGTTACAAGCAAGTGCGGTTCCCGCTTTCATCCAGCAGGGAAGAGTGACATTAAACATGTCACCTTGGTGAAGCATTGCATTCACCTTCCCGCTAATGAGCCAGAGTCCCCGGGGACTTCTGTGAAGAGCAAAATCCTCCAAATTTTCAGAAGTAACTCATCTGCAATCTTATTACAAGCAGGTTCCAGGGGAATAGAATTACGGCAGGCCAGCAAAAATCTACGAGCAAGCTCCCCGCTGCCAGTATCCTGAGGGACCTTCCACCCCACGCACAGGCATACTGTCATAATCTTTTGTTTGTTTGTTTGTTTTTTAAAGGAACCTCAGTGGACCCCAAAGGGAGACAAACGTGTTGTGTTGTCAAGGTGAAAATAGGCTCTCCCTAACTGCCTCTTTTTGTTGACTTTTACAAATCAGGGTCTCACGCTGTAGCCCAGACTGGTCCCAAACTCACTATACAGCCCAGGCTGGCCAAGAACTGGTTGAAACCCCCTACTTCAGCCTCTCAAGGGATGGGACGACAGGCCTCTAGGTCAGGTTCTCTTTTGCTTCCTGCCCTCATGCATGCCTCTTCTGTCACTCTTTCCAGGTAGAGCCATTTTGCTCCAGAAGGCAGTCTAGGCAAGGGTCCCCAAGTACACTCCCTCCTCATTCCCAAACCAATTTGACACTTGAGTTCTTAAGGAAGAATTCCGTACTGGAGTTCCAGGTCCCCGGACTCTACACCACCATCTTCTTACACCCTCCCCCTCCCGAAGCCGCGCGCCCCTCATGGAACTGCTCCTTTGAAGAAAAACACAGCCAGCTTGGGGGAAGCTGACGTAAACATCCTGAGGAAATAGCCACAGTAAAGCGGCTCCTCAGCCTCATTTCCCTAAGGAAATAATCAGCACCTCGGCCCCGAGACAGCTCCAGGTGAGCCGGTAAGCTCAGGTCACCGCAGCGCGCTTGGAAGTACGTACGGGAGCTTGCAGAATTGTCTAAAGTGCTACCATCTATTGTCAGGTCTCATGTTCAAAACCACCCAGGCATTGTGCAGGAGAGGTATTGTGGAAAAGCCGGAGTCCGGGGCGCCCCATTCCCTTTGTGGGTCTCTCGGATCCGCCCTGGGTCCCCGGGGTCGCCCCCAATGAGGCGGGGGGGGGGGACGGACGGACTCTCCAGTAAGCCGTTCTGTGGCGTAGACAAGTGGCCTAGGGGTTCTCGGCAGGCGTCCCTTCCGCCGAACCTTGGCAGGATTAGGAAAACCCCGGACTACTGACCAAACAGCCCGAGACAGGGCGCAGGGGCGAGGATAAACAGGCGGGCTCCCGGAACAAAGAAGGGAGAAGCGGACGCGCGCTGAGCCCGAAGGGGCGTCCACCCCCATCCCTCCCCGGAGGAAGGAAGGTGCGCGGAGGCCTGAACCCCGCCCCGGCCCGCCCCTCAGAACCTCCTTTCTTCTTGCTAGCGATCGGAGGCCGTCGGTGGAGGAGCCGGGAGGGGGCGCAGTTCGCCGCGATCTCCCGCTAGTCGGGTCCTACCCTTCCTCCGCCGCCACCCCCAACCCGGGAAGCGCACAAAGAGCGCGGGGCTGGAGCACACTCCTCCCCGGCCGAGCCCGGCTGTGCGGAGGGCGGGGCCGGCGCGCTCTAGGCTCCTCGCAGGCACTGCGCATGCCTGTCCGAGGGGAGGGGCGGGACCGGGAGCGGCGGGCGCGCACGCCCGCACCAGCCGCTGGCTCTGTAAGGTTGGCGACCAGGCAGTGGCCGCGCTCCGCTCGTGCGCGTCTGGGAGCCCGCGGGGTCTCAGTCCGCGCGCCAGGCGTGTGCGGAACCCGGGTGCAGAGCATTCCAGAGGTCACCGGTGGCGGTGCGGGTCAGGCCCCCGCGGCAGCCGGCTTCTGGTTTTGGCATCCGCTCCTCCGTCGGGGCCACTTGGGCGAAGTGCTACCCCGGGGGACCGAAATGTGGGCGCGCGCGCGAGTGGCAATGTGGGCGGGCGTGTCTTTTGTGTCGCGTGCGCTCCCGTGCAGGTGGGCAGCTCGCGTTCAGCAGTCACTATACCATGGGGCCCAGGACTTCGAGCTGGTTTCCGCGTCCTAATGTCGGGCCGCCCTCTTGTACAAATAGCGTACCGTCCACCTAGTGGTAGCGCCGGCTCCGGAGATGCTTTATTTGGGGGCAGTAACGGGACTTTCGAAGGACCGCTCTTTGGAGCCCGGCCGCTGGCATCACAATTGGGCGCCTTTTTTTTTCAGCCAGGAGAGGGGAAAGACTTGGGGACAGCAGTTGTCCTCGGCTGATAGGTACATATAAATGTCCCAAGCCAGCCAGTCCCGCATTAGACAACAAAGAGAGGCGTTCGCGGCGGCGGGGGAGGGGCGCGGCCGGGAGGAGGCCGGGGCGGGCTGCGGAGAGCTCGATGGGGGTGGTGCTGGCTCTCCGCTAGCCCAGCCCCGGCCTCCGCCCGCCCCCGGCCTGGCGCGCGCCAATCGCCTCCCCCAGCGATAGTGTCAGTAGCATTGTAGTGTCAGCTCCCGCCGGTGACGTTGCGCCTCCCTCGTCCCCCTCCGGAGCCGTCTGGCTGCAGAGGCTCAGTCAAGAGGCGGGTAGGAGAGGAGGAAAAAGCGCTGAGTGAGGGCGGGCGGGCGGGAGGGAGGGAGGGAGTGGAGGAGCCGGGGAGGGGCTCCTTAAAGAAACGCTGCTGTCGCTCGCCTGCTCGCTTTGCGCTCGGCATTGTGGCCAGCCAGCCGGGCACTCGGGGGGCACGCGTGGCCGCCGCTCAAGCTCTGCCCCCACCCCAACCGCCAGCAGATCTGGGGTGGGGACCCAGGCGGGGGCTCTTGCAGCCACTGCCCGGTGCGGACTGCGCGCAGCGACCCACTCCTCTCGGAGCCGAGAAACGAGCCACGGAGCCCTCCGCAGCCGACCGGCCTCCCCGCCCCTGACCACCCTCTTCCCGGCTGCCTTTGTGGTTGCAGCTTCTGGCTGCCGAGCGGAGAGCCGGCTGGGGCGCGGCGTGCACGGCGGAGCAATGCCCAGCTCGCTGTTTGCAGACCTGGAGCGCAACGGCAGCGGCGGCGGCGGGGGAGGCGGCGGCGGAGGAGGCGGCGGTGGCAGCGGCGGGGGAGAGACTCTGGATGACCAAAGAGCCCTGCAGCTTGCGCTCGACCAGCTCTCACTGTTGGGGCTGGACAGTGACGAGGGCGCCTCTCTGTACGACAGCGAGCCGCGCAAGAAGAGCGTGAACATGACCGAGTGCGTGCCGGTACCCAGTTCCGAACACGTCGCGGAGATCGTAGGGCGGCAAGGTGGGTCCGACAGGGATGGGGACTGGAGGGGTGTGTAGGATCTCGAGCCGCCGCCTCACTGTGAGGGCGGGTGCAAGATCTCGAGCTGTGGCGCGGGGGAGCCTTGAGGAGGGAGGAAGAGCCGCGCGCTGGGGCCGGCGCACCAGACAAAGAAAGTGCAGGCAGGCTGCCCTCCACAGCGGCGCCAGCGCCACGGCAGGATGCACTTTCTCCTGCTAAAATCACTGCCTTCTCCTCTAATGCTCCAGACTTAGTCCACCCTAGGAAAGATAATTTAAATATAAGATACTGGGGGAGGGGGGGTCTCTGGTGGTCCTTTGGGAAGGGGGAGGAGGGGAGAGCGTCCGATGGGAGGAGGATTCAGGATTTCTGCTAAGAGGAAAGGATTGGAGTCCAGAGAAGGAACAATGGGTCCCAGGACTGCCAGACCTTCAACCCCACCCCAAGCGCTCCAGCGCTTAGGAATTGCGGCTTCCCGGGAACCGCTTGGTATCTTCAAGGCAGTCAGCGCGCCCATTTGGTTCCCTGAAGCACCTCCCCAGATGACTTTTCTAGGGTTCTGGGGCTTAGCTTGGTGCGACTGCAGTCACCGGGAGAGGGCCAGGCAGCCAATGGGCTGTTCCTCGAGCGTTTCGCGGGTGGAACCCGCGGTCCAGCTCCTGGCGCGGTTCAGGGTCAGCTAGGGAGACGCCCCCTTTCTCCTGTCGCGTGTTCTGCTGTCCAGCTGCCTTGGGCGCGGGCTGTCCCGGGTCTCCGCGGTTACCCCGGGGATAATGGGCGTGTCTGTCTCTCTCTCCTACTCCCTCCCTTGCACCCTGGCTCCCAGGTTGTAAAATCAAAGCTTTGAGGGCGAAGACCAACACTTACATCAAGACCCCAGTTCGCGGGGAGGAGCCTGTCTTTGTTGTGACGGGCAGGAAGGAGGATGTGGCCATGGCTCGGAGGGAGATCATCTCCGCCGCGGAGCACTTCTCCATGATCCGAGCCTCTCGTAACAAGAACACAGCCCTCAACGGCGCTGTTCCCGGGCCGCCCAACCTGCCAGGACAGACCACTATTCAAGTGAGGGTGCCATATCGCGTGGTGGGGCTCGTGGTGGGGCCGAAGGGAGCCACGATCAAGCGCATTCAACAGCAGACACACACATATATTGTGACACCCAGCCGGGACAAGGAGCCCGTGTTCGAGGTGACTGGGATGCCAGAAAACGTGGATCGCGCTCGAGAGGAGATCGAGGCTCACATTGCGCTGCGCACCGGTGGCATCATCGAGCTGACAGATGAGAACGACTTCCATGCCAATGGCACAGACGTGGGCTTTGATCTACATCACGGGTCCGGCGGGTCCGGCCCCGGCAGCCTCTGGAGCAAACCCACTCCAAGCATTACTCCTACCCCTGGCCGCAAGCCCTTCTCCAGCTATCGCAATGACAGCTCCAGCTCGCTTGGCAGCGCATCTACAGACTCTTACTTCGGTGGTGGAACCAGCGGCAGCGCAGCTGCCACTTCACGCCTGGCGGATTACAGCCCTCCCAGCCCTGCGCTCAGCTTTGCCCACAATGGAAACAACAATAATAACGGCAATGGTTACACCTACACAGCGGGGGAAGCCTCGGTGCCTTCCCCGGATGGTGGTCCTGAGCTTCAGCCTGCTTTCGACCCAGCTCCCGCCCCACCACCTGGGACACCCCTTCTCTGGGCCCAGTTCGAGCGGTCGCCTGGAGGTGGATCTGCAGCCCCAGTATCCTCTTCCTGCTCTTCCTCGGCATCTTCATCTGCCTCGTCGTCCTCGGTGGTCTTTCCCGGGGGTGGCGCCAACAGCACACCCTCCAATGCCAACCTGGGGCTGCTGGTGCACCGCCGGCTGCACCCCGGCACCAGCTGCCCGCGTCTGTCTCCACCCTTACACATGGCCCCAGGAGCGGGAGAGCACCACCTGGCTCGGCGGGTGCGCAGCGACCCGGGCGGTGGAGGTCTGGCCTATGCCGCCTATGCTAATGGGCTAGGGGCGCAGCTCCCCGGTCTGCCTTCGTCGGACACTTCAGGCTCCTCCTCGTCCTCCAGCTCCTCCTCCAGCTCTTCCTCCTCTTCCTCGGGGCTGCGGCGCAAGGGCAGCCGCGACTGCTCTGTGTGCTTTGAGAGCGAAGTGATCGCCGCGCTGGTGCCCTGCGGCCACAACCTCTTCTGCATGGAGTGTGCCAACCGCATTTGTGAGAAAAGTGAGCCCGAGTGTCCCGTCTGCCACACCGCGGTCACTCAGGCCATCCGCATCTTTTCCTGAAGGCAGTGCGCGCGCGCGTGCGTGCACTGTGCAGGGAAGGAGGGTCCCCTCCCTAGACCCTCATTCCCTAGGGCCTACCTGCCCAGACGCTTCTGGTGCCCGCCTCTTTCCACCTCACCCTCCTCACTCTCAGAGATCCCAGAGGAGCTTGGAAAGCTGTAGTATCCGCTCATTTTTTAAATGTCATTTTTAAACAAAGGAACTTGCCAGGATCTCTGCATCAGGAGTACTGTAGCCTGGGAAGCCTCCGGCCACCTGAATTGCATGCTCTATAAATAATAGGAACGGCGACCTTCTAGTAACGATAGTTTTTACACTGTACTCAATAGGAAGCTCCCAAAAGAAGAAAACCCCACAAGTTTTCCATTTTCTTGAAGTAGGAGAAAAATGAACAGTAATTATGAAGATGATTAATAATTGTGCTATGGGATGTGTGGACTGTTTCGTGTGTTTCCCTTTGTGGGTGGGTTCCTACAGCGCTCGTTCCAGAACAGAAGTGGATCCTTTTTGAATGTTCACGGAAGGGCCAGGAGTTCTGTGCAGCCAGGACCCTGCAGCTTTATTAAAGTCAAAACTGTAACATATCTCTTATATATTAAAAAAAAAACCTTTAAAAGTTTTAAAGAGAAATTGCATTAATACAGATTGAAGTATTTTATTCTTTTTTTGACTTGAAAAATTATATTTCATATTGCAAAGATGTTTACAAGTATTTTAATTTAAGTTCAGTGAACTTTTTTGTAGCTGGGTTAAATCTTTTTATTTTTAGTATGGCCTTATGGCAAAGAACACTGTATTATTTTAATAATCACACAATTGTGACGGATTACAAACCATAAAATGTATAACGTTTTGAGCAGTATTCTGTTGGGATGGAGATTTTATAGGTTCAGACAAAATCTTCTAGATCTGCTTCACCCAGCATATTTTCTATTCAGTGATATAAAGCATATTTTATTCTATATTATTACAAAAACGGAAATGTATAAACGTGTCAAGAGGAACAGCTGGCGCTTTCTAACATTTGTACAAATAGAATTCAGTGCAAATTACAGACACTCTGTTGCACCGCTCTAGTTTTAGTGTTTCTATTTTAATACATTTGTTTACCACCTGTTTATGTATATGTAGGTGACGTTACTTGAGCTTAAATGTACTTTACTGAGCAAAGTTTAAAAAAAACAAAGTATATTTTATTTTATGATAAAGGGCCTTTAACCTCATGGTCAAATACTAATATTATATTTGCTGAGACAAGATTTGAAATTGTATCAAGAGTTTTATTTTTCTGACATTTAAAGTTCTACATAATAAAGGTAAACTTAAGTAATGGTGCTACTTCATTTTTTAAGTATTTCTATATAAATAAAACATTGAAGAATAAAAAGCAGTGTTGTGTGGTGACTTGATTCTTTTTTTTTTAAAGCCTCTTGGGGTGTAATGTTGAAAAGAAGCATTTTTAAGTGATAGGTTAAAATGCACAGCTTCCAAATATATCTTGAAATTTGTCAATAGAGCAGACTCCAGAGAGGAGGGGTAGGGTTTGGCTGGGTGGTTGGTCACAGGTGACAGCTTTGTTTTTTGTTTGTTTGTTTTTAGATTGCAAACAATTTACTAAACCAAGACCAGTTTCTCCATTAGCTGTTGCTGACATTGCTTAGGGACCATGATATTTTGGAGGTACTCAGAACATGGTCTGTTTATTTTTAAATTAGGAGACAAAGGGAAATGAAGTATTCAAAAGAAACGTTTACAGTTTCAGCCCACAAAAACCTGTTACATTTACCCAAGAGTGTTAAGAAAAAATGTAAAACACAAAGCTTAACAATTTGAAGATTGGAATCACCCAGCTCAGGGAAGTAATAGTGTTGTTCAGCTTGAGGCCCTCTAGGTATGGGAGTGGGGTATGTGGGAGGAAGGGGGGCTAGGCTGGGTGGAGGTGTTCAGGGATCCTTACTTGGCTTACTGGGAGGAAGTAAGTCTTGCTGAGGGCCTGCTCCTCAAGAAGGAAAGGCTGGAAACTCTTCTTGCAAAGGGCCTAGCAGGATTTTAGCTTGGGTCCTTATCAGGCTTCTTTGGGGTCAGGCTAATTGGTGTTGACAAGAGGCAAGTGTTAACTGTTTGTTGTTGCCTGAGGGAAGTTTCTGTTTGTTTTGGGCAGCAGCTCCACCTCTCTCCTTGCCCTGCGGCTCTGTCTGGGGAGGGACGGCTGCTTTTACTTCTGAACTTTGTTTCCTAAAGAACTCTGAGGAATGACCAGACCTTGCCCTGGGGAATATCCAGCCCGCTCCCTGACTGGGCTACCCCTGGAAAACTTGGAGCGGGAATTGGTGGGCCTGTGATCTAATCTTAACAGGTGAAGAGAAAGCTGTGATATATTGATTGTTCCTCTTGGCCCCTTTGTGTTGACATTTTGCTGTTAGGAGATGGAGCCCCTGCTTCCTCAGTTCCTGGTCTATTAGGTCTAAATGATGAGACGGACGAGCCTTCCCGTGGAAGGAGAGAAAGGAGTGGCCCTGCTTAGAGAATTTCTGGCTTTGTCTTCTGCTCTGGAAAGTTCCAGGCTTTGTTTACCTCTTTGCTTCTCCCTCAGGATTTAACCTAGACCTGGCAAAGATTGTCAGGCCTCAGCCCCCTTTCTTTTAGCTGTCTGGAAATGCCTAGAACAGAACCCGAATTCTTTATGCATTTCTAGTCTTTGGTATTTTAACTTTGTCCGCTTTAACACAATGAGTTCAGACGTCTTGATCGCTTCCCACCCCTGGTTGATGCACTGTTTGTTTACTTATGTCCCTTTTATTGGTGCTATAAACGTTAGTGCAAAAGACTTGGAAATAAATAAAGATATCTCCTGCCAAAATTCACTGGACCTGAAGTCTATACAAGACAAGAGACTACTTTATAGTTAGAACAGGCCTTAGGGACAGAACTCAAACAAGCTGAATTTGAGGCTATCTACTTGGGTGGCATGCGTGTCTTTGTGTTTCTGGTGCATATGTACACGTGTGTGCGTGTGTATGTATGTGTACATGTGTGTATGTGTACATGCGTGTACATGCATGTATAGAGCCTCAAACCCTCTCTACCTTATTTTTTCTGATTCAAGGTCTCACTGAATCTGGGGGCCAAGGAAAGTTCTCACCACATCAGCTGCCCCTCAAGCCCCAGAGATTTCATGGTGTCTGCCTCTCCAGTACTGAGATTATGTTAACGGCACACCTGGCATTTTATGTGGATGCGAGGATCTGAACTCAGGTTCTCGCCTGTACAGCAAGCACTTTACTGATTGAGCCCTCTCCCTGGCCCCTGCATGCACTTCTTTACAGAGAGAAGAGGATCTCTTTGTTGATAGGAACCAGGGAGAGGTGTTTTAGCACAGTGTGGCCTCGCAGGGCTCTCTAACGGGCTTTCCAGCACCAGCAGGAAATACACATTCCAGTGATCTTGCGGGACACTGGATTGTGGTACAAATTAAGCCTCTTGCTCCACTCTCCAGGTAACCATTGTGGACTATTAACTACAGGGGTGACAGTCTTCCATCTGGAAATCGGGTACCACATTTATATTCTCCAAACACCGCCAGCTTCTCTTTCTACTTCCACACTCTGAAATCTGTGTAATTTCACAGAAACACCGCATCACGTAGTAAGTTTCTCTCCCTTGAATGACTAGTCCTTGCTTTGTCTGTATAGAATACTGGTTCTCAACAAGGCTGTCTTTGAGACACACACACACACACACACCAATCTGGCTTCTCTTAGCTCGCTTTGGGTTATGATACAGTAGGTAGTTGGACTTGTGCTTTAGTACACAGAAGCTAGAAATTCCTGCTAACAGTCCTCAGTGTTCAGGATAGCCCCATGACCAAGAAGGCTTCAGTCGTGAGTCATCCCTGCTTCGTGGCTTTGCCCAGACACTGGGGCCTCCAGGCTGAACTGTGGACATTTGGGGATCACCTACTGTCCCAGGCAGCTGGAGTTATGTCTGGATCCCCCCCCCCCCCCGCCCCAGTAGAGCAGATCAAAGCAGATAGCTTATCACAGGTTACAGCCAAGGGGTTCTTTTTATTCATCAAAAAGTTGTAGATGGTACCCACTTAGTAGCAGTGTTTCAAACTGGTGGCTCAAAACTCTTTTTTTTTTTTTAAAGATTTTTATTTATTTATTTGTATACAGTGTTTTGCTGGCCAGAAGAGGGCTCCAGATCTCATTACAGAATTACAGATGGCTGTGATCCACCATGTAGGTACTGGGAACCGAACTCAGGACCTCTGGAAGAGCAGTCAATGCTCTTAACCTCTGAGCCATCTCTCCAGCCCTCAAAACTCTTTAAAAAATAATATTTGTGTTTCACAGATTTAAAAAAATTTAAATATTTTGTGTTTTTAAGAATTTTATACATGAGTACTATATTTACAACATTTTCACCCTTTCCTCTTCCCACCTTGAATTCTTCTGTATCTCTCCTCAAATTCATAATCTCCTTTTGTTACATATGTCTACACACACCCTACTGGGTCCCTTTGTTGATATGTACATGTGTTTAGGGCTGACCACTTGGGGTTGGATAGTCTATCAGGATTATTTCTTTGTGCATATGTGTGTGCGTGTGCATGCATGTGTGTGTTTGTGTATGTGTGCATGCGTGTATGTGTGTGTGTATCAGAGAGAGAGAGAGAGAGAGAGAGAGAGAGAGAGAGAGAGAGAGAGAGAGAGAGAGAGAGGTGTATGGTTGCCTGAAGAGGCCAGAAGAGGGCATCAGATGCCCTGAAGCTGGAGTTTCAGGCAGTGGTGAGCTGACTAATGTCGGGGTGCTGGGAATTGAACTTGGATTTTTCTGGAAGAGCGTCAAGCTCTCTTAATCACCATGGCATCTCTCCAGCCTCTAAAACACTTAATTTTTAGTAAAACTAAATTTATTGTTGATCTGGGTGTGGTGGCGCTTGCCTTTAATCCCAGCACTTGGGAGGCAGAGACAGGTGGATCTCTGTGAGTTCAAGGCCAGCCTGATCTGCAGAGCTAGTTCCAGAACAGCCACACCTAGATAATAGAGAGACCCTATCTCAAAACAACAAAAGATGTGTGTGTGTGTGTATGTGTGTGTGTGTGTGTGTGTGTTGTGTATGTGGGTCTGCATGGTGGCCAGATGGCAACTTTGTGAGGTTCTAAGGACCAGACTTAAGTCCCTAGGCTGCTGTGGCAAGTACCTTTTCCACTGAGCCAGTTCCCTGCCCCCAACTCACCCTTCTCCTGTGATCACCCAGGGCAGGTGGCAGCTAGACTTCAGTGTGCGCTTTCTCAGGGAGACTCAAGTGGTCCACCCACCGTGTCCCGAGCAGACTCAATCTTAGCTTTCTACTGCAGGCAAAGTTCTCTTTGTTGTCATGTTCCCTGTGGCCAGTGACAAAATCAATAGAAAAATGTCAAACTTCTCCCGGGCATGCCTTGAAGTCTTTCTCTTTTGTGTATTTTATGAGTTCCCCTTATTCCCCCAAAAATGTTCTTGGGGAAACTGCGAATGTCTGTAGTGAACTTAAGCCATGAACTGATGCAGAAATTTTATCACGGAGGTCTGATCTTTTCAATAAAGAGGGGCAAATTCACCCTTCCTAAAGAGTTTCAAGTCTGCTAGCCAGGCAGGCTAAGAGTAGTTACCTTGAAAACTCCATGGGTTTAAGGTAATTTGGGGAAAGATGAAAAGTATGCTGATTGCAGTCAGACACCCCCACCCCACCCTACCCCGTCCTACCCCACCCCATCCCCAACCCTCACCTCGAGAGGGACAGACTCTCACTATACAGCTCAAGCAGGTCTCAAACTCACTGGTCTGTCTTAGTTTCCCAGGATACAAGCCTAGGTTGGCGTATCTGATAGACGCTCTTCCTCTTGCTGGTAGCATGCATGAGGACTTCAATTCAGTCCCTAGACCTCACTTAAAAGTGCCGGGTGGACATGGTGGGACACTTGGAATTCCATGACTGGAGACCCAGAGACGGGTGGATCCTTGGGGCTCACTGGCCAGCCAGCCTGGCCTACTCTATAAGTTCCAGGGCAGCGAGACTTGAGATTGTCGTCTGGCCTCTCTACATATGGGCACACGTGAGCTTGCGTGGACATGTATATCCACATACACATGAAACAAAAGAGGGTCCTTCTGTTAGGGAATACAGGCCCTTCTCACATTAATTCAGCCCTGTTTTATTCCCTCTTTTCTGACCTTGCTTTACCAGTTTTTTAAAATGTTGGACACTTGGACTCCCCTGGAAGAGCCAAACTTGCTTTCTTAAAATCGGATGCTCTAGAGAAGTTAAGCATTCCTTCATTGGTCCAGACGATGCTGATGGTTTCTGCCACTTCTAAGTTTCTTCCTCTGACACAGGCTCTGTAGGCAGGGATGGGCCTGCTAGGTTTGGGTAAGGAAGCTGATGCAGAAAAGTCAGCTGTTTGGCTTCTCTAAGGCTACCCAGGCAGCACCAGAACTAGGTTGCCAACCACGGGGCCTTCTACATCCAAAGCTCCCATCTTTAGCAGCTTAGAAGTGTAGCTTTAATAAGTGGCGTTCTCAGAAAAAGTGAATGCTTGTTTGTCACAAAACAGCCAAGTGATGCTCAGCTAACTGCAGTAGCAGGGAACCAGCCGCTAGAGCGTCTCCAGGTCACAAGACAGGACCCCTGAACTCTAAGAGCACCTTGCTTCCAGGGCCTTTCTGGGCCCTGACATTTCTACCCACGCTTTGGTGATCAGCTGAAAAATTAAAGTTAAACTTATTCTGTAATATATTCTTTCAAGATTCAAAAAAAAAGTCACTGGAAAAAATTAAAATGAATAGAGAATTTGCTTTTTTTTTTTTTAAAGAAGCTCCTTAAAAATGCCATGGACTGATTTAGACAGAGTAAAAGATGCCAAGCTAGTGACGGAAAAGAGAAACACGGTCAGTCGTTTAGACGTTAGAATACCTAACTCTTGCCTGGATTTTCCCCTCTCCTATTGGTCCCATTGTTTTGTGCATTTATAGAGTTGTAGGATGTGGGCATGCTCTAAAAATGGCAAGTTGTGGCTCAGATTGTTCGTCTGTGGAAACAGAGGTGGGGTCTGTGTTAGTTCCTTTTTCTCCTCGCTGTGACGAGCCTGTGAGAGGAGAGTTGAGGAAGTGCTTGCCTGCCTCAGAGGCTGAAGAGGTACTACCCATCAGGGCTTGGACGGCATGGGCGCAGGAGCTCACACCTGGGACGTCAGGAAGTAGAGATGGGACAGGAGACTCTGAGGAGCTCTAACCCTCAAGCCCATCCCCCTCAGTGACCCACTTCCTCCAGCTAGGCCCCACCTTCAGAAGGTTCCACCAACTCCGAACAAGCTCTGTAAGCCCTCTTCTGGGTTTATAGAGTACCTTGTATCCTGTTGCCAAGGCCCTGTGACAGTTGCAAATTGACTTGTCCTTTCCCCCAACCAGGTTGAGACTATATTGAGAGCAGAGATCCTACCCTCCCATCTCGACCCACAGCGCCCCAGACAGCCTGGCTGCAGTGATGTTTGGCCTATAGTGAAAAGCATCTAAGCCTACATGCCCATCAGTAGGGGACAGACTCGTGGAGCTCAGTAACTTCTGCACAATAAGACTTTTTGAGCTGTTGCAATAACTGAGGCACCACTCCAGTGTCTCTGAAGGCAAAAGGCAAAGGAAGTGGATATGTTCGTCATTGTCTAAAAACACTTTGATATGTGCTTTGAAAGGTTCTAGAAGGCGATGATAGTAATCAGTTTTTATGGCGGCTCCGCACTCCCCTTGAATGCAGGTGGCACTTAGTGACTTGATTTTAGTGAGCAGAATATGTCCTCAGTGAGCAGATGCCACTTCTGGAGTGAAGCTACAAAAGCATTGTGACTTTTGGGCTTGGGCTTGATCTCTTCTCTCTCCTCCTCTTCCTCCTCCTCCTCCTCCTCCTCTCTTCCCCCCCCCCCTCTCTTGATAAGGCTCATGTAGTGAGAGTGGGCATGCCTCTAGCTGGGGCCATCAGAAATTGAGGCTCCCAGTAGTCTAGGAGGAACTGAAACTGACCAGCAACTCTGCCATGCTGGACCTTCAGGTAAAGCTGCAGCCCAGACCATCTTCTTGGCTGTACCCTAGTCACAGCCCTTAGCCAGAGATGTGAAGTTAATCAGCCACACTCTGATTCTGAGAGTTAACACATGCTTTTTGTTTGAAGCCTCTACATTTTGGGTAATTTTTTAAATGCAGAAATGGAAAACTAATGCACATGTGCAATTAATTGCCAAGCAAAGTCATCTTTGGATATGATAATCATACTAATATTCTAGTGATGCTAGAATACTGGAGATATCATTTGTAAGTATGTACCGTGGGAATTACTAAGGCTTACGTCGCTGGGTTGCTCTGCTGTGGAATGGGGGAGCGCTAGTAAGGCTCCTTTTAAAGTCTTCTGAAGAACATTTAGGATTATTCAAGCCATATGGCAAATGTTATGTATCTCTATAAATCCATGAATATACTATGATTTTACCATTTTATGTCCCCTTGACTTCTTATGCTTTTTTTTTTAATGGTGTGATTATAGGTGAAAAAGAATTGAATTTGGAAAGGAAGGCGTATAAACAGTGTTGGCCAATCTTACCTGAGCCAAATCTTCAACATCAAAGCACTTTGATGGACAACATATGTTTTGTTTGTGAGCTTAAGCTGAAACTTGAAGGGTCCATGCCCGAATCAAGGCAACAAAAGTGACAAAACAGTATTATTTAATTTTAAATAGGATTCATTATACTTTTCAAGATGCTGTTATACAAACAATCACAAGTAAACCCTGTGAGATGGGGAGCCCGATAGAGTCATTTTCCTAATTTGATGACATTACATCCTGCTTACACGTCACACCGTGCACAGAGTCATCCATAAAGGTATCTGGAGCCTGCATCTCTCTAGACCACACCCTGTGCACACAGAAAATTCGACTCTTCAAAACAGCAAGATGTGACTCCACTGAGTTCCGAGAATATTTTAGTAACGCTGCTTTATTTTTATTTTATGTGCATTGATATTTTGCCTGCATGGATGTCTGTGTGAGGGTGTCGGATCCTGGAGTTACAGACAGTTGTGTGTTGCCATGTGGGTGCTGGGGATTGAACCTGGGACCTCTGGATGAGCAGCCAGTGCTTATAACCACTGAGCCATCTCTCCAGCTAACACTGCTTTCTGAAAACATCCAAACTTACCAGCCCTGGGTTTAGAGCCCAGTAAAACCCACTGCTCATTAAGACTGGGCTGGAGTTCCCTTTTGTCCCTCGGATGACTCAGAAGGCACTGGAGTTCCTCCGGGTGAGCACCCCAGACAGTGGGAGCGGGGGTGTGCGTGCTCTCTTGAGCAAACTGAATGATGGGGCTGCCTACCACAGTTGCCTCTTTAGTGGCACATAGCGTAGCTGAGTTAATTCAAGCAAAACCCCGGTTTATGGATCCCCCTATTGCCCTCTCCACCCTGACCCTGAACTCTTTGCTCGGAGACTTCGGGAGAAATCGCTTTGTAGATTTCAGCCCCAGGTTTTTCAGCTGGGAAGTTAAAAGGATGGACTGTTTTATTGCTTTGTAAAAGAGTCCATGACAGGTAACCTGGAGGAGAAGGAAAAAAATTTATGTTTTGGGGTCTGCTCCGCCTTGAAATTCTCATTGAGTAATTTCTAACAAGGAGGCCTGGAAGTCTGCAATTGAGAAAGCTCTCTGTCAGCTGGGGTTGATTAAAGACACCATTGCAGCCTCTTCAGGCTGCGGTTAAAACAAATGAAGCAGGGGGAGAGATGGCTCAGCTGCTAAGAGCATTGGGTGCTCTTGCAGAGAAGAGGTCCTGCGGTTGATTCCCAGCAGCCAGCTCGCCTCGTTTTTTTTTTTTTTTTTTTGTTTGGTTTTTCGAGACAGGGTTTCTCTGTAGCTTTAGATCCTGTCCTGGAACTAGCTCTTGTAGACCAGGCTGGCCTCAAACTCACAGAGATCCACCTGCCTCTGCCTCCCGAGTACTGGGATTAAAGGCGTGCGCCACCACCACCCGGCTTCGTCACAATCTAATAACGACAGTTCCAACATTACCTAATGCTCTCTTCTCTCTTCCTCAGGGCACACAGACACACACGTAGGTAAAACATCCATATACATAAAAAAGAATGCAATAGCCTAGTTTACAGATAGTAATTTTCACAGATATTGAATACTCTTCAATATGTATTATTTGGAGAAAAAGCTTCAAGTTCATTGTGGTGTGTATGCTGTGCTAGGCTTGCATTAAAATTGTACGTGGAGATAAGTATCCAAGGAGGATTGATTACACATACAAAATGTACCCCTAGGAAGGGAGTCAGGGAGGTAGGGGTTGGAAGCCAGACATTTTTCCTTAATATCCTTTTTAACTAATGCATGTGTTTACAAAATGAAACAAAACAAAACAAATGATTCAGTCAGTGCGTATTCATCTGTTATAATCAATGTGCCACCCGAGGTGGGATGCTGCTGGGACAAACGGATGAGTGCTTGATGTGGGAGGTGGTGTATGCTGTGAATATGTCTTATTGCCATTGGCTAATTAAAAAGCTGCTTTTGGCCAATGGCTTAACAGAATATAGCCAGGCTGGAAGGGATATAGAAAGTAGGCAGCATAGAACTTTACTCGGTAAGGCACAGTCACGTGGTGATACACAGATTAATGGAGATGGGTTAGTTTAGGATATAAGAGTTAGCCAGAAACACGCTTAAGTTATTGGCCAAATGTTGGTTGCAATTAATATAATTTCTGTGTGATTATTTCGGTTCTGGGCAGCCGGGAACGAACAAGTGGCCTCCTGCCTACAAGTACTCTGTGGTTTCTGCTCAGTTTTTTTTTTTTTGGTTGAGGATATAAAAACTGCTTTAAAAATAAAGTGCTGGCCTTATAAAATGATTTACATGTTGGGCACAACCCATGTTATGGCTAGACAGAATGATCCATCAAGTTAAGCTTCCCCGTGAGATTTTTCCTTCTGCCTTCCCTAACTCTCTTCCTTTCCTGCGTTCCTCCTGCCTTCCCTCTTTTTTTTTCTCTCCCTCTTCCCTGTCCTTGGGTTTTGAAAGAGATTGCACAAGTGAACCACACCTGGCTCCCTGGCATAGGAGGTTCTTCTGTTTGTGTGTTGTTTTCATTGGTTGAATAAAGAGACTGCCTTGGCCTTTTGATAGGGCAGCCCTTGGATGGGCGGAGTAGACAGAACAGAATGCTGGGAAGAAGGGAAGTGTGGCAGATGCCATGCTTCTCCTGCCCAAGATGGATGCTGGTTAGACTCACACTGGTAAGCCACGACCTCATGGTGAACACAGATCAAGATCTGAGAGTTAGCCAATAAGAGGCTAGAGCTAATGGGCCAGGCAGTGTTTAAAAGAATACAGTTTCTGTGTAATTATTTTGGGGCTAAGCTAGCCGGGCAGTGGGACACAGCCTGCTTCTCTCCTACTACAGCTCCCCATAAAATCTGATGTGGGGGTGGCTTTGCAAAGCCTAAGTCTGGCAGATTCTTAGGACTCTGCCGCTGAGAATTCCAGGGGACCTGTAGACTGGAAGACAGACTTGAGAAAGGAGGCACCAGCGAGAATTTTGGGGTGTGGCTTGTGGGTATTGAGGACACTGTTTTCAAGTTGCTTCCTGACTATAACTTAAAGGCTGGGCTAGGGAGGGTATAGTAGGGGAGGTGAGAGAAACCTGAGACAGTGACCCAAGAGGTGGTTGGTGAAATGTCTACAGAGAGGAGAGAGGAGGAGGGAGGAGACGGAAGGAGCTGTTAGCGTTCCATTACTGTGACCAAACCTAGATACCTTCCGGGAGGTCAGATAGATGTCTGTTCTCAGTTCTAGAGAGAGGTTAGTCTTCTGTGGTGGGGAGGACTTGACCGAGCAGTGCAGCTCATACGATGGCCAGGAAGCATAGAGAAAGAGGAGATGGAAAGAAGCCAAGGGGGAGGCAACTCCGTGCTCTTCCAGAGAACCTGGATCTGATTCTCAGCACCCACACAGAGGCACGTAGTATCTGTTCTCTCCAGTCATAGGGCTCTGTCGCCCTCTTCTGGCCTCTACAGGACATTGCATGCACATAGTACATGAACATACACATAGGCAAAGTACCCATATTTACAAAATGAAAATAAGGAAAAATTTTTATTTTTTTACTTTTTTTAAAAATGTGCATTAGTGCTGGGCCTGCATGTATGTCTGTGTGAGTGTGTTGGGTCCTCTGAAACTAGAGTTACAATTGTGAATTGCCATGGGGGCCTGGGAACTGAACTTGAGTCTTCTGGACTTGCAGCCAGTGCTTTTAACTGTTGATCCATCTTTCCAGTCCCCGTGATTATTTTTTGATGTGTGCAGGTGTTTTGCCTGCATGCCTATCTGTGTACCACATGGGCACAATGCCCATGAAGACCAGTAGTGGGTGATAGAGCCCCTTGAGCTGGAGTTAGTAGACAGTTGGGACCTGCTGTGTGGGTGCTGGGAACTGAACCTGGGTTCTCTGGAAGAGAGAACTGCTGCTCTTAACCGCTGAGCCATCTCGCCAGTCCCAGAAGCTTTTAAAACAGAATCCAAGGCAAAGTAGAGTTACAGCCTACAGTCACTTACTCTCTCCAAGCAGGTACCATAGTGTTTACCTTCTAATAACGTCACGGCTGTATTATATGATTCTATCCAAGGATAAATACGATTATTAGGCTAGAGTCATCCCACGTCCTCCCAGTATTATATGATTCTATTTCTGGAAACATTGTGAGAGACACTCCCAGAGGCGTGCATCACTAATCTCCTAGGCACATCTCCATCTAATCAAATAGACAAGATCATTCACCACAGTACCTTGCAATGTATTGGGTTCAACTGTGAAATTGCTGATTTTGGTCCATTTGGACCTTCAGTGACCTCACAGAGTTGGCATTGTGAGGTAGCACAAGACAACTCTTGAACAGAGAAATCTGGCCTCTCAGGACCTTGATGGTTTAAGGCATAGCTGGGGAACAGCACTGAGGACAGCTGAGGTGGTGACATGCATGTGACATCAGGGATTTATACCTAGACGGGAGTCACAGAGAGCACACTTCTGCTTCTGGTTTCCTACACGTATCCAGTGCCTTTCCCGGAAGCCTCTCCCCGCCCCACCCAGGAAGTGTGTTGATTAAAGAAAATAGTAATAATAATAATACTCAAGTGGTGGCCTGGTGGGTGGGGTGCTTGGTGCTTGCTGAGGATCTGCAGAGGGACACATTTGATTTGGCTACAAATGGGCGCTTGAATGGAGTAGTCTTGAGAACGGTGCTATTATAGGGAAACAAAGCTGCAGGTTCTAGGCAGCACCTCTTTCCTGCAAAAGGGGCCAGGGCCCTAGGGAGTTGAGGGCCTTGGGCCAGAAGAGAGGGCAGCCGACTGGGAGGACGTGGGATGAGATGAGATGCTTGCCAGCTTCCCAGCATCTCAGGCCAGCAGCTCAAAGGGCCCCTCAGCTAATGCTGACATGGCTTCCTCGCTCTACCACCCTCTTAGTGAGCGTTGGGGCTGTGCAGGTAGTGGTTCTGTGCCTTTTGACAGATCTACAAGAGAATTTGCCTGACTTCTTTGCTGGAGTCAAAGCTGACTCTATCCAGGCCCTTGATTCATCAAGTCAAATTTTCTTTTCATTTGATAAGATAACCCTTTCGACTCTAAAGTGTAGAGACTTGAAGACACCAACAGCAAGACCCTGAGTCTTCCTGCTCCCATTTCCCCCAGACCGAGTGAGGACTTTTAACCTCTGTAAATAATGTACCTGCGGGCCAATTGCTTTCCCAAATGTGTTCCCCTCAGTGGGCTCCAGTTCCCCACAGTTTCCTTGACCTCCATTTCCTTCTCCTTTCTTTTCCATGACTCTCTTGATATTTCTGGTGATGTCCAGTACACAATTTAGAACATGTCCCAATTTGCTTTCTTCTACTGTAATAAAGACCACAATCTAAAGCAACTTGGAGAGGAAAGGGATTTTTAGTATACATACCCCAATCACAGCTGATCATTGAGGGGAGTCAGGGCAGAAACTCAAGGCAGGGAACCAAAGCAGAGGCCATGGAAGGGTAGCTGCTCATTGGCTTGTTCTCCATAGCCTGCTTACTTATAAGACAGGAGAACCTGCCCAGGGATGGCAATGCCTGTGGTGGGCTTGGCAGTCTGAAGGGGGCAACCCCTCAATTAAGGTACCTTATCTCAGATGACTCCAGCTTGTGTCGAGTTTACAAGAGAAACCAAATCAATCGGCCAAACAAACAAACAAAAAACTGCCACAAACCTGCATCCTGAGGAAGGGACTAAATGTCTATAAAGGTCTTGTGCCGTCTTAGTCAGGGAGCCTGTGTTGAATACATTGGAGAGGAATTATAGACTCCCAACTTCTCTCTGACTCTACAGATCATTTTCCCAGTGTGGGCAGCTTCTCATAGGATAATGTCTAGATGTTAATTTAGTCAATGTTGCTACCTCTTTTTCAAGGTTTCTCTTCTTAAAGAAAATAGGGATAAAATATTATAAGAGAGTTCTCAAGAGAACCAACCGGTAGTGCACCTAGGGGAATATATAGTCTGTGTAGAGAGGTTCAGAAAAGGAGAGGGATAATTCTCTCTGATATGAGGATTGGCTCATGTGATTATGGAAGGTAAGACCTCCTACGATGTGCCACCTGTGGACTGGCAACCTGGAAAAGCAATTCAATCTAAGAAGAAGATCCAACAGCAGAGAGAGTCAAAGGTGTAACTCTTAGTTGGAGGCTAAAGGCCCGGGAACCAGGTGAGCTTATGGTCTAGGTCTCAGTCTAAGGTTGAGGCCCAAGAAGCTAGGGTTCTAATGTCCAAGGGCAGGACAGGGTGGATGTCGTAACTCCAGAAGAAGGAAGATTTAGTCTTCTGCCCGTCGCTTCTGGGTGGAACTTTAGTGGGTTGGTGGCCCACCTTGGGAAGGTGAATCTTCCTCGTTCAACCTACAGTTCAGGAAACACATTCATAGATGCAGGTGGGAATGCTTGACTTCTCATCTGGAGTCCCTTGAGCCTATTCAAACTGACACCCCAAATAAGCCATCGCAAATAGAGGTAGCACACAACTGACTATTTGAACCATCGGGGGGTGCACAGTCCAGGGGCATTAGTTACATTTCTATTGTTCTATTGTGATCCCCACTATCTAGCTCTAACCTTTCCCTTCATTTCAGACAGAAACTTTGCATCCACTGAACAATGACTTCTGTTGTTGTGTGTGTGTGTGTGTGTGTCCTCAGTGGCTGCTGATAATTCCTATTCTTTATAGCCAGACTCGCATCCTGGGCCCGGGGTTGGTGCACCCTGATATCTACCCCATCTGTGACCTGCTGGAGAGCATGAAGGGACCAGTTCCGCCTCGCAGGATATCTGAGATGAGTTTCAGTGAGGGTCCGGTGATGTTGGTGCACCAGAGGCCTTGAACGTGACCAGTGACTCATTGCAATGAACCTTCTGTGGGTGAGGCTGCTTGGACAAATGGGGACACTGAGTGACAGACTGCAGCTCCCGTGGCACCGGGATAAATGGAGAGGTGTGGAGAAGATAGAGGAGCAAGGTGGGTTTGCTTGCTTTTTGTCTTTAATTGATTTTGGAGGGGGCACGTTGCAGGGGTGAGGGACTGGTAAGGAGGGACTAGGAGATGAGTGGGATTGGGGTGCATGATGTGAAATTCTCAAAGAAATTACCCCAATATTTATTAACATAATTGTGTTTAAAAAAGAATTTAGTTATTTTAAATCACATCCCTCTTTCAACTTCTTGTTACTCTGCTGACTAACAAGCATGAGAAAGCTGGTGGGGTATATTCTGTGCACACACCTGGTCAAGAGTCTGTAGCTCGAGGGTTCCCCAAATCCCTGTGTATTGAGGGTTTGGCCCTTGGGTTGGCGCTGCTGGAAGGTGGTGTGGCCTGTAAGAGGTCAGGTCTAGCCTGAGGTCGAAGGGGACTGGAGGATCCACTCTCTTCCTTATCTTCTCTTTGCCTCCTGGCTGCTGTGCTGTGATTTTCTGCCTCATCACAGGTTCTCAAGCCACAGGGCCAAGTGGGCACAAACATCCCTCATATCATCACTGAGGGCTTACAGGAGACTAACACATTTGATAATATTCTAAGCATGCTAAGAGATCAAACCGTGCTTCCCAGCTCTCCGAAGATGCTCACCCGAGAGCACTGTGGAGAACCTCTCTCTTCCCATATGCCTCAGGTGAGAGTCCTTGGCATCATCAAATATGCCGAGGATAACTTCAGGCCCAGGGAGAAGCTAGGCATGCGCCAGCCGAGGAGAGAGAGGCCTGGGGCAGATGCTTCCTGTTTTTCCAGCCCTCCCAGCAAACCGAGGCTCATGATTCCTTGTTATATGTCTTCCAGAATGGAGGGGCAATTCGTTTCTGTGACTGGAGACCTGACAGTCCTTGCCGAGGAAAAGAGGAAGGTTACCTATTTCATATCCCTGTGATATGCAACAGTATACAGTATGATACAGTGTGAGATAGCTACGGGTCCACCAGTCCTGCAGTCTTCCTCCCACCCACCCTAATGTGGTCTCAGTGACAATCAAATATAAGCCAAACTTTGCAAATAGTCTCGGTGATTTCAGACAGCCATTCAGTGAGCACTTGGGGATAGCGACTCAAATCCTATTTAGGCTTAATGAGCCGTTAAGAACACCAAACAGCCGAAGGGTTCTCCTGAATTTTACTTCAGAGTTCTTTGCAAGGAGCAGGGGAAGGTTTACCTCCTCCCTCACAAACTGGGAGCCCATTTCTTCCTTCGTGGTTGGACTTGTACACAGGCTAGTCCGTGGCCAGGGATTTCTAACCAGAACTCGTTTACATAAGATGGCACTCCACAACGATGTTTCCCAGCATCCTTTGCACCACCCTACACTCTAAATGCTACACACTTTGCTCTCATGAGCAGCTTCTCTGCTTGATTGGTTAATTCTGGAGATTGGCTGGACGCAAGCGTTTCAGGATTCTAAGCATTAGACAATTAATTAGGCTTTTCTGGAAGGGACTTCATTCTGACTCCCAAAAGTGATATGGGGTCTCCTATGAAGAACTCAAGAACTCAAGGAGGCTGGCAGTGAGCTGTTTGGCAATCTCAGTCTTACTGGGAAGAGGGTGCAGTCTTTGCGCAATAAATTCAAAGTCCACCCTGCCCCTTCCCATCATATATTCCACTGGCCCAGCTTCTCCTAAGATTCTGAAGTGATAGTTGACAAGCTTTTCTTCCTACGTGGAGGGGGATATAGATTTGAGGTTTTCATTTGTTTCTATCTCATCTTTGGAGTGGAACCAGTGGGTTATTACTGAGCTATTGAAACGAAACTTTTATGACAATAACGCATTGATGTGTGACTTAAATAAAAGAGCATTTATATTTAAAATAATATCGCTGATAGACTTATCATGAGCTCATCTGAGCGACTGATTGTTTTCCAACTGAACAAACACGGGCCGAGTCCAGGCATGGTCAGCTAGTTAGTATATTCTAGTAGTTGTTAATAAAATTACTTTCTTATTTCTATCTTATGGGTATGAATGTTTTCCTGCATGGACGTATGTACCACATAAGTACCCGGTGCCGTCGAAAGCCAGAAGAGAGCCTCAAATCCTCTGGAACTGGAGTCCCAGGTGTTTGCCACCATGTGAGAGATGGGAGCTAAATGAGGATCTTCTGCAAGAGCAGCGCTCATTCTAACCCGCTGTGCCAGCTCTCCAGCCCTGTTGGTTTTTTTCCTCTTAAGTGAACTGACCAGGGAGCCTGGGAGAGTCAAATGCATTCTCAGTACATGTATGTTACTGCTCACTGTGGTGTTCCGTGTGTTCGCTTCCCTATCAGTGCTTTGTGGGTTTTCTTCGTGTTTCTTTCTTGCATATTATTTAGGAACATTTTCTAATTCATTTTTTTTTATTAAAAACTTTGAAACAAAGTCTCCCATAGCCCAAGTTGGCCTTGAATGTTCTGTGGAGCTGAGAATGTCTTTGTAACTATGACCTTGGACTCTGGTTCTGCTGTCTCCGTCTCCTGTGTGCTGGAATTAAAGGCATATGGCCTCACACTCAGTTTGCTGTGGACCTGGGCATATAAAACAGAGCCTCCCCTGTGTTAGGCTAGCATTCAACCCACGGAGTTACAGCTCCAATATGGATTTTTGTTGTTGCTGTCATTGCTGTATTTTACACGGCATCTCAGGTAGCGGGGGGGGGGGGGGGAAGGAGGGAGGGGGCTGGCCTTGAACTCATGATGTAGTTGATGTGGATGATAGACTCCGGATCCTCCTTCCTACACCTTCCAAGCCCTGGGGTCGCAGGTGTGTGGCACCATGCCCAGCATATGTGGATCTTAAAATAGGGAAAGCGTCTTGAACATACTGTATAACTGAAGCTTCTCTATAAGGCAATATTTTGAGCATTTATTTGGTGTGTTTAAAGCTGTCCCCAGTGTCTGGTGTTTTAGTGTTCCTTGACAGATAGATTTTCTTTTTTATGACCTATTTTCAGCTACTGCTTGTTTCTTATTTATCTCTTTGTTTGTTTGTTTGTTTTTTCAAGATAGGGTGTCCTCTGCGTAACCACCCTGGCTGTCCTGGAACTAACTCTTGTATACCAGGTTGGCTTCGAACTCAGAGAGATCCACTTGCCTCTGCCTTCTGAGTGCTGGGATTAAAGGTGTCTGCCACCACGGCTTGGTGGTTATTTATATCTTATAAATTTATTTACAGACATTTATTTTGGGGGGGATAGTGTCTCATGTATTCCTAGCTGGCCTGGAACTTTCTATGCAGCCGAGGATGACCTTGATCTTCCTTCTCTTCTACAGAGACTGTAGGTGTGCACCACCCTGCCTGGTGCAGACAGCTGGCATTGAACCCAGGACTTCCTGGATGGTAGAGCAACCCTCTGCTTACCGAGCTGCCTCTCTTCTCCTGCACATATTTCTTTAGCCAGTGTTCCCACTGACAAATGCTTAAGCTTGTTTCTAAACTTAATTTTGAAAAAAAAATGCAATAAGCAAACCTTCAGAAATGTATTCACCTTCAAAAAGAGAGATTATAAACTTAATAGTTCTTAGTATTAATGTGTGTGAAAGCCAATAATGGAAAGTTTTAGTTAATCTTTCTAATTGTCCATTTTGAAATAAACAAGTGTATTGGGGATCTTTTTTTGATAGTCAATTCTTCTTCATAGATCTGGGTTGTGTTTGCTCCTAAATGCATAATTTGCCTAAAGACATAGAAACCGACCTCAGTGCACACAATCAAGAGAAACCAAAAATAAACAGTTTCAATTTGTATACAGTCCTACTGAAGACCAGGTCTTCAGTATGAAGACTCCAGTTCACAGTGGACAACTGTTTCTTGGAGAACAACCCTGTGAAGGATCGAGAGAAATGGATGCAGAAGCAGGTGGCAAGCTGGCAGGCTGTGACCCGGCTGGAACCTGGGAATGGGAGGGAGGGAAACAGGGATAAAAAGTTTCTGTAGCAAGGATTTCCCTTTAGAGGGCTCTGATGGAGGCAGGAGGGTTTGGTTCTTCTACCTCACCTGGGCTTATGTTCAGCCTAGGCATGGTCTGAGGAGAGAATGGGCTTCACATGCTTTCTAGAGAAGAGAGTGAAGTATGGTGACTGGATACTCAATGAAAACAAGGACGTGACCACTCCAAGGTGGTTAGTTAAGGAGAAGGGTTTTATTATAGTTCTGAGGGAGAGTTCAGCCAGAGGTATCTGGAAGGGTCCAGACTGAACATAAGCAGCAGAATAGATGGGGCCATGAGAGGAAAGAGTGAAGGAGAGACCGAGAGAGGAAGAGAAGAGAGAGGAGAGAAGCCAGGAGGAGCCAAGGACCAAGAGGTCAAGGAAGAGACTAGGACCAGGAGAGTCTATGGCCAAAATGGCTGGTTTGTATAGGAAACAGAAGCTCGGGGAAGGGAAGGAATGCCCAGCCCCTGGGCTGGAGAGGTTTAGGGTAGGGGACAGGGTGGGAAGTGCTAGGGAGCCACTGGTACTGAATGGGACTTGTCCTGGGTGGCAGATGACACCAGCATTAATACTTCTCATATAGCTATGTACCAATGACCATCTTGAAGCAAAAATGCTGGGATGGTATAGAAGACCTTGGGCCTCAGACATGGCAATGCAATTAACAGAACCTTACACCCTCTAGTAGAAGTGGAGAGGGTCGTGAGACCATCACCTGAGATTCCGGTCACCCTGTTCTTCTGCCACTGCCTCCCCTGGCCGCATGTCATTTTGGATGTGTGTGCGTGCGCGTGCTGATAAATGTATAAGAGGTAAAAGGTTACCTGAGAGTTTCTGAAAGATGGCATTCATGACCCAGTCAGCTCCCCAAGACCCCGCCCCTTAATGTCATCATGCCCCCCCTCTTCCCCCAGCACAGGATTTTGTTCAGAATTAAGTAGCAAACACAAGCCTGAGACACTGCCAGGGAGCAGCAGACCACAGCAGCCACAGTACAAACTCTGGAGGGATGTACAGCATTCAGATCTTAGTCATTTCTAATCTGTCCCAGAGAAGGCCGGCTGCTTTAGCTACTCCATCCAATCAAATGCTGATCTCACTAGGAGCCCTCACAAACACCCTGAAATAGCGTTTACTCTGCACACCGTGGGCTGCGAAGAAGTTGACTGAGAGAGTTAGCCACCTCAGGAGGGCACTGGATAAGGGTTAGACCCTCAAGAGAACGGGACAAAGGAAGCATGATGGGAGGGTGAGGAGGCCTTTCTGGGAAGCTTCTCTGTGCCCAGTTTATGTGTGGTCATACAAGAGCGTATTGCACAATCCGTGATAGGTAATTAGCCTGACTGTGGAGGCTTGAATGAGATGTCCCCGTAGGTCTGGGGCATACTTGATCCCCAGTTAGTAGCAGTTTGGGGAGGATTAGGAAGTTCAACCTTGATGGAGGAGGTGTGTCACTGGGAGGTGGGGGAGGCTTTGAGGTTTCCAGACTCCAATCGTTTTGGGGTTTGAGGCATGAGCTCTTGGCTACTCCTCCAGCTAACATGTCTGTTGATTGCTGCCGTGCTACCCTACAATGATGGATTCTTGACCTCCTGGACCCCTGAGCTCAGTGAGATGCTTTCTTTTATAAGTTGCCCCGTTCATGGTGTTTTCTCACAGTATGGTGGCTCACACCTTTAATCCCAGCTCCTGGGAGGTAGAGGCAGGCACACCCCGCTGCTCCCGTCCCCCCATCCCTCAGCCTGCACCACAGTCAGGTACACAGGCTTTCTCCGTACAGTTTTCCTTTCGAGTTTCCTGAGCCCTGTGTTGGCCTGACAAACGGGCTGTTGGCATCACAGTCTTCAGATGAAACAGATGCCAACGATTTGACTTCACTCTAGAGGTTAATCGGAACCACAGAACTTTGACTTGAGAGGAGCGTGCTTAGAGAAAGGCCAATCCAGCATTTTCAAGTCTACAGATAAGCCTGCCCTAACCCAGGGAGGGGAATGCCTCTGCACCAGGAGACCCAGGAAAAGATTCAACAGGAAGACAAGATTTGGTCTTGGTCTTTAAATAAATTTGCTGATGTAAGATGCCACTTTGAACAGGTCACCATTTCCTCTGCCTAAACCACAGCAGCGCTAAAGAGACCTGCATCGTCCTCCATTGAGATAAAGCTGCATGGTTAAGGTTTAGTCAAATAACATTGTTCTAAGTGCGGAAGGACAGCTTCGTTCTCATCCATCAAACCTGAAAACAATTTAAGCTGATAACCTCTCTCCACACGCAACATATACAGACACGCTACAACATAAGCAAGCGTGTGTGTCTTAAGATGGGCAAAGTATTGCTATTGGCTATTATTTCATTGGTCTGTGTGGGACTGAGGACATGCTCTTCAATTACTTGGGCTCTAAAACTTGAAAAAGGAGAAGGGTACGTGGGTGAGGGCTGGCGGAAGTTGATGGGATTTCATGGACTGCCAAGATGGATCTTTGAGACCAAAACCTTTAATGAGTCGAGCCTAGTGGTGCACGCCTTTAACCCCAGCACTTGGGAGGCAGAGGCAGGCAGTTCTCTGTGAGTTCAAGAACAACCTGTTCTACAGAGTGAGTTCCAGCCAGAGGGAGGGAAACAAACAAACAAACTATTGTGGAATGTTGTTTCCTACTCTGTGAAGATGTGCCATGTGATTGGTTTAATAAAAAGCTGAATGACCAATAGTTGGCAGGAGGTATATATAGTAGGTACTTCTGGACAGAAAGAGCTGTCACCAGAGTCACCAGCCAGATACAGAGAGATAGAGAGAGCAAGACATGCAGGAAGAGAGGTAAAAGCCACGAGTCACATGGCAACACGTAGATGAATAGAAATTGGTTAGTTTATGTTACAAGAGCTAGTGGGACAAGCCTAAGCTATAGGCTGAACTTTCATAATTAATAATAAGCCTCCATGTCATTTTTTTTTGTGTGAATTGTCAGCCCAAAAAGTCTGTCTACAACAAGCAACAAAAAAACCTTTAATTACAGGTTTCCCAGCCTCTCTACTTTGGGTAATTCTTGGCTCCGGAGCTACTCTGTACATTGTGAGATGCTTAGCAGCATGTTGCCAGCAGCCTCCTGTCTGCCCAGCCTGACACACAAGAATGTCCCTTCTGGACACTGCCAGATAGTAGTCTCCGGATGAGAGATGACTCCTGGCTTGGAGTCTGCCTTAGGTTGTAGACCAGAAAGGAGACGTAGAGAGCTCTTGAGATTTCTGTTTGTGGAAGAGGAAGAATATTCTTGTTTGGCTCCTCCAGACAAACTCTCCAGGCCCCAGGAAGTTCAGTGAGTAGCTGAGAAGGGAGTGTCCTAGAGGCTAGCGGACTGGACCTGTGGGAGATCAGAGAAGGGAGTGGAGAACTCTACAGTGAGGGACAACCTAAATGGAAGTGGAGCCGTGTGTCCACTGAAGAAACTGTTTCCCATTCTAAATCATTGCTCTTTCAGGGAACAGTGACATTGGCTCTCCAGTCAGCGTAGTTCACAAGAGGCCCTGGCCAGTGGCAATGAGATTTTGAGGATGAGACGGAATCCGAAAGAGCCAAGCCTGCGGCTGACGGAGAGGACAGGCCCTGGGCAGTGACCCTGGCTGGAAGGGCATATTTCTGTTGGTGGTTTCTTTGGCTGGGCCTCCTGCCAAGAGAGACAAGCTTGCAAAGAAGAAAACATGTTGAGTCCTGCAAAGAGCAGTTGGGGGAACAGAGACAGCAGCTGCAGGGGCTGGCAACAGCTGGACAGACTGCTAACAAGCAGGCTTGAAGGAGGAAAAGCCAAGGAGTCCTGGGCTCTCAAGATGAGAGGAAATAACGCCTTCCAACCAAGGGTAAGGCTCTTCAAGTGTGAAAGGAAATAATCTGGGGGACATTATATTTCTTCTTCAAGGATCCCCATTAGAAGCAACTGAATCTGTTATGCACTCTCGCTCCTGATTGGTCAGCAAGACAGTTCTTAGGAGCTGGTGTTCTACTTCAGAACAGCTAGCCTCAGAAGGGGACCTTGGAGGGACCACTTAGATCCAGAAGAAGAGCCGTCAGAACCAGGGCCTTGCCTGGAAAGCAAACCCATCATCCCTGGAGCAAAAGCCTCAGTGTTGCCATGGGGAGGAGCGATTTTGGTGCAAGATGAGCATATGTGAGAGACTTGGGAACATCAGGAGTTTGTGTATGTGTTCATGCATGTTTGCTTTTATGTATACACATGTATATGTGCAGGTATGCAGATGTGTCCTTCTGTGTATGTATTTGTGCAGGTGTTTATGTGTGCATAGGAGTGCATGCGCGTACGCCTGCATATGTGCACATGTGTGTGTATAGGCAACATTGCTTACTCCTATGTTTTGCAGTATGAAGACCCAGAACAATCACTGGAACATAAGAAAACCTTATTGGGTAGGAGGAATAGGCTCCTATCCCTTCACCCAGATGCCGCCATGTTCCCCTTCTCTACAGCTTGCTGTCAGGGAGTAGAGTGTGTCTCCACTTAGGAGATCTCTTAGTTTATGAAGAAATTTGAGGTCATAGAGTCCAAAGCAATTCTTCCGCCTGAAAGATATTTATTTTTTTATTGAGCTCCCTTGACCATTCTTACAGTAGAAAAATATCCATTAAGATTTTAATCTCCGGCTGGATGCCCAATGGCCTGTAACAGAGACCTGCTGACTGTGGGCAGGGGACTGCCTAGAATAGAGCAGGAACCTCCTGTAGGAAAATTCCCTGGGCTGAGGTCTGGAAGGAGGGGGTGCATGAGACTTCCTGTTCCCATTGCCCAGCACAGAGAATGGCAGAGAGAACACAGCATATGCTTGTAGATTGATCAGATGAATTTATTAATTAGAGGCTTGAATGCCTCTCCACACACTGGAACCCCACTGGGCTCCATCAGTGTTCCCTGCACTGGCTTCCACAGTCGCTGGATTCATGTGACAGACAACACAGGGCTGGAAGTGGCAGGGGTGGCCCTAGCGGCCCTTTGATGACAGCTCTGATTCTGGTCAGTCTTGGGTCACTGAGGCCCAAGTGTCCAGAGTACAGAGTACCTTAAAGGCCAAGATCACATCCAGAGGTGCATCAATGGGCCTGGCCAGTCATTGGTAAAGTCAGGGGAAAGCCAGGAGTGGTGGCGCTTGCCTTTAATCTCTGACTTTACAGAGAGAGTTCCAGGCCAGCCAGGGCTGTTACACAGGGAAACTGTTTTGAAAGCAAGCAAGCAAGCAACCAACCAACCAACCAAGCCAAGGGAGGGTGCCAGTAGAACAGGAACGAAGGGGGTATGTCCTTACAAGGATATTGCCTTTAGAACGTGGTCCATCAGTCCAGATGGGACCAGCTTTAACAAAGGAACTCAAGGAGCTTATGAGATAGGAAGGGTTCTGAAGGGCTTATCTGACTTTGAACAAAAAATGATCATATTTGAGGTTTCCTCTCTTCATCTGGAATAGATTAACTCATGTTGAGATGTGCTGTGGGGGACAGACAGAGCAAGCTGTGCCTGAAGGAACAGGAGGCAGGGGCGGGTGGGTTGGTTAGTGGGACAGGGCAGCCATTGGTTCTTAGAGAAGGCAGTAGAGAGGTGTATTCCTTTCAGCTGGCTCCAGCCTCACAGGCAGGCACTGAAGGCCCAGATAAGAGCTGTCAGAAGCACTAAACATTCTGGAACCTTCAGCCTCAGTGCCCAGGCCTCGAGAGTAGATTGACATGGGTCAGGGATGGCACTCTGAGAGTCTAGCAGTTTCGAATGAGTACAGAGGTCATGAGCACAGGGTAATCGCACACACAGACATCTGCCACTGTCAGACTTGAACTTGTTGACTAGGGAGAGAGGAGGGTCAGTAAGAAATGTCTGGACGCCTAGTAGCACAGAGAGCCATTTCTGGCATGAACAGATGCTCCCCTGAGACAGAAGCCGCCTAAGCAGCCTGTAGTCCGAACACTCCCCTTTCCCCCCACTGAAAGTTTTCAGTCAAAAACAAGAGCTTCCATCTCCTATAGAAAATAAAACCCAGGGCCCAGCAGGAAAGGAATGCGAGCAAAGTTGTTGCAGAGACCCTAATGCTCCCCCCCACCCCCAGTTCACAGCCGATTTCACACCTTGCATAGCAGGCTCATTTACACATGGCAAATGCTTAACGCATATTTAAGGGAAAATGGTCTCAAATGGTCTTTAATGATTTGGGCTCTTTGGGAACTGGAGGTGTGCTCCACCGCTTAGTGCGTGTATTTCCTCTTCTTTTGGGAATTTAGTTAGATTGTGTTTCCAAATTCTCGTCTTCTCCCCCTTGGCGAGACAGGGTTTCTCTGTGTAACAGCCTTTGCTCTCTGGTTTGCTAGAGAGTGGAACTCACTCTCTAGCCCAGGCTGGTCTTTAACTCACTGAGATTCTCCTACTTTAATCCAAATGCTGGGATTAAAGTAGGTGTGTGCCACCATTGCCAGGCTCCCAGTTGCTCTTGGGAAGAATGTAATCATGTGATGGCTTTCCTGCCAGTGCCAGGGGAAGGAAAGTGTTTTGCTTTTGGTCTTGCCTCCTGTATACTCCTCTTGAATTCGTGTTCCAGTTTTGAAGATGGTGAAGTTCTGACATGGAGGAGTTCTGAGGCCCTTCACTGTCTCTGGGGGTGGGGGTGGGGAAGAGCAGTTTGCTTTAGAGAAATGCGCCACAGGTGCATTTTCCCAAGATGCGTGGGACACGAACAGTTCACATATCAGGTAGTCTCAGAGGTGGCGACACTTGTGTGTCCTAGATGAGATGGCTTGGGGCTGGGACCCGAGTCTCAACATAAAATTCACTAATGTTTCGTGTATTTCCGACACACGTAGCCGGAAGGGAATTTTACACAGCAGATCTATCATACCTGTGGTCTGACTACAACCCATCCCTTAAGGCCAGGAGTAGATTTTTACCTCTGTGGCATCTTCTTGGAACTCAGTTAGGTTTGAACTCTGGAGTATTTTGGGTTTTAGGATATTCAAGCAAGGAAATGTCCAACTATATTTTGTGATATTGCTGAGATCTCATGATCTATCTGTTATGTCACAGCTAACACTAACCAATTCAGACACTGGCACCTGGTAACTTCCAGTAAGATGCCTCTACAGCAACAATCCCTAAGTACTGTGTATGACATTCGGTTGCTTCCCTAAAGAAGTCGTGAGAAAAATCAAAGCTGTCGACAATGGAAAGAGGAAGACCCATGTTAAACAGTGGCAAGGCATTTAGTAATCTGTCAGCTTCAATCATTTCAAAGGAGTTATACACCTGACAAACAGCGGGCTTGGTAAAGACTCCCTGGCATTTTGTCCTGCTTTATGTCTTATGAGAAACAGACACACTGATAAAATGGTGGTGGACCAGTTTCCAAGCGTCAATGGAAGAGAATACTATAGAGAAAAGTCAAGGCTTTAAACCGGTGGTTCTCAACCTGTGGGTCAAGACAGCTTTGTGTGTGTGTGTGTGTGTGTGTGTGTTGGGGGGGATTGGGCAGACTTTCCACAGAGGTCGAGTACCAGACATCCTGCACCTCAGATATTTACATATTCATAACAGTAGCAATATTACAGTTATGAAGTAGCAATGACAATAATTTTGTGGTTGGGGTTCAGCACGATGTGAGGAACTGTGTTAAAGGGTCAAAGCATTAAAAAGGCTCAGAACCACTTCTTTAGACAAAGGGCTGTGAAGGGTTAGCTCTAAAGCACCGTGCAGTACTGGGGTCAGGAGGGGAGTAACCATGGGACCTCAAGTAGAGAGATGGAATGGAGCTGAGGAGCAAGGGGAAAAACCAGACTTGAGAATTATACCCAGGGAAGAGTTTAGAGGATGGGACCAACTGGGAGAAAGTATTTCAAGAAGCTGTTATGTTTTTGAAAGAATCTAATTGCCAAGGAAATCGGTAGCAGATGTTTTAAGTTTCTGATTGAGGCTTAAAACAATGTCTGCCTCTCAATCATTGCACAAGCGAGAGGAAGGCTCCCAGAAAGTTATCTTCATCCGTGTCCACTCCAACAGTGACACAGAGGGAGATGGTCAAAACACACCTTCCAGGGGCCTTATTGGTGACCATGAGTAAAATGATGGTGTTTCCCCTAAACGGCGGTGCTCTAGGGAGGGGACTTTCTTTTGGGGTCATGTGGGAATAGGTTTCATCACTTGCTTTGGGTCAGTGAGGCTGGGGGAGGGGTGTGGAGGGGATGCAACACCCAGGGCTACCCACTCAAGAGGGGAATCCTAACGTTTTAAAGCAGTGTGTCTACTAATGACCCATGTGTTGACCCCGTAGAGTTTATGTTGGGGTTGCTAACGGGAGCATGGGGGAAGGGTTGTATATAAGGAACAGGAATGACTCAAGGGCAGCTGTGTCACAGAAAAGCCCTCCCCCTCCGTGGGTGACAACTCAGGAGAGCTGAGGCAGCTGGATAGTCTAGACTCCTCCCTGCAGCTGGTCTGGTCAGTCCCCCTAACCCCCAACAGTCATTTACCCCCCTTTTAGTCTGCTGGGGAGGGATGGTGGAAAATCTCTCAAGTCCCTGTGCTCCCAGACACGTGAGTTTTTGTTTATCAGCTGGTTTTCTTAGCTTCTGCCTCCTTCCCAGAGAGAATATTTCTCCTCGGAGGGAGATGCCATACAACGTCGGGGTCTGCAGTTCTCCTTCACGAACGAGACTCTTATTGGGGGTTTGTGCCCTGCCTCGTTCGTGTGCACAGAGTGGATAGTCCTCCCTTCTCAGTTAACTGGTTTCCAAACCCCTGCAACCCCCATCTCCCCACCCCAATGCTGTGGCTGGCATCTTGTTTCATATGCAACACAATGGGAGAATAATTTGATGTCCAGAGAAACCAGCCTTAGTACATACCACCTACCTCCCCTTTCTGTGGACATCAGGTTGCCCCGCCCACAAACGTGTCTGAGGTTTAAGAGAACTGAATATGTCTGAAGGTCAAAGGTTCCGTAATAAAATCTTGTGCCCCAAGGTTCTCCCTTCCCCGCTGTTCATCTTAGATGTGATGAAGAAGGCAGAGTCACAGGGTGGAAGGACCTCGGAAGTCACCCGGAAGAATGCCACCCAATGCCCTGAGCGTTCTTGGAGACTTCATATGAGAGATAATTATCTATTTGTTTCTGCACTGGCATGGGGGATTCATCTGACTTAGTACCTTGTCATTTCAGCTAATGGAGCTTGAGAGGGTCCCTGTATGTTGTTGCTTGTTCCCAAGTGAGTCTCAGAGGCAGCATCACTATATTTGCAAAAACCTTTCTTGCTTGCATTTATTTACGTGTGTGCCTGTGCACAGGTGCCATGATGTGCATGCGTATATTGCCCGGAGGACCACTTTCAGGAGTCCATTCTCTTTTTTGTATCATTGGGTTCCGGGGATCAAGCTCAGGTCACCAGGTTTGTTGGCAGCAAGTGCCTTTACACGCTCAGCCATCTTGTCAGCCGGAAGCACCATCCCTTTCACTCCCTGTTCTATTAACTTGTAGAGACGTGGGAAACTCGCTTGTCAGAGAACTGAGAGGCTTGGCTGGAGCCATTGCTGTGGAAGCTTTTTCTTGGCTGTGACTTGCAGCCCAGTTTATTCATTTGTCACATTAGGGTGTTAATAAGTGACCTGGCTGTTTTACTGGGTAAGTGTTTAAAGCAGATGAGGGAAGATCTGTCAAGCTGTGTTAAGGCTTTAGAAGCAACCGTATAATTCTTCGGGCTTCTTTTTCTTAGTAATGAGGGTGTGTGTGTGTGTGTGTGTGTGTGTGTGTATGTGATATGTGTGTGTGCAGATCTGTTCATATGTGTAAAGGCCCACATGTATGTGTAGTGAATGTGGAGGTCAGAAGTCAATGTTGGATGTCTTCCTTAACACTGTGCACAGGGTGTCTCACCGAACATGGAGTTTACAGATTTAGCCAGGCTGCCTGGCAAGCGAGTCTCTGGGATCCTCCTGTCTCTACCTTCCCAGTTCTGGGATTACAGCAGCACGCTATTTGGCTTAACATTTTTTTTAATTAATTTTTTTATACAGTGTATTTTGATTATATTCTTTCCTCTTCCCCATCTCCTCCAAGATCTACCCTGCCTCCCTACTTACCCAACTTCATGTTCTCTTTCCCCTGCTCTTGAAGGCCACACAAAACAAAAAAACAAAAAAAAAGGCCAACATAAACAAAGAAACAACAGCAGCAAAAGCAATCAGATAACTTTCTCTCTCACACACACCTGCACATAAAGCACTCATACGCTACATGCACACACCATACACACACACCAGACACATACATACACTGCACATACAGAACCCACATACATACACACACCACACACACCAGACACACACACCAGACACACACACCAGACACACACACATGCACACACACACCAGACACACACACCAGACACACACACCAGACACACACACATGCACACACACACCAGACACACACATGCACACACACACCAGACACACACACATGCACACACACACCAGACACACACATGCACACACACACCAGACACACACACATGCACACACACACCAGACACACACACTGCACACACACACACCAGACACACACACATGCGCACACACACATACACACACACACACCAGACACACACACACACACACACACACACACACACACACACACACACACACACACGGGGCCTGCCCTGGAGTCACACCTGGCTTTTTTTTTTTTTTTTTTGTGACGGGGGTTCCTGGGATTGAACACGTGTCTTATGCTTTCAAGGCAGGGACTTTACTGATTGTCCACCTGCTCAGCTCCAAGAATGAGTACTTTGGGGATGTACACAATGCCGCTTTACGTTTAAGCACGACGGAAAAATGCTCAGTCTCCTTTAGACTTAGGTTTTTTCATCCATAACTGAGAGATGAGCTCATTCCTTCTCCCTCTCCTCCACCCCCACCTCTCTGTTCTCTCCAGAGGCGGATTACATTACGAGGAGTCAATGCAACAACAACAGACAATGTGTCTAGTGGACTCACGACCAATAAAAGCCGCAAGGGCCAGTCTGCTCACGGACACACGTGGTCTCTCCCTGTCCTGCTCTTCATGGAGCCCGCCTTACATGTGTAGAGAAGATTAGAGACCCTTCTGCATCAAAGTCAGTTGGATCTGAAAGGGAGCGCTTGGGGTCCACCTCTTCTCCCATAGTCTTCCTTCCTGTTGGCTTCGCTGTCTCCCGCTCCAGCAGTCCCTGGTCCTCACAGACCTCTTCCCACTTCCTGTTGTTCCGCCCCGTCTGACTCTTGCTTTCCTTTCTATGACCAGGTTACTACCTCTCTCTACCTTATCTACTCGTTCCTTTCCGTGAAGCTCCCACCTTGCCTTGCGTCTTACTCTGTTCCCACATTTCCCCTTCCTTATTTTCATCTTGTGCTTTTGGGGCACAAGCCCATCTCTTTGAAATATTCCACCCCTTGGTGCTCTGGATATGACGTTGGTTACGATGTCCATTCGCTTCTGGGTTTTCCAGAAAGGAGCCCTGTGCCTCAGTGGGAGACTCAGCCTGACTGATGCGGGGGCCAGCAGAAGTGCTTAGAGATGCTGTTTTACTTCTGGTAGGTCAATAGGGGACTTGGCCCAAAGGGACTTGACAGAAGGAGAGAGACAGGGCTGTTAATGATCAATTTTTCTAAGAGCCTTAAGGAATACATCACTTGGGTTTAAATACAGAGCTGGCAGGATGAAGCTGTCCCTTAAGGAGAGGTTCACGTTCGTTTTGTTCTTCTGGGATGTAGGGCGGGGAGGGGAGTAAAAAACCCAAAGCAAAACAAAGCCCTTTTACTAATCCGCGAAAGGAAAAGTCCATTTTGTCCATGACAGTTCTTTCTGTGTCCTGTTGCACACAATTGGCTAACACCACCGAAGGCCCCATCACTTGAAGACAGGGTGAACAGGATAAAGCCTTTTGCTCTCAGTAACCCGCCGTCTGTTTTATGAATTTGATTGCAATTAAATTTAATTACCAGAGTATTCTAGTGTCACACTTTGATCCGCCTAGAGAAATTAAGAAGTTTTCTCCCATATGTTTTGAGATTCAGGGAAGCCTGGTTGGTCATAAGTAGAGAAAGCCACGCCCAGTTTCTTCTGCTCTTAAGTTGTGGTTAAGGTCCTGTTTTCTTTCTTGCAGTGCGTCACAATTCCTGGTAACACTGCAGCTTTATCACACACTTTGTCTAACTCACTCCACTCCTCGCTCGTTTTCAATGAAAATCCCAAACGCGGAAAAGGGTGGGAGTCTGCCTCTGGGGAGGGATCATCTAAGAGCCGCGGACACAGGCAGAGTTTTGGTCAAGTGCAGCACAGAGTGGATTAGGGTGACAGAGGATCCGGTTGGGAAAAATACAGACGAAGATACCCTGGCCCAGGGGGCAGGAGGATGGCATGCAGGGGAGAAGGGAAAGCCGTCCTGGGCACGCCTTTTCCCATTGGAGTGTCAGCAACTGCTAACAGCTGAGCTGCGCCCTGCCCTGCCTCTCTTTGTCAGCAGCCCTGGGTGGAGCCAAAGCTCAGCTCTCCTGAGTGTTTGGAAGGGAGAGTGGGCTCTTACTTAGCGAACTTCCCTATGGCTAGACCATGAACTAAGTGAAGGCAGGAGGTATTGAAATCTGCCACCACCGTATCATCTGTGTCTTGCTTGCTACATAATATAGACTTAAAATAGGCACTTAAAGGACTCCACATGAAATCACTACATTTATAATGTATGTTTATGCCAATGACCTATGTTGACATGACGATGTATATTATATCAACAATTTCCACTATTCTCTCTCAGCCTGTCACATTAATGTCGTAAACGGTCACCCCCTTCTTGCTTTGTTGGGTTGGAGCTGCTGTTTTCTGGGCTTTAGTCCTTCCCACCAGTCAGTTCTCTGCACCTCTAAGGATACTGATCTACCAAACACACACACACATTGTCATACACCGCCCAGAATCACTGACAGAAGCATTACCCCTATATCTAACTCCCTTTCGGGTGATCTAGTGTGGCTGTTTGAATGAGAATGTCCCCCACAGGCTCGCCTGCTGGAATACTTGATCTCCATTTGGTGGTGCTGTTTGGGGAAGGCAAGGGGCTGTGACCTTGCTGGAGGAAGTATGTCACTGGAGACTGGCTTGCAGGTTTAAAGACTCCCACTGGTTTCAACCTGTTCTCTCTGCTTTATGTTTGAGATTCAAGGTGTGAGTTCTCAGCTTCCTGGGACTCTCACCATGCCTGTCACTTGGTGCCATGTTTCACTTCCGCCATCAAGTTCCCCCAGAAATGTAGGCAAAATCAACTCTCTATTCCTTGAGTTGTTTTTTGTCTTAGTGTTTTGTCAGGTCAGCAAAAAAGTTACTGATACATCTATTCTCCTTCCTCCTGAAGGCAGGATTTGTAGTTTTCTTCTTCTTCCTCATTCTCTTTATCCTCCATCTCATTCTCCTTGTTCTCCTCTTCCTCCTCGCCCTCCTTTTCTTCCATTTTCCCCCTCCCCCTTCCTCCTCTTCCCTTTCCTCCTCCTCCTCCTCTTCTTTTTCTTCTTGTCTTCTTCCTCCTCCTCTTCTTTGTCTTCTTCCTCCTCTCCCTTTGTCTCCTCTTCCTCCTCATCTTCTTGCTCTTCCTCCTCTTCATTTTGCTTTCTGAACTGTCACAGTGATATGTTGAGGGTGAGGGTCACTTTTCAGTCATCTTACCTCAGCACTCTGTGGGGACTTTCAGTTGGAAGGGTGCTGTTTCCCTCTAGTGGGGGAGGGGGAACTTTCTTCCACCTTTGAAAGGGTGACTCTTGTTCGAATACAACTTTCTGGAATCTACACCGTGAGTGTTTGGTCTTCTAGGCTTGGACCATAAAGCAGTGAGAGCATCTCACTTTCTTTTCCTATCCTTCTGTTGAAAATTCAAAGTGAGTTTTGGCAGTCATCTATTTGGTATGATGAAGTTTGCTGTGTGCTGATTGGTTGCTGCTTTGCGTCAGCTCAACCAGAGTAGAAAAGAGCGGCAGGAATGTCTGGTGCTTGTCCTTAGTAAAGTGATAAAAGGACCTTGAGAACTTGCTTGTCAGCACAGATTGTAGCTTCTGCTGCACCCCCAGCTGTTACTTAATGTCCCACCCTGGAGACTATTCTGGAATGTCCTGGCGTGGGGTCAAGGACAGGTTCAGTTGCTGAGTTTGTGCAAACTGAAGTTAAGGCTCCGCATCTCAGAACCTTGTAACCAAAGCAAAAGAAAAGAAATTTGGAGATGTGGTAGCGTTGAGTGGCGGCCAAGATGAGGCAACTGGATGCCAAAAAAAGATATAATAAGAAAAAAGTAGGCCAGTACGTCTGCTGAGGCCAACATAAGATCATTCTTATTGGGGACAATGTTTATAGAGAATATAGCCATATTCTTTCTCAATACAGCAAGCATTTTTTTTTAAATGTGCATTTGGTGATGGTGGGGCAGTCTGAGGGATAGCAGATGACCTGGAACTGGAATTACAGCAGTTGTGAGCTGCGTGGTGTGGGTCCTGGGAATTGATCTCAGGTCTGTGGCAAGAATAGTATGTGCTATTAACCTCTGAGCCATCTCTCCAACCACAAGCCCACCTTCTTACTCTCTTTGTTTTTGAGACAAGGTCTTGAAGCAAGCTTTCTCACTGGGACTGTCAGCTTGCATGGCACTGGAGGCTGGTTCCAGTACAGTGCCTCTGTACACCAAGCACCAGCCTGCCTGAGAGACTGTGGGACTACGAAGCCTTGTCCAGAACTTCGTTAGCTCTCTCAGGCCCTGTTTGGACATTTGAGTCCTGCCTTTCTCCTTGGGACCGCCACCCTGCAAATAACAGCACAGAGATTTCTTATTAATTATGAAAGTTTGCTTCTTAGCTGAGGCTTGTCTCAATTAGCTCTTATAGCTTAAATTAATCCATTTATATTAATCTATATTCTGCCACAGGGTGTTACCTCTCTTCCATCTTGCACCTCCCATTCCCTCTCTGTGTCTGACTGGTGACTCCACCTTTCTTCTTCCCAGAGTTCTCTCTCTGCCTGAAAGTCCCACCTATACCTCCTGCCTAGCTATTGGTTGTTTTATTACACCAATCACTGTATGAACACATTTTCATACAGCATGCAAATGTGCTACAACAGGGTCTCTCTGCATAGCCCTGACTATCCTGGAACTCGCTCTGTCATTGAGGGACAATTGGGGGTGAGTGGGAGATTTCCGGTCAGCGTAGGAAGAGATGGTTTAGATGTTGTATACTTGTTCTCTGACTTCCGTGTGATGGAAGTTGGTCTCCAGGGTGGTAGTGTAGGAAGATGGTGTGGAACCTGCTGGGGAACCTTAAGCTAAGTACTGTCATCAGAAGGGGTTCCGGGGTTCTCATAGGGCTCCTGGGTAGTTTTTCTGACCTCAGCCTGCCTTTCTGTCTGTCTAGCTTGCAATTTGCTTTTCCCCTCCGTGCAATGTGTATCTATTTTAAAGGCTCCCGCCAGGGCCATCAAGACACCACCAAGTCTCTAGAGCAGTGAGTTATAGCAGCCTATTTTCTTAATAGTTATCCAGCCTCAAATTTTCACCACAGTAATAAGAATGCGTGAATACAGCTCCCAAAGCGACAGCAGGATGAAGCCAAATCACGTGCGCAGGGGACCGTTCTGCTGGAAGGGATGAGCAGGAGGGAAGATGGAGAGGTGGAGAAAAAAGGTAAACTGTAGCTGGGTGGGTAGACAATATTCTTCCCAGAGCTGGAGGTGAGGTTCTCAGCGAGAAGAGGAGGCCAGCTGAAGATGGAATGCTGGCGAGCAGGAGACGAGAGACCAAACTGTTCGCGTCACCTTCTGGCCCCGGTGAGAGGCTGTGATCAGATCTTTTTGCCCACTTCGGTTTTATTTTTTCTTCAAACCTCATTGCATTCAGCATCAGCGCTCCCACAGTGGATAATGTTCAGCTTCGAGTGACTCTGATCTGCTAAGTGAAAGGAGAGAGAAGAAATGAGGCAGGGAGACCCGGAGGCAGATTCTGGGAGACCTCACTGTGATGAGATGTTATTAAATGTGGTAGTTTTACAGGATCCAAACAGCCTTTTGAAATATTTACTTATTTATTTTAGTGTGTGTGTGTGTGTGTGTGTGTGTGTGTGTGTGTGAGAGAGAGAGAGAGAGAGAGAGAGAGAGCGAGAGCGAGAGAGAGAGCGAGCATGCTTGAGTGCTTGGGTATATGCATGAGCACCACGTGTTTAGGAGGCCCCAGGTGTCAGAGGAAGGAATTGAATCCTTTGGAACTAGAATTATAGGCGGTTGTGAACCACCAAATGGGTCAGGAATGAACCCAAGTCTTCTGCAAGAGGAGCACATGCTCCCAACTGCCAAGCTGTGTCCCCAGCCTTTTCATGGAGATGCTGACTGAATGCGTCACAAAGAGCGATGTATGTGATCGTCCTCCGGTTTCCATTCTATTCTTGTTAAGCCCTGCTGCCAAGGGAGAGAAACCCAGAGAGTAAGACCCATTGGCTAAAGCAGTCTGTGAGGACAAAGAGGAGGATGGGCCAGAGGGGACGTGTACAACTGGCACTTTCTCATGGAGAGGCTGGTGGGTGACATTTCTACTCACCAAGTGAGACTTTTGACACCTGGAAGCCATCATAAACAGTGCTTGTTCTATGAAGCTATACTTCCAGGATGGGAGGAGCTTGGCTGGAGAGGAAATACAGGGTCCGATGGTTGAGACATAACTAACAGGCAGCCACGCTCTCCCCAACACCTCATCAGGGCTGCCTGACTCACCTCTGAGATTTGAACCTGGAAGACAAGCTTCCAGTAACAGTTAAAACAGAAAAAAACAAAAATCATCTTCTTCCCCCTTTTCCTCTTCCTCCTTTTCTCCTTCAAAGCAAGGTCTTATGTAGCTCAGGTACTGACGGCATTGCTGGAGATTTAATGATAAGCATATAATTATTCCTGGTACTTGAGACTTGTTGAGGAGGGTACAGAACTTTTTATATTACAGGGCCCAAAATTGAGACTCACGTTGTAACACCCGTCTCTCAGGACCCTCGGGGAGGTTTGAAGAGCAGGCCTAGGAGGGACCTTTGGAAGCAGGCGTCAGAGGAGCCCGACAGTGCTCCTACAAAGCCAGCTCCTTTTCGGTTTTGTTCTCATTCAGATGCCACCACCCCATTTCTCACCTGTGCATCCTGGCAGAGAACCCCCTTTGCTGTCACCCTGAAAGGACAGCATTAGTCCAAGGGCTCCCAGCTCCAGGGGCTTGTGTCCTCTGGTCCACCTCTTTCTGGTCACACGACTTTCAGCATCTTCATTTCTAAAGTGTGGGTGATATCAGTGCCCTCCCTTACCTCTCTAGTGACTTTGGGAAATGAGACAGCATTTTCAAATGTCCTCACCTGACTCTAACGCGACAGCAGAGCACACAGTGGACAGGCTGAGAGACGGGACGCGGCAGTGGAGCAGAACGAGTGACCGTCCTGGACAGGGAGTGGGTGGCCGGGGCAGCAAACACACTTCATGAATGTCATATTAGCAAGTGTAGGCTTTGGAGCTGGGGGTGGGGTGGCTCAGTGGTAGAGTGCTTGCTGATGAGGAACTACATTTGACCTCCTGGACGAAGGTAAAAGACAGTCCCGGGCTGGCAGTTTACACTTGAAATCCCAGCACTGGAGGGAGATGAAAGAAGGAGCCTAAGCCAGTCAGCCAGGCTAGCCTACTTGGTAAGTTTCATGTAGAACCTGTGTTAAAAATGAGGTGGACAGGGCCCGCACCATATCTGAGGGCGATCTTGACACACATGTACACTCGCTCATGCACAAATCTACAAAGAAGCGTGGAGTTTGGATATCGTCAGGATTACAATCCAGGTATGTGGTTTCCCACTTTATAGAGGTTGGTTTTTAAGAGCATAAACTGAGAAGAAGAGACCATGGATCAGGGCATCCCAGGGAAAATGGTGTCATGTCTGTCCTGGGATTTGTAAAGCCACGCTCTCCTGGTGATGGGCTGCCTTTAACAGCCTCCAGCAGTGAGGGCTGAAGAGAGGAGAATCTGCGTTCAAGTTGAGGCTCTGTGATGGCGACAGTTGATCTTGTTTGTCTACTTAACTGGTTCGAAAAATGCAAGGGAAAGTAGCAAAGCAAAACATATTCCTGGGCATGTCTGTAAGTCCTTTCAGAGAAAACGAGGGTGGGCCGGTGAACTCAGCAGGGAAGGGCCCTGTATGTGGGCAGCATAATCCAGATGCTGGGGGACAGAGTGGAAGGAAGGGCGGAAGTCAGGGCAAGCTCATGTCACGCTTCAGCAGATGCAAATCTTGAGGCTGTCTGTGGGTGTCTAGCCTCTGAATCTCCAACTTTTGAATGTACGCTTGCACCAGATTCTCTCTGGGGGCGTTTCAGGCTCACAGCCGTGGTCTGGAACGGTGTCATTGCCCTTTCTGACTCTAAGGCTTCTGTCTTGATGGATTGAGAAGCTAATGTGTTCCCAGATCCCCATCTGGCAGATGGCCCTCGTGAGAATAGTCAGCCTCCGGTAGCGGAAGCTAACCCAATAAATTCCTGACTATAGCTACATAAACCCATATACATATTCTATGTGTTTCATAATTCTTTGGGAAAGGTCAATTAATGCAAGATCTTTGTCTTAGGCTTTGGGAACTCAGTTGTCTACACCAGCAGACATGTATGTACTTTCCTTACTTGTGAACCTTGGGTCATAGTTATAATTTGCTCAGGAGATAGTACATGTGACATCTTAAAATAAATTACAGTTGTGGTACAGATGTTAACGATGCCATCTAGAAGTTTTCCTGATGCTTCTTGAATCTATGCATTTATTCAGTTGATGTAAATATTCCCTGAGATTGACCTGCCTTTTCCAAGGTACAAGAAAGGCTTCCCATGACCTCTTAGGCTATAGTAAAAAATGTCTGCATTAAGTAACTGTGTTTGCCCACATATAAGGGGTGTATCCACAAGTTACTCACATACAAGCTGTTAGAGACAGCCCATCAATTCATTGCCAACACAATCAATTGTCAATCATCTATTTATATAGATGGAAAGTTCTAGAGAAGATGGGAAAATGAAGAGAGAGGCCTTAGTGGAGTCGGTGAATGAGTGCTCAACTTGGAAAGAATGTATCTGGAAATGATATTTGATATACTATAAACTGATTTCTTTGTAATTCCAGTCAAGAGTTTCGATCTAAAGAAGGCTAATTTTGTTTCTTAGAGAATCTAAGAGGTAGTGTCATTGAAGTCCAGCATTAGGGGCAGGGGTTTGTCTATATTCTACTGAGGTTTAGGCAATCTGACCTTTATTTAAGATACCTGTGGTGGGTGCTGATTTCTCTGCTAGAACAATCAATGTTCCAGATGTAAGAGCTTAGCTTCTAATTAAACACGGGGCCTTGGGGACCTTCTAGTCAACTGTGGATTCAAGGTGTTTAGAAATCTCGGGTTTTTACTCACTATAGTTTTCTGCCAGAAAAATGATAGTCACCGTTTCTCTGCGGTAGTTAGCTTCCCAAGTCCTTAGGCTAAAATATTTCCCCTCTTTCTTCCTATGTGATTATTAATACCTAACACATGACATGCAGTAGGTGAGACAAAAGCCTCACAGCCAGGAAAAGGAGGATTACTGCCGCTCCCAGTAGTTAGACATCCTGGACATACCCGTAAAAGCCTCTGCATGCGACACATACCATTAAAATGAGGATTCAAGTAGCTAAGAACATTTATTGTTCCTGCAGAGGACCTGAGTTTTTTCCCCAAAACCCACATAGCAGCTCACTGTCATCTGTAACTCCAGTTTCAGGGGCTCCTAAGCCCTCTTCCAACCTTAGTGAGCTCCAGGCACATACTTGGTTTGTATACATATATGCAGATAAAACTCTCATGTTCAGAAAAAAAAAAAAACAAGGACCCAAGTTCAGTCCTCAGCACCCACATACAATAATCTGGGAGTTCTGGCATTTTTCATCCCAGGGTTGGAGAGGCGGCAGCAACAGAATCCCTGGGACTTTCTGGCCATCCAGCCTAGTCAAACCTGTGAGCTCCAGGTCCTTTGAAAGATATGTCTCCAAAACACAAGGTGGATAGCACCTGAGGAGAGAACTCATAAGGCTGTCTGTCCTCTGGATTACACACACACATGCAAGTGCATACGCACATACATGAGCATGCACACACATGCACGCACTCAGCTACTCATGGCAGAAATCACCTACTTAAGACCTTCTCATGAGGCCTGGTTAGGTCATGAAAAAAACACAAAGCGCCACATTGGATCGGCAGCATGTGGAAGTCTTAACAGTTCACTACCAAATTGGTCTGTCTCAGGCAATGGCAAATTGGCATAGTTTTGTGGGTCTAGCCTGTGGCCCACACGTTGCATGTGTCTCGGCCCAAAACAACACTGAAAGCTTCTTAAAGTATTCTGAGGACTTTTGTGTGTGAGTTTGTTTTTTTTTATGTAATTTGATTGCCTAGTATGGCATGCATATTTTCTTTGTAGATGTCAATGCCATGTTGCAAAGTCAAAAGGTTGGACGTGTCTGTAAGAAGCAGGAAAGCACAGCATCATTTCAATAGCTGCAGGGAAAAACCTTGTGAAAGCTTAAACGTGGGCTCCTGGTAAGTACTGAAGAAACTGGGAATAGAAGGAGACTTTTTTTTTTAATGTGTTAAAGATTATGAATAAAACACTAAGTGCAAGGATGAATAAGATACAATTCTTGTTCCCACAAAGCTCAGTCTGGAGACAGATACAGAAGCAGGAATAGCTATGAGCCATGACATTATTTTAAAAGTCCTCTGAGCAGAGAAGAAAATATGGGAAACATTGGTGAAGCCAGTCACCACATGCTAATTTCCCTTTATATAATAATAGAGCTCAAAGATTCCTCTCCATAATCCAACAAAGCCACCTTCTGCTCTCGCCGTCCCATTTTATCTGTAGTTACGTCTTGCAGGAGAGTTGCTAAAGGCTCTGTTAAAATCCCAGATCCGCTCTGAGGACGCCACTTCCTAGGCTTTGTGACATTTCCACTCAGATTTAAAACAATCTGATGACATTTTTTGACCAGACATTAAACTAAAAATTCTTTTCTTGTTAAAAAGTATGATTGTGTAGGTATACCAGATCATTGTCTTAAACCTCGCTGAACTTCAAGGAAGACAGAGGCTCATGAAAAGGGAGAGAAGCGGAGGTAAAGTCTTAAATGGAGGGAGAGGGATGGGAAAGTCTTAAATGGGGGGAGAGGGAATTCAAGATGAAGGTGGGGGGAAGGGCATCTAATGTGCCTTCAGCAGTGAAGATCATGGTAGGTGTGGGGGTTACTCTCCATTGCTGCTTGACTGGATTTGGAAATCACCCAGGAGGTACACCTCTGGGAATAACTGTGAAGTCATCTTCAGAGAGGAGGAACTAATAGGGGAGACTTGGTGGCTCCATGTGCTGGTGGCCAGGACTGATGTCAAAGGAAGGAAAAGGCGAGTTGGGTACCAGCCTCCATCTCTCTCTTCTTCCTGACTGAAGATGCAGCAGGACCAGCCACTTCATGCTCCAACCCCTGCTCACTTACTCCCCTGCCGTGCTGGACTGCACCCTCCATCCATAGCCAAACTAAATTCCTCAAGTGGCTTCTGTCAGACATTCAGCCCCAGAAACAATCAGTTAATTAGTATAGCAGCATGGTTCTGCTTTAATTAAATCGATAAGGACAGATGCCAACATCTCCATCATGTTCCCCAGACTTTGTATCAGTCTCTGGAGTACTGTCCTCACTCAGTGAGGTTTAGGGACAGGTCTCTCGAGCACATTACTTGAAAATAACACATGGAAGCTATCCGAGCACCTTTAAGTTTTATGGTTTCAGTTAAATAATCTCATTGTATTTTCCAAAATATCAACTGTGCTTGGGGAGCTGAGAAGATTCAGAAGATTGTCTTCATAAAACAAGACACTAAAATGCTCTTGAAGGACAAGGCACCCATGGAGATAGGATGTTTGTAACACACGTGACTGACAATGTCCCAGTCTCTAAAATACATTAAAAACTCATTCAAACCAGTTGGAGAGACAAAAGAAATACCCTGCATGCAGCTTGGAAGTCTTGCACCTCATTAGTCACTGGGGAAATAAAAATTACAACCACAATGTAAAACCACACACGCAGCCACCGGGGCGACAGAAGTGCGAAAACTTCGCAGCCTTAATGACGGTACGGGAGCTCAAACGCTTGCTACGCATGGGAGTGAGAACGCATTGAACTACTGGGGAGAACATGCTGCCAGTGTTTAGCCAAGATGTGCATGTGCAGACGGCGTAACTCACAGGAACCCAACAGAAATGTGGCACATATGTGAACCAAATGACATGCGTGGGGTGGTTCATGGGAGCCTTCTTCATAGGACCTCCGGATAAAAAGTGTAGATGCCCATCGCCGGTGGGATCAATCAATAAATAAACTAAGCCTGTTGTCACACAATGTGACATCCTAGAAGTAGTCTCAAAACGTGGACTTGGGACCGGAAGCACCACGCCACCTGTACTCCTGTCAGAGACACCAATGTTTGAGTCTTTTCAGATTCATGAACCGGAAACTGTGTGGATGGGGTTTAGCGACATTTTGACACATGTTAAAGATTGAGAACAGAGTTTCTCAATGAATTAAAGCTTCAGTCGACAATATGAATGAATCTCACAAACATGTACTGTCTCGATAACTCAAGGGGACCAACATGAATTTTGAAGTGCCCCATGGTGGGATGGTTCATAGTCAGCCACACCTTTGGTTCAAAGTGTTGTGGCAGGAATATTCTAAGTAGACATGGAAGTCTCTAAAGAAGTCTGGGAATGAATGGTGCTTTTGGGTCTAGGCAAACATTTAGACTTTGACATGGTCAAGGATAGATCCAAGGTTTCCAGTCCATCAGCAGTGTACTCCCAAGCTCTGCTATAGTAGAAGAGAATAAAGTTTGGCTTTTGAAAGTTTCCAAGGGTCTGCAGATTTATGGAAACTAGAAAGCTCTCGTAAGAGGTAGAGCTGGCATTTCTAGGGCCCCATGGACTGAACACGTACAGGATTCAAGGTCTTCCGAGATGACCATTTTTGTCCTACTTGGATCACAGCCTGTAAATCCCTCCAATAAATCTTCTTTTAATATATACAGATTGATTCTGTCAGTTCGGTTCCACAGCAAAGCCTGACTAATACACAACCTTATGGATGTGTTGAGGGAAACCAGTCTATCATGAAAAGTTTAACTCTGGAGTTCTGGCCAGCTCCGAGTTTCACATGAAATTTCTAATGAAAACAGGCAAACGGAATGAATGACTTGAGTAGATAATTAAGGCTTAATTTTACATCTCTGTCTGCAAACAATCACAGTGGCCCTTACTGGCGATGGTTTGAATCTCAAGTTTTTCGTATATGTGACCAGAAGCCTTCATGCCTTAGCCAAAATATTTGAGTATGTTTGTCAATTAAGGAAAAAAATTCACGAGGGAGACATTTTAATTTTATCCAAACATTTGTATCCACGTCACTTTATAGCGTTTCATAAAGGGAAAAAAAATATGTTCACCACCTGCTCGAGAGGTGTGCAACCTGGCTCCTCAGGGCTGTTGCTGAATAACATGCTAACGCGGCTCAGCATTTTCAGGGCCTCCCGGGGGAAACTGTTGTACCCTCGGTCACAAGGCTGTGTTTTACCTCCAACACAGATTATGCTAAGTGGTTGCTTCCAGGGACAACTAACACTTGGTTTACCTTCCTTGCTTATCCGCCCATAACAAATGGTGATGATCTCGAGGCAGGTTCAGCGTTCGTATGAAACTGCGACCCACAAAGCTCACGTTTTTCTAAATACGTTTTGTTTTGGATGGGACCATTTGTAGCCTAAAGGTTCTGTTAAGAGAGTGGATTGAGAGCTAAAGATTTTCTAATTGGGGTTTATAAATAGGATGTCAAAGGTATAGGGTTCTGGAGGATGCCCCAGGGAAGAGGCAGGGGATTCAGATGTCTGTCGGCAAAAAGCAATGAGGCTGGATGGTGGGACAGCCATAAGGACGTGTTTTAACGCACTACAGCGTACCGTTCCTCTGGGAATCTGAGCTGGATAATGAACTGCAGTTCTAAGACGGCTGGGTAGGGACGGGGTGCATTGTGGGAGCTCAGCAGGGTCAAGGAAGTAAAGAATAAAAAGCAGAAAGTAGGGTTAGGCCAGTCCCACAGGAAACTCCTCCAAGTTTGTTTGTTAACTGGGAGTTCAGTTCCTTTCCTTCCACAGAGGTTGAGTACCGGTAAGGGCTCTGTCTCCAAGACGACGATGCTACACACAGTAAATTCTTCTAGCTGCCTTGAGCTTTCTGGGGTGAGTGCTCCAGGTCGTCGTAGGTTGTGCCCTTAGCCGTTAGAAGGTGTTTGTGTTTAAGTCTTTACAGGCCAGAAGGGAGTTGTGAGGAATACGACTAGAAATTGGTCAAGGAGAGAATGGTTGTGTTGGGTGCTGTCGTCAATGGCTGAAGCCAGGGATCCGCAGTTGGAATCAGGAGGTGGGGATACATGGCCCTGGGACGTGTTCCTCTGGTCTCTGATCACCTCTTCGGACCAGCGCTGCATCTCCATGAACCCCAGTTTACCTTCCTTCTTTCAGTCCCTGATCAGTCCAGGCAAGAACAACAGGAAAAGACGCCTGATGGAACTCGGGGTTCTTTTCTACCTGATATTCCAAAACAGATAAGGGAGCTGTTGGCATCGTATCTCAGGCAAGGATACTCTGGTTTAGACTGCATTTGGATGAGTAATTCTACTTCTCTGGTGACATTTCAGAGGACTGGCCTCCAATACTTTCTTCCACCCACACTCAAGCCGTGGGCTACTGTGTCTTGTCGGTGGCTCCATCACAATTATGGTGACCACCTCCTCCCTCCTTCTTTGAATCCCATGCCCATCCCTATTTCCTTGAGTGGATGTTTGGGTCCCCTGGGTCCTCACGGTGTTTTTCATTTTCTTTATCCATATCTCCATTAAAACAGAAGACATCTTGCATGTCTCATGGTCACTTTAGGACCTAGTACACATAATGGATGCTCCATTTTTTCCCCCTTGTTTGCCAAACTAATTACAAGGAGCTGAAAATCTTTCCATTTAAAAGAAACGTTTATCCTCTAGACAGCACTCTTCAGGAATAATATTGCTCATTATTTCATGCAGAAAATTGAACAAAACTATCTTAATTTGAAAGTGTTCCTTTCTAAGAACAAAAAATTAGCCAACACTGGGCAATAAATGGTAGACATCTATATTCAATTAGTGAAGGTTTTTCCTATCCATCTTAATGTCCTTGTTCCATAGGAAGGGATGTTGTGTGTTGAGGCCAGTGCCTGTTTCTGATGCCTGGACATGAGTAATTGAGCATTTGGCCACACTTCTTTTGAGTTCATCTTTCCAATTACTTCTCTCTGAAAACCTCTAGAATTTAGGCTGTCATTAAAATCCATAGACTACTAACTTATAAAATACCAATCAGGGCTCAATTTCCAGCACCCGCATGGTGGCTAACAACTGTCTGTAACTCCACTTCCAGGGGATCCAGCGACCTCTTTCAGCCTGTTCAGGCTCTAGACACACATGTGGTGCTCAGAGACATATGCTGCCCAAATACTCATACCCACAAAATAAGAATAAAGTCTTATGAAATATGAAGACCATTACTGTTTGAGTATGCACCTCCAGTTCCTGTGTAACACTGTATTAGGAGAGGAAAGGATTATTCTTTGGTTTTTTAAAAATCTGTAGCATGTCTTCCATTAGAAGAATTTGAGAAATGATTTTGACATTAGTAAAAAATAGATTTCAATTTTTCAAAGCCCATTTACTCAAAGCTGAAAATGACTTCCGTCCACCACGGTGACGGCGACGCTCTAATGGGAACCAGGTTAGCAGACGCCTCCCGCATGCTCAGCATATGTGGACAGCGGGCAGGGCCTGCTTTCCCGATGTGATCTGAGGCTGCGGTAGCAGAGAACAATGCATAATTCATCGCCCTCACCCTTTCCACTGAGCAGAGTCTCTGGAGCTTTTCCTTGGGCTCAGGGCTGTCTTGGCTGCTTCAGAATTTTGGTGAGCAGATTGAGTGATAATTTTAGGCTTCTAAAATCAGTCTGTGTCCCCTCAGTCACATGATGTCATAAGCAGCTGGTGTTGCCTTGGCAACTTTACAGAATAAAAGTGCTGCTTTTGGTAAAACTTTGGAGTCATGTGACTTAGCTCTGTCGCTGGGGGAGGCGACATGAAATTATTACTTACATACTTCTCCACCAAAACAAGCCCAGAGCCGCAGAAGAGAGAAACAAACCGGAACTTGAAGTCCTATGCGAATTAATTACCAGCCTGCCATCTTCTGAAAGCCAAGTTTGTTTAACTTTGTAATTTCAACATATCCCACTGTCGGCGACAGCCTCATCCGTGTTTTCTTTTTCTCCGGGTGTCTCGTGATCTGGGAAAGGGCTCCTATGTCTGAGAAGTCAGCGAGGTCTGGAACGGAGTGAGAAACCAAGCCTTCTATGCCGGCCCCCACCCGGGGCTCTCTGGTGTTCCGTGGATCCTGCATGCGGATCCAACCACCGACCTGTTTATTGTGTGATTCGAGCCGGTCTGCTCTGTCTTCCGATGGGCCTCAGGGATCTTACTGTGAGCTACTCACGCTGTGATTTCACAAGGTTAAAAGCCGTCTGTGAAGTACAGGCACCCGCAGCGGCCTTTCAGACGGCGGGTTTGACCAGCAATGACGGAAGTGTGCTGTGTTTATGTTTGTGATTAAGGGTAACTTTAAAAAGAAGATTTGAAACAGAAATCAATCAAGCCTAATCAACAATATAATCTTATTTAGAAGTCTTTTTTATGTTTAGGTATTTCCGTGAAAAAAAAAGTGGCAGACATATTTATATACAAGCAAATGAACACGCACACATATTCAAACACACACACATGCATACACACACATATTTCTCATCTACATATAGGTCATCTCTTCATTACATTCATTAGTGTGTGTATCTTTATTTCTCTACCTTAAAAAGTCAATAATTTAAGGTGGTTTAGACTTGCTTTTTAAGGTTCTTATTTTAAATGATTTCCATGTCATTTGACTTTTCTATCAGAAGTTATCTATCTATTTGTTCTTTTCTGTCTTCTATTTTTTTTTTTTAAGACAGTGTCTCACCATATAGCCCTGGCTGGCTTCATATTGGGGAGGTAGACTAGGCTGGGCTCAAACTCACAGAGATCTTCCTGTCTCTGCCTCCCAAGTACTGGGATTAAAAGTTTGTTTTGGCTTTGTGCTATTAGGAAGCAGAATGTCAGATGTGAGACTGTGACATCAAATCTGCATTAAAAATGCAAGACTCCATCCATTCCTGTCACATTGCTTTCTAGAAACAACATACCACTTTCTCTTTCACTAGAAATGGGCAAAAACGCCAGTTATATAGCACATATTTGTTAGCAATAAATCTTACCAATTTCTAACACAATTCTCCAAGTCAAAACCTCAGGGCTCCTTGGAGAAAGACCTGCCGGGTCTGCAGCAGGGGACGGATAAAATGAGACCCACCAATCTTGTAGTGACACAAAGTAACAAAGTTTCAGTTCCTTCATCAAAAGTGAGTGTGTGTGTGTGTGTGTGTGTGTGTGTGTGTGTGTTCCGCAAGGCCACTGCTCAACCGAAAGAGCTCTCAATAGTGAAGCTGGAACTAAATTCAAGGGGGAAATAAGTTGGCTTTAGGTTGTAACCAAGAGAATCAGATAGATGCCAGCGAGCTCACACTGGCACAAACGATGGCCGAATGAGCAAGCCAAATGGAAGAGACAAACCTCAAATATTCCCAGATGATTTTGTGTGCCTGCTACACCTTCATGGATGCGGGGCACAGCTTCACATGCTGCGGCTATGATCTAGAGGGGTGACTGCCCACTGCCCCCTGCCCCAGAGACTGTGGTACGGAAACAGAGGGAGAATGCGAACAAGGAAGCCGGAGAGACCCCGCCCTAGAGAGGGGATGAGGCTGGTGTGGATAATGCTGTGCCATGTTGCCAGATGTTAGGACTTGATAAGATGGGACAAAGATGCTATTGCTTAATGACTTCTACTCAAAATCCTACAACTACAGTATAAGAATGAAAATATTAAAGAAATCTAAATTAGGGGCTATTCCACAAACTAGTAATCCTGTGACTTTTCTTGGGGAGACGCAAACAGACATCTATTCATCCCAGATAAAGAACTGATAGCAAACCTGAAAGACGATGGTCCCAAGTACAGGTTGGTGAGGAACAAGTACAGCTTGTTTATAGGAACATGGTAAGAGGTTACTTGGCCAACCCAAAGGCAGCTAAATCACCCAGCGCCCACCCCAGCATGGATGAGGACTCAGGGACAAGCTGCATCCCTGGAGCTCCCTACACAACTTGGAGGCAGCTTCACTGAAGAGTCTCTCATCCCTGGGAAACTGCCTAGAGCCAGGAGCGCTTGGAAGGAGGCATCATGTAAATTTCAGGAGTTTTCTGAGCCTGTAAACTTCCCTACTCCACCTAGGGAGGAAGATTTCCCTTCAGAGGGAAGGAAAGAAACAGAGGGTGACCGAGTGACTGATCCTATAGGAGATCGGGGTTGCGGGTGTAGGTGACTGATGTTGCTCAAACTGTCAAAACCATTCAAACCAAACCAACCAAACAACAACAACAAACAAAACACCCTTGCATGCTGGCACTATAAATAGCTTATTTAGTTGAGGTAGATTCCTCTCCTATTCAATCTGTTGAGAGCTGTCGTAATGGAAGCGTGCTGATGTATCAGATACTTTTCACAGTCTCTTGAGGGGATGATGAGGCTGTGGTCCTCCCTTTGGTCAGGGTAGCACATTGTATTTACTGACTTCTGCCTGGTGATTGGTTCTCGTGTCTTAGGGACGAATCACTTGGTTATGGTGCGGTCTCCATTTGCTGTAACATTAAATTCCACCCTCTAGGATTTTCTTCATGGTTTTGACTCTCAGCTCTACGCTCATTAGGGAGACTGCTCTGTAATTTTATTTTACCGTCCTCACCTGGCACTTCAGCTTGAAGGAGCTTTGAGAAAGATTGGTGGTGATAATGATAATGATTTAAATGCTATGTAAACTTCCTCCTGTGGACTCCAGGCTTCTTGTATTTCTCCAGTTCTCCCTCAGTCTCCTCAGAACTCATTCATTCTACTAAGAAATTAATGTTAGGGCCAGCAGGGTACATCTTTGTCGCCATTTTTTGTTTAGATTTTTAAAATTTTTAATTATGTGTACATGTATGTGGGCATGTGTATTTGAACACAGGTACGCTCAGAGGCCTTCAGATCCCTGGAGCTGGAGGGACAGGAGGCTTTGGGTTGTTCCATGTGGTTGCTGGGAATTGAACTCTAGTCCTGGACAGCAGCAGTGTATGCTCTTAATATCTGGAGCATCCCTGCAGCCTTTTCATCAGCACCACATCTGGAGCATCCCTGCAATCCCTTTCATCAGCACCAGGATGTCTAAATTATATCCCATGTCTTAAATGACGTGGAATGAGTGTAAAAATCCATATCTGATTTATATTCCAGTGGGTCTGAAACTATAAAGATGATTATAAGAACTGCCATGCCCCTGATTTAACATTTTTCTAATGTCCTGAAAATTAGATTTGTGGCTCTCCACATTGTAAATACTTTCCTTTTGTTTTAAAATTTTATCTGTGGGCACTTGTCTTAGTCAGTGCTCTGTTGCTCTCAAGAGACACCATGGCCACAGCCATTCTTATAAAAGGAAGCATTTAATTGGGGCTGACTTACAGATTCAGAGGTTTAGTTCGTTATAATCGTGGCGGGAAGCATGGTGGCATGCAGACAGACATGGCCCTGGAGAGCAGCTGAGAGTTCTTCCTCTGGATCTGCAGGCAGCAGGAAGACAGAGACACTAGGCCTGGCTTGATCTTTTGGAACCCCAAACCCCACCCCTAGTGACACACTTCCTCCAAAAAAGCCACACCCACTTCAACAAGGACACACCTCCTAATAGTATGATTCCCTAATGACCAAGAATAAAAATATATGATCTCATGAAGCCCATTCTTAGGCAAACCAGTCCAGTACTCCTTCCTATCATGAGAAATCTTAAGGTGGGCACTTTTAAAACCATCCCCGAAATAGCGAAGTCTCAAGGGCTTTTCTTCCCAAGACTGCATTAAAACCTTGTTGGTGGTTCCTAACATCCTGTGGTATGCGCGCACACATATTTCACTTTTGTATTTGATACTTGTGATTTGATTAAAGCCATTTTACAACACTCATTAATTCATTTTTAATCTTTGCTTTCATTCTAGTGTTCCTTGTCTCTCATTTGATCTGTTTTCTTTAGTGACTTTCCCCAGTTCAAAATTTAAGGACTTAAAAATTTGAAATAAGTCTACTATCTCCAAACAATGGAAAGCCTGTTTGTTGTTTTTCTGAACTTTGTTTTCTTATTAAAAGTCTTGTTTTTTGACCTGGCCGTGGTGGTGTATAACTTTATCCTAGCACTTGGGAGGCAGAGGCAGGTGGATTTCTATGTTTGAGGACAGTGTGTGCAGGGGAGTCTGGGTTTCCTGTGAAGTAAAAACGTGGAGATATTTGCTTCTTCCTTTCCCTCTGTGGTTCTGTCCCCTTTCTGGTCCAGTACCGCCATGTCTGGGGAACGCCGGTTTTGTTGTTGTGGAATTTTGTATTTATTCATGAGGGGCAACTCTGCATTTTGAAAAACGTTGCTTCTGAGGGTCTGAGGAGATGGTTCAGCAGCCAAGAGCACAGGCTGCTCTTTCGGAGGTCCTCAGTTTTGTTTCCAACACTCATGATGGGTGGTTCCCAACTGCTTGGAACTCCAGCTTCAGGGGGTCAGATGTTCTTCTGGCCTCTGAAGACACATGTACCCATGCTTACAAATTCCCAGCCCCGCATATTTGTAATCAAAAATAAATCTTTTAAAAATTTCCCCTGAAAGAACCTAAAAGGTCATTAAAATTAGTTTAGATAATTAAAAGCAACATAAGAACTCTGTAACTTATTTTTATAATTTGAAACCATTTTGTGCATACATGCATATGTGTCTGTGCATGCATGTATGTATGCCTCTGTGTGTGTGCATGTGTGTGTGTGTGTGTGTGTGTGCAGGCCAGAGACCAACACTATCCTCCATCACTTTTTCACTGAACCTGGAGTTTAATGACTGGATAGTCTGACTGACTGTCCCTGAAAGACTCAGGGACCCTCCTGTCTCTGGCTCCCAGTGCTGGCATTTACAGGAACTATTTGCTGGGGTCCCAAGCTCAGCACTTTGCCCATAGAGCCATCTCTGCGGGCCAACTTTATTATTGTTGTTGTTATCTTTAATTGCACATGTTTCAGTGTGATAACTCGATACGCAGACATGAAATACAACAATAAGGTCAGGGTCACGATCATTTCCATCTCCTTAAACACGGATCGCTTCCTTTTATTGAGAATTACAGCAGAGTGGAAATAGGTGGGCATTTAGGATCGGTGGTGGTCATCAGTTCAGACTGCGGCCTGCTATAGCCCCCACTGATTTCATTTTTATCATTTCTTTTACTGTCAGTTTTCAAAACTCAATTGTAATTATTGCACATACACAATGCTGAGCTGGCTTTCAACAGGAGAGTCACGTAACGGGCGCAACCCTTGCTCAGATGGTCATTTGATGGTTTCCACTGGGCACGTTAAAGGTTTATGATTGTTATCATAAGGCAGGGCCTAGGAGGCACTGACGAGAAGGCTTTGGGTTTCTTCTCTCTCATTTTGAGTTCTTTACAACGAACATCCATTGCTTTATTGAGACACGAGTCACATACACGACGCTGTGTGAGTCAGTGATGTTCCGCAGAGCCGGCGTGCAGCTGCCACCATGACGGACTGAGAACATTTGTGCAACCACAGAGGAAATCCTGAATTTGTAAGAAATGAAGCCCCATTTCCATCCCGCCTTCCAGAGCCCCCGGGGACTCTGCTGCACTTTCTGATTCTGTGGACTTGCTATGTTGCCTTTTGTATCTGTCATCTTTGAAATATTAGCATAGTGTTTTCCTGACTCATTCATGTTGCCTCGTGGATCATTATTTTGCCTTTTTCTCCCAGCCCAACACCATCCCACTGTAGAAATAATCCACGTTGTAGTAGTGTGAGCAGCGGGGCTGCGTCCCCCGGCACCCGACCGCCCACCTGGCTAGCTTATGCCCCGAAATAATTACACGGAAACTGTAGTAGTGGGAGCGGCGGGGCTGCGTCTCACCACCCGGCTAGCTTTACCCGAAATAATTACACGGAAACTGTATTCTTTTAAACACTGTTTTGCCCATTAGTTCTAGCCTCTTATTGGCTAGCTCTTACATACTGACCTAACCCATTTCTAATAATCTCCGTAGCCCACGAGGCGGCTTACCAGGGAAGATCTTAACCTGCGGCTGTGTTGGGAGTGAGAATCATGGCGACTCTCTGACTCAGCTTCTTTCTCCCAGCATTCTGTTCTGTTTATTCCACCCACCTAAGGGTTGGCCTATCAAATGGGCCTAGGCAGTTTCTTTATTAATTAACCAATGAAAGCAACAGATTAGAAAGAAATCACTCCCACATCACCACGTTTTGTTTATCAGACTTAGTAGACGATGGAAGGGACTCTAGTTTCTGGCTGTCGGAAATAACGCTGCTGCGAATACTTCTGCAAAGTTGCTTGTAAGACACATTTTCATTTCTCCTGGATAGACCCTGGCTCTCTACGGTGTGTGAGCTTACAAATGCAGAGATAGCTGTCTTTGAGCGAGGAAGTGGACTATTTACCAGAGACCAAATTTGGTGACAGTTTGATCTCAGACACACGTTGAAGTGTGAGAAAATAAAGGTCTGCTCATTCTAAGCTGTACTCTACATTGTTATAGCAGCCTGAGCGGACAAATCAGTACTCTAGGAGTGGCGTGGCTGGGTCAAATACTAACTCTATTTTTAACTTTTTGGAAAAACCATTCAGCTATTTTTCAAGTGGCTCTTCCATTTCACAGCGATGTGTGAGGGTTCCAGTTTCTCTATATCCTTGCCAATTGCTCTTCACATCTGCCTTTTTAACCGTGGTTGGCCTACGGGTGTGTATGGTTTCTCACTGTGGTTTGGATTTGCGTTTTCCTGGTTCCTAATCATGCAGAGTGTCTTTTCCTGTTGAAGAAATAGCTTTTTGATTCCCAAGTAACTTCTTCCTTAAAAAATGTTGGCTCGCTCTCCACAGAAAGGTGTTCCTAAAGATGCAATGATGTCACTGTTACCAGGGCAGCAACCAACAGCTGTCTGCTTGGACCTCACAGCCTGACAAAGAGGAGGAAAGTCATGCCTGTATTGGAGACCCTCCCGACCACCTGGGCCTACTGCTGCGTGTCAGAGCTTGAAACAAAACATGGTTCCTGCTTTCTTTTTGGAAAGATCCCTTGTTTGCTTTTAGGATACAACTATTTTTTTAAAAAGGTTTTAAAAAACAGAACTTTTGAAACAAACCCGATTGTTGAAGAGACTTCTTCAACCCCGGCTTACCCACCCCCATCACAAAGAAACCCTTGTCTCTTGATTTCATTTCAATTGAAACTTTGTCTCCTGGAGGGAGGAAAGCAGGAGGCTCATGAGATATAGGAAGTAAGTGAGACTTACAAGCCTGAAGAAGCTCCTGAAACTTACAGGATTCACAAGGAGGCTAAGTAAAGTTTTAGAAGCAGCGGCAGTTGCTGGGGCGACGCTCTGATTGGCTGAGCAGCCTTAGCGCTGTGCTGAGAGCTCCAGGGATGAGCCATCACTCATGCTAGGGTGGGCTTTCCAGTCACCCACGTTCCTTTAAGTAACCCGGTATACTCACTTAGATGACTTAGATATACTCACTTAGAGACTTAGATGGTGTCCTTTCTCTCAGCAAAGGTCTATCTTTGTCGTCAAAGGTCTATCTGGGGCGAGTAGACATTTATTCACAATTCCCTAAGGAAACTACGCACTGAACACACCACTCGCCAGTATTCCGTTCCTCCTGTATTTAAAATGCCAACCCTTTCCCAGCAACCGATCCCAGAAATCTGGTTGAGGCTGGTCACGGAACTCACACATGCGCAGTTCGGCTTCGCACCTACAGGCCCGTCTTCCTGCCGCTGGCGGAAGCTCGCATGTGTTCAGACTACATGTTCTTCCTCTCTTAACTGGGGCATTTTGCCATCCAGTATGCATGACTTCATCTTTATTCATGTCAGCTGAGCTTCTGTCGCCCTGCTGTTGTCTTTATTAGCAGCGAAGTGGATGTGCGCCTTTACGCTGAGGGAGGAAATGAACTCACGCTTTCCGGCTCCTGCGCTCTCACTGTGCTTATCTGACCCCAGAGACTCAACACCCGTCTGAAGCCTGCTTTGTCTCCCTCTCAGAGGTAACTTCTGGAAAGTGTACAGAGAGCTGAGAGCGTATTAAAATAAGAAGCAGCTTTCACTTGTGGTATTTATAGTTTATTAACTTTTTTTTTAGGAGAAGCAAATGTTTTGATGATTGACATTTAGATGATCAGCAACTGTTGTGAGCTAAAGTGCATAAAAGAACTTTCTCAGCTGCATTGCTGATGAGGAGAAATTAATAATTCTAACAATGATGTAAGTTTTTTTTTATAGAGCAGCAAAAAAAATGACCACTGATTAATAAAAGGAGCAGGTCATTTAAATTGCTATTTTAAAATACAGCTTAATGCTGGTTTGGAAATGATGCCAAATGCATTCTAAAAGCCAAGTGTATTCCTTGTGTGAGTTTTCTAGCCTTGAGACTCCCCTTTGTATCCTATGTGAGTCCTCTGTGGGAAGGAGTCAAATACAATTGAAATAATCTGAAATATTAATAAGAAAGCAGGAATGCTGGGAGATGACGGCAGAATTGTATTTTCAGCTTCAAAAACACTTAGGGACCCTAAGAAAGCACGCCTCCTCTGGGCCTGGTGGCTACTGTGTGGCGGCCGTGACGGGAAGCCCGTGTGCCCACAGCGGGTTGTGCTCTCTGCCCTGCCTCCCTCTGCCTCCCCGTCGTGGATTTGATCGGTTTTCTTCTCCAGTTTTCTTCCTTGCTCTCAGGAGTCAGCAACCAGCCTCCTTCCGGTTTACAGAAACCATATGACTGCTGGTGCTGAAGGCGAGCTCAGTGTGCGAAGAAGACAGGAGGTGGAAGCGTCAGGTGAATATGCACGACGAACCAGGGCTATTCTGCCGCTTTTTGTTCAATATTCAGCAATCCATCTACCTACCCACTCATCCACACGCCCACTCACCCACTCGTTCCCCTTCCCACTCATGCATTCACCCTCTTACCCACCCACCCTCCTACTCAACTGTCAACCCATTAACCCTCCCACTCACCCATTCACCCCCACTCACCCATTCACCCCCATTCACCCATTCACCCCCACTCACCCATTCACCCCCACTCACCCATTCACCCCCACTCACCCCCACTCACCCCCATTCACCCATTCACCCCCACTCACCCATTCACCCACTCACCCCCACTCACCCACTCACCCCCACTCACCCCCACTCACCCACTCACCCCCATTCACCCACTCACCCACTCACCCACTCACCCCCACTCACCCACTCACCCCCACTCACCCACTCACCCCCATTCACCCATTCACCCCCACTCACCCATTCACCCCCACTCACCCACTCACCCCCACTCACCCATTCACCCCCATTCACCCCCACTCACCCACTCACCCCCACTCACCCATTCACCCCCACTCACCCATTCACCCCCACTCACCCATTCACCCACTCACCCCCACTCACCCACTCACCCCCACTCACCCACTCACCCCCATTCACCCATTCACCCCCACTCACCCCCACTCACCCACTCACCCCCACTCACCCACTCACCCCCATTCACCCATTCACCCCCACTCACCCCCACTCACCCACTCACCCCCACTCACCCACTCACCCCCATTCACCCATTCACCCCCACTCACCCATTCACCCCCACTCACCCATTCACCCCCACTCACCCATTCACCCCCACTCATCCATTCACCCCCACTCACCCATTCACCCCCACTCACCCATTCACCCCCACTCACCCATTCACCCCCACTCACCCACTCACCCATTCATCCATTCACCCCCCCACCCCCACCCACTCCCCTTCCCACTCACCCAGCCAACAGACAGCGTTAGTTGCTAATGCTTTTCCATGCTTGCGGTTAGAAAAGGATGCACCGGTCAACCCAGACAACATGCTGGTACCTCTGATCAGAAAGGGAGACAGAAATTGGTCAAATAATGAGATTGTAAGATTATTAAATGAGGCTAGTAAATGAAAAAAAGGAATACATATTTTTGGAAAAGCATGTGTTTTTCCCTGAAAAAAAAAGGTGAGTTTGATCTGAGTTTTGAAGAAAGAGTAGTCATTATATTGGTGTGATTAGGGGATGTATTAATTACCTTTTTCATTGCCATGACAAAATACCTGATACTTGAAGAAGCATTTGTGTCGGCTCATAGTTTTAGTATAAAAAACATTTTGGCTCAGAAGTCACAGCAGTGGGAGCTCGAGGCTGCTGGTCACATTGTGTCTGCAGTCAAGAATCAGAGGAGGTAAATGCTGGCTCTTAGCTCTTAGTAATATGTTTCACTGAGCCCAAGACCCCAGCCCATAGAATGGTGCATGCCTACGTTTAGACTAACTCTTCTCACCTAATCTAGACAATTAATTCTTCAGAGAAATGTCCAGAGGTTCTTTTCCAGGGTGATCTTAAATATTGTCACTATGACAACTGATATAAACCCCCACTTAGTGATGAACTAGCCAGAGCATATTAAGGGAAGTGCCAGAGTATCCCTGGTTTAAAATGGTTTATTTTGGTGCATGGTTTCAGAGGTATCTGTTGGCCGTTGGCAGGATCCAGTGCTTTGGGCTCAAGGTAAAGTATATCATTGCAACTGGAGTATTTGGCAAAAACAGCATACCTTAAAGTGGCCAGGAAGCAGAGAAACAGAAGGGGCAAAGGACAAAGCCTGCAGTACCCACTTGGCTTAGCAAGCTTCCATTTCCAAAAGTTTCCATCCTGTCTCCAAATACCAACACCAGCTGAGGACCAGGCCTCCAGCACATGAGCCCATAGATGCCATGATGTATCCTGACTGCGGCATGGCATTTACTAACACAGTGCCCAAGGGAAATGATGGGATTTCTCAGCTCCTTGTTTATAATGCAGAGCCAATGGGCTTCCAGCCTTTAGGGTTCTTGTGCTCTGCAGCAGATTTACAGGACGTCTTGCCATCTTGTCATGTATAGAGATTTGGATATTCTTGTTTATAACAAGGAGCATATGTTTGAGGGAATCATTGCTATTAGCATTATACTTGCCAAAGCCACAATGATTGACAGAGAACCTCGTGCAAAGGGGTGATCACATGTTTGGTATTAGACACCCTGGATTTTAATTCTCTTTCAAATATACAAATGAGGACTTAAAGTGTATAACTAAGGAGCCACTGAGCTCCAAAAATTATTCTGACGCAGTGGATAATGGAGCTGTGAGTATTGAGACCGCTGCCATTCATTGACAGATGTCAACGGAGAATGAGATACGGCAGCTATGCTCGACCCTGTAGCCCAGCTATGTAGCCCAGCTAGCCCTAAGCCATTCCCTTCTGGTACAGGTCAGAGTGTGTAGAGACACATCCGGATAGAAACCCTTCAAGGAGGTAGCATTTTCCCCGTATCCTGACTAATCAACAAATATTTTCAGTCCTTTGAAGATTAGGTCTTAGATCGTACCCGGCTCATCACAACTGGTTCAGCACACACATACCAGCACTGATGATCTAAGGTAGATGCAATATGAAATTCACATCAACAAACTCTAAGTGTGGTCAATACTTTTCTGTTGTTCTGACAGAATACCCGGACAAAAAACAACGTTGGAGAGAAAGGGTTTACTTTGGCTTATAGTTCCAGAGGCTTCTATCCTGGAAGGGAAGGCTCAGAGGCAGGAATGTGAGGCTTGGCAGTCAGTTCCAAAAAAGAAGGTTCGTTGTGGTGGTTTGAATGAAAATGGCCTCCCATGGGCCCATAGTAGGTGGTGTTATTAGGAGGTATGACCTTGTTGGCGTAGTTGGAGTAGGTATAGCTTTGTTGGAGGAAGTGTGTCACTGAGGGTGAACTTTGAGGTCTCAGATGCTCAAGCCAGGCTCAGTGTCTTACTCTCTTCTTGCTGTCTGCAGATCCGGTTATAGAACTCTCAGCTCCTTCTCCAGCACCATGTCTACCTGCATTCTGCCATGCTTCCTGCCATGCTGACAATAGATTAAACCTCTGAACAGTAAGCCAGCCCTAATTAAATGCTTCCTTTACTAAGAGTTGCTACAGTTATGATGTCTCTTCACAGCAATAGAAACTCTAACTAAGATAATCATATTTCACTTGCATACAAGAAGAAGAGATAGGATAAAGCTGGGGTGCAGGCTATAAATCCTCAAATCCAGGAAAGTGGGGAGTGACATACTTCTTCCAGCAAAGCTCCACCACCTAAAGGTGCCATAACTTTTTCAAACTGTGCCACCAACTTGCGATCAAGTGTTCAAATACACGAAGCTATAAGGGATATTCTCATTCAAATAAGATAGTTAGCAGAATTAATCAAGTTATATGGATGCGTAGATGGAAATGTAGGGACAGTAGACAGTGAATGCAAACCCCTTAGCTAGTAAAGCATGGAGCCAGCGTTGGAACTCAGACCTTCCCTCTGGGACATATATACTGCTCAGCTTCACTTTCCAGCACCCTTTGAACAGAAGTCTTTCTTGACCATCGTCAGGTACTGAACAATCACGATGAAGGAAACACCAAAGGGCACAGCAGGTCTCCTTGGAAACCTCCACTGATGTGGTACATTTTCATCGTTTAGTAGGCACTACAGATGTAAAGCAACTCCAGGCCATAGGTCCTCATGGAGGCCATAGGTCCTATGTTGGAGGCCATTGGAAGAGTTGGCTATAATCTGGGCCGAGAAAGCCAGCTTCTTGGTCCAGTCCAGCAACATGCCAGCCATTGCTTCTCCTTCTAGAAAGCCTAAGGAAGCCATTCAGCAAAAATGCCACGGCATCTCTAAGCTTGTTTTTCGAGTTGTCGCAACAAATTGCAGCGAGGCCCCACAGCGCCTATAATTACTGTGGCCACTGATTGTAAACACTCCGTTCTGGTTTTGTCGGTGCAAACAGACAGCCCGGCACAGGCACACTCAGATCCCTTTGAATATGTAAAGCCTTTTTTTTTTTTTCTGGAACTTAACGCTGCCCGAATGTCAGAGGAGTTAATGGCAGATGCGGTTGGGGAAACGTTCTGTATTTTTAGACAACCTTTAATTAAAACACTTTGTATGTCTCGGGACCAAATCATACGCTGCCACTTGAAGGCTGTCAGAAGGGGGGGGGGGAGTATACAAAGCTTCTAAAAGCAGCTTTGCTTATTTTTATCTGAGATGGAGTGGGGGAGTCTCTGCAGGGACAAAGTTATGCCTTGCTTCAAAATTACATGACTTTAATACCCAGGGGGAAATATGTAAATCATTTAACACTTCCTCTCTAGCATCTCCAGTTAGCACAGCCTGGGAGGTCAGACTGAGGTCAGTGAGCTCAGGCAGGGTGCCTTCAAAGGCTCCTGATCTCCAAGACCTCTGTGATAAGTGGATGAAATTGCTCCCTGGCTCTGGCTACGCAAACATGATTTGCGACGCCACACAAGTGCAGAGTCATGGATTGCCAGGGCTGGAAGTGACATCAGGACGTTGGAGAGATGCGGTGGTTTGAAAGCAACCGTGTTAGAATAATAGTAATAAAAACACATAGTATTTCTATTGCCAAGTAATATACACCACAAAATTCCTTGCTACTATCTGTACCCGACCCCTGCCCACTCTGTGGTTCCTTTAAGATATGTTCAGAGTCTTTGATAGACATGCCTGTAAGAGATGAAGTCTCTTTCCATCCCTGGGAGGGTGGGCTAGACTTAGTGGCTCATCCCCAACAAGGGTGATGGTGGTGCTGTCTGTGAGACCAGGTTGAAGATGGTAGGAGAGATTCCTTGCCTTTTGCCTTGCATCACTCTGGGAGAAGTCAGCTGTCACAGCATGAGGACACTCAAGGAGCCCTGTGGAGAGACTTTGTGACATAGAAGTTAAGAATAGATGACTGGAGGCAATTATGATAGAAACATAGTTTGTGTGACTGATGGGGCAGGCAGAACAGTGGCCCCATAGGTTCCCATGTTCCAACCCTCAGAATCTGTGAGTATGCCATGTTAAAGGCAACGAGTAAAAAACTTAGGGTTACAGACAGAAGGAAGGCTGCTCACTAGCTGATGTTCAGATAGGGAGATGACCGAGTTATTGGCGTCCGTGATATCACACAGGCTTGCAGAACTGGGCAAGGAAATCAGAAGGGGGAATCAGAGAGCAGGCAGATGGAGAGGGACTCAGACTGACATTGCTGGAAGAGACAAGGAATGTTCTGGAAACGAGCCAAAGGTAACGAACCAGCTCCTCTTCCCGATCTGGGGGACTCCAACAGGATGATCTGGGCCCAGGAGACCCATTTGAGACTTCCGACCCCGAGATCTGGAGAAGGGGAAATTGTGCCGTTTTAGTCCATTGAGGTTTGTGACGAGCTATTTACTCTAGGAGAGACAGGAATCGCATACTATCGAGGAGACTCAAATAATGGCGGCTCAGCTCATTTGTCAATAAAAGTGAACCTGGGGCTCAGAGAAGCGGAGGTACCCAGGGTAGACACCCGGGAAAGAGTGACTGTAGCCGGAAGAAGGGCTGACCGATGCTGCTCTCCCTGTGCCTGTCAGTTGAGCCCAACTAGGCCAGAGAGGCATTGCTCAGATGGTCCTCTTGGGCCTCCTTAACAAAGAACTCGGGAGCAAACCCATTCTCTGGAATAACTGGGCTCACTTCATTAGCAATTAAGGCCGGCGTAATGATCCTCAGTAAGTTTCCCTCCCTGCACTGACGTCTGTTGTTAAGAGCTAAGAACCTCACCGGGAACCAAGGGCACGTCTAACCAGGTGTGGCCGCGGGAAATGGCACTCTCCTGGGCCCACTTCGGTTCTTCATTTGGAGTGAGCCAAGCAGGAACAGCCACGGCTCATTCGCAGGAGCAGAGCCCTCCCACGTGCAAGAGCTTTGTTTCCAGGTGGATGTCTCTTTGCCTCTGAGTGTGATAACCAGTCCTCAGTCATTTTCATCGGCAACACCTTCCCTTTGCCGAGTCTTCGCCGGCTGGATTTTTTTTTTTTTTCGAGACAGGGTTTCTCTGTGGCTTTGGAGCCTGTCCTGGAACTAGCTCTGTAGACCAGGCTGGTCTCGAACTCACAGAGATCCACCTGCCTCTGCCTCCCGAGTGCTGGGATTAAAGACGTGCGCCACCATCGCCGGCTGGATTTTTATAATGGCGTCTGTCTGGTTCTGAATGGGTTCTCTTGGAGCTGAGCCGGTCTGAAATGTTAAGGTCCTGATGATGCTTTGCAAAATGTTCAGGCTCGAAGGATGACTTTTTTCCTCTCCTTCGGGGCCTTGCCAAGCCCTCATTCAGGCCAAACCTTTTACATATGTAGCTGATATCCACGGTGTTGTTCCCCCTGCTTAGATCTGGTCCCTCAACTTTCAGCAGCTGCAGCCGGTGTATAGCTAACAACTACCCGCCTACTGGGGCGTGGCCTCATTTACTACCTGGATGCAGAAGCCCGGCTGCCTTTCCCTTGGACCCAGGTTTTGCTGGTTCGGTTTGTTTGGATCTCATCTTTATCCATCGTTCACGCAGAGAATCCTGATTTGTAAGTTGTATCTATTAATAAATACCTGTATATTTCTTAGTTCTGAGCTAGTGTGGGATTCCTTTTATTAAGCGCCAGACCTCTCCGCGTTCACCCGTAGATAGGAGGGGTTTTTAGAGAAGCATACTACCATTTTGTATAAAGTTCCATGAACTGTTCATCGTGACTTAATCCGCCTGGCTGCGTCACCAGCGGTTCAGTAGCTGCCGTATGTGTCCCACAAAAGGGCTGGTTTATGGAGCAGGGGAGATGGCGCCATTGCTAAAGGGTCTGGTGCACAAGCAGGAGAGACTGTGCTTGATCCCGGCACCCAGGTGTGAGTGTGGGGTGCCTGCCTGTAGTACCAGTGATGGGCAGGCAGAGACAGAAGATCCGGAGGGCTTGCTGGGAAGCCAGCATACCCAAATCAACCAGTCCCAGAGGAAAACTGTGTCTCTAAAACATGGTGGACGGCTCCTGAGGAATCACCTGAAGCTGACCTCTGGCCTCCATGTGCACACCTATGTGTGCACACCTATGTGTTCATGTGCACTGAATACACACATGAACCATCATATACACACAACACTCCCATACATATGACATTCTTAAACTTTTATCTAAAACTGACTCCTGAGGCCCCTTCATCATCTTTTCTTTCTTTTTTATTATAATTTTAATTACTTAGAACAATTTTTAAATTTAAATAAATTTTGATTGTACTCTTCCCCTCCTCCAAGGCCTTCCAGATCCCCTTTCTACCCATGCAACTTGAAGTTCTTTCTCAAAAAACAAACGTAATAGAACAACAAAATCTAGAAAACAAAATGCAGCCCCCAAACTTACCAAACTGTAACCAAACAACAACAACAACAACAACAAAAATGCACAAAAGCCAATTATATGTTGGCCAGCTACTCCTGAACATGGCCTGTCCTGGAGTGGCTGATGTACCCAGTGTCACTCTATTGGAGAAAACAGATTCTCCCTCTCTGAGCAGGTGTAAGTGACAGTTCAATTGTTAACCTTTACCCTAGTGGCTAGATTCCATCCATCCATCCATCCATCCATCCATGCATCCATCTATTCATTTTTTTTCTAGTTTTTCAAGACAGAGTTTCTCTGTATCTTTGGAACCTGTCCTGGAACTAGCTTTTGTAGACCAGGCTGGCCTCGAACTCACAGAGATCCGCCTGCCTCTGCCTCCCGAGTGCTGGGATTAAGGGCAATGAGCCACCACCGCCTGGCTTCATTTATTCGTTTTTTAAAAAACATAACAAAATAAAAGATAGCAAGATGATACAAAAAACTATCACATTAGAGTTGGATACGACAAACAAATAGAGAGAAAAGAGCCCAGAAGAAGGCACAAGAACCAGAGATCCATCCATTTACACTCAAGAATTCCATATAAGCATTAAACCAGAAGCCATAATATAAACACAGAGGTCCTGGCGCAGCCCTGTGCAGCGCTGTGCACGCTGCCTCGGTCTCTGTGTGTTCATAGGAGCTCTGATCATGTTGATTTAGAGGAGTGGCTCCCAACCTCAATGCTGTTATGCTTTAATATAGTTCTTCATGTGGTAGTGACCCCAACCATAAAACTAATCTCTTTGCAACTTCATAGATGTAATTTTGCTACCTTTATGAACCATAATGGGGTTCGACCCACAGGTTGAGAACCTTCTTTGAGAGGACATTCTTTTCCTGGCGTCCTGCCCAGGCCCTCACACTTTTGCCACCTCCTCATCCGTGAGGTTGTCTGAGCCCTGAGGGGGAGGGAGGGATTTGATGGAGATATCCCACTCAGGGCTGAGTGTTCCACGATCTCTCTGCAGAATGTCTGGCTGTGGTCTCTGTATCTGTTCCCATCAGCTGCAGGAGGAAGCTTCTCTGGCGGTGGCTGAGCACTGGTTGGTGAGCAGACTGTCCTTAGGAGCCACTTTCATCACCGTGCGTTCTTTCTCGTTTTAGACTAGTGGTATTTGGTTTTACCTAGGTCCCCAGGCTGTCTCGTCTCAGCGTCTTGGTCAGCCAAGCAGCCGTCAAGTCTGGGTTCTCTACCTCAGAGTCTTCAAGGCCGCTGTGTTTGACAGCTGGCCTGACGCTTCCTTATCTCTTCCCCTCTTAACGGGACAGGAACCGAACTTGCATTCCCGGGGTGAGGTGTGGATCTAGACTTTCTGGGGGTTGGGCTGAGAGCCCCCTGCCACCGTACTGTTTGGACTGTGATGAAAACTCTCAGTATTTGCCCCATCACTAGACTCCAAGGAGCAAACAGTTTCTCCAAGGATGTTGTGTTACCTCCTGCCACATAAGGTCAGGGGCAGAAGAAAATAAGTAATTTAATCAGATGACCGGAGAAAGACTATCCATTAGATGTGAGTTTAATCAAAGGTCTATTATTAAAATGGGGATTTTAAGTGTTATCATGGAAAGGCCTAAAGAATTTCCTGCCTCTCTTCTTTCCTCAATGCACAGTCAGTATAGGTTATCAGTATTACATGTTTTTTTTCTCTGTCTACTTTAAAAAATATTTTACACTTAAAATGCATAGTGTGTTGTCTTTATTACATTCTCTAGTTCCGTCTCTCAGGTCCCTCCTATTCTGATGGAACCCCTTCTTCTCCCTAAGGAGTTTCTTAGGAAGTCTCTTGAGGGTGACAATGTGGCATGGAGGGCTATGTCAGACTCTCATCTTCGGAGTGAACTTTGGTCGTCACTTTTGTTACTTGGTCCTGGGCCTATCAGGAGGACACAGAGGAAGCTACAGCAAGGGCAATAGCCAGCTAGGCATGCTCCCTCTTTCTTGAGAGTGACATGGAGGGCTGTGTCAGACTCTTCGGAATGAGCCTCGGTCTGATCTTTGTGTTCTTTGGTCCTGGGCCCACCAGGAGGCCACCACAGAAGGAGCTGTTCGGTACTTTGCAAGGACAAATAGCCAGGCATGCATGCATGCTTTGGGTTCTTTTTTTTTCAGCTTTGGTTTGTGGGTTTCTGGGTTAAGAGTGCCCTCCAGGTAAGTGAAGACATGGGGCGATGATGTCAGAAGGGAGGGGAGTGGCTATGCAAATAGATGTGTGAATATTTAATCTATAGAAGACAAGGAAGTTCTTTTCTCAATACCTGTGTGACCTCACTTAGAAATACGTCTTTGCAGCTGATGAAACTGAAGTCATTTGGGTGGGCCCTGCTACAATTTGATTGGCATGTGTGAGGGAAGAATATTAAATGGAGCCTGACACACAGAGAGAGAGGATGGTGTGAGTTCAGAGAGGATGCTGTCTCAAAGCCAGGACTGTCTGAGTCTGTGAGAGCATCGGGGAGTGCAGGGAGCAGAATCTTGCAGACACCAGAAGGAATTGTTCCTTCAGGCATCTCACTTCCAGACATCCAGTCTCCAGAATGGAGAGGCACCTTGCTACAGTCATCGTCCTCGTGAACGCAAAAGCTAAAAGGAAAGTGGGGGTGGGGGCTGAGGAAGAGCCCCTGGAAGGACAGGAAAAATTCTTTATAGAGAAAGAGGCTTTGTCAGGAGCAGAGAGGGGGACCAGCCACATCCGAGCCACCGTGCAGAGTAAAGTCAAGGGCACAGCACACATAGTGCAGAGCTGGTGATGGTGAGGCAGGGGCATGGCACAGAGTAAAGGAACTCCCTCCCTTATATTGAACTCGATAGGAAACAGCTCGAGAGTTTTAGCCCCGGGTAGAGAAACGTGATCCCAATTATGGACATTTAATGGAACACACTTGGCGGTGTTGAGGGTGGTTTGGAGGAGCCAGGGGCGGTGACTAAGGCACCATGATGGGGGACCACTTCTAACATAGTACATGTTGGAAGTTACAAGGGCCCACACTGAGTCAGTGGTGTTGGAGGGAACAATTCCTCTTGCCCTTAGCAGGACCGGGCATTAATTGAATGTAGGAGCTGAGAATGATAACCAGATTTTTAGTGTGGGGTCTCAAGAGAAGAGCCTGAACACGCGGAAACAAGATATAGTATGGGGGGGGGTATGACCGCACTGTGGATGTGCTTGCTTCTAGGTGCCTTTGGGATGCTCTCTGAAAGGGAGCATTCAAAGGAAAGATCTCTTCCTGGTGATGAGGAACAGGGTGTGGGGGGTGTAGGCCACTCAAAACACGTGCAGAGCCTAAAGAGAATACAAGTGAAGACAGGATCCCAGCATGACAGCCCATAAGCCCTGTCTAAGGAAAAGCACCAGGAGAGGACAGTACGTGAAAGTGCAGATGCACACTCATGAGTGTATTTCTCATAAAGATAAAATTTAAACAGCCACAGGTTTATGTTGCAGAAGACTTGAAAAGCATAAGACTGTGTGTGAGAGAAGAGGAGGGTGGGGAGGGAGGGTAGGGGAGAGAGAGAGAGGGAGAGAGAGAGAGAGAGAGAGAGAGAGAGAGAGAGAGAGAGAGAGAATGAGTACAGAATGAATATAACAGAGAATTCACTTGGCAGAAGACCTCAAAGTTGGCCTTCTTGAATGCTATGAGGTTATTGGTGCCTGGAGCTGTAGTAATAGGAGCGGCGGGGCTGCGTCCCCAGCACCCCGGCTGCCTGGCTAGCTTATGCCTGAAATAACAACACACAAACTGTATTCATTTAATCACTGCTTGGCCCATTTCTATCTAGCCTCTTCTAGGCTAATTCTCACATATAAATTTAGCCCATTTCTAATCATCTGTGTAGCGCCCCTAGGTGCGCTTACTGGGAAGATTCTAGCCTATGTGCATCCTGGGTTGGAGCTTCATCGCGTGCATCTTCCCAGGAGCAGGGAGCATGGCGTCTCTCTGAGGCGTCTGCTCTCGAGAGGAGAGCTGTGGAGTCTGAGCTCACTTCCTCTTCTTCCCAGTGTTCTGTTGTGTTTACTCCTCCCATCTATCTTCTAACCAATGAGGGCCAAGCAGTTTCTTTTTATTTAACCAATGACCTTCCTCCATCATGGAGCCAGGGAAGATTCAGGAAGTGGCACACAGAAGCCCAGTTAGGGTTGTGGGGAGAGAAGATAGACCCTCTTGTGCAGGCTTACAGTTTTAATAAACATGGCAAAGTGCATGTGAGAAAATGGAACCCAGAGGGGACAGAGGAGAAGGTGCCTCTCTAGAAGGTCAGTGCCTCGGAGAAACAGATTCAGGAGGCCAGGAAAAGGACAGCAGGTGTTTTCTGCTTTGTCTTTCCCTGTTGTATGAATGAAACCAATTCTGGAGCAACCCAGGCACTCAGGAGGTAGACAGCAGGACCTGGAGTTCAAGGACTGACTGGGCTACATGCGCTCAAGTCTCAAAACTTCCAAAATTATAAAGCAAAACCCCAACTCCTCCTTCCTATCTACTGTTATCCCCGCCACCACCACCATCCTTGTTGTTCTTTTACATAGTAAAGCAGTCTCTGGCCACAGGAGCTTGTGAACAGGCCCATGGAAAGATGGCCGTTCATGCGGAATCCCTTCTGATTCAGGAATCTCAAAGTTGGGTGCATTATCTCGGGCGGCTACTCATGTCTGCGCTGTCTGTGCAAGAAGAGAACCCAAGCGGAGGGGCAAGGTTTCTGCTAACAATAGGAGAATAGAGTCGCATTTTGAGCTGCAGACATTTTCCAGATAATTACAGAGCTACATTGTAGCTGTCAGGATCTTGGCTGGGAGGAGAGCAGGGTCCTTTTGATAAACGCTGGACTCCCGATGCAGGTTGCTGCTATCGCCTGCACGGAGGCCATCTGGTTCTCTCTTGGATTATAGGGTCTCACAGAACACCAACTGACCTTGCAAAACAGAGTTCAAATTTAAGGCTTGACTTTTCTACCCCCCTCAATTGTCTTCCTTCAAATTATTTAAATAGCAAGCAATTAGCTCCCGAAATTGACAGCATTAACCCTCAGAGGGAGGGCACTCTGTTGCCTTTCTCCCAGCCCCTCTCTTCTGCATCTTGGAGCCCAGTGGAAGAGGAAATTGGTCACTGCCCACCTGAACTTTGTTAAATGCTCAATGAAGTGCGCTCCCAGGGCTTGGGGTGGAGGTTTCCTGCTTTTGCTCTGTGTAGGTGAAGATGTGGCCTTTCAGATAAAAGAATGACTTGGAAAGAAGAAAGTGGGGATCCCAGGCAGGCAGCGCTCATCCCTTCATGTTCTCCTTCCTCCACTCCTTGCTCAGTAGTTTAAGTCAAGATTTGCGCAAAGACTAGGGGAGGGCGCTTCACAATGGAATGTGTTTCTTGTTCACGAAAAGCAACTTTCCATGGAAAAATCTGATTTCATTTAAAATAGCTAGCGAAGGTTCTGGAAATTACATATTTCAGGAAGCAATTGTGTGGTAATCTCACATATCCTACAGATATCCAGTTAAAGAAGGGCCCAGGGATTTACTGTGTTCACAATGACTTCCCTCAAGTCATTGTGAAACTTGAACTTGGCTTTGGAGCCCATGATAAGGATCTAAACCTCCCCCTTCTAACCACAGAAGAGCCCTGTAGCAATGGGGGGGCGTAGCTAGAGTGCTATGAGATGTCAGGAGGCTGGACAATAAAGGTGAGAACATCACTAGCCTTTGGTCACGTCAGTCAAGACTGGCTTAAACCCTGTGTGAAAGGCAGCAGGAAGCTGGTGCAGAACACGAACAGGGACCCCACTGTTCACCCCCATATTCCCCTCATCTCCCTGACTCACAAGCATGCAAGGCACTGTGGGTCAGCCCATTTATTTGATGAGCAGAGAGAAAGCCTCAAGCACAGAAGGCTGAAATTCTCGGGGTACCAAAAGTAAAGAAACCAGAAGGGAAAAAGGAAACTTGAAACATTCCCCTATCTGTGTCTTGTTATTTGCCATCCATTTTTTTTTTTAGGGTCTGCCTCAAAAGCTGCCTCAGGCCCTTCTGACTGGCTGTGGTTCGTAACCATAAATTGTGGTTGCTTTTGAGCACGTCCCAAGTCTCTAGCTGAAAGATGAGCTCAGAGAAGGCAGAAGATGTGAGCAATTTATAAGTGTACTTATTCAATAAATAATTCTGGAGTCCAGTAAATAATTGTGAGGACCTCTCTCATGTCAGGCAATAGGCTGGCTGCTCAGAGTTGGGGGGGGGTTGTTGACTTGGGTCAGTATAACGAGAGGTTTATCCTTAATGAAGCGTCTCATGCATTTACACTTATGATCAGGCCAGGGAGAAGAGATGCACAGCTTCAGAGCTAGGGAGCCATGGAGGTGGCGTAGCGGTACCAGGTCAGAGACACTGGGAGGGCATGGTTCATTGTTGGGCTCAGTGTGGACAGAACAGAAGGATGTAGTCGCCCAGGGGAATATTCCAAAGAAGAAAATGTGTTAGTCACCTTCCATGTGCCTGCGACCTGATACCTGTTAAGAAGGGACTGAAGAGTTACTTTGGCTTCTGGTTTGAGAGGATAAAGCCCATCATGGAGAGGAAGGCATGGTGGAAGAGAACTCGATCATGGCAGGAATGTGTACCTGGACCTCCTCACCTTCATCGTGATGTAACAGGAAGCAGAAAGCTGACAGGAAGTGCTGCTCGGCTATAAAACCACAAGCTCCACCCCATTGGCTCACTTCCTCTAATGAGGTTCCACCTCTTCCCCAATCTTCCTCAAACAGTGCCTGTAATGGGGGACAAAGCATTCAAACAGGCAGGCTTACGGGTGTGGGTGTGGGTACATTTCACAGTCACAGAACAACAACCACCAGGCCACACTTGGGGGCACCAACACTTGGTACGTTGTTGAAGAAATGAATAACTTCGCCATCCTTTTGTGTCTGAGTCTCTTTGTCTCCTGTGTTCACGGTGGCCCCTGAATCGTACCATTCAGCAGGGGACTACAGTGTGGGGAGGAGCTAGTTGTGTTCGTCCCCATTCCCCATGATGCTCTGTTGCTTTTGCAGGCATCCCTGCGTCTTCTTCCCTAAGATGCCAAGGCTCTGAGTTTATTTTTAGCTCGCACACCGATAAATTCTTGTTTAATGACTGAAAAATTCCAGGCATGCCTCTGTAAAGATAAAACAGGTAGAACAGGATGAAAGGGTATCTCTCTGGGGTCATCTCTCTGAGGGCGTCTCTCTGAGGGGCGTCTCTTCTTGTGCTATTGCTTTTTATCTCCTTAAAGTTGTCTCTTGAGACAAAAATGGAAATATTCAAACTCCTTAGTCCCTAGACTCTGTCAAAATTCTGAGTGCTAAAACAGATATCGTGAGATTGGAATTTGCTAACGATGCCTTTGCCATCCATTATGACAGCTGTGTGACATTTGGAAACACCTCAAGCAATTTAAATGACTCCGAAGGATGCTTCTTGGATTTGCTTCTGCCAGCATGCTATTGCTGTGTCTTCTTCTTCCTCTTCTTTTTCTCCTTTTTCCTCCTTCTCCTCCCCTTCCTCCTCCCTCTCCCTCATTCTCTTCCCATTCTTCTTCAAATAAGCACGCTGAACTGGGGAGGGCTTGCTTCCTTATTTGAATGGCACACCAGCCTCGCACATTATTCATCAAAGTCACTAATCCTGTGGAGTTCACATTAGCAGGCTTCACATAAGGATGCCCCTGCTAAAGGAATGCCTAAGCTTGAGCTGTTCTATAGCCCCTGGATCCCGCAAGTGCACCTGCCACTAGGTGTCCTCCATTGGCTTAATTGAAGATATATATATTGAGGTCATCTGTTTTTCTTCATAAGGTTAAAGGTTCTCCACAATTTCCCCTTTCATTCCCATTTGGAGCCGTTCTCAGCCTGCCGGCAAACGAACACTGTAGGCTCTGTTTTAAACTTTAGGTGATTTTTTCCCCCGGGGCATATACATTGACTTCTTAAGGTCTCATAATTCACTTGAAAACGTGCATTTACTCACACTAATAAAATTTTCTTCCCGCTATGTATGTTCCTGCATTACATCATCTCATTAAGCATTAGACTCACTCAGGCTTGGATTTCCCCCAAAAATTGTGGGAAATTTGTGACTGGCTCCATAAAATGAGCTCTTATGCTGCCGTGCCCTAAAAATAGTCACACCACACTGTAAAAACATATTGCAAGCGACTTAGATTGGTGTCTTTTTTCTGTACTCAGGAGCCATTAGATGACAGGGTGGGACGGGACCTCAGAGAGCATCTGAGCAAATGTTGGAACTCACAGATGAGAAAGCCGCATCCCTGCCTGGCAAGGAAGTGGCTTCCTTGTGGTTCATGCTGAGTCCCTGATACTTCGGACCTGGAACTCATATCCCTGGACTCCCTCTTATGAAGACAAAATATTGAACTTTGATGCTTTAGTGGACGAGAGAGTGGGAGGCTTAGAGCCTGCAGACATGAACAATTATCCCCACAGGTTTCTTAGTGGCTAGGTTGTCATTGAGAAATCTCAGCATAAGCAAGTCCTTGCGTCTCAATGATGGGCACAACAGCTGTGGCCTCCTCATGGAGACATTATATTAAGCAAACAGCACAGTCGTGCAAAGACCCCAGTGCAGTGTCTGGACCAAAGTGACTGCTCAGAAGCCAGCAGACATCATTCTTAATGATGTAGTTGTAATAGCTAGCAGTAAGTCTCTGATAATAAAGATCGAATGTTTTAATTAGTGAGTTAAAAAAAAAAACCTGGGGGAAAATGATTGCATTCTACAAGGAAGCGCTCGAGAAAGAGAGAAATTTATCCCCTTTGCCTCCTGCTCCCCTCCCTGTCTCCACCCCACACAGAGGTGTAAACTTGTCCTGCCAATTTTAATTCACAGACTTGCAGTTATTTCAAGTACCTGGTCCTGCAGTTAGGACAGGTGGGCACTAAGTGGCAGTGGGTTTTTACCCACGGGACTGTAGTTTCAGTCACAAATTAGGTAATGAAACAAGACGTCATCAGAACAAGTTTTCATCCCTGTCCCCTATAAAGAGGACCACATCATCATCATCATCATCATCATCATCATCATCATCATCTGCCCACATTTGCTGCCATGTCATGATTGGTAGGACTCTAATGTCAGGTTTCTTTGAGTTTGAAATCTGCCTTTTACTTTTTGGGTAACTTGGATTCAACCTCGTGTAGCCAACACCAGGTTGGAGAACAAGAAGATCATAGTAACTACATTCAATCTGCTTTTTTTTTTTTGAGACAGCATGCCCCTGTTCTCAAGGTAACAGTATGAGAACACTTCCCACCACAAATTTGTTTTGCATTGTTTGGCTTTTGTTGGGTCCACCTTCTGCGTCCTATTGTGGTTTAGAGATTCATCCACGCTGCTATGCTCGTCAGTGTTCAACAGAGTGGGGCATTATGTTATGATTTATTTATCTACTCTCATGTTGGTGAATATTTGACTGGTAAATAGCAGTATGTGGGAGATTCTTCCATTGTGCTTTGGAGCATGCACACATGCAGTCCTTTTGAGTTACATAGGGATCGCTGGGTTCAGTAGCTGACATTTATATAGTTTTAGCAACCAACTGACAGTTTTAAGAAGTGGTTATACCTGTATACTTTATCAGTTGTCCACACAAAATTCAAGCTCCCCAATATTTTTTCCATTAAGTGATACCATTACATTAAATTTTTCTTTTGAGTCAAGCTCTCACTATGTATCCTGGGCTGGCTTGGAACTCTTTCTGTGGATCAGGCTGGCTTTGAACTAACAGAGATATAAACCTTTCTCCAGGTTTCAAAGGTTGGCATTAAGGGCATGCACCACCATGTCTGGCCTTATGTTAAGAAAGGTTGCAGCCTGCTCACAGAGACATCTCATTGTGGTTTTCTGTCTGTGTGCTAGAGAACGGATGCTGAGGGGAATATTTTCATATATTCGTTAGCCATTTCAGTAAACTTCTTTCTGAGTTCTGTCTAAAATGGTTGCCTAGGGCTGAATAGGCACGTGTTGTGTCCCTTTTGACAACCGATATTTAGGGAATATATATGAGAATAGATGCTGGATGAAAGCCTCTTCAATTCACACGCATAGTGATGTCTCTTGATAAACAAAAGCTCTTAGTTATTGAAGTCTAATTTGCCAATCTTTCCCTTAATGTGTATGTGTCCTATGTGTACATTTTAACAAGATAAACTGCCCCCAGGTGTGTGGATTTTGCTGTCTCCTGCACAATTTACTGATCTGAAAGCTTATTCTCCTTTCTCTACAACAACTGCATCTATATAATCCACATAGAATCGCTTTAAGAGACCCAGATCCAGGTTCATTTTTACCTTTCTGGTTATGGATCAGGCCAGTTTCAGGATGGAAAGGGCCATCCATTTTGGACTGCTGTCTGATGTCATCTCAGCTATCATCCATGTGACTCCCATTCAGGTCCCTCAGTTCCTTTGTCTAGAGCTATGCAGCAGAGCCTGGAACTCTGTGGGACTTGGAAGATATTCCAGGTAAGTCATTAAATCCTTCTTGTCTTCATGCTCAGCTTGGAAGATTTTTGTCCTCTGCATCTTCCCATACATTTTAGAATTATCTTGTCCATTTTATGGCAGGGCCTGCTGGATTTTATTTAAGATGACATAGACATTATAGATTTAGTCAGGTGAACTAATAGCTGTAAGTATTAAGTCCTCAGATCTTGGTTATGCATAGCTCCCGTTATTTCAGGTCATTTCAAATTCCCCTCCGTGACATTACATTGTTTTAGTGTGTGTGTGTGTTTGTGTGTTTGTGTCCCGTCATTTCTAACATTCTGCTGAATATTTTGAACTCTCACCTTTTTCTTACTTTCTATGGACCAGAATTTCCAGAACAATGTTCAAAAGAAATCATGACACAGCATCTGTCTCAAGCTTAAGTATATGGAATTCAGTCTGTTAACTATGTTGACTATATGTTTGCTTTGTGTGTTCCTTGTACTAGATTAAAGAGATTTCCCTGCTTCCCAATTTGCTAAAAGTTCATTTTGTTTAATGGACAATTGCTACAATTCCCAAATGTAGCTTTTCTCATGTAAGGGGGGAGAAATGGAACCTCGCATTAATTTAACGGTTAATATTTGTATTTTTGAATTTTAAACCAAGACTGTATTTGTGGAATTTAAACTCAAATTGAATGGAATTTATTAATTTTCATTTTTATATGTAACTGAACTCGATGTGCTATTATTTTGATTTCGATTTCCATATCTATGCTTAGGAGGGAGGTCAGCTCATATTCTTCTTCTATTTCAGATGTTTGGTTTTATGGTTTTGTTCTTAAGGTGTGTTGGAAGAGAATAAAACACTTGGGAAATATTTCTACCTTTCCTAGGCTCTGGAGAAATTTGCGAACTAGGTGTTTTCTTTTTACATATTTGAGAGAAATCTCTGTGGAAGTTATGTCAACTTGGAGTTTGTGGGAGGATTCAGAACAGTGTTTCTCAACCTATGGATCATCACCTCTTTGGGGGTTGAATGACCCTTTTACAGGCATAGCATATCAAATATCCTGCATATCAGATATTTACATTATAATTCATAACAGTAGCAAAATTACAGTTATGATATAGCAATGAAAATAATTTTATGGTTGGAGGTCATTACAACATGAGAAACTCTATTAAAGGGTTGCAGTATTAGGAAGGTTGAGAACCACTGGTTTAGAAATGTAGATGCTATTTCTTTCATAGATAGAAGGATAGTCTAATTTTCTATTTCTTCCTATGTCGTTTCTGGTAAGTTTTGATGTTTCAGAGATCGCAGATTTTCATTGGTATGTGTGGTTTTCCTGATAAGACTATCCTGCTGCCATCAAGACCATTGGCTAGGATCATAGCTCAATTGGTAGAATGCTTACCTAACATGCAAAAAGCTTGGGTTCCCCACTCCCAACCTGGCACACTTGTAATCTTAGCCCTTGAGAAGTGGAGGCAGCAGGATCAGAAGTTCATATCATCTTCAGTTACTTACTGAGTTTTAGAGCAGTCTGTGATACATGAAAATCTTATCTCAAAACAAGGCAATTCTGCTGCAAGGAGCCACTTGTTCATCCTAGCCGCCCAGAACCAAAATAATCACACAGAAACTGTGTTAATTAAATAATGCTTGGTCCACTAGCTCTAGCTTCTTATTGGCTAACTCTTATATTAATTTAACCCATTTCTATTAATCTGTATATTACCATGTGGCTGTGGCTTACTGGATAAAGTTCTCAGCATCTGTCTCCGGTGTCTCCATGGCTTTTCTCTAACTCTCCCTTCTTCCTCCCATGGTATAGGCCAAGCCAATTTCTTTATTTATTAACCAAAAAAAGCAACACAGACAGAAGGACCTCCCACACCAAATCCCACCTCCATCCCTAAAGTCCTCCACTGGCGATGAGCTTCAGAAAATAGAGCCCATGGCTATCATGATTTTCTTTCATTTTGAAGTTTACTCCCTGACTCTGATGTATTTTTTGTAGTCTCTGTTATATTGGGATTTGCGTCACCTGTCACTAAGTTAAGGAGATGGTTCTCAGATTCTTCAAGAGGTGTTCAGAGTGAAGAATCATAAACTCAGTCTGTGCACCATGCTCTCTGATCACGTCAGAATCACTTTGTTTGGAAGCTGGCAATGCCTCCTGTCTTCACCCAGGCTACTTGGCCAAGCAACACACATGATGGGCAGACTCCACTGCAGCAAAGACAGGAAGAACAAGGACAATCAAGTTCAGGCATGCAGAAATAATGATGACAACTTAATCTAAATTTTGTCTTATTTTGGTTAATATATATCTATATATAATATAGATAACATATATTTAATGTATTATATATAAGATAGAATAATATATATTTAAATTTTAGTGTAGTATACAAATTAATGGGTTTTATCAAGGCATCTTCATACATATGCGCCATTATACTTTGATAGCATTCTTTCCTCTTCCCAACTACCCATTTCTGTGTCCCCTCCGTCCTCCACGTGATTTGCTTTCTTCCTCCAATTAGCTCTGCTTTCCTTTTACCTGTATTCTATTACTTTCAATTTCTCTCTTTCTTAAGAGTCTTTCCTCCCTTCTCCCAATCTCCTTACACACACACACACAAACACACACAATTTTATTTTTTTATTTGGCTCTTTTTGAGACAAGTTCTTACTCTGTAGGCCTGGCTGGCCTAGAATGTTTTATGTAGACTTAGCTGGCCTTGAATCCACAGAGATTTATCTGCCCCGCCTTCTTGATACTGGGGTTAAAGAAAACATGCACAACCATGCCCAGGTGACAATTTTATTTATTCTTTCAAAGTATTTATTTATTCATTATTTATTTGAAATGTATGCTTTAGCTTCTCTCTCTCTCTCTCTGTGCATGTGTGTGTGTGTGTGTTGCACCTTGTGCATGTAAGAGCCTGTAGAAATCAAAAAAGGAATCGGATCCCCCTGGAAATGGAGTTACAGATCATTGTGAGCTACCATGTGGGTACTGATAAGCAAACCCAGGTCTCTGCAAGACCAGTCAGTGCTGTTAACTGCTGGACCATATCTCTAGCACCCCTGGAACAAATAATTTTAATTGTGGGTTCTGAATATGAGAGAAAACAGGCATCATTTTTCTTTTAAGTCTGTTTAATGTGATCATCTCTAGTTATATCCGTTTCCTGCGAAAGCTTTGACTTGATTTTTATTTATTGCTGCCTAAAATTCCATCATATATGAGCATCACATTTTCTTTATCCATCTGAGGACAGGCTGCTGAGCCTGCACACACAGGTATGTACACACCTGTGCTAGGTACACAGGTGTGTGCTATACCCAAGGCCTCCACTGCCTTTGCCACAGTCAAAAAAAAATGTTTCTCTTTCATTTCTTCTGAATAACTTCAGGCAGATAGATCTGTCGTCTGAAGTATTTGGAGGACTTTGTGGATCTGCTTTGTGAATCACAATATATGGAGATGAAGGACTCTTGATGTACTCTCCCCCATCCACTGGAATAAGGTTGGAAATAGAGAAGGGGTTCATATCTCCAGTATAGCTGGGGACCAGGAACTTTTACTTAGTAACTTGCAAGGAATCAAGAAAAAAATCTTTACAGAATGCAGAGGAAACCACACGAATAAAGTAAGGCAGTTTGAGTAAAATGAGACCAAAGGCAATTCTTTTCCCATCAGAGGGTCTGTCTGTATGTCTGTCTGTTTGTATTTTTCCATCTCTGTTCTCTATTGATTCTTGGTCTGTGATTACTGGAGTGTGCTGATGGGGCATCTGCAATATGACGACTGAACCAAAAGGTTTTGGCAAAGAAAGAAGTAGAGACAGCTTCAAAGTAGAAAGATAGCCAGGGTTTCTTCCTTAAGTGACATCATTGCCAATCCCAGGGAAGCTGGTTGGACTTGGGCAGAGTCATAGGAGGCAGGGAGGGCTGCTGAGCCTAGCTAAGCCACACATGTAGTTTAGGAGCAGCCGGTAAGAATGAGTCCCCCTCTCCCTGATCAAAGGACTGAACGTAGAAAAGGGAGAACGTGGGATTTGGGAGGCAGGGAGCAGTGTTCCCTGGGAGACGTTTTTTATTATAGGAACCAGCAGACATTTTTGAGAAATATCTGACTCGAACGCAATAAACTTCAGGAAGTCAAAGATGAGATGAAAACACCAGAGACTTTGATGAAAAGGGAGATTACTGTGGCAGGACGGGCTTTTAAGGAATCTAAAATTTAATGACTTTGTAAATGGTTGATAACAGATCTGGAAGCAAAAACTCCCAAAAAAATATACAGCGTTTTGCATTCCTTCGCAATTGATGTGGTTCCCAAAGCTGCCTCCGCATCCGGCGCCCTTCCCGCTGTTGGACAGATGTTTTAAGTCATTCAGAATATATTTTTGAAATGTGTAATTAGACAATTTCAGTGAAAAGAAAATTGTAAATTTGGGCTTCTTTTTCTTCTCCAGTTTGGCTTTTCAAAGGGAACTACAATCAATGAACTTCAAATGTGCTATTACAATGACAGTAAATCTTAATAAATATGGCCTCTTCATGAACCGTTGCCTTTTTAAAATGTGGAGCTCAAGCTTCCCATTGACAGGTGTTGGGAAGATTGAGGCACATGACGTTCAGCAGGGTAGAAGGGGTACGATAGACAAAACATGAAATCATAGACCCCCAAAGCAACATTAGAAGCCACAAAGTTCACCCTGTGGATAATATAACCAGAAATGCAATGTTTTTCAAATTTACCACCCTAGAGTCACATGGGGGTGTCTCAAAAGCTGGCATCGGGCTGAAAGGAATTAGAGGGTGGTTAGGGCTTTTTTAAAGCCCAATTTCTAAGGCAGTGGGTTCTTTCCTCCTCCTTCTTAAAAGGCAATTCTTCATAATTTGGCCATTTGAACAATTAAAAATAATTACGTTGGTTTAAGCTATTTCTGATGTTGAACCAAACTGAGGAAGGCTCCCAACATTTAGAAGAATAACGTCAGGGAACTAAGAGTGAGAGAAGATACCAAGGAGCTCAGTGTGATGTTGAGAAAACGTCAAACGGCAGGGGAAAACACAAACAATGACGACCAAGTTGCACAAGACCAGTTGTCTAAAGCCAAAGAAGAACCGAGTGTAACTGGAACAGATGAGGTAGCAAATGAGATCACTGATAACAGAGTGTAACTGATAACAGATGAGGGAAGGCCGTTGTCCTTTGGTGTTGTGCTATTTATAGCTCTGTATCTATACTGAAGTCTCCATGCACATAAATACCTGGATCTGGCTCCGTATATCTGTATCATTACATGCCTGCCTGTAGTTATTCAAGCAGGGGGAAAGTCCTTCTTTAGTTTACAGTTGACACTACATCTCTCCAAGTCATTTTTTTTTTGGGTGGGATTAGGTGTGGTCATAGACTAAGTCCCTGTTTTGAAAGACAAATCTTTTTACCACTTCCCATATCCTTCTTTTTCCATAATCTTTTAGATTATTTTTTTACATCTGTTCATCTATCTTTTTGTCTACCCATCACCTCTATCTGTCTGTCTATCTATCTATCTATCTATCTATCTATCTATCTATCTATCTATCTATCTATCCATGTATCTATCTATCTGTCTGTCTGTCTGTCTATGCTATGTTTATCATCTATCTGTGTGTACACATGTGTCTGCTGCTTGGGCGTGCACATGCCACAGTGTACATGTGGAGGTCAGAGAAAAACTTGTAGAAATGACTCCTTCTTTCTGTCTCGTGGGACCTAGGAACTGGACGCAGGCCGTCAGCCTTGGCAGCAGGCTCCTTTACCCAGGATGCTGTCTTGCGGGTCCACCTCTGGTTTCATATCAGCAAGAGTTTTATTGCTGAACCTTTAGTTTTCTCTTCTCTGTCTTTGGAGATGGAGAGATGAAACCAAAGAGCCTAAGGGTGTGAAAACACTGACAACGGCAAGACCTGCTGAGCTCTCCCTTAGGAACAGTGCCCCAAATTATCTAGGGACTGAGTGAGAACAGACAGCAGTTGGGTTGTTGTACTATTCAAGCAAAGACTAGGGAAATTAAGTAGTTGCACAGAATCCCTTTCCTATGCTCTGAAAACAGAGGCTAGCTAACAGAAGTGTAAAGTGGGCGCTAAAGTTTCTGACCCTGCTGTGTGGTATTAGCAAGAGCACAGGCAGAGTGAAGGCAAGAACAGAGGCGCATGGACCAAATATGTCCCCTGTAAGCAGCGCTCTACTCCATAGCTTTGAGCTCTGATGCTTTGGAAGTCTACTGTCGAACTTCAATCTTACAACTTACAGGTAAGACGTTTTGAGTCTGAAGTCTAAAATTCAAGCATGGCCACGGACATAAAGTTCAAAATTAGTCAGTGTTCCTATTGTCGCAGAAAAGAACCTGGTGTGAAATGTAAGAAAACAGGAAAAATGGGGAAAATGTCTCCTCGACTTCACAGCGTGAGACAGGACAGGCATTAGTAAACTATGTGTAATTCATGATGGTACATGTAAACAGGCTACGATACTTAAATCAAAATGATTAACTTTACTTTGAGGCTTCAGTACAGTACAATCAAGCAAATACAATCTCTTTTTAGGTTGTTTGTACAAGACACATTCATCTAAAAAATAAAAAAAAGAAATAATAATTTAAAGAGACCAAATAAGTAAATTCCCAAATATCAGATTAACATGAAACAATTTAAAAACCACAAATAAAACACTTTTGCAGTAATATATAATTAAAAATTATACATTAATTAATTCAAGGCATAAAACATGAAAATTGATGGAGGGATATTTTAGCTTAATAATAGAAGGCACACTCTGGACAGGCAGAAATATTCGCCCAATGAATATCTAATGCCATTTCTTTGACAATAAAAGATCATTACCAAAGAAAGAAGAGTAGGCCACAAGAAGAAAAGAATTATAACCTGGAAAAGAGCAACTTCAGCCAATTTTCCTACATATTAGAAAGATTAAGCTGCTGAAACTAAGAATACAAAGAATTTGGATAATAACATTATGAAGTTTAATTAAATAGACTAAATCAAAATTTGTGTCTTGCAATCTTGAGTCAAATTGAGAAAGGCTCTCAAAACTCAGAAGACAAGTACCAGGCAAGGCGGAAAAACTAAAGTTCTATTTCCAGCAATGTCAAAATTTGCATTTCAGAAAGGACATGAGGGCCAGGGTGGGTGGTTTTTATCAATCTAATGTACAAGAAACAGAGCAAAGAAATACATGGGGACTTTCCTTATGCATTTACTAAAACCCTATGCAATATAATTGACGAGATACCCCCTCTGCCCAAGAACACCAGGGGTGTATCTTCATGGTGGAACACCTGCTTTGTACGTATGAGGCCCTGGGATCTCCCTCCAGACTGCAAAATAAATTGTGCAAGTGGAGTTATGAAAAAAAGCAAGTCTTGATTGTAACCTTGCAAATTGAGTCCAGCATTCTAGAAGCAGGGTTGAATTCATGACCAAGTTTACAACATCCCAGGAATGCAATAGTGATTTAGTCTTAGAAACATCTCATGACATGTCTATCGATCAATAGAAAATATCCTTGGAGGTTGAAAAAAATGTGGCATTTCTTAAAATTTAAATTCAATTACCAATGAATAATCATTAAGAATTAAAAAAACCTACTTTGACACCCTCAAGTTTTTCTCTTGCTCTCTGCTTCAAGTTGGCATCCAGTGCCAGGCCTCGGAGTGATTATAATCCCCTGTAAAGCTGGTAGGACCATAAAGTGACGTAGGAGTGTGGTATTGACTTTTGAATTTCCGGTGTAATTTCAGAACAGGCAAGAGTCACACAGGGTTCAATTATTAAGGAAATCCGGTATGCCTTTGGTGGACCCACTCCATTTGTGACTATTGAGCAAGGAGGTGGAAGACCCACAGGGCTAGCCACATTCATAGAGATGAGAGAAAGATGCAAATCCCTGAGGTCCCTTTGAGTTCTGTTGACTGGCATCAGTTAAGAGAATGTTTTCCAAGTTCTATTCATCTGCATGCAAAACCATCCTGAGTGAGGTAACTCAGACCCATATAGACAAACATGGTATGTACTCACTCACAAGTGGATATTAGATGTAAATCAAAGCCTATAGTCCATGATCCCAGAGAAGCTAGATAACAAGGAGAACCTTAAGAGAGACATACATGGATCTACCTGGGAAGGAGAGACAGACAAGACCTCCTGAGAAAATTAGGATGGGGGAAGAAGGGAGGGAGAAGGGGAGGGAGGAGGAGAACACTGGGATGCTCAAGAAGGCAGAAGGATAGTGAGGGAGAGAAAAGAAAGAGATATCTTGATTGAGGGAGGCATTATAAAGGGCTATCGAGAAACGTGATACTAGGGAAATTCCCAGGAATCCTCAAGGATGACCCCAGTTAAGACTCTAAGCAACAGTGGAGAGGATGCCTAAACTGGCCTTGCCTTTAATCAGACTGATGACTACCTTAATTGCCATCATAGAACCTTCAACTGGCAACTGATGGAAGCAGATACAGAGATCTACAGCAAAGCACTGGGCCGAGCTACCTGAGACCAGCCCAAGAGAGGGAGGAGCGATAGTACAAGCAAAGGGGTCAAGATCATGATGGTGATGCCCACAGAAACAGTTGACCTCAGCTAGTGAGAGCTCACCAACTCTAGACTGATAGCAGATGAACCCTCATAGGATCAAATTGGGCCTACTGAATGTGAGGGACAGTTGTGAAGCTTGGACAGTCCATGGGGGCAACTGTCAGTGGAATCAGGATTTATCTCTAGTGCTTGAACGAGTATCTAGGAGCACATTGTTTTTGGAGGGCTACCTTGCTCAGTCTAATTAAAGGGGGGGAGGGCCTTGGTCTTGCATCAGAGTGAAGTGCCAGACTGTGGACTACCTATGGGAAGCCTTACCCTTTCTGAGGAGTGGATGGAAAGGTGGGGTAGGGAAGAGGTGGAGGAAGCTTGGGGAGAGGGGGGGAATGGGAATGGGGATAGCTATGTAAAATAAGAAAAAGATTGTATTGAAAAAATTCTTAATAAAAAATAGAAAAAAGAGAATGTTTTCCCACAAGAGTTAGAAGAATTTCAAGCTAGTCTTGAGATATCTGTAGAAATAAATAGAGAAAAAAAGCTTGCATCTACCCAGTGTGAACCAGGTAGCTTTTCCCTACTAGACTCTGGGCTTCATATGCTTGTGGCCACTATTCTTGACACATAACTCAGTAGCATCATACACCACTCCTCAAGTGTGCAAAAAGAATTTCTTGATAGAAATTGTTGTGTGATATGCCACACATACAAAACTACGTAAGATATAATGTGAGTCGTACATGCACACTCGTGTGCCCTCCCTCCAGCTGAGGCAGATCTTTCCTGCACTCCTCCACACGAGTCCTGGTGTAAAACCTATTAACTCTTGTCCCCACCCTTCCCTATGGAGTAATCCACAATCGCAAGTTCATGTTTGTTATCACTTTAGAGTTTTTACGTTTCGATGCCTCTGCATAAACCATGAGATAGTTCTATTTTGCCCATTTTGGAGCTTGGTGAGTGGGATGCATTTTGTGTGCCGTGATGAGGTCATGAGACTCACCTTCCAGGCATCCGTCCACATGGGAGCAGATTGGAGCCAAGAGCTCAGGAACTGAGCCGAAAGCAATAGGTGTTTGTGTTGGTACCACGCTCTGTTTACTGGCAGTGACTGGCTATGTGAGGACATTAAGGCTGATGTGTTTCTTAGGCAGTTCAGGGTCTCTGGGTCCCCTTATCTTGCTCTGTCGTCTCTCCTGCTTTCCTGCCTTACTTTCATGACGTCAGCTCCCATATAAACTAGTGGCTCTTCTAGACTTTTCTGGTTCTGGCTACCATCTTCCTCGAAGCTCTCGCCTCTAAAGAAAATCCGTATGCATTTAATTCCACCTGGGCGGCTGCTTTTCAGAAAACTTGAAAGCGTTACCCTCCAACACTGTTGGCTTCTCTCCTAAATACATTTTATGTAGTTAAAGTGGGTGTGTGTAGCAGTCACGGTTCACATATGGAGGCCAGAGGGCAGCTCTGGAGTGAGAGCTCTTGAGAACGTCACACTGTGGGTCCCCAGGGAGAAACTCGGATTGTCACCTTGATGGTTGGGGGCTTTACCCACTGAGCCATCTCACTCACCCACTGTTGACTGACTTCTTACGGTAAAGGTTTTCTTTTTGCATTCTATTGATGCTGATGTGTGAATTTATTCCTTTTCTCTACTGTGTAATTTCAACTGTTTGTATTTTAAATTTTACTTAGCTCTTTGTTGTAGACAAATTTATTGTTTCTTTCTTGTTTTTTTTTTTTTGCTTTATTCAAATTACACAATTTCACCAGAGGCTTGAAAACAACATTCTGCCTGTTTCTGTGCAGTAGTTACTTCTATCTTTGCCACAAGAAAACAAACTGAGGAAGAAGATTTATTCTGACTCATAGAGTAATCAGGATTCAGTCCGTCATTCATCACAGGGACGGCACAGAGGCAGGAGCGTGGGATACCCAGTCACACAGCATCATCAGTCAGGAAAATGAGGCAGGTGAATGCCGAAGCTGAGCTGCCCCCTCAAGGGTTTCAGCCCATAAAACGACCCCATGCATATTTAGAGTGGGTTTGTACCTCTTTTTCAAGCCTGTTGAGAAACACCCTTATGAACAATTGTCAGAGGTGTGTCTCCTAGGTAATTTTCAGTCTAGACAAGCCACCAGTAAAGCTGGACCATTATGGCCCACAACATAAGAAGGATCTATATCTTAAAGTTACATGTAAATATGAAATTCAAATTTCGTGGCGCATAACACATTTTGATACAATGCAGCCATAGACCCTTGCTTCTGTACTGTTGAATTACTGCTGTCCTGGCTCTAGTGCAGAATTAAGCTGCTGCTGGATGATCTTCAATGAGTCAAATGTTTGCTGTTTAGTCCTTCACATAAGGCGTTTGCTCAAGTCTTCTCTAAAGAATGCTGCTGTGAGGGAGGACTTGAGAGATGGCTCAGCAGCTGAGAGTATTTGCTGCTCTTCCAGAGAACCTGGGGACTATTCCCAAAACCCACATGGTAGCTTATGACCACCTGGAACTTCAGCTGCAGAGGATTCAACGCTTCTGGCTTCCTCCGGCACCTACACTCATGTGCACATACCCGCATGTAAACACACACAACCACATATAACTTAAAATGTTAAGAAAATATCTTTTAAAAGTAATGCCACTGTGATTTTGAACATATCGCCTGGTAGACGTATGTAAAGCCTTAGGAAGGAGAGAGCTGTGTCTGAACTGTGGGATACTCACACGCTTCTTTTGTTTGGATAGTGTCCACTTGTTTTCCAAAGTGGTTGCAGCCATGGGTCTATGACCGAGCTTTATCTCTTCCCTTTGTGGTGAGCAGAACGGCTCTTGATTCAAACCTTGCTCACAGTTAGACTTGCCCGGCTCTTCAGTTCTTACTGACTGAACGGTGTGACTTATTTTCTCATTATGATTTTAATAATTATTTTTCTGGTTACTAATGAAACTGGGCAGATGCCCGTGGTCCATTTTATTTTTGTCTATTTTTATTTCCTTTCTCTTGAATTTTTATCATTGTTCTTGATGAACATACATATTCTCTGAGTTCTTTATCATTTAATTTACTGAACTAAGTAGCATTCAATTCATGATTTATTTTATCATTATTATTATTATGTTTATTATATCTTAGAAGAATTTCTCTTCTTTTTTGTAAATTACTTTATTGTATGTGTATGGGTATTTGAGTGTATGTATGTCTGTACCATGTGCATCCAGTGTTTAGAGAGGCCAGGAGAGGGCGCATATCTCTTGGAACTGATGCTACAGACTATTATGAGCCACCCTGTGGGTGCTGGGAACTGAATCATTGAATGCAGGTTTCTTGGAAAAGCCATCAGCACTTTACTGAGTCATCTCTCTCCAATCCAGAAAAAATTTGCTTACATATATGAGTAGACATACTTAGTTTCCATGTAGCTGGGTGAATGCAAACTTTAAGCATCTATGATTATCTTTATCTTTAATGACACTTGCTGATGTGGAATTTCCCTCTGTATGCTGTGACTAGCATTGATTAATAAAGAAATTGCTTTGGGCCTATATCAGGGCAGAACAGAGGTAGGCAGGGAAAACTAAACTGAATTCTGGGAGAAAGAAGGCAGAGTTGGGAGAAGCCATATATCCCCGCCAGAGACAGACGCTGGAGGCTGGAGGGAACCTTGCTGGTAAGCCACAGCCACGTGGCGATACACAGATTAATAGAAATGGGTTAAGTTAAGATGTAAGAGTCAGCCAATAAAAAGCTAGAGCTAATAGGCCAAGTAGTGATTTAATTAATAGTTTCTGTGTGATTTTTTTCAGTGCTGAGCAAACCGCAAGCAAACAAGTGGCCTCCCTCCTATAACTTGCAGCCTTAAAGTCTGTTTTATTAGTCTTCTTTTTGTTAGTAATTTCGCTTTTTTTGATCCTGTGCTTAAAGTATGTCTTATTAATAGCACGCAGCTCATTTTTATCCTTCCTGACAGTATTGGCCTATTTACTTGAAAATTTTTAACATTTATATTTTTTTGTGATAGGAGTGTTTGTGCAATCATATCATTTTTTAGACAAAGATTTTCTACGTATCTCTCTTTTTCTCTCATGCTTTTATTAGTTGGCAAATTGTGTGCTTTCTTTTGCCATTTCTTTTACCAAAAAAAGTAGCCTTTTAATGATATAAGGCAGATCGTGTGACTTCTCTGCTCAAGAGCAAAAGCCCATGATTTGCTATCTTGCCATTTGCTGTCCTTCTTTTATCCATCTGTTCTAGATTCAACAACTTCCTTGATTATCACTGAGCATGCAGGACATAATCTCAAGCCAGTTGTGCACTCCTCACAGAACCTTCATTGCCCAGAAACCCTTGTGGTTACACTCATTGTCTAGGCTCATATGCCTCTTCACTGTTGAGACCTTTATCACATTACATAAAGCAGCACATATTTGCACTTCTCAGCCCCCTACTTAGCACTTAGCACGAAGGACCCTCTTACGTAGGACACTATCTCTTTTTGTGATATCAATATCTAGTATACTAAAATGCAAGATATATCAGTGACAGTTCTTTATATCAATGTTTTTGGTAAATATATTGACATTACTATACAATATAATGCTTCTTTATGCATTATCATACAAGGAGACAAACATAAACATATATATTATTGTCTTCTGCTTGTGTTTGTACTGCCCCATCTCGGCCTACCTCATCCTTTCCAAATAGTCTCTTAGTCTGTCTTTGAAAATTAACCTTTTGGTTCACTTATGTATTCTTAGTACCCACACGGAGGAAATATTGCATTTATGGTATCAATGGCTAAATCTCTTTTACCTTCGTTTCCAGGCTTTCTGAGGGTTTCTGTCTTTCTTTGCTTTTCCCTGATGAGGGATTACAAAGTATAGCTCTGGAGACCTGAGGAACAGAAAATCAGCGCTGTTGAAGACATTGGGAAGAACATATTGCTATCTGCTATACTCTCACTGTCTTGCTCCTAGGCCTCAGCTGTGACTCAGTCATGAATGTTAAAGCTTTGCCTGACTACTCAGTACTGAAGACCATGGTCTGGATTGCTTTCTTTTAATCCAAAGCCATGTTCCACAGCTTCTTTGTTCCACTTCAATTATTGGTGTGTTTTCTCCAAGGCACTTGAAATTTTTAGACCAGTGATTCTCAACCTTCCTAATGTTGTGACCCTTTAATACAGTTCCTCATTCTGTGGTGATTCCAGCCATAAGATTGTTTTCACTGATACACAATAATATAGTAATTTTGCTATTGTTATGAATTGCAATGTATATATCTGTGTTCTCGGATGCTCTTTGGTGATCCCTGAGTAAAGTTTATTTAATCCTCTTCAAAGGGGGTCGTGGCCCAAAGGTTGAGAACTGCCAGACCCTTCCTGGTGGGTGTCCTCATGTTTTGATAGTCCCTTCACCAAGTGCCACCTTCCCATGTCCAGGCATGTTAGATGTATGTTTGTGCTACACTGCTATGGAATCTGTCGACTGTCTCCTGCTATGTTCATCAGAGGAATCAGGCCATGGCCGCGTATTCTTGGGTTCTTCCCTATTCACCTCCAGTGTTCGATCCTCTATCTGAGGTTTTGCCCTAAGATAAGTTGATGAGAGCCCTGACACTTTTGAACTGCTTCTTCTTCCATTCCCAGTGGGCTGAAGGGCTGAGGTCGCATCTTCCTATGGTATAAACCCTCCAGCATTCTATCTAAGCTCTTCCTAGCTAGAGCTGACAGTAAAATTCTATTGACTAAAGCTGGCTGGCTTTGCCTTTGATTTGTAAACAAGAAGCACTTGAAATTATGGTTCTTTTCCCATTCCCGTCTTGGTTCACATTTTTCGAGCTTGGCTTTCAAAACCACGTTGCCGCTACAGAATCAAAAATGATCTTTTTTGTTTGCGTTCTTTCTAACAATGTCAATAGACACGAAGTGACACATGTATACCCGAGAAGAAAATGAACACAGTTCCAAAGGGCTGCTTGATGCGCTTTAAACAAGCACAGTTGTGTGGAAATCAGCATCTGAAACCATCGCTCAGCCTGAGGCTTCCCTCGGGCTTTGAGGTTTCACTAGCACCATGATTTCAGCACAATCAGCCTGTCCTTGACACACAATGGCGTGCACACAACAGATATGAGCTGTCATGGTGACACTTTGAAAACCTCCCCAAATGATGCCCCATCTCCAAAGCACAACTGTGCTGGCTGCTGGGTGAGACATGGAATGACACACAGCCTGTATCTTGTTTGAATCTCGGACTGGCGTGGGATGTGCATCTTTGAGAGAGAGAAAGGGCCTCTCTCAGCCCACACCAGCTTGACATAAATGCTAAGGTGCTGGATAAGGAGCTGGAGTGTCGCGGAGGGTCCCCGCTAACCAAATGTCCACCTGAGACTGTGGCGCTCCCGTTTTTTCATCCGTGTTGATGAGGAATAAAGTTGTGGACAAAGAAAGAGTGATCACAGTCAAAGCAAATTTTATTAAGAAAAATGGGGGGAAAAGTGAGAAATTAAGGAAGCTGAGAGAAACTCCCAGGAAGGAGAAACTTCCTAGAGCCTTGTCTAGGGAGTTTTTACAGGACTTAAAGAGACCTTGGACATGGACTCCAGTAATGTCTACTAAGGTTGTCTGATTCGCTGGGCTATCACAGTCTGAAACACAGGAGGACCCACATGCTCTGTGCGTGCCTCCTTGCACAAACCAGGGAGATGAATTTGTGCTATACACAGGCTGTTTGCCCAGCTGTGTGTGAGGGCGAGGCGTCAAATGTTCAAACTCCACTGTCGGTTTCGTGGCTCGTCTCCTGGTTGCTAGTCCCGGGCAGCATTGCTGGTCTGCAGCCGTGGCTGGCACCTTGCTGCCTATTGATTCAACTATGCTGTCCTTGTTCTCATGTGACCAGGTTGTAATTTTTCCATCTGTTTCCCCTGGGTCCTTACTGTCCACTGGGAATTCCCACCTCAATTAGAGTTTCCGAACTTAATTCAAATCCAGGTATTTCAAAACCTATGCTATCGTTGCCACCCTTGTCTCTTTCGGCACTAAGTCGGTCCATTAATATCACAATTTCTTGTCAGCCTTATGTAGAAGACTGGGATCAAGGAGGGGAACAGGCACTGGTTCCTGTCAGAAAGAGGCAAACACTGCGCTCAGCTGTTGCTGCCATTGAGTCAAATGCTGAGGAAGCTGGGAAGCGTCTCATGGAAAAGCAACCATGAAGCTAAGCTGTGAAAATGGCTGTCATAGAATAACTTTTTAGGAGGAGGGGCTGTGTGGGCGAAGACAGAGACGTCCATTTAAAATGACAGACTTGGAGAACCATAGCTGTTCAGTGCAGCTGGAGTGTGGGCCCAAGCGTGGAGCAGAGCAACGGGTCCCAGAAAATGTGGGGAGCCAGATGTTCCTTCTAGACAGATCCCTTTAGCCCAGAGGTGAATAGTGGGTGGGGAGGGGCCATGGCTGGAGACAGAGACACCTAGTTCTTGAAAGCCTAGAAGATTAGTTACAGAGGATGGGGATTAACCCAGACCCAGTAGACATGAACATGCCACAAGGAAACTGGTTGTTTTATAGTCTAATTAAACAAGATTTTACTACTGACATTGAGTTCCAGATTTACTTTTCTTCTGGCTAATTACATTATAAGGCCGCGCAACCTTGGTGGTTGGATTGTACTTAGGTCAGGATTGCGGATAAAGATGAAAGGAACCAGCTAAGATGAGCGCTGTGGAAAAAGACGGGAAAAGGCAGACTCTGCGGGTTTGTGCGCCTGATTGATTTCTTATGGCATGCTTGATTAAAGGGACTGATGGTGTCTTGTAGTTATTTCCTCTGGATTGAAACACTCTCTGATTTAGGGAGGAAGGAGGCTTTCATAAGACTGAGGAAGTAAACAAAACTCACAAAGGGTTGTGAGTTCTTAAAGTTCTGTAGGCGGCAACAGTCGCTGGGAACGGGAGATGCCCCAGTAGTCCGAGCCGCCTACAAGCCGACCAGGGAGCTACAGGGAAGGCACTTTTGTGAGTTGCCATGCTGGGGTGGGCTTTTCAGTGACTCCTCTGCCTCGGAGAAACCTGTGCTTCTGTCAGTAATCCCTCACCCGTGCCTGTAAGTAGTTCCAGTAACTCGCTGGTAACACTAAGCTAGACTTAGGGAAAATTATTTCTTTGGTCTAAGAAGTTTGCTATCTATCATGTGGGGGTGGGGTGGGACAAGTGGGCATCATATACTCACATAGCGTGTGGGTACGCTCACCTACGTGCTCATGTAGAGTCCAGATCAGTCCTCTGGGGGTCTTCCACTATAGCTCTCTGTGTCTCATGAAACTGAAAGTCTGCTATTTCGTCTAGAACTCTCTGTATCTGCCTGTCACCTCTTCCCAATTCTAGGGCTACAGTCTACATTTTTAAAAATAAATTTATGTATTTATTTATTTTACTTCCTAATACAGTTTCCCCTCCCTCTTCTTCTCCCTGTCCACCTTCAACGCCTCTCTCTTCCCACCCCCAATCCACTCCTCCTCTCTTTCTGTGTAGGAAAAGGCAGGTCTCCTATGAGTATCAACAAAACATGGTATATCAAATTGCAGTAAGTCTAAGTTCCTCCCCATGTATTAAGACTAGGCAAGGTGACCCAGTATGAGAAATAGGGCCCAAAAGTCTATAAAAGAGTCAGAGACAGTCCCTGTTCCCAGTATTTGGTGTCCCACAAGAGGACCAAACTATACAACTGTAACATATATGCAGAGCGCCTAGGTCAGTCCCATGCAGGCTCCCTGGTTGTTGGTTCAGACTCTGTGAGCCCAGGTGAATTGATTCTGAGTTTTCTCGTGGTGCCCTTGACTCCTCTGGCTCCTATAACGCACGCCCCTTCTCTTCTGCAGGATTCCCTAAACTCCGCCCCGTGTTCAGTTGTGGGTCTGATCTGTTCCCATCAGTGGCTGGATGACACCTTCCTGATGACACCTGGGCTAGGTACCAATCTGGTCACAGGAGATGGACAGATCAGGCTACGAATCTGCTGTTTCTAGCAATCTTAGCTGGGGGTACTTCTTGTAGATTCCTGGGAAATTCCCTTGCACCAGTTTTTTTTTCTTGACCCTGAAATGTAGCGCCCCCCACCCCCGATTTCCAGGGCTCTCTTGCAGGACTCTCCTCCTCAACTCAGTGGCTCATGCTCCCATCCCCACCCACGCTCAGTTCACTCACAAAATCTCTCCTATTTCCCCTTCGCATAAGATCTGGGTGCCCTTCCATGAAACCTCCTTGTTACCTGGTCTCTCGGGGTCTGTGAATTTAGTGTGATTATCATCTGTTTGACAGCTAATATCCATTTATGAGTGAATACATGCCGTGTTTGTCTTTCTCGGTCTGGCTTACCTCATTCAGGATGATTTTTTTCTAGTTTCGTCCATTTGCCTGCAGATTTCCTGATGTAATACAGCTGAGTAACACTCCATTGTGTAAATGCGCCACATTTTCTCCGCCTGTTCCTCAGTGGAGGGTCATTTAGCACATCTATCCAGGACCTTCCGGCTTACACAGTTTCCATTGAGTAGCCGGTGTAATTTGATGGGTTTACCTTTCTATGTTACTTGACCGTTTTCCTTTCCAGCTCTTAATATTCTTTCTTTATTCTGTATGTATGTTTCGCGTTTTGATTATTATATGGTGAGGGGACTTTTTTTTTTGATCTAATCTATTTGGCATTCTGTAAGCTTCTTTTACCTTCATAGGGATATCCGTCTTTAGGTTGGGAAAGTTTTCTTCTATGATTTTGTTAAATGTATTTTCTGTGCCTTTGAGCTGGAGTTCTTCCTCTTCTTCTACCTCTATTATTCTTAGGTTTAGTGTTTTCGTGGTGTCCCAGTTTTCCTGGATGTTTTGTGTCAAAAATTAGTCAGATTTAATGTTTTCTTTAATCAACGAATCTATTTCCTCTACAGTATCTTCATGTGGTTGGGTAATGAGGGAGCCTACCTGCAGGAGAGGTCTGGAGTTTTGTCCCACTGCGAAGGACCTAGGGAGTGGGGTGTCCTGCCACATGGCTGTTCACTCACCTTCTAAGTCCCCTCAGAATTGGAGCAAACTTTGTTTCAGATTTCCACCAAGGTTGTAGAAGGATAGGTGAGTTTGGGGGTGGGGTGGAGCTAGTAGCTTGGAGGGTCCAGTGGATGGAGTTGGGTAATGGGAGAGCCTAGCCACAGGAAACTTCCTGCTGGCTGTTGAGAAAAGCCAAGGGAGTTGGGAGAGGGGCCGGGGTTTTGTCCCATTGGGGAGGTTCTAGAGAGTGGGGTGTTCTGCCATGTGGCTCTTCACTCACCTCTTAAGTCCCCTCAGAATTGGAGCAAGCTGTCCGTATTTAGTCTTTTAATTTAAGAGTTTAATCCATTTTTATTTAAAGTAATTGCTGACAAAGGATTTCTGTCATTTTACTATTTCTTATCTATATGACATCCACTTTTTGCTCATTTGTTCTTTTGTGTCTGCTTGACTTTAACTAGTAAAATGTTCCTCTTATCATTTACTTTTCTGTTTATTCTGTAATTATTCTATTTATGGTTATCATGGATTGCATTTAACAAATAAAATTAGAACACTTTAATTTGAATTTCTATCAACTTAACATCAATAATATGAAATATATCTCCCCCAGGCTGGAGGAGATGTAGCTCAGTAGTAAAGATTTTGCCTAGCATATGTGAAACTGTGGGCTCTATCTTTAGCACTGCCAAAAACCATATGCTCCTTTATAGTTCAGAGGCAGGAGTTAGCGCTCCATAGGCAGTAACAGGGAAAAGGCCCACGGTAAAACTATAAACTAGTCACGTAAACACGAGAACAAGGATGGCATAATTAACGGCCAGCAAGACACCATCCAAGCAAGGTTGGAGACCAGCACAATGAGCCGAGGGAACAGTTAGCAAAGCTGGGTGGGAAGGGGGTGGACAGAGAGGAGCTATAGCGCAAGTATGGCCACATCTATAAACGTGTCAGTGGGCAGAGTATGTTGTTCATCGCCCTGGCTGGGCCAAGGGGCCATGCCAGGGATGTGCAGGTCACCCCACCCCCAGCACCAGGCTCCAAGCTACAACTTGAGAATTAACCAGTCTCAAGCATAATTATATCAGGTTTTGTCCAGTTTCAGCCATACCTCCAATTAAAATCCCTTAAGGTATAGCTGTGTATTTTCCCCTCCCATCCCTCCTTGGAATCCTTCCCACTGTTAGGTGTTTCTTTGCTTTCCCGCTAAATCCCTACCTTGCTTTTCTTCTGTGGGGCTTGTTTTCACTTTTTTTTTTTTACACCTGCATGGGCCATTCCTTTAATCATCACCGATGAGAGGCAACTTGCTTGAGAGCCGCTGTCTTGGGTTGACTTTGCATGAGCATCGATGGTCCAGTGGTCCAGTGCCTGAGTCCTCGATTCAAGCACATCTGGGCTGACATCTGGGCTGAGAAAGACCTGGTCACCCTCGAAAGCACTGCACCAGTTCAACTTCTACTCCTTTTAGCCACTAATGCCACCATGCCTCTTCTAGAAGGCCACATTACATCTTAAACATCATGCGTCCCAAACCATAGGTTAATAACTCCTTTCAAAATGTGCCAGTCGAATCATAGGCGTGGAAGTACAAGCCAAAGGTGCGGTAGGGTGGGGCTTCAGAACTGTTTTGAGGGCTTTGGTCTCCTCAATCATGTTGAAAAGAAAAAGATAAAGATAAAAATGACTGCAATCGTGGCTTTATAAAACCTCTGAAGTCTTTCTTCACACAGCAGTAAGCTGGTTGTTCTTTGCTCCTTAGTCACAAGCAGGGCTCCTCTGCGCCATCCATTTAGGGCAGGGTTAGTGTACTGAGGTCCCCGATCTTTGCTATTTAACAACACCAACTTCTCACTTTTGCCAGACATAGGGTTATTGGTGGCGATGGTTTTTCTTGTTGTTGTTTTGTTAAAGTTTTTCACCTGTTTAATATAGAAGTCTGTTGCCTCTGGACTCCTATAATGCTGCTGAGAAATATGCCTTAATTTTTTAATGACGACATCTGTCTGTGATTTCTCTTTCCTCAGTCTTTTGGCAGTTTGACTAGACTATGTCTTGGTGTGACTCCTTAAGTTCATCCTTCTGGGTGTTTGTTGAGTTCTCTCTCTCTCTTTTTTCTTTTCTTTTTTATTTTTTCGAGACAGGGTTTCTCTGTAGATTTTGGAGCCTGTCCTGAACTAGCTCTTGTAGAACAGGCTGGCCTTGAACTCACAGAGATCCGCCTGCCTCTACCTCCTGAGTAGGCCAGCTTGGTCTACAGAGAGAGTTCCAGGACAGGCACCAAAGCTACACAGAGAAACCCTGTCTTAAAAAGCCAAAAAAGAAGAAGAGGAGGAGGAGGAGGAAGAGGAGGAGGAAGAAGAGGAAGAAAAAAAAATAATAATAAGTAGTCAGTATGTCATTTGACCACTTGTCTTTATTTGTTTTTTTATGCACCGTGATTTTTTTGTTGTTGTATTGAAATAAATGGTCATTTTAACTTTAATTTGGTAACTCCAGAAATCAAATTTGTTGAAATACGAGCGGCCCAGACGTGATGGACTAAATCCACTTAAAAACCTGAGAGAGCTTAATTTTAAACAGAGAAAAAACAGAGTTTAACGCAGAGTTTTGCTCTTTGTTGGTGGCGTGCTGTAGAGAGATTTCCTGATTCGGCATCAGAAGCAGAAAAAACGCTGCATCATTTTAAAGCGCAGCTTCCTGGGGCTGTGCCGCCAGTGTAAACTCTGGCTTTAAAGCATTTCAAGGGCTTTTATGGGACTGGATGTTTGTGTTCCCACTTGGGATCGGAAGGAGAGTGCTCTGAGACCGCGCTGAGGGCTCAGCGCTCTCCCGCCTGCACCTGGGCAGACAGCAGAATCAGGCTTAGGCAGGCGGAAGAGCATGGCGGATTCCTGCCGCCATACAGTGTTTTCAGACTGCGCAGTGCTCTGCGTGTCAGATTTGGATGTAACTTGGATGAAAAGAATTTCTGTGCTGCATGCTCAGTCTCAAAATTAAAGTGCTGAGTGCTGCTCCTACCTGGCGGCCCCAGAACTAGCACAAAATGGTACGTCCTCCATTTTGAAATTTTCCTGACTCAGCAGCAGGAAAAAACTGGTTGTTTTAAATGCCGGCTTTCTGGGCTGTGCCGCTATCACGATCTCTGTCTGGCTCCTCTGGAGACAGAGCTTTTGAACGGAGCATTTGGAGTAAAGTGCTACGATTTGTTTGATGGAAACTAGACTGCTATGTGCCTAAAAGGGGGACATTGCAGTGCTGCAGCTCAGAGGCACAAGCAGCTCTGCCATGCGAGTGGTGCAATGTGAAAGGATCAGAGGCATGAGCGGCTCTGCCATGTTGGACTGGGCGGGGCCAGCAGGCAGTACCTGTTTTTGACCTAGGAATGTCACAGCTTAGATTCTTAAGCGCCTAGTGATTTAAAGGTGCAAATCAAAAGTGCTCCTGGATAGTAAAAAATTGCAGATTCACAATAGGACAGATTCAGACCACTAAATGAGTCACACTGTTGGATGATTGTATGTAGGCTTGAGAGAGAAAAGAAAAAGAATATAGAAAATAAAGTTAATGGTTTTAAAAAAAGGTAAAGTCTTTAAAGAGACAGAGTACAGATAGTTAAGAGATTAAAAGAAATAAAGAAAAATAAGCCATGTAAAAATGGAAAATTCACAGAGAGTCTGGATTATGTACATTGTGTTTTCTTTAAAATTTTTGACTGTAAAGGAGCTAAGTACAGAGAGACATTTCATTACATGGGCTGCCAAGCTAAACCAGAATGGATATAAGGGTATTACGATTTCAAAATTTGGGTCTAAGAATATGATGCTTTGGAGAGGGTCTTCTTTTGTTTTCACAGAGGACTAGACCCTGTGGATTTCTTCTATTCCAATTTGGTATGATAGACCACGCCCTCCTGAAAGGTTGTTGTGAACACCCTCAGAAAATTGCTTTGCTCAACTGCCAACTGAGATGAAACTAGCACAAAGTTGTACCATGAAAGACCTAATTAACGACGCCCCCATTCAGCAGGAAGCAGTTTGGAGAGAAAAAAACTGCGCCCATGTTCCCAAATATTGTTTATAAACATTTTACATTTAAAGGGGGAAATGCTATAGGTATGAATAATTTGCATTGGTGTGGATTTTAAGGTCAATTTTGTTATATGTATAAGTATTTCTGCTCTTGTATAAGGTATTGTGATTGTGTAGTTCATTTAAAATGTAATGTATAATTAGGAAATATAGGTTGCTAATGGATAATCATCGATGATAGTAAAGTCATGTTAGTTAGATTTTCTAGATATATAGAGATATATTTCAGATAGGCATTCTTCATATCTCTCAAAGGCTGCAGAATATGGCATTTAAAATATTTTAATAACTTAGGACTTTTCATGACAATGAGACATGTCTGCTCCTGGCGGCACCAATCTACTTTGAGAGGAAAATGGGCATCGAAGAGGATCCTTATGGAGTTGGTTAGCCATTTGGGCAAGAAACTTCTCTTGCCTGGACTATTGCATAAACTGGACCCAGAGAACCCGCAGAGAGAGGACTACTGAACTTGCCTAAAGGTGAGATGATCTTTTGGGGTTCTTGATTCATGAAAGAGTCTGCGAGACATTCTGCAGGACACAGCAGATAGTGACTGAACTGACTTTGAAATTTCCTGCTTCATGAAAATGTCTGCTGGATACTATGGGCCTGAAGGCTGAAGATGGATGCCCCAACGGTACAAAAGAACTTTGGGTGACTATCCGGGCAGCGAGATGTCTGTCATTTCTAGAGTTTTCTTATTTCTTGTTTATTTAGGTAGTATTGTATCCTTCTGGAGTCTTTGATGGAGTTGAACAATGAATAGATAGTTATAGTTTTCCTTAGTTATGATAAAAGATAAAATAGATATAAATATTGTAACTGTAATTCTTGCTTGATAACTGTTTTGCTATATGTAATTTTGCTATGTTAAAGTTAAAGCCTTCCTTTTTTTGTTTAAACAGAAAAAGGGGAAGTGATGTGGGAGTGTCATATCAATCTGTTGATTTCATTGGTTAAGCAATAAAAAAACTGCTTGGCTCTCATAGGTTAAATCATAGGTGGGAGGAGTAAACAGAACAGAAGGCTGGGAGAAAGAAGCTGAGTCGAGGAGTCTCCATGATTCTCCCACTCCAGGCAGATGCAGGTTAAGATCATTCCTGGTAAGCCAGCACGTGGGCTACAGCAGATTATTAGAAATGGGCTAGTCCAGGTGCGAGAGCTAGCCTAGAAGAGACTAGATAGAAATGGGCCAAGCGGTGTTTAAATGAATACAGTTTGTGTGTAATTATTTCGGGTAAAGCTAGCCGTGCGGGCGGCAGGGTGCTGGGGACTCAGCCCCGCTACCCTTATTACAACACAAATTCTTCCCCTAGTCCAGTAATGGTTTCAGTTGATTTTCTTCTGATTGTTGAAGGCTGTCTTTGTGCAAAGAGAAGAGCCTACAGTGGCCCCTCAGGGTCATCTTTGGCCTTTTCGGTTGCTGATCTTGTATATGGTCATGCTTAGTGAGTCCCTCATTCTTCCTGTGGGAGCATTTTCTTTTTAATGCTTTTTAAGTGAGTGTACAAAATAATGGGTTCCATGATGACATTTTCTCTCTCTCTCTCTCTCTCTCTCTCTCTCTCTCACACACACACACACACACACACACACACACACACACACACACACACACACATCATTGTGCTTTGCTCTTATTTATTCACACCACAGGCCTCCTCATGCCTCCCTGACTCTACCAATTGCCTTCCTGTCCAGAAATTGTTCATATTCTGTTCTCTCTCTCCCCCCCACACACACATTGAAATCTATGTTTTATATATGAATGTGATACTTTCTCTCTTTTCGCATGTTACCCTCTCTCCCCCTTTCACGTCTCTTCTCCCTCCTACTGTCCTTCCCCCTTTGCTCTCATGTGTGTATCTGTGTGCATCTATATAAACCCAGGCTCCATATATGGGAGACAGCATATGAGGAACCACATCTTCCTGAGTCTGACTTGTTTTTCTGTGTCATAGTCCGTGACGTCTGCCATCTAAAGGAGGAGGAGAAAGACCCAAAAGGAAAGCGTCATTTCGTCATTTCAAGTCTCTGGAAATGTGTGACATCGCCGCTCATCCAAGCATCTTTACCTCTGGGCTCCAAAGTAGCAATCCATGCTCAGAACACAGATTTTGAGGACAGTTTTTTTTTTTAAATCATTGCTTCTCAAAGCTGCCTGCCAGTTGTCCCAGGAACATGTGACCCGCAGCACTGGAAGGTGGGAAATGAGTGGCCATTGCTGCATCCAGAGTGGAAACGAACGGAAGTTGACTATTTGAAAGGTGTGCCTTTCCTTGGAAGAGTCGAGCCCTCAAGGGACTCCGGTGCTCCAGGGTCACAGCAGACAGGCTCAGTCAGTGGGGCTGGTGTCTGGGTGGTAAGGCAGGTTCCTGGCCCTTCCTTTCCACTGTCTTCCCAGAATCCAGAAGATGTTTCCTGATACATTTCGTGTTATCTCTTGACTACCCGGTGAAAGGAAACGTGGGGGGATTGGGAGAATTCCAGGCTGTGTATGGGCACGCTCCCAGATTCCAGAAGAGGATTCTCTGCCCTTTGCTGTTTGCTTTTCAAATTTTATCTTCTTAGTACAATTAATGTGTCATTCTGGCTTCTTTGAAAGATCTTCTGACATTGGAGAAATTTTTATTCGTAGCCATGGAAGCAGCCTGAGGTGGACGACATCATGAATAATCTCAATGAATATTGCAAAAGTCTCCCCTTTCCCTAAAAGCTGAAGCATTTTCCAGTAGGAGAGCATGGTTCTGAATGTGTGATTTCCTCCCTCTTCTTTGCAGTCTTTATATTTAAATCCTAATTCTGAATTCTTTAAAAAGCCAGTGTGCCAATTCCCTCAAATCACTTATGTAGTTTTTCGAAAAACCAACTGCTTCCTCCCTTGGCTGTGAAAATTAAGCAAGGCCCTGCGCACGCATCTGTAGCCACCAGGAGAGGTGCGGTGGGAGATGGTGGTGCCTGGGGAGCCCCTGCCAGTGCATTTGTGCCTCAAGCTCAGCCAGCGTGGTTCATTAACAGCAGAGAGAAGATTCTGAGACCCAGGGTAGCTTTAAAAGCCTCATACCTTATAAAATCCAATTACTATTTGGAGTGAGTGGCGATGTTAAATATAGTTGTTCTGATATAAAAGGCATGAAAGCTTTCCCCTAATTGGAATTGAATGCAGCCTCCAAAAATGCATCTTGATTAGGAAAAAAATAAAAAAAAAATAAAACAAGCAAATGAAACTAATTCCCTCAGTTTCTTCAGTCTGTTGATCTATGTTTCTACCTATATCTATATCTGAAAATGCATATTCACAAACACACACACAGACACACACACACACACACATTGTATATGTGGGTCAGGGAAGGGACATTTCAGGCAGAGTTATAATCAGCTGCTTTCTGTCAATTTCTAATCAGAGGAGAGGCGCTAACCTGGCCCCAGGTGTTACATTACATGATGCAAATGCAGAGGTATAACCTGGAATTATAACTTCACAGGCTCTGCGTAGAGCCAGCTGTGGGTGGTGGAAGGATTTGCTGGGAACAAAGGGCCTCGAATCCCATTTAGGGATGGTGAGACACTCGGCTGTTTGTGTGGTCCATTTCCCAAGGCAACTTCCTCCTCTTCCCCTTCTCATCCAGGTCTGATGTGGTTTTTGAGAGTGGTTGCTGCAGAGTCGGGCCCTTGTTGCTAAGTAGAACTGCTTTTCTTGGGATGAACATCTTCCTGGCGATGTCGTCTAATTTTAGGTTGCAGGAAATGGAAATGAGGCAGCAGGCTCTGGCAGGAAGCAGGTGTCAGATCTTCTTCGCACTCTGAGATGCAGCCGAGGGGGGCGGCACCGTAAGGATCCATCCGTGACAGGGAAGGTTGAGAAAAGTAGCGATCTCCACATGGACAGGATTTGGATTTTAGCAGAGCCCAGTCTGGGCTGCATATGAGCAATTCTCAAGGCATTTCTGCCCAAATCCCACCGGTTCAGGGAATCAGGGAGTTTGTCTGCGGCAAATGCTTTGTGAGCATCTGCATGGGAAGGCAGAAGCAAGAGAAAGACTGAGAGATGGCAGGGGAAGGGAAGAACTTTGTTTCAATTTCTTTGGGTAAATTTAAGCTTTTATTAATGGGTTTGAATTGGAGCCTGCACTGAGCAGCTCTGGTGAATTGGAGAAGAAGATTGCAGAATCTGCTTTGAAGGCATCTTGTTAAGAAACAGCACTGTTGGGGTGGGAGAGAAGGCTCAGCTGTTAAGATCACCAAATGCTCCTGCAGAGGACCGGCGTTCAGTTCCCAGCACCCATATAGAACCACCCGCAACTTCTAGGGCATCTGATACCTGCCCTCATCTGGACTCCGAGGGCACCAAACACACGTGCTGCACAAGTAAAAATTCAGACAAATCACCCAACAGACATAATATAAAATAATAAAGAAAATTTTTAAGAGAAAAAAATGGTGGCAGCCGGGTGGTGGTGGCGCACGCCTTTAATCCCAGCACTCGGGAGGCAGAGGCAGGCAGATCTCTGTGAGCTTGGGCTACAAGAGCTAGTTCCAGGACAGGTTCCAAAGCTACAGAGGAACCCTGTCTCGAAAAACCATAAATAAATAAATAATAAAAATAAAATAAAAAAGGTGGCCCTGGCTGTTGAGATAGCTCAGAAAAAAAATATGGGTTAAACAATGGCCTGTAATTGAAGAAAAGCTGCAGGCTTTAGAGCAGCTGGTATAAGAGAAAATAAACACTCACCATATTGAAGAATCAACCAGCCCTTGGAATTCTGCTATGTTTGTTGTTAAAAAGTAATCTGGTAAATGGAGAATGGTGACAGATCTAAGAGGTATTAACAAGGTAATTCAACCTATGGGCCCTCTACAACCTGGAATTCCTCTGCCTTCTCTATTACAAAAGGATGGCCTCTCATAGTTACTGATTTGAAAGATTGTTTCTTCACTATACCTTTACAAGAAAAGGATAGAGAAAAAGTTGCCTTCACAATGCCTACTTATAGTAATTCTCAGCTTACTAGGAGATATCAATGACCTATCCTTCCACAGGGAATTCTCAATAGCCCCGCCCTGTGCTAATACTTTGTCAACCAGCCATTGGAAATAATATGCAAGCAATTTCCTAAGTCTATAATCTACCATTAAATGGATGACGTTTTGCTATCTGATTCAAACATAGATACTTTATAAAGAATGTGTGAAGAAGCAAAGAAAGTTTTGCCAAAATGGGGATTCCAAATTGCTCCTGAAAAACTAGAGAGGAAATTCTGTCAATTACCTAGGTTATAAAATAGGTTTGCTGAAAATTAGGACACAAAAGGCACAAATTAGGAGAGACCAGTTGAGGACTCTTAATGACTGTCAAAGATTGTTATGAGACATTTCCAGTCTATGACCAGCTGTTGGGATAAGACCTGATCTAATAATTCATTTAATCAAAACCTTAGATAATGATAAAGACTTAAATAGTCACAGAGAATTAACAGCTGAAGCAGAAAAGGAATTGACAATTGTTTAGGAGAAATTACAGGAGGCACATGTGTACAGGGTGAATCCAAATCTTAATTGTATTCTAGTCATATTGCCTTCCAGAATTTCTGCTACAAGAACCTTAATGCAGAGGGATGATATTATCTTAGAATGGATTTTTTTACTACATAAAACAAGTAAAAAATTAAAAACTTATGTGGAAAAAGTTTCTGAATTATAAAAGGTAAATTAAAACTTCATAAATTAACAGGTATAGACCCAACAGAGATTATAGTGCCTTTTACTACTGATGAAATAAAAAAGTTATGGCAAGACAATGAACCATGGCAAAGAGCTTGTGCTAATTTTTTTGGAGAAATTAATAGCAATTATCTGCAAAGCAATAGACTAACCTTATCAAGAGAACTTCTTGGATTCCTCTTGAATTGTATGTGATGCTCCAATAACTGGAGCCCATACATTTTATACTGATGCAAATAAAGCAGGGAAGGCAGGATACAAATCAGAAGAATTAAGTAAAGTGGAACAAAGTCCTTATAATTCTGTCCAGAAGGCAGAATTATATGCTATTCTCATGGTGCTAAGGGATTTTAAAGAACCTCTTAATATAGTTACTGATTCACAATATGCAGAAAAAGTTGTTTTGCATATTGGAACCACTGAATTTATACCAGATGATACAAAATTGACTTCATTATTCATACAGGTTCAAGATATAATCAGGAATAGGCTTTGTCCCATATACATAACACACATCTGATCCCATATGGGTCTGCCAGGTCCTGTAGCACAGATAAGGCAGCAATTGATCAATTATTGATTGGAAATGTGTTGCAGTCCTCAGAATTTCATAAAAAAAATCATGTCAGTAGCAAAGGTTTAAAGAAAGAGTTTTCTATTACATGGCAACAAGCTAAGGAGATTATAAAGAGATGTCCTACTTGCTCTTTCTATAACCAAGCACACTTGCATGCAGGAAGTAACCCAAAGTGCTGTGGGACAATGGCTTGCACCCTGTCAATTGTATTTTAATAAAATACTGATTGGCCAGTAGCCAGGCAGGAAGTATAGGTGGGACAACCAGGCAGGAAGCAGAGGCAGGGCGACGAGAACAGGAGAATTCTGGGAAGAGGAAAGCTCATCCTGCAGTTGTGACCCAGGCACAGAAGAACCAAGATGTGACTGCCTCACTGAATAAGGTACCAAGTCACGTGGCTAACACAGACAAGAATAATGGGCTAATATAACTTATGAGAGTTAATAAGAAGTCTGAGCTCCTAGGCCAATCAGTTTATAACTAATGTAGACCTCTGTGTGATTTCTTTGGGACTTAACGACTGCAGGACCAGGTGGGATAGAAACCTCAGACAACACCAAACAGTACTCAAAGGAATGAGATCTGGCTGATGGATGTGTTCCACTTTACAGAATTTGGTAAATTAAAATATGTGCACCACACCATAGGACCATATTCAGGTTTTCAATGGGCAACTGCTTTAAGCTCAGAAAAGGCTGATTCAGTAATCACACATTTATTAGAAGTTATGGCCATCATGGGTATACCTGCACAAATAAAAACAGATAATGGTTCAGCATATGTCTCTGAGAAAATGAAATAATTTTTGCCTATTATAATATTAAGCATATTACAGATATACCACACAATCCTACAGGTCAGGCAGTTATAGAAAGATCAAACTGAACTATAAAGGATATGTTAAACCAACAGAAAGGGATGGAAAATACCCCCCAGAAATAGATTACATAATGCTTTATTAACCTTGAATTTTCTTAATGCTAATGAGAAGGGGACAACAGCAGTAGAGAGACACTGAATAATAGAATTAAATCTTCTGAATTAAATCAGCTGCTGTAATTCAAGGATGTGTTGACCTCACAATGGAAACTTGGAGATGTGCTATATTGGGGAAAGGTTTTTGCTCTTGCTTCCACAGGAGAAGAAAAACTATGGATACCATTGAAATTAATAAAGATTTGCTTTGAAAAGGAGAAAGCTCTTCAAAAAGAGAAATGGAAACTTATCCACAATGGTGACAATCGTATAGGTGATAAGAAAACCTCATAAGGGTTGGGGCAGGGTTCTGCTCTTGTCTTTACAGGAAAATACACATCTTCAAAACTTCAAGAAGAGACCCTGGATGTTTGGATGCTGACAGAAGGAAAACTAACTATCCAATAAAAATCACCAAGAAAAAGAGATATGACTTGTAAGGACATGTGATCAAAGCATATCCATTTATATAGAGAGCTGGCTTTGGACAGCAGCTCTGTCCTTCTCTAAATCCAAGCATGTTGTTAAAAGAAATATTAGAGTTTCTGTCTCATGTCAAGAGCCATCTGGTATGGGACAGAAAGAAGAAAGAATTTAGAAAAAATATTTACATCTCTTCCTACCTATTTTTGTCTCTATTGTACCTTTCATTGAATATATATGTCTGTATATGTCTATATAAATAATGTTTAAGTTTTACACAATGAACAATAAATTTTTCTGAAGTAATCTTTGAAGCTTCCAGGAAGAAGATGGGACCTCACAACAACAACTCCACCTGATTGATATGATGTCATGATGCTGATAGTGCTACTATAAGACCTGTTTTGGGTACCAGCTGCTCAAGATGGTTCCAATTTGCTTAGTGGAAATGGTGAACTTTTTTTTTTAATACAGTGTTCTGACCAGAACTCCAAATAAGAACCTCAGAAAAATTCTACTGAATACTCAGAGACTATTTGCAGCTATACCAGACAGTAATCTTGGAACTTAGTCATCATTTTACTTTCACAGGATCCCATAGAAAGAACATTGCCTTCATGACAGCTGGAAGTGATTCTAGAAGATGACATCCCCTCTCCCAACAAAACTTGTCCTCAGGGTTAGGGAGTTGATTATAATTGGTGTAAGGTTGGGGATTAGGGGGAAATTATGTAGGCTCAGGGATCTCTTTGGAGAAAAAGGGGGGAATTGGATGGGAAAATAGATTAGTGTGAGCTTACTCACACTAATAATAATAGTGAGTAATAGAGTGAATACTTGTGAGCTGTTATTTATGGACAATTTACATTGGTATAGATTCTTGTATATTGATACAAACTTAAATTACATTGAATATGTTCCTATTTTGTCTACAATATTTGTATACCTAGGTAAAGTTATTTGTCACATTGTATGCATGCATGCTTCTACCTCTGCTTAAGGCATTTTGTATATTGATAGATTTTTAGGATATATTTATCATATTGCAATATACATTTCTACCGCTGATCAAAATATTTACACATTGTTTACATTTTGAGGTCATTGTCCTCATTTGTTGCACAGTTGTTTAAAGATTGTTTAATATTCTAATATGAAGTCTTAGTCTTTAAGTTATATAGATGTTGAGAATTATAGGTCAATAGTCATCCATGTTTGTCATACTTATAGTTAGACTAATCAGCTTCTCTAGATACATAGAGACTGTATTCTGCATGGATAGGTAATTATCAACCACTTCAAAGAGCTGTAGAATATGGCATTTAAATAATTTAGGGTTCTGTTGAAGTGAGACACAGTTGCTCCTGGCAGCACCGATCTGTTCCCAAGAAAATGTTAAGCATTGAAGACACTTTACTTGGAACTCGTTTTCTTCTTGGCAAAACTGGCCTTTGGGCAAGGAACTGTCCATACATGGACCACTGACAAAATGCATGATGTTCAGACAGAATAAGCAGGATGCAAGAAAAAAGACTGTCAAATCTTGCCAAGACAGGGTAAGATGGTTTTGAAAAATTTCCTGCCTGTGAAAATGGTCTATCAGTTATTCTAGGCCTTAGCCGAAGTTGGTTGCTTCAACATTGCAAATGATACTTTGGGTGATGGCCCAAGTTGTCTCTGTCATTTGTTGCACATTTTGGAAGTTGCTTGATTGCACTTCCTACTGCCTACTCAAGTAATATTATTTCCCTTCTCAGATCTTGAAAACTAGATAGTTGTAGTTACTTTTTTCTCATGACTTGGCCAATTATTTATTATACAAGACTTAAACTCATTAGGATAGGATAATTATTGAAACATTTATTACATGTTTCTTGCTTGATATGGTTTATGCTGGTTGTAATTCTAATTTTTATACCTGATATTTGTTCTTACTGTTTATAACTTTGTATTAGGCTTAGAACTTTCTTATTTAAACAAAGGGGGGAAGTGCTGTAGGACTTGGGCGTGGCCTCTTATACTATATATGCTGATGTAAAGCACACATCTGGCCTCTCTTCCAGCAGCATGATTTGGTTCCTGTTCCCTGTTGGTGCAAAAGACTCTAATAAATCATCCTCTATTATTCTCAGTTCTGAGCTAGTGTGGGATTTATTTTGAGCATCCTTCTTCATAGGTGCTGAAATGCAAAACTGATTAGCAGTTGCTCTTGATCAGGGAACCTTTCAAATGCATTGTCATTGTAGATTTTCTCCTTGCAAATAGAGGTGCTTTTCCCCCCATGTTGGAGTCTTCCATGGACACCTTCCTTAGGGCACCTTTCCTATTGTCCCAGTGAAGAGTGGGCTCTCTCTTCAGTGGCACTAAGGTTTAACAATCTCAATGCTTTGACATGGGCACACTCCTTGCTTGCAACTTAAACCTTGTTTGTACACCTTTTGGTGCCAAACTCCACATTTTTCATAACTTTTTGCTGATTTGTTCTTCCTCCTGAAAATCTGAATTAAGAGCAACAAACACTAGCCACACCATAGCCTGAATGCTATGCTGTCTTGAAACTTCCTCCATAGAAGAAATGGTCCATTGTTTTTAAAACAAACCAAACAAAAACAACAACAACAAAAATCATTTGCACCCAAGGTCTCAGGACAAAAGCAGAATGAAGCCCGCTTTTTTGCCAGAATGCTGCAAGAAGGGTGTCTATTCCCAGTTATCAATAGTGTCCTTGTTCCACTCTGAAATCTCAAGAGATATGTCTCTATCTTCTGTAGTCTCTTGGCGTTCTAGTCTTCCAAACACACCATAATGGTTCATTAAACTCTGCTAATGGGCTCTTAGGACTTCCATTTCCTGAGGCTGCAAACACTCGTTTCTCCCCCAAACCAGTTTTTAAACCATGCATTCAGGTTTATCACTGTAACACCCCCACTTCTCAGTACAAATTTTATGTATCCGTTGCTTTTCTCACTGTTGCAACTAGATATTTGAAAAGAAAGAATTTTTTTTAAAAGAGACGTTTATTCTGGTTTACAATTTAAGGGGATCATTTTATCATGGCAAGGAAGACAGAACAGGAAACAAGAAAGGCACGGGGGAGGAAGAGGAGGACGGCTGGCCACATTGTATCTGCTCTCAGGGAGCAAAGAGGGGAAGGGGCTTACTGGTCCCATTGTATCTGCACTCAGGGAGCTGACCAGGAACTTGAAGTGGGACTGGGCTGCACATCCTGAAGACCAGTTCCCAGATCTACTTCCTCCAATGAGGCTCCACCTCCTAAATGCTCAGCACGTTTTCCAAATAGAGACATCAGCTGGGGAACTAGTTTTCAAACTCATTATCCTACGGGGGACTTTCACATTCAACCCATGATATAAATATTACACTAAATCTGTGTTGATTCTGGTTGATGATGTTTCTGTTATTTTAGAGGAGCAATCTTCTCTATTTTCTATTGTATTATGCCTCATACATTGGGGTAATATCTGATTCTTTTGGTTTATCTTGTGTTCTTAGTTGAGCAGTTATTATTTAATCACTGAGATTGTTAGCTTAATGGCTGTTTCAGCCTGCATTGTACTGCTATTGCAGAATGCTACAGATTGGCTAATTTAGAAACAAAAAAACGCACAGGTTGGGAAGTCTCTATTGAGACTCTCCCCACTGCATAACCAGAGGACAGAAAGCAGAAGGGCAAAGAGTTAGTACCTACTCCAAAAGCCCTTTAATGAAGGTCTCAAGCCCACCTTCAGAGAGGTGCTTTGGCACACCAAACACTTTTTTATGCACATAATTCCCAGTGCTTTTACATTGGCAATGACAGTTCACCATGAGTCTGGGGAGGGACACCCACACCATAGCAACAACTTCAAAGGGCCTCATTTTGGACTTAGAACAAATGGAAAATCACAGTCCCTGAAAAAGAGCGTTTTGTTTTTGTTTTTATGATATTTTAACCATGCGTTGTCTCATTTTCTCAGAGGCCAGAGAGAGCAGTAGGTAACTGGCCCAGATTACTAAGTGACTGCACTAATCTGATGGAGACTGTTTAATGGCTCAAGCTGGCAGCTGCCGGTGTGGAAATGGAAGCAGCTAATGGCTGGTAGAGCTTGGAAGAGAAGCCAGTGTGTATTAGGACTCAGAGGAGGTGAGGAGCCTGATGCTTCAGGTCTGAGTGGGTGAGTGAGGGTAGAGAGGTTCTCTGACACACACACACTCACAAACACACAAACATGCACACACACGCACATACATGCACAAACACACACATGCACACACACAGGCACGCACACACATACCACACACGCGTGTGCTTGTTGGGAGAACCTCCTTTCTAAAGGAAAGAGCAGTCACAGCCAGGTGGAGTCCGCAGCCCATGGGACACTCAAGCAGAGTGCCCAGCAGAGCTCTGGGTAATTACAGATTAGGGCAAATCCTTATTTTAGATAAACAGCTGCTTCCTTTGGAACCACTTGTGTTGGTCCTTCGTGGTAGCAAGTCTGGGCTGGTGTCGAACTGGGCATGAGATCAATGGGTGGAGGAATAGACAGACAACATCTGTGCCTCTGCAAAGCTGGGGTGCTTAGAGCCAAGGCTCCTCGGCAAGCGAGCACGTGGCATATGCTCCTGCCAGTCAGAGCCCAACTTTGTCAGCAAGTGGGATCGTTCTGGGGTTTGGATCTGGAAGATGAGATGGTCAGCGAGGACAGTGTAAAGTGCTCAGCATATATATATATATATATATATATATATATATATATATATATATTTTATTGTGTGTTTTGTATGTATATGTTCATATAGATGCAGGCTCAGGTGTGTGAGAGTGGAAAGGTGTATGGATGCGTGTGGAAGACTGAAGCCAACTTCAGGAATTGTCTGCCACGCTTTTCTATGGGGGCTGGCTTGTGCTTTCGGAGGCTTAGTTTGTTATCTTCCTGGTGGCGATCAGGGAAGCACACAGGCAGACATGATGCTGTGGGGGATAGAGAGAGAGAGAGAGAGAGAGAGAGAGAGAGAGAGAGAGAGAGAGAGAGAGAGAGAAACTTGAAACCTCAAAGCCCTTAGTGACACATCTCCTCCAAGGCCCTTTCCCAGATTGCTCATCATTTGGGGGCAATCTCATTTAGAGCACTACCTGGTCTTTCTCTGAGACTTGGGGCTCTCTGAGTAGGCAAGGCTAGCAGGCCAACATTAGGTGGATGCTGGGGATTGAATTCAGGTCCTTCCGCTTGGCTAGTAAACCTGTTATTTACTGTGTCATCTGCACCACCTATGAATTTGTGTTTCTTTTTTACGTCCAAATCTCTATTGAGTGATGAAAGCCCCATTTTTTAAATGTGATATGATATTCTCCAGTCTGGGAATGGGGGTGGGTAACAGTGGGGGACAGGGACAAGCAATGAGTCACTCATGAGTCTTTGGAGCCTTCACCGTTGGACTGGAAGATGAAGATGATAGAAACTGGTCCAGTCCCCAGGACCCCCTAGTGATTTGTCTCCACAGCTGACAGACTTTGGCTGTCATCACCCCTGATGGGTCTCCTTGAGACCAAAGAGGGAGGTTGTATGTAGCCACGACACAGCCTACACAGAGGTACCCGACATTGACTTCCAGGGTTGCCAGATGTTTTCTGTGCATCGCCAGCCAAACGAGGACAGATGGGATTTGTAAAATCAGCCTCCTTGCTGTCTGCTGGTTTGATTGCCAGGTGGAGTGTTTCCGTAACAGACTCACAAACACAGCAGCGCACCGACTTAGACGCAATCCCACCGTGATGGGGTTTAACGGCACAGAGTAAGAAGATCCTGCGGTATTTCCATGTCATACCTGCCCGAGAATGGCTGAGAAGTTCAAGATGACTAGGCTGCCATGCCAGTCACCTTGGTACCAGCAAGAGACGAGCAAGGCTATCCCCATCATTCCCCTCTTAACTAGTGCTGTCCCACCAGGACACCTGGAGGAATTCATTCCAAAAGGACAATGGTTGTGCTAAAGACCTGACATCAAGAGGAGCTCATAGTCCCTTTGCAGAGACAAGGAGGGATACAGTGCTAGGATAGAAGCCATTGAGGATGAACTGTGGGGGCGGGTGGCAAGGGGTTCTGTGGTTGTGTCTTGTTGAGGTCCTGCGAGCTGAACAGACTCTCGGATGGGCATGAAGCTGGGGGCATTAAACGAAACTGCTGTATTTGCTAAAGTAGGAGATAATAGTATTTAGATTTTACATTTTGTGGTTGATCGCAAGTCTTCTCTTCTGAACGATTTCTACTTGGTTGTCAATTTGTCTTATTCAAATAAAAAGTGAAAGCTGCTTGGGGTAGTGGTACATTGTTAAGTCTCAGAATTTGGAAGGCTGAGGCAGTAGGAGAATCATGAGTTCAAGACCAGCCCAGGGTGCTTACTTATTTAACAGGCTAATTTGGGCTACAGTGAGTCAATGAATTAAATTAGACTAAAGAAAATAAAGACTTTTCCTCACATCAATTCCTTCTGTGTGTGACACATATTTTATTTGCCACTCTGAAGGAAAGAAGAAGGCCTTTGTATAACCTTTAGAAAAGCTCGTACATTCTAGGGCTTACAGTAATGTGGCAACTTCCCAGATGGAGACAATGGGATGGATTGGATGGATACAATGTACTGTCTTCATAATGTGAGATACCACTTAGCAACAGAAAGGAATGAAGCACTATCTGTACACCCCAACAAAGGTGAACCTTGAAAACATGCTAAATGAAAGAAGTCAGACACACAGATCTGCATGGTGTATGATGTCAAAAGTACGCATCTGGGCACCTGAAGGGAGGAAGAAACGGGGGAATGAGGGCTTATGGGGTTGTATTTCAGGATGATAAAATGTTCCAGAATTGGTTGTGACATGGGTTCACAAGTCTATGTGAAGCCGCAGGGACAAAATGTACAAAAGAGTGATGACATTGCTGTCGGGTGCACCAGCACCTCCGTGGCCCAGGGAATCGTGGCCTGTGATTGGAGGGCAGCTCTGTATGGGTGTGGGCCATGGCTCACTGGTGGGATCTATGCATCTCTCAGATGAAACGCGGATTATCACTGGCCTCAATAGCTACCCTCATTGTGTTGCTTCTCTGCATAAGCTCAACTAAGATCACGCAGAGCATGAAAGAAGCTTCGAGAAACACACCTCAGCCTACAAGTAGCAGTGATGTAGGAGCTGGAGGTATGACAGGTTTAAACCGGACCCCGCAGGCTAGAATCAGGCCTCGTGCAGAAATCTGCCTACAGCTTCCAAGTGCTACCAGAAGGCGGGAATGGAAGGGCTTCCCTTGCTAAGGAAGGGAGCAAAGTTCAGGGCTGTTTGTGTACCTCTTGCCTGGCTGGCTGTCACCTTTCACAGACATGGGTCTGATTTGCACTTGCTGAGTTTTTTCAGTCTCTTCTTCGCAGAACCATGAGGTGGGCCAGGGACACATGGTTAGCACTAGACATAGGGAGTTTATTTTCAAAAGGAGTAATGCCTCCCTGGGGGTGGAAATGGGCCGGTGAGCCAGAAAGAGGTATCCAAAAAGTTCATAATAATGAACAAGTGCTGTCTATGGTAGAGGATTAGGAGCTTCAGACCTGCCCAGAAATAACATTTGCTGAGCGTGTTTTGTCTCCTAGGCATTGTGTTAGAATGTACTTCACGAGTATTATGTATCAGCATACATAAGGTACATGCAACTCTGTGCAGCAATCATGTAACATGCTTGCATTCAAGCAATCCTGTTGTGTAATCAACACTGTGGCCTTTCTTTAGTAAGAATCAAAAGACTGGAGAGATAGTTCAACAGTTAAGAGCTCTGACTGCTCTTCTAGAAAGATCAGGGTTCCCAGCACTTACATGAAAGCTCACAGCTGTTTGTAACTCGCGTTCCAGGAGATCTAATGCCCTCTTCTGGCCTCTGTGGGCACTACATGCAAGTAATGTACAGACAAATATGGAAGCAAAACACCCAAACATAGTTTTAAAAATGTGTTCATATGCACATACATATACACAAAGTCAATGAATCCAAAATTAACTCAACAGCTCAACACCTTAGGTCCTTTTATTATCTGGATAGAGACTGGGAAATTTGAGCAGGATCAAATGCTCATCATCATGATCTGAACGTCTGTACAGTGAAACCCAGACCTTAACCCGGGTTAAGTGGTATTAAGAGGAAGTCTCTGGGAGGTGAACGGATTATAAGGGTGGATCCCTCAAGAAGGGATTAGTGCCCTTATACAAGAGCCATCTTGGTCCCCTTTCTCCTTCCCCTTCTTCTGTGTGAGGACACAGCGAGCAGTCGTCATCCATGAAACAGAGAGCCCTCATTAGACATGGAATATTCTGGTACCCCAGTTTCAGGCTTCCCACATACAGTGTTGTTAGCATGAAACGTTGCCCTATTTAAGGCACCCAGTCTACGGCAACATTTTACAGCAGCCTAAACAAAATGAACATCCACATCTCTTCTAGCCGTTACCAGGATAAACACCACGCTTTGTCCAGCTACTGTGTTATTATTGCCATTACAATGATTTCTTGACTCCTCAAGATAGGTAGGACCACTACCTCCGCTTTCCAGGTGAGGAAGCTAAAACAGACAGACCGAACAAGTGCTAACCAGTAAACCGGGTTCTAATTCTGTGGGGAAGGGATGTCCAACTGAGTTCACATAGGTGAGCAACCGCATGATCTTCTTAGCATCAGCCTTGCTGGTGTGCAGGGGAGGAGCCAGCGGCAGGAGGAGCCAGCCCTTGTCTGTCCTCAACCAGAATCACAGACTGGGACCTACTGAGGACAGTGGTGAGCCTGGTTGGTTGAGTGACCATGTTTCTGTGTGCAGGCCACTCTTCTCCATTCATTGCCCCCCCCCCCCCCACGGGGGTACAGTGCCTACTCCTAGCAAAGACAGAAAGTTTAGAGCCAAGTCTGTTCTCTGGCTTTTCCAGGGTTCTACAGCCCACAAAGGAAGCTGGTTTGGGCTTTGGGGGCTAGTTTGACAGGACCAGGTTCCATATGTAAGGGGCCGGATGAAAAGGAGATGCCAGCACCAAGAGGCTGATTCCAGCACCTGGCCAGGTGTGGTCCGTCAGCCAGAAGTGCAACTGAAGCCTCCCTCAGGGCTCTGACCCCGGAGAGTTTGTGAGCAGAGGCAGTGGAGTGGCAGCTCCTGGCTGGAGGCCAGAAGACAACAAAAGCTAGTCTGCTCCTGCAGGGCCTCCACACCTGGGGCCTGGAATTACCACGGATGATGGAATGTCACAGCTGGACGGGGCTGCCGTGGCCACAAGGCCCAGTGGTTTTCCCTTTCCCATCTTCGAGTTCTTCTGTCAGATGAAATTTCAGACAGTGAAATCGGTTGGGGACAGAGAAACCTGTTAGAGGCAGAACCCCTTCAAAGGCTGGGGCCTCCTTGGGGCCCCAACAACTCTGGGTACTCTGAGCTCCACCCATGTCTTATGAATCTCATTGCCCATGAGATGCAAAGAAAACAGAATGAGGGAGGGCTTCCTGCCTCTGGGCCAGAGCTAGGGAGTGCCCAGGTTCTCTGGTTTCCAGCTTGACCCAGACGACTAGAGACACCCAGGGACTGTTGAGGAGAGTTGCCTGTCTGTCTCGAGGTGGGCCATGGAAATTGTGCCCAGTTACTCAGAGGTGGTGGAGAGAGGTCCCTTCTATAGGAGATGGCCTTAGTGCTCTGAGCCAAGACTTGAAGGTAACTGCAAGTTCATAGAGCCTGGTGGCCTTTGTGTGCCCAGGATCGGCTACATCCTCCCATATGAGACTATGAAGATACAAAGACCCGGTCTCCTCCTGGTCTAGAAGAAGACAGCAATAAGCTTATTTGGGGTCAGGTTTCTGAGTCGGGGGAGAGAGTTGATTGACTAACGGGTGACCCTAGTGGATGGACTGGGTAGCTTTGTTCTCTTCTGGGGGGAATTTAGCAGAAGGCAGTGTCACCCATCAGGCAAGGAGAACTCCTGGCTGGTAGGGTCCACAGTCACTGGAAATGTCCTTCAGTTTTGCCTGGCAGAGAAGGGATGGGATGCATCTGAGCCCCAGGGCTAGCCAGGACTCACTCCCTGGACTTCAGCCAAGCTCTGAGTTTATGTGGTCTCACTCCGACTGGGGACCTGCACGGTCACAGCCAGGCCTCTGCTCAACTGCAAAGAGGCTCCTCCTGGTTGCTTTGTGAATCTCAGTGTATCTGTGTTTACTCTTACCAACTCACCAATTCTTGCCGGAAGGCTTGGACTTCATGTGTTCAGGGGGTTGTTTTGGTGTGTGTGTGAGAGTATGTAAGTGTGTGTGTGTGCATGTGTGTGCATGCATGTACATGTGTTCATGTGCATACGTGTGTGCATATGCCGTGTGTGTGTCTGTGTGTGTACTCAAAGCTTGATCCTGTTCTTGCATCTTCAAACCTAACTGATAAAGTTCAGCCTGCCAGCCCTTTCCACCCTCACCAAATACAGGTCCTAGCATCTCATCAGGTCGGGTCCTCTGATGTCCTACCATGGGAGTCTATATGTCAGATGGAGTTAAAACAGCCTTGTGTTGGCTACTGAGCCGGTGTTAGATTTTACCAGCTGCCCACTTCTTTACACAGTGTTCAGTTGCGTCCACCCAGCTAGTAGAGGGCAGTGCTCCAAGGCATGGACTCCACAGACAGCCTTCAGTTCTGCCTCAACTCATCCCTGCTGTGTGACCATGAGTAAGGAGCAACCTTTCTAAGCTTCACTGCCTTCATTTGTGAATGAGGTGACCGAAAATTGCTGGAGGGTGCTCAGAGCAGTCCCTTGCTTAGAAGCACTCAGTGGACCTCGGCCACCATAGAGCGCGCAGTGGATCTGGGCTGCTGGTGGTGGTGTGAGCTGCAGGACAGGTGGACTGTGGATGACAGCAGGACACAGGGCTATAGCTAAGCAAGTAATGAAGGAAAGCAAAAAGTCAGACTTTCAGGAAAAGCAGACAGAAAACATCTAAATAAACCCCTGTAGCTTAGCAGCCTGGAGACTAGCTGAGGAAGGGTGGGGTGGACAGATCCAGGGAGCGAGAGGGACAGAGACAGAGGTAGCTGGATGGGGGAATGGTAGCAGCACCTTCCTGGCCCAGGGCTTTCTTAGGGACAACTGAGACATGTCCTAGTACCTTGTCTTCTTCCTAGTAAGGTCTCTGGTATTTTCTCTTTATGCTTGTACATCATAAGATTCCTGATTTTGGGGCTCAGAGCCTGCCGGAAGGCCGAGGAGCCAGGGCAGAGCCTGAGGCTGGGTGGACCCTAGCACAGTGTGACAGCCATGGAGGACAGTAAGAGCTGGCTCTTGGCGATGTCTGGAAATGACTGCATCACAACATGCAATGGGGAGCTTGTGTGAAGTCCTTCAGGTAGGGGAGGTGATGGAGGGAGTGAAGGAGAGAGATGGGGAGAGAGCCTAACAGCCCTCGCCAGTTGTTTTCCATGTAGTACAGAGGCCACTTCCATCAGAAGAGCAGAGTGACCTCCTTCTCTTCTTTAGCATTATAGGAAAAGCACAGAGCCCAAGGGCCCCATGCCCTTCCTTACACACTCAAGCAGGGCATGGGATTTGCAGCCTGCCCACCACTCTTGTTCTTCTTTGATGCTCTCTTTTTGCTCTTCTTTGATCACACTCGGTTGACTCGTGAACCTTCCACAAATCCCATTTGAGGCTCAAGCTCATTTTGTGTGTTAGGCACTTGGACCGAGCTCAAGTTATTGGAGAAAAAAAAAAACCCACTATGATTCCGTGTGTCTTCCCACTGTGTCTCTGTTTATTAGGCCTTCTGCTGTTTGTCTCCATGGAGTACTTAATTGCATCTTATTCTGGAAAGAATTCCAATGCACATTGCAGAAACCATGCAAAATCATGAGAGAATGTTCTGCTAATTTCTTCCAAACTATTTTTTATTTATTTGCCTATATTTTCCTCCATGATAGTGAAATACAGAGAAGAGAAATGGGGAGGTTGCTAACTCAGATTTATTTGCTGTTTCTAGCTCACATTTTTGTTTTGCTGCTCCCCCCTCCCCCCAGAGAACCTTAGGAATTCCTACAGCAGATTATGTTTAACTCTTTATCTCCCTGACATTTTAAAACCAGACACTTTCCTTGGGGCGTTTGCATCCAGACTGGGGTCAAGGGAGGAAAAAGCTCAGTCCAGAATCTGCAGACACAGTCAGGGTAGAGGGAGGTAGGATTGGCTCCCCATGTAGCGCACGGACCTGGTACTCAGGGCCCATCACCTTGTGGTAGCCCAGGGGACATCTTCGTTTCTTTTAAATAAGAAGACAGAGATGATATGGCAGCAAGCTGAGCCCAGACAGGCGCCTGTCTTGTGCAGCTCTTTGCCTCATGTGATCGTCCAACATCGGTAGCTGCTGTGGTACAGATGCAAAATGTCCTCGTCTGAATACTTGGTTCCTAGACGACAGCATTGTTTTTGGAAGGTTGTGGAACCCTTTAGAGACAGGGTCTAGCTAAAGGAAGCAAGAATGGGGCAGGGAAGGATTGGACTTGAGGTTTGCAGTTTGGTCCCACTTCCTGCCCTTGCTCTCTGCTTCCTGATCTGCTGAGACATGAGGTTGTCCAAGCTCTCCTCTCGTGTCGCCACGAACCCTGCCTTCCTCTCCGTGATGGACTGGATCACGGAGATCCTCCAACTACGAGCCAAATAAATCCTTTTTAAGTTACTTTTTGTTAGGTGTTTGGTCACGTCAATGAAAAAAGTAGTTAATACTGTATAGAATTAGCTTTTGCTTCCGTCATGGCCAAAAAGAAAAGAAAAATTATTAACTGATTCAATGGAAAGGAAGTACGGAATCAAGTCCCACCATTTCTAAGTGTCTTAGTCAGGGTTTTCTATTGCTGGGAAGAGACACCATGATCATGGCTACGACAAGCAACTCTTATAAGGTAAGACATTGAATTGAGGTGGCAGCTTACAGTTTCAGAAGTTCAGTCCATTATCATCACGGTAGGGAATGTGATTTCATTCAGACAGGGCCAGTGCCAAGGCTGAGGGTGCTACATCTTCCAGGCTACAAGAAGTTGACAGACACGCTGGGTGCTCAACTTGAGCTCAGGAATCCTCAAAGCCCATCCCCATATACTTCCTCCAACAAGGCCACACCCACTCTGACAAAGCCACACCTCCCAATAGTGCCGCTCCTTTTGGGGGTCATTTTCTTTCAAATCACAACACTAGTTTATTTTTCTGCTATAGGAAAAAAATATGAACTATTTGTGTGAGAGTATTTTTTTTTTTTTAATGAAGGGGGAAAAGAGAGAAAGAGGGGGAGTGGCAGGGTCCGCCTGGCACCCATCCAGTTCCACAGGGACACTTATGGTTTCTTAGCTGACCCCAACAAGCAGTGATCCAGCCCAGCCTCAGCCTTGCCTTCCAGGGGACTCAGGTGTGCCGAAAGCAGAGTCTGCTCTGAGTTCCAGAGCTTGCTAGTACAGAGCCCACACCGGTCCCCAGGCTCCTCCACCTTTCACATTTCCTGGCTTGCCCTTGAGAAACCTTTAGTTTGGTTTGGCGACTGCAATCCGTTGACGTCTTCTCGGCAGCCTCGGGCGCACGCCTATTGAGATCTATAGGGCAATGCCAGGCAGCCACTGGCAGTCTTGAAAACTCCATACCGCAATACTGTAATCCAGGCATCACGTATACCACAGGCCAGGAGCCAGCCAGCCTGTCCACAGATTCTACTTTCTGCTTTAGGAAGAGTGACTGTACTCCTCCCTCCTCCCCTCCCCTCTCCTCCTCTTCCTTTCTCTTCCCTTCTGGTTTATAGGCCCTCCCTTACAGGAGCTTGCACCTTGCATGGTCTGGTCCCTGGGATGCAGGCTCCTGAGTCCTCAGCACAGAACGGTGAGCCAATAAAGCTTTTAAAGCCCTTGAAGAATGTTTTCAATTAGAACTCACATGACTTGGGCTCTGCTGTTTCTGCTTCCAAGTTAGCAGTCTGGAGGCAGTTGCCAGAACCCCAAGCCAGCCAAGGACAGAGGCCTGAAGCTGGTGTCAGCAGAGGGAAACTTAGTCACAAAAATAGGACATGACATTGTATAGATTGGAGCAAGAAGAAAATATGCAAAATTCCACAATGCAGAGTGGGCATTGCATGGAATATTTGTATATTATAGAGTATACATATATGCATACATATGGGTATACACATATACATAAGACACGTGTTCAATCATATTCCTTTAATTCTGAAAACATTGAGTGTATAGAAAGGCGGTGTATCTAAACATGCCCATCTCCTTTTCCTTGCCTTCCCTGTCTTTTGCGCTACTGTTCTATTACTAAACCTTCTGCCTCGAGTTTGGGTCCCTAAAGCTTTGCTCAGGTGGGGAGAACGTAATGAATTGAACATCCTCACGTTACAAATCCCTTCTTCTCTTTCCAGGAGCTCCGCCATCCCAGCGGTGCGAGAACAGTTCTGCCAAGACAGTTTGGCAGTTCGCTTTTGTCTAGGTGGCTGGTAGATTTGAAAGACTCGCAGCCCCTTCCAGGCTGCTCTCCTGAGTTTTCTCTCTTGCCCCTTTTTAAAGCACTGAATCCAGAGCCTCTGGGCTCCTTTGTCCTGGGGGCTCTGAAGAGGTCCTTTCTTCCTGCCCTTTGTGTGAGCTAATCTCAGTTTATTGAGGGGATTAGGCAAAGAACAAAGTGACTTTTGTCTGGGAGAGGAGTTTGAGGTCCTAAAAGGGAGAGTGTGAGAAGAGGGACCTGAGCCTGCTGCTGACAGTGCCCCAGAGTGACAGGACCTCCCTGGGACCTGCTGCTGAGGTCTGACTTTGGGCGCTGAGGGCACAACCTTAGAAACATCCCTGTCTACAAGCCAGGCCTCCAGGAGATGGGGTGGCTGCCCTGCGCAGAGCTTGCAGATTCTAAACACCCCAGGAAGAAAAAGAACTCCTTCAAGGGGCCTGCTCACTTCTCCGTCCTGGCAGGTTTGAATGGAATTCATAACACGTTTATTTTGCTTTTTTAAAAGCTACCGAAAATGTGGATGTTTCTTGTATACTTTGGCATAGACAGTAAGGAAATGATTCCACCATTATTATATCCATAGACATCTCTGCGCACATCTAAAGCGATTTCATTGAGACACAATCCTAAAAATGAAATTGTTGGGTTAAATTGTATAACATAAAATTTATTGGGTACATTCAAATGTGTGCAACACGATGTCATAAGACACACATGCAGTAAACTGGTGACAGCCGAGGAATGAGCCGACAGTTGTTCCCGCCACACTCTGGCAAGCTGTTCTCCCTGTGGCAAGAGGAGCTGCAATCTCCTTTAGCAAAAGAATCTGAAGCAGTGAAGCTCGCTGCTGTGAACCAGAGGCCTCGGGTTACAACGAGAGATCTTCGGGCTTCTTTATTCGACATACTTGCGACTGTAGATTCTTTGGCATATTTTTAGTTGACTTATTTATCTATTGAAAGTCACTTTCTTGTAATGGGCTCACAAATTCAAAAACCATGCTGTTAGTTTAAGGAAGTCCCTCAGACACTTGCCCATCCCAAACTATATCTCAGTGAACTTCTGTGCGGTTAAAACCGGCATTGTAGTCATGGGGCATCGCTTGACCTTTCCACTGCCAATTATTTTCTTTTCATGGACTTATCCATCCCACACCCATCACACACACACACACACACACACACACACACACACACACACACACACACAGAGTGATGTGGGAGTGTCATGTATCAATCTGTTGATTTCATTGGTTAAGCAATAAAGAAACTGCTTGGCCCTCATAGGTTAAAACATAGGTGGGAGGAGTAAACAGAACAGAATGCTGGGAGGAAGAGGAAGTGAGCTCAGACTCGACAGCTCTGCTCTCTGGAGCAGAGAGGCCATGCTCCCTGCTCCTGGGCAGAGACGCGATGAAGCTCTGACCCAGGATGGATGTAGGCTAGAATCTCCCTGGTAAGCCACCTCGTGGGCTACAGCAGATTATTAGAAATGGGCTAGTCCAGGTGCGAGAGTTAGCCTAGAAGAGGCTAGATAGAAATGGGCCAAGCAGTGTTTAAATGAATACAGTTTGTGTGTTGTTATTTCGGGCATAAGCTAGCCAGGCAGCCGGGGTGCTGGGGACGCAGCCCCACCGGTCTTATTACTACAACACACACACACACACACACACACACACACACACACACACACACACACACACACACACGAGGGTAAAAAAGAATAAAGAAAGAAACAAAACAAAACAATAAAACCCAATAACTAGAAACAATGGTTGTGTGCATATCCTCTTTCAGGACTCACTGTCTTTTTGCCTGAATCTGTCTTCCCTACTGTTAGGTCTCAAAATCTGGACAAACGGCTAACTAAGGTACCTATTTAACATATCAAAGTGGACCTGGTCTCTAGGTTCTCCCAGCATCCCTCAGTCCCTACCTATTCTAGGCTATGGCTGGCATGCCCTGCCCTCTACCCTGAGCTCTCTAGTCTAGGGGTTGGGCTGTCCTTCTCTCTACTGCCCTCCCCTATATAATCCAAACAGTTGCTATGCCCATGCTTTTTAATCCATTTTACCATTTACCCTCCTGGACTCTTAGTCTCCTGGCTGTCCCCTGCTCCCTCCCCCCCTTCCTCCCACACGGCCCAGCTCAGAGTCAGGTTCACTCTGAACTCCCCCGGATGCCCCTGCCTCTTTCTGTGCTGTTTATGTATAAAGATGTACAAACCGAAGGTCTGGTATGTGGGAGAGAGTGTGTGGTTTCTGCTTCTTTTCTGAGTTTGGCTGACCTTGCTTATTGTACATGCTAAATCCGATGATTTCCTGGCAAATTTCATTTTATCGACAGCTGAGTAATATTCCATTTTATATATGGGCCATATTTTCGTTATCTGTTCATCTGTGGATGGACATCTAGGCTGGCTCCATTTTCTTGCTATCACAATTAGATCAGCAATAAGATAGGTGTATGAACATCTCTATGGCAGGATGCGGAGTTCTCTGGATGTGTGCCTGAGACTAGAATAGCTGGGTCATAAGATAGTTATACTTTTGATTTTTAAGGAACTTCCAAACTGCTTTTCATAATGACTGTACTGGCTGGCACCCAGCCCAGCCCTGATATGGATTCTTCTCTCTCCACAGCCCCTCCAGAGTTGGTTGCCATCATTCCTGATGATGGCCATTGCAACTGGAGTGAGCTGGCCTCTCAGAGTAGGTCTAATTCGTATTTCCCTAGTGACTCAGATGTGGAACACTTTAAAAACTTTTTAAAAAGCTATTGGCTGTCTCTGTTTCTTCTTTTGAAAACTGTTTTTTCAATTAGGCTGTTCGTTGATTGGCAGTTTTATTTCCTTGCTATTTAACCTCTGCCGTTCTTTTAAAAAGTTAGGTTTGTTTTATGTATTAGGGTCCTTTAAAGAACATACCTGATTATATATACACATATTGGTAATGCATTAGTATATATGGATATGTAAATATATGAGATTCGTTAGACTAGTTCACAGATTGTGGTCTCTGTTCTCCAACAATGTTAGACCCAAAGGCTAAGGTTCCAGTAGTGGCGCAGTCCTTGAAGCTGCAGGTCTCAGCTGTGTCAATCTAGCTGGAATCCCTGGAAGATTCCTGGAGAGCTGCTGGCTTACAGTCTGTGTTGGAAGGCTGAAAAAAATTGAAATTAATACTGGCTTTATAAGCAGGATGGCCAGCCTTGCCAGGGAGAGCAAAGACAAGCAGGCAAATAGCAAGATTTTCTTCTTCCATCTCCTTTTATTTGGGTTGCCACCAGGAGGCGTGGCCCAGATTTTGGGCAGGTCTTCCTGTTTCAAATAATCTAGTTAGGAAAATGTCTCACAGGTGTGTCGGGCAGTCTGGGTTTTCACTGATTCTGGACATGGTTAAGTCGACAACTAAGGTGGGTCATCACAATGTGTATGCATGTTTTGTCTGCATGTATACTTGTATGTTCAACACATGTGTGCCTGGTGCCTGCCCTTGAAGCTAGGAAGAGGGCATCAGGTGCTGTGGAACTGAAGTCAGGGATGGCTGTGGGCCGTCATGTAGGGATTGAGAAACGCACCCAGGTCCTCTGCAAGAATAACGGGTGCTCTCAAGTGCGGAGCCATTCCTCCAGCCTGCGATTTCTGCAGGGCTTTGTAAATTCTGGACATTAATTACCTGTCTAGCTGGTGATTCACCGGGGTTCGTTTGCTACAAGGTAATTGCTTCAATTCGCATCAACCCGGAAAGCTGAAGCCTGTGCTGTCAGGAGAGTTCCCTAACGAGACACTGATTTAGTCTTTCAGAAGGATTTCCCTGGACTTCTTTCTTGACTGGAGCTCCATGGGATCACGGAGCTAAACAACGATGCTGCTGACTTTGCAGCCGTTGGTGCTGAGCTGCCACCATGCAGGACACACAGGATGGAAGCTAACTTACTGCCTGCAACGTAGGCTCTGGCTTTTCTTCTCCTGGGAAGCAGAGGTTGGTGGGACCACTGGCGCTGGGCGGTCTGAATTCTGCCTTTCACCTTCTGCTAGGCCACAGAGAAGGGGTGGGGACCATGACTTGGGAGCTCCATGGCTTCTCCTGATTCTACTTCCTTCCTCCCAGCATTCAGTTTAGTTCTCCCAGCCTATCTCCCCTATTAGGCCAAACCAGTTTCTCTATTAACCAATGATATTCATAGCATACAGATTGAACTCCAACATCAACCTAGCTCCAGGTCAGGATGTTGACATCTTGCTTGAAAAATAATTTCACTTCAAGTTTCTATCAGTGTATTTTATTTTTATATTGAAATTTTAAGATTTCTTTTGAAAAGTGTGGGGAGATGGAGCCATTTCTATTTTTTTTTGTTTCTAAATGATTAGTCACTTTCTCCAGAACAACATTGGATATATTATCTCTAGTCCTTTCAGATTGGATGGGACCTTTTTGTTGTACGAGATTCATAATTATAGGTGGGTTTTCTGTATTATTGCTGTTCTTTGTTCTTTGTCTATCCCAACACCGTTACTGTAAGGTTTTAGTTATTACGGCTGTATTAAATGTTAATACCTAGCAGAGTGTCTTGCTCAAGGTAGATGCTCAAATGCTTTTGAGCAGCTAAAGAATCCTTCAGTCATCTGCATTGCGCTCACTCAACGCTCATGAGTGACTCTGGAGGCAACCGTTGTCCTTACTGCTTAATCCTCCCTGAAGAAGAAGCTCGTCTATGGGATTGTTTTCAGGTCTCCTGTGCTTTCTACAGTCAGTAAGGGTTGAGAGTCTTTCTTCTTGTGCCTAGAATCTATTTTGTTATGATTTCTTTAGGTTTGATGTCTATCTATCTATCTATCTATCTATCTATCTATCTATCTATCTATCTATCTTCTTTCTTTCTATCTATCAACCTACCTACCTATCTCTCATCCATCATCTATCCATTATATATCATCTATCTATCTATCTATCTATCTATCTATCTATCTATCTATCTGCCTTCTTTCTTTCTATCTATCTATCTACCTACCTATCTCTCATCTATCTGTCTGTCTGTCTATCGCTGGCTTAAACATAGTTTATATGGTTTAAACATAGAACTTTTTATCCTGGCTATTTAGCTGTACAATTTTGGCGAGCCCTCTCTTCTTCTAGAGCCTGGTTTCAGGCTGGAGTACAGATGATGGGGGGGTGGGGGCGAGGAGCTGGGAAAATGCTAGCATTAGACCATTCACAGACAGCAGCTCTTGCATCCTTTATCATTTGGGAACTGCTGAGGAATCTTCAAACAGTAGACTGAAGAAGAGGCTTGATATGGTAGAACCTCCATAGAACAAACAACTTCTCTTTGTGCTTGAGCCTGTGAGCTCTGAGCCTGAGTCTCAGCTCCACTTTTTCCTGTGAGCTGTGCTAATGGGGGCATCTTCTGAATCTCAGAGCCTTCCTCTGTGCAATAGGAGGTGAGAGAGTTGTTGTGAGAATCCAATGTATTTAAAGCAGCAGGAGCTTGAGCATGAAATCTACTTTATGTACAGGAGAAGACCTGGGATCCCAGGACTCCCAGACAGTTGGAATCCTTCAGGAATGTCCACCGAGACCCAGGGAAATGCTCTCCGTTTCTCAGTTACCACTGAGCTTCCCAGTCACCCTGCGATTGACCTGGCATAGAGTCAAAGACTGTGGGCTGGCTACCTGTATGCAGAGAACAGCACGGATGGGATGCAGACCCAGCTGAGAACCAGACTTTCTGACTTTGCCACCCTCAACAGGCCTTGGAAGCCGTGTTGTCCAGACAGTGTCTGTAATTGAATTTCACCTTATTTATTCGGCTTTTGATTTGAAAAAAAAATTCTACTTCTTAAGATGATAACAGAAGCCTGGATGAGCCAGCTGACCCCATTAGGGAATCACATTTCCCTCCCATTGCTCAGATATCTATCTCTTTGGTGATTCATTCTATAGGCACTGTGTGTGTCATTTACCATAGCCGCTTGCCATCCAGATACTTCAATAGTGATCACTGCCAATATTTGTAGAAATTTTAACCCCAGAATCACAGATTGGAGAGCTCCATACTTGTTTCGGTTTCTTCCAGCAATAATCAACTGATAAAATAGATTCCCTTCCACTCAGGTTTCTTCCTACCCAGCGCAACGGCATCTACTGCTAGAGACCCTTCTCCTCTTCCTACAGGCCCATTGTCAGAGAGAGCTCAGGCTCCAGCAGGACCTTGGGAAGACCCGTGTTTTAGCGAGGTATTTCCAAATAGAGCGTAGGGTTACATGGAGGCAATGTGACTTTGCCCTGGACTCATAGCCATCAGAAGAACCCCCGAGTTCCTTGGACTCCACCATCTCTGGTTCTTACCATCTTTCCACCTCCTCTTCTAGAGAGACTCCTGAGCCTTGAGGTGAGGCCTTTGATAAAGGCATACCATTTAGGACTGAGTGCTTCAAAGTCTCTTGCTCTTTGAATGTTGTCCCATTGTGGATCTCTTTGTTAACTACCATCTACTGCAAGGAGAAGCTTATCTGATGAGGGTTGAATGATACTCTGATCTATAGGTATAGCGGTATGTCACTAGAAGTCATTTTATTGCTATGTTTCCTTAACAGAATAAGAGTTTCAAGCTTTTCCCTAAGTCCATGACCTATCTAGTCTCAGGTTCTGGGTCACTTTACCAGTGTCAGGAATGAAGTCCATCTCATGGAGTAACCTTTAAATCCCATTGAAAAGTAACTGGTTACTCCCATAACATCTGTGCCATTACATCGTCTAGGGAGGTGACTGTTGTAAGTCCCTGAGTTTGTGCTGGGTGGTATCTAGGACTACTATTTTGTGTGTGTGGATGATTTGACTGCATGGCTGTCCATGTCCCACGTGCATTCAGGGCTCTCAGAAGCCAGAAGAAGGTTTCAGATCCTCTGGGCCTAGAGTTACACCATTGTGAGCTGCCAGGATGTCCTGGGGATCAAACCTGGGTCCTTTAGAAATCAATGCTTTTAACCACTGAGGCATCATTCCAACTCTATGTGTGATATGAATTTTTTTGCAACTTTTTCCATAATAAAGCTTAAAATATATAATGAAACCCAGTACTTTCTATGATAAGAAAAATAATAATTGATAATATAATAATTTAATATATACATTATTAAATTTATATGTACATATATAGAGAGAAGAGAGAGATAGATGTATCTTCATGAAAGTGGTTCTGCATTGATTATTTTAGTTTTCTCCTCTTCAGCTGATTCAGAGTGCTCTAAAGACAATTCACTGAGATTCATAGGAATGCAGACAGAGTTCCAATGTTCAGTATGGTGTGATTGGGATCGTGCCTCACAGACTTATGAATGAATGCAGCTTCATACTGGCCACTTTTCCTTTTCCTTCCTGTGATGTGGCCGGAATAAATACCAGCTGAACCCAGCCTGGTTTGCTCTTCTGCAGTTTGTCTATGAAATAGGTGAAGTGCCTGTGTTCTCCCTACTGAGGGTCTTCTTAGCTGCACACAACAGAATCCTTCTTCTCGGTACTACAAATATAGTACGTAAAAGGCAGAACACAACTCACAATATCATAGTGGGTGTGCAACAGACGACAGCTTGAGCTTCATGGAGCAACTCTAAAAAGCCGCAACACTGAACCAACCACCCGATGAACCCTTGTCTCTGTAGAGATAACAGAGAATGACCGACAGCTCCAGAAAGGCTCTCCATCACCGAATTCCACATCAGTGAAGCAAGTGTCGGGAGCTCTATCCAAATCCATCCAGATGGCCAAACGGAAATCATGTTCGGGACTCTAATCTAATATTAGGAGTCTGGGAAACGAACTTAGTTTTGCAGACTATGACTTCAGGGAGGTATACTAGAAGTCGGGAAGTGAAGGAACCATATAGAATCCACTGCTTGGAACCCCAGGCTCCCTGTGAGCCCAGCAAGTGTAATCTCCGTGGGGGCGAAGACCGCGGTCTGATGTTCTTTTGTGTCTTTCCACCCTTACCACTCAACACGAGAACGCTTCGCCTTGTTTCCATCTAGAAGATGTGCTAAGGTGCCTATACGTTCGTTAAGTGAATTGCCCAAAACCCCAGTAGTGGAGGCAACATGTGGGCACAAGTTCTTAACCACCTCCCCTCTGCCACACAGAGTTATTGGCGTTTTCAAATAAGAGCAAACACACGACCCTGCTTTGCCACTTAAGAAACACAATGCAATTATGAGTGAGTACATCCCATATTCATCTTTTTGGGTCTGGGTTACCTCACTCAGGATAGTGTTTTCTATTTCCATCCATTTGCATGCAAAATTCGAGAAGTCATTGTTTTTTACCGCAGCATAGTACTCTAATGTGTAGATATTCCACACTTTCTTCATCCATTCTTCCATTGAAGGGCATATAGGTTGTTTCCAGGTTCTGGCTATTACAAATAATACTGCTATGAACATAGTTGAACAAATGCTTTTGTCACATGATAGGGCATCTCTTGGGTATATTCCCAAGAGTGGTATTGCTGGGTCTAGGGGTAGGTTGATCCCGAATTTCCTGAGAAACCGAAACACTAATTTCCAAAGTGGTTGCACAAGATTGCATTCCCACCAGCAATGGATGAGGGTACCCCTTCCTCCACAGCCTCTCCAGCAAAGGCTATCATTGGTGTTTTTGATTTTAGCCATTCTGACAGGTGTAAGATAATATCTCAAAGTTGTTTTGATTTGCATTTCCCTGATTGCTAAGGAGGTTGAGCATGACCTTAAGTGTCTTTTGGCCATTTGAACTTCTTCTGTTGAGAATTCTCTGTTCAGTTCAGTCTACAATTGGTGAACCTAAAGAAGCTAAATAAGAAGGTGAACCCAAGGAAAAACATATAGTTATCCTCTTGGCTATGGGAAGTAGACAAAATTGCCGGGGAGAAAATTGGGATCTTGGGGGTGGGGTGGGATGGGGGTAAGGGGAGATGGGGAGAGAGAAGTGAGAAGGGGAGGATGGGGGAAACTTGGGAAAACAGGGTGATTGGGATAAAGGAAGGTTGGATAGGGGAGCACGGAAGCACAATTCTTAGTTAAGGGAGCCACCTTAGGGTTGGCAAGAGACTTGAACCTAGAGTGGCTCCCAGGAGCCCAAGGCGATGTCCCCAGTTAGTTCCTTGGGCAGCTGAGGATAGGGAACCTGAAATGACCCTATCCTATAGCAATACTGACGAATATCTTGCATATCCCCATAGAACCTTCATCTGGTGATGGATGGAGATAGAGACAGAGACCCACACTGGAGCACTGGACTGAGCTCCCAAGGTCCCAATGAGGAGTGGAAGGAGGGAGAAGATGAGCAAGGAAGTTAAGACCACAAGGGGTGCACCCACCCACTGAGACAGTGGGGCTGATCTATTGGGAGCTCACCAAGGCCAGCTGGACTGTGACTGAAAAAGCATGGGATAAAACCGGACTCTCTGAACATGGCGAACAATGAGGGTTGATGAGAAGCCAAGGACAATGGCACAAGGTTTTGATCCTACTTCATGTTCTGGCTTTGTGGGAACCTAGCCAGTTTGGATGTTCACCTTCCTAGACTTGGACGGAGTGGGGAGGACCTTGGACTTTCCACAGGGCAAGGAACCCTGACTGCTCTTTGGACTGGAGAGGGAGGGGGAGAGGAGTGGGAGGCTGGGAGGAGGCTGAAACTTTTTTTCCTTTTCTCAATAAAAAAAAAAAAGAAACACAATGCAAACGTGAACATTTTCCTTAACCAGATAATGGCTCGGCTTCATCCTAGTTCCTATTTATACCTTATGTCCTACCTACTTTTTTCACTGCTGCGAGGTCGTTACAGAAGGAAGGGTTTGCTTTGCCCCGCAGTGTGAGGCACTGGGTCACACTGTTTCTGCAGTCAGGAAGCAGAGAGAGAGATGGGTGCTGGTGATTGGCAGTTCACTTTCAGTCTGGGCTGCAGCCCATGGGATGGGTCTCCCATCCTTAATTAGATCTTCCTGGAATTGTCTTCACAGTCTTCACCCAGAAACGCGTTCCCACCGTGATTTTAAAGTCAGCCCAGCACACAGCACAGACTAACCATCACATCTGACTTTTTTTTAAAGTTACAAATATTGGACCCATTCTGCCAGAACAAAGCTCCATCCATAGACTAGAGAGGCTCGAGTAACTGTTTTATTCGAAAATGACACAGTGGCACAGGACATTAGCCACAGAGATCTGGGGCTCTAACCCTCAGCCAGGATTCTCCTGCATCCCCCACGTTGGAAATCATTGCCGAGAATCCTGGAATCAAATGCAGGAGCCACAGCCCTGAGGCTGCCCTTCCCTCCTCCCTGAGGCTCTGCGTGGGTCCCTTGGTGTGGCTACAGAGGACAGGCTCCCTCTGGTTCCATTGGTCTGGGAGACAGTGTCTCTAAAGGCTGAATTGTTCCGCGAAGGCAGGGGAGACGTGGACATGCGTTTCAGCTTCTGGAAATCAGTAGCATAATGAAACCCGGACAAAGGAATCGCAGTTTGTAGCAATATTAACAAAAGCCTCTGAGCCTAAATTATACCTTCGAGAATAATACAGTAGAGATTTTAAAATTGAATACTGTCATTGTCATATGAATAAAGTTCCCGCACACAGAATCAGATCTGCTGGGGTATTTCCAATTAATATGAGGACTAAAGAACATAGCTTGGAGCACTGCATTGAAAAAAAAAGTGCCAAACAAATAGCACTTCATACCAATAATTGATATGAGAAATAAAACACTAAATATATGGTTTAAAGCGTCAAGGTGACATGTACTAATTTTCAGCCTTTTGATTAAAAATGCTTTTAATTTTGATTCTGTCTTTAAGAGCTTCAAAATGAAACTATAGACTGCATTACTATGCCTCGGATTGAAAACCAAAATATGCTCAGTGACTCATATATTGGAGCAACAGACAAATGGTAAAGAAATAGCAGGAAAGTGACTACTTACTGACCTCCCGCCCCCACTCCATGTTGTATAAATACGTGCGGGAGCCATTTTTGTTACCCCACATCCTTCCCATACTGTTCTGCAATAGGTCATTCTGTTAATCCACTCATCCTCAAATGCAGGCTGGAAGGCTACGCCATCACATGGGTTAGCGTGCTGCAAAAGCATGCGCTTCCTGCATCTTTCTAGTCCTCCTTTCTTTTTCCCAAGAGGAAATGTTACCTAGAACCCCAGTGGCTCTTGGCCCTTCCCGTGCAGGATGTGTGGAAAGTAGTGGGTGGGCTTGCAGGGTTGTGAATTTCCTCTGTGTCGGTTCTGCCTCCAGGAGAGCGCTCTCGTTCCCCCTCTGGCCTTTCTCACCTGCTTGCCAGCACAAACACTCATGGAGACCCTTGGGAGGTGGAGACTGGCCCTGATGCTGAGCGTGGACAACACCCTCATCCAGTGGCTGCTTCCCCTTCCAGAAAGATCTCTCTCTACCTGCTTGCCTTCCTAGATTCTCTTCTCTCATGGAATGGCCTTGCTTGATCCCCCTTTTAACTCTTTCTGGGCAGCCCTGTCCTCCTGACAATGCTGTTACGAACACCATACATGAAAAAAATGACATTTTCCCCAAACAAAACATTTAAAGGAACAACAACAAACAACCTAATAAACAAGGTACATCACTGAGCTTCTAACTTATTCTTTATTATTATTTATTTTTGAAAATGAGCGTTATTCTTGTTAAGAGGCCCTGAAACAGTCTGGCACCCTGGTACCCTTTGTTCTCTGGAAGAGGCAACCCCATTTCCATTCTCCACACCTGCTCTTGGATGACATATTAGGGTGCAGAGTGCCTTTGCAACATCTTTGTAAAAAAACAAAAGAGGCTCCATTGCTTCTATTTTACAAGACGGTGAAATTCCCTCGCCCTTTCCTCTGCCGATGCTGTCCTCTGTCCCTTCTCTATCCGAATGTCCTTGATGTTATTCCTGGCGGGAAGAGCTGCTCAGTGGAACATTAATGTGTGTGAATAGCCATGTTTTAAAGTCACTTTGAAAACAAACAAGGTTCCTCTGGCCTGTGCTCTCACAGAATGCCACAAGTCTCTGGTGTGGTCGGGGTTTCTGTCCTGCCTAGTTCCTGCAATCGTTAAGTCCCAATGAAATCACACAGAGGTCTACATTAACTATAAACTGATTGGCCCATTAGCTCAGTCTTCTTATTAACTCTTATAACTTATATTATTAACCCATTATTCTTGTCTGTGTTAGCCACATGGCTCAGTACTTTTTCAGCAAGTCAGTCACATCTTGCTTCTTTTGTGGCTGGGCCAGGACTGCTGACAGAGCTTTCCTCTTCCCAGAATTCTCCTGTTCTTGTCGCCCTGCCTCTACTTCCTGCCTGGTTATCCTGCCTATACTTCCTTCCTGGCTACTGGCCAATCAATGTTTATTTAAAATATAATTGACAGAATACAGACCATTGTCCCATAGCACTTTGGTACGGTGGATTCACAGAATGCTTCCTCTTCATAGAACCTTCATCTGGCGATGGATGGAGATAGAGACAGAGACCCACACTGGAGCACTGGACTGAGCTCCCAAAGTCCCAATGAGGAACAGAAGGAGGGAGAAGATGAGCAAGGAAGTCAGGACCAAGAGGGGTGCACCCACCCATGGAGACAGTGGGGCTGATCTATTGGGAGCTCACCAAGGCCAGCTGGACTGTGACTGAAAAAGCATGGAATAAAACCGGACTCTGAATATGGCGGACAATGAGGGCTGCTGAGAAGCCAAGGACAATGGCACTGGGTTTTGATCCTACTTCATGTTCTGGCTTTGTGGGAGCCTAGACAGTTTGGATGTTCACCTTCCTAGACCAGGATGGAGGAGGGAGGACTTTGGACTTTCCACAGGGCAGGGAACCCTGATTGCTCTTCAGACTTGAGAGGGAGGGGGAGAGGAGTGGGGGGACAGGGAGAGGAGTGGGGGGGAGGGCGGGAGGAGTGGGAGGCTGGGAGGAGGCGGAAATTTTTTTCTCAATAAAATAAAATAAAAGAAAAATAAAAAAGAAATCCTAAGTCCCCATAAATAATTGACAGCTGATTGTATATGGATTTACCTAAATAAACATATGCCTTTTTATTTCTCTGTGTCAAATAAAAAAAAAGATTTTTCTTTCTTTTTTGTTTATGTGAGTGTGTGTGTGTGTGTGTGTGTGTGATATCTATATATTCCTGTCTGTGTATATGTATGTATGGGCGTGCCTGTGCATGAGTATGTGGTATATATGAGTGTGTGTGTTTGGTATATGTGTGGGTAGTTTATGTGAGTGTGTGTATACATGTGTGTGTGATTTATGTGAGTGCATGTGTCTATATGTGTATGTACAAGCGTGTGTGTGTGTGTGTGGTGTATGGAGCTCACCAATTTGGCTAGGCTGGCTGGGCATGAAGTTCATGAAGTTGACTTTCCTCCACTTCCTCTGTGCTGGGGTTATAGAGACCAGTGGTTGTTCTTGGCTGTTTTTTGCAGTCTTGTTAGGGATCAAACTTCTACCCTCCTGCTTGCATGGCAAACATGTTATGAACTGAGACAATGCCTCAGCTTCCTTCCCCCGAAATACTGAATTTCTCAGAATTTATTAAAAACCAGTGGTTAGTTTGAAAGTGAAAGTATTCTGGTTTTCAGTCCCTTCCTACAGAAACCATTCATCAGTAGGGATTGCTCACATGTATGGCAGGACATGCTCATATGTGCAATAGTGGGAAAACCTGTCGCTGGGTCAACCAATTGCTGCTGATCTGGCTGAACTTAAGGATCTCTCCACAGAAGAAACCCTATGCCTGGTGTTATAAATATGACAGGAACCCATGGCTTTATTGCTCAGAGGTCCCAAAGGTAAGCCTACTTCTGTTTTGTTTGATGGATGTAGTATTATTTGAGTGGAGGGAGGCAAGGGAAGCTCTCAAACTATATCAGAAATATTTTGCCCATGGCAGCCTACTGACTCAGGAAGCTGTGGGAAGAATGTGTGTCTGTCCATCTTTTTTTCAGTGGTTTACTGACTTGCTGACGGCTAATTCTTGCCTTACAAGGTCACTGAAATAAACTTTTAAACATACAACATCCTCCCCAAACAATACCAACAACAACAAGAATTTTGTGTGTGTGCATGTGTATGTGTATGTGTGTATGCATGTGTGTGTGTGGAAGGGACTGCAGTTGATGCAAAAAATTCATAACTGGTCTAACAGAGAATAAGTATCTATGGCGTGCTTAACCACAGACGGGACATCTCTAGCATATCACACCCCCCAAGGTTCAGGATCTTTATGAAAAAGGGAACTTCAGAAAGATTGTAAGAGTCAAGGTCAAGAAGGACCAGAAGGAAACAGTATTTTCTGGATCAATACACTCAGGAACTCAGAGCAGCTGGGGTTGCCCGCACAGATTCTGTCTGACGTAGCAGGGGTGTTGTGAGTCCCCTCCCTCCCCCAGGGGAAGTGCTGTTGGTGGCTGATGGCTTCTGGGAAAGGAGACTCAGTTTCCTTTAAGGGTGTGGCCCCTGATAGGTTGACCATGCTTCAGAAAAACAGCTCTGCACAAGTAAACTTATCGATAGCACAGATTGGATGAGGTGGGCTACCAAAACCAAAAGGAGCGTATGAGATTGGGAATATGAGAGGGGGCGAATCTTAGCAGAGTTAGGAGGATGAATGGGGATGAGTAAGACTAAAATACACTGTATGGATGCATAGCATTGCCAAAGAATTCATTATGATAATATATTTAAAAAATAATTGGCCACCACTCAACTGTAAACAGTTATTCATTTTATTCTTGCCCATTTTCACAAAGAATCAGGAGCTGCACACAAGCTGCTACTGCAAACTCTCCAAGGCTGGCTCAGAAACGCAGAGAAGCTAAGGCTACAGGTGAGGTAGATGGCTCAGTGGGTAAAGGGTTTTTAGGTTCAAACTTGAGGATCTGAGTTCAAATCCACAGAAGCCTGTTAGAGCCTGGCATGGTAGTGCATATCTGTAATCTAAGTACTCCTATGAAGCTGAGGTAGAAGAATCCTCAATGGTTCTTCTGTAATCTTACTCTCACTCTTACTCCGTGGCTGGCTGCGTGGCTGCGTGGCTGCATGGCTGCATGGCTGGGTGGCTACGTGGCTGGGTGGCTATGCGGCTGGGTGGCTACGTGGCTGGGTGGCTACGCGGCTGGGTGGCTACGTGGCTGGGTGGCTACGCGGCTGGGTGGCTGGGTGGCTTGGCCCTCATGTCCTCCTCCGCTTGTTCTCTCATTGCTCTTCTTCTATTTATACTCTACACCTGCCTGCCTCACCTATCCTTGCTCCTGCCTCGCTATTGGCCTTCCAGCTCTTTATTAGACCAATCAGGTGTTTTAGACAGGCAAAGAATTACAGCTTTACAGTTGATCAAATGCAGCATAAACAAAAGTCACACACCTTAAAATAATATTCCCCAACTTTTCCCTTTTCTTTTTAAACAAAATTAAAAGTTTTAACTTTAACATAATAAGACTGTATACAATAAGAATAATTATCAAGTAAAGATTGTAATCACAGTGTACTGAATTCTAATTCCTTTGTGTCTGGTAAATTAAAAAAAATACTCCATAGTCTATCCTATCTTAGTAAATGCAAAATTTTATACCTAACATACATTCTATCATATCTAAGAAAGACTGCAACTCTAACTATCTAGTCTTCTATTCCTTCAAAGATTAGTTATAATATTATTTAAACAAAAAGTACATTGCAGATGGCTTCTAAAAAGTCTGGAAACGACAGAGACATCTGACTGCCTGGACAGTCATCCAAAGTTCCTTTGCAATATTGGGGCATCCATCTTCAGCCTACAGGCCCACAGTATCTGGCATACTTTTCAGGAAATTAGGATTTTTGCAGTACTGGCCCACCTATATTTGCAATTTTGTTGGTCACGTCCCTCTGTATCCTACAGAATGTCTGGCAGTTTCTTCTGGGCAGCAATAATCCTGAAGGACAGTTCCACCTTGTTTGGGCAAAGTTCAGGGGTCATTTTCTTGTGAGTCCTGTGTATCCAGCTTATACAACATACTGCCAAGCAGTCAAGGCAAAAACAGTTTCTTGCCCAAAAGGTTAATCTTGCCACAATGACAGAAAACTTCCATAAGGAGTTTATTCAATGCCCATCATCTCTGAAGTAAATTGGTACTGCCAGGAGCAGATGTGTCTCATTGTAATAAAAATCTTTGAATTAACAAAAAAAATTAAATGTCATATTCAATAGACCTTTGAAGTATTTGAAGACCATCTATCTAAAATATATCTATTTAACCTAAAAATCATTCCTAGCATATTTATAAATTTGATTGCTAGAAATAGCTAACTACTAACCTATGTTTCTTGATTGCCCTATATAGTTTATAATAATAGCTTTAAAAAACCAGAACTTTACCTTAAATTTTTAAATGAGCTGCATAGATACAAAACTTTAAACAAGAGGAGAAGCACATCTAGAATAAATATGTGGTGACAAAAATGTTAAATTTGCATCAATCTACAAAAACCCTTATGACAAGAGTAGAAAGACACACACACATATATAGTATAGCAAAAATAACTTTAACTTTATATAATATACAAAAATCATTTAAACAAAATTAAAAATGTGTATAAGTGTGTTGTAACAAAAATGACCTTAAATTTGTATCAATATACAAAAGTCCTTTTACAAGAGTTATATATATATATATACATATACATATACATATACATATATATATATATATATATATATATGTATACTGTGTAACAAAATTGACTTTGAATTTTTACCCATATACCAAAATCCATGCAAAGGCAAAATATATGAAATTAATATTCCTATATTCTTCTAAATATAACAAACATCTATGGCTCACAAAATAACCAGAGACCACACACACTCCCTTTTCTCTTGGGAATGTCCACATTGTGCTCTCTAGATTGCTTCCTGACGAATGTGGGTGAAATAGTTTTAGGGTCCCAGAGAGAAAATTTGAGTAATGGCCAAGTCGTGGGAAGACCAGTTATATAACCTTTGTTGATAGATCTCACCTGTCAAGTTTCAGGGGGTCTCACTTGATCAAGCAGATCCATATCAACCTGGAATGAATCTACAGCCTCTGTTTCCTGTGGAAACAAAAGTATAATTGCTTCTCCAAAGCCTTTTTTAGTTCCATTTGACAGATACGGTTTTTGACTTTTTAAAAGTTAAGGTATTACTAAAGTATCAATGCTGGTTTATTTCTACAGCCCCTCTTTCAATTCCAGGTCTCTTAGCAGCTGTCCTTTGCTTTTAAGCAATCACAAATTTCAAAACCAACACAATACTACTCAGGAACCAGACTCCCTGTGTGTTTCCCTTCTTTACATGGCTTTTCCCCTTTTTATTACTTTTACTGTCTCTTTAAAGACTTTATTATTTTTAATTTATCTCTTTCTTTGTATGACTGTATACTCATTTTCTTCCTTTCTTAAGGCTACACACATTGTAAAACCCACTGAAACCTGTTTATAGGGTTTTTTTTTTTCCCACCTGGACTTATTTTACTGCATGTCTTTTAACCTTTTTCTTTGACCACACGAGCAAACTTTAGACTATTAAGTTACCCATGGTTCCTGCACGTGCTCTTTCAGCTGGCTTTGCCCACTCTCGGGTCGGGTCAGTCGTGGAAGCCAAGCCCAAAACCCAGTTTGAGGTGAGTGAGACACCTTTTGTCTCTGGGCTTTTATCTTTCTCTATCTCTGTATACTTTTTTTTTTTTACTTCTTTCTCCATGGCTTGCTGTGTAGCTGGCCCCCGATGTCCTCCCCTCCTTGTTCTCTTGCTCCTTTCTCCCTCTTTTTCTCATTTCTCCTTCTATTTATCCTGTAAGCCCTGCCTATTCTTGCTCCTGCCTCGCTATTGACTGTTAAGCTCTTTATTAGGGCCATCAGGTGTTTTAGACAGGCTAAAGAATCACAGCTTCACAGTTAATAAACTTCAGCATAAACAAAAGTCACACACCTTAACATAATATTCCCCGACAGTCTTGTTTCTCTGATTTCTTTCTCAGCCTGTTTATCATTTGTTACTGATCGTTTTTCAGTTAATTTTCTTTCCAGTCACATTACTGAAGGTGTTTATCAGTTGTAGGAGTTCCCTGGTAGAATTTTTAGGGTCACTTATATCCACTATCTTCTCATCTGCAAATAGCAAAAGTTTGACTTTTTCCTTTCCAATTTCTATCCCCTTGATCTTTTCTTGCTGCCTTATTGCTCTAGCTAGAACTTTGAGTACTATATTGAATAGATATGGAGAGAGTAGATGGCCTTGTCTTTTCCCTGGTTTTAGGGGATTGCTTTGAGTTTCTCTCCACTTAGTTTGATGTTGGATTTCAGCTACCTGTACATTGCCTTTCTTATGTTTAAGGTCTGTTCCTTGTATCCCTGTTCTCTCTAAGACCTTATCATGAAGGAGTGTTGGATTTTGTCAAAGGTTTTTCCAGCATCTAATGAAATTATCTTGTGGGTCTTTTTTTCTTTCAGTTTGTTTATATGGTGGATTACATTTACAGATTTTTGTATGTTTACCCATCCCTGCATTTCTGGGATAAAGCCTGCTTGATCATGATGGATGATTTTTTTTTTTGATGTGTTCTTGGATTCGGTTTGCCAGTATTTTACTGAGTATTTTTGCATCAACGTTCATGAGGGAAAATGGTCTGTAATTCTCTTTCTTTGTTGCATCTTTGGTTTGGGTATCAGGTTAACTGTAGCCTCATAAAAAGAATTTGGCAACATTCCTTCTGTTTCTGTTGTGCTGAACAATTTGAGGGGTATTGGTATTAGCTCTTCGAAATTCTGATAGAATTCTGTGCTGAAACCATCTGGCCCCTGGAACTTTTTTTTTTGTTAGAAGATTTTTAATGACTTGTCTATCTACTTCCTTAGGGGCTATAGAGATCTGTTTAAATTGTTTATCTGGTCTTCATTTAATTTTGATATGTGGTACCTATTTCTTTAGTTGCCCATTTCTTTAGATTTTTCAATTTTGTAGAGTACAAGTTTTGAAGTATGACCTAATAATTCCCTGTATTTCCTCAGAATCTGTTGTTATGTCCACCTTTTTGTTTCTGATTTTGTTAATTTAGATGTTCTTTCTTTGCCTTTTGGTTAGTTTGGATAAGGGTTTGTCTATCTCGTTGATTTTCTCAAAGAGCCAGCATTTTATTTCATTGATTTTTTGTATTGTTCTCTTTGTTTCAATTTTATTGATTTCAGCCCTGAGTTCGATTATTTCCTGCCATCTACTCTTCCTGGGTGAGTTTGCATCTTTTTGTTCCAGAGTTTTCATGTGTGCTGTTAAGTTGCTCATGTAAGATTTCTCCACATTCTTTATGTAGGCACTTAGTGCAACAAACTTTCCTCTTAGCACTGCTTTCATTGTGTCCCATAAGTTTGAATCTGTAGTGCGTTCATTTTCATTGAATTTTGCAAGTCTTTAATTTTTTCTTTATTTCTTCCCTGACCCCGTGGTGGTTCAATTGAGAGTTCTTCAGTTTACATGAGTTTGTAGGGTTTTTTTTTTTATAGTTTGTGTTGTTGTTAGACTCTAACCCATTGTGGTCCGATAAGATACAAGGGGTTATGTCAATGTTTTTGTATCTGTTGAGGTTTGTTTTATGACCGAGTGTGTGGTCAATTTTAGAAAAGTTCCGTGAGGTGCTGAGAATAAAAGATATTCTTTTGTGCTTGGGTGAAATGTTCTATAGATGTCTACTAAGTCCATTTGAGTCATAACATCTATAGTTCCCTTGTTTCTCTGATAAGTTTCTCTCTGGCAGACCTGTCCACTGTTGAGAGTGGGGTGTTGAAATCTCCCACTCTTACTGGGTGGGGTTTGATGTGTGATTTAAGCTCTAGTAATTTTTTTTATTATAAATGTGGGTACCTTTGTATTTGGTACATAGATGTTTAGAATTGAGACTTCATTTTGATGAATTTTTCCTTTGATGAATATGAAATGTCCTTCTCCATCCCTCTTCATTAATTTTAATTTGAAGTCTATTTTGTTAGGATAACTACACCAGCTTGTTTTTTATATCCATTTGATTGGAAAATCTTTCCCAACCCTTTATTTCAAGGTAATGTCTGTTTTTGAAATTGAGGTGTTTCTTGTACTCATCAGAAGGATGGATCCTGTTTTTGTATCCAATCTGTTAGCCTGCATTTTTTATAGGTGAATTGAGTCCATTGATATTAAGAGATGTTATTGACCAATGAGTGTTAATTCCTGTTATTTTTTGGTTTTGGTGGTGGTGATGGTATAGTGTGTGCTTCCTTTCTTTGGTTTTTGCTGTTGTGAGATTATCTATTGTCTGTATTTTTGTGGATTTAACTGAGTTCCTTAGGTCATAGTTTTCCTTCTAGTACTTTCTGTAGTGCTAGATTTGTAGAGAGGTATTGTTTAAATCAGGTTCTGTTGTGAAATATCTTGTTTTCTCCATCTATGTTGATTAAAATTTTTGCTAGGTATAGTAGTCTGGGCTATCATCTATAATCCATTAGTGTCTGTAAAATGTCTGTCTAGGACCTTCTAGCTTTTAGAGTCTCCGTTGAGGAAATTGGTTGTAATTTTGATAGATCTGCTTTTATATATTACTTGGCCTTTTTCCTTTTCAGCTCTTAAAATTCTTTATTCTGTATGTTTAGTGTTTTGATTATTATGTAGCAAGGGGATTTTCTGTTGGTACAGCCTATTTGGCATTCTATAAGGTTCTGTACCTTTATAGGCATGTCCTTCTTTAGGTTTGGAAAGTTCTTCTTCTTCTTCTTCTTCTTCTTCTTCTTCTTCTTCTTCTTCTTCTTCTTCTTCTTCTTCTTCTTCTTCTTCTTCATCTTCTATGACTTTGTTGAATATGTTTTCTGTGCCTTGAGTTGGGAATTATTCTCCTTCTTCCATCCCTATTATTGTTTGGTTTAGTCTTTTCATGATGTCCCAGATGTCTTGGACATTTTGTGTTAGGAATTTATTGGATTTAACATTTTCTTTGATTGATGACTCTCTTTCCTCTGTCATATCTTCAACGCGTGAGATTCTCTCTTCCATCTCTTGTATTCTGTTGGTGATGCTTGCATCTGTAGTTCCCTTTTGCTTTCCCAGATTTTCCATTTCCAGAATTACCTCATTTTGTGTGTGTGTTTTTTTTATTGTTTTTATTTCAGTTTTCAAGTCTTGGGCCATTTTCTTCACCTGTTTGATTATTTTTTACTGGATTTCTTTACGGAATTTTTCCAATTGATTTCTTCCAATTTTTTTTGTTTGTTTTTCCTCAGCTTCTTCAAGGGAATTTTTCACTTCTTTTTTCAGAGCCTCTATCATTTCATAAAGTCGTTTTAAAGTTCATTTTCTGTGTGACAGCTGAATTGGAATGTTCAGGCCTTGCTGTTGTAGGATCACTGGGTTCTGGTGGTGCCACATTGTTCTTTTAGTTGTTGAATGTATTCTTACACTGGTGTTTATTCCTCCTTTCTTCCAGCTGGTGTGATGTGTGCCCATGCCTGTTCTTCCAACTGCTGTGGTTTGTTCCTGTGCCTATGCAGTCTTCCGGGGTTGCCAGGGGAGGGCTGGCCATGGGGATGATGTTCAGGTGCGTGGGGTTGGCTGGCAGATTGGTTCTTGGAGGGACGGAGTCCAATGGGTGGTAGGGTGGGGGCATAGCCTGGAGGCAAGTCTCTCACCTGTTTGCAGGCTGGTTTGGATGGCACCACCTGTACGACTATTTTCTATTTCTCTTGCAGTGTAGCGGGGTTGGCCTTTGTGCTCAAATATGAATGTTTCAGAAAAAAAGCCAAATTGGGACTTTTCCATTTCTGTTGACTTAATGATGTTAGTATTTTTTTTTGCAAACTGTCAGGATAAGTTTCTCAGGAAACATTTCAGGAATAGGTACTGAGTCAAGACTTGCAGGTTTGACACTGTAGGCCCGCATTGAACTGTCTGTCTGGAGGGTTAGTCATTAATGTGGATAATCTTATGCACAAACATGCATGGCAGAGCATTATTTATGTAGATTGAAGGGAATTTTAAATATTGGATAATGAAGAAATAGCTAAATCATTATGATACCTCCATTCAGCAGGATATTATGACCAGTGAAACATCAAACAGCATGAACACATTGTAAAACTACTGATTCATTTCCAGTCTAACAAATGGCAATAATATTATGGACTCATTATTTTGTACAATTTGCCTATGCTAATAAAAATGACAATAAGCAAAAAGCAAACATTGAAGGGTTGCTTTAATAACTATGTGTGCTGGTGAGCTTTCCATTTTTAATTTTTTTTTTGTCAACTTGACGTAAGCTGGAATAATCTGGGAAGAAGGAATCACAATAGAGAAGATGCTACCCTATTTTGTGGCCTGTAGGCAAGTCTCTGGGCATTTTCTTGATTAATGATTGATGTGGGAGGGCCCAGTGCATCCTGGGTGAAACCACACCTGGGTCAGTGAGCCTGGGTGTGCAGAAGGCAGGCTAAGCAAGTCATGGGGAGCAGGCTTGTGAGCAATGCACCCTTATGGTAACTGCTTCCAGGTGCCTGTCTTAAGTTTCCACCCTGACTTGCCTTCATGATGAACTCTACATGGTAAGCCGAAATGAACCCTTCCTCCCAAATCATCTTTGGTCACGGTGTTTATCACAATAGGAGCCTAATCAGGACATATGTAAACAAATGTAGCATGCTACTAACTGGTGTGCATTCAGGCCAGCTATCATGCTTTGCGATGATCTTGCAGCGGTTCACAGCATCTCCACAGCCCTCGCCTTCATCCACAAGTTACGGGTGGGAAAACTGAAGCTTAGATAACGTAAAGAGCTTGTTCAGAGTGCCAAGGAGAGACCGGAACTGGCATTTGTTTTCTGGTCTCTCTAATTCTAAAGCTCAGGCTTCTATGTTTTCTGACAATTGACTTGGGAAAGTTCTGGGGACAGAGGACTGCAAGATCAGATCCCGGGGAGAGGAGGAGATGACGTCTTTGCTGAGGTGCAGGGGAATGGCGCCAATGACGTATTTGCCGAGCAGTCAGTCATTAAACTGAAAGGCTGGATGATTACTTCAGACTTGCTGCAAAATGGAAGCACTCTCCTGAAGGCCTGGTGTGCAAATGAAAAGAATCGTGCCTTGGCTTCACTCCAAAGAGGAAGATACTGGTTAGGAGTGGGAGTAGGGATGTGGGGCCAAGGGGCGGGGCGTTGCTTCCATGCCCACAGCAGGAACAAGCCTCTACTCTTTTGGAAAGTCCTTGGCCTTCAAGGACCACGCTTGGAAGGAGCAGTCTCCAGCTTTGACACTTTTACCAAGGGCCTCTGCTCTGCCTCTGTGTCTTCTTTTTTTAACATCTTCATGTGGATGTAATAAAAGTCCTCTGGGCGCTTGAGAAGAGGAGAAACTGGAGTGGTGTAAGTGAGCTGTTACTGCCGCTCTTCCCAGCAAGCCATCAGCTGTATAAAATATGTAGTCAATAAAACACAACAAAACAATAAAACCGAAGCCCTTTCGGTGCTCTTGTATTGGGTGTTAGGCAACCCAGAAACCCGCGGTCATAAAATGGGCCATGAGGGGAAACTTTACACTCAGCGGAACAAAGACAGCTAGGCACAAGGTTGAAAATAACACTAGCCTAGCTCAAGCCATATCCTTGGGCACCTGGAAGCAGTTAGTTTTGAAGGCAGCACAGACCTCGGGCTTGCTGCTCGCTCCCAGCTCTCCCAGGAATCTCGTTAGGGGAAGGCGGTGCAATGTGCTTTTCATTAGGGAGCCCATTGATCCTATCCACAAAGATACATCCCTCCCCCCCCCCCCCGTGGTAAATTTATTAGCTATGAGCACAAAGAATATTTGCAGCCCCCCCCTTTTGGCTGGGGATGTATGCGGAGAAAATTCAGAGCTACCCTGGGTGCCAGCTGCCCTAGGCTACAGTTCAAGAAAGTAGATGCAGAAAAACTGCTAGGCAAACTTCAATATTTTCTTATTCTGGTTAAGATGGGAAGAAAACTAGGAATTTTTTTTTTTTATTGTTGGTGCCTTGTTACGACTTGACATAAAGTAGGCCAGTGTAATTTGTCTATTTTGGGTCTTAGAAACAATTGTTCTTCCCACAAGAGGTATTTTAAATACCTTCAAACCACCACTGCAACCCTAAACAACTCATTAAAATAGTCTCTTTGGAGAGAATTTTAAAACAAAAGTTGTTGGCGATAATTATCATGAATGAACTAGGCAGGCGCAGCTGCTCCACCCTTGGGCTCCAGTACTCCCCGCAAGTAAGCATATGAAGGCCGGAGTTGTATCCTCCCACCTCCGTCTCCCCCAGGACGCAATTCAGTCTAATGCAAGAGAAGCAGATTGAGAGGAAGAAAATAATCTTGGCCAAGTCACAAAAACTGAGTCATCAGACAGGAAGGGCCATTCTGAGCCAAGCCCGCTGGATTTTTCCCTCTGCTTTGTCTCCTAGCCCAGACCTAACTAGAATCCTATCTAAGCACTATGGTAAGTGTGCAAGGCCATTGGTCAGCTGGGTTAATAAAACCTGCAAGACATTGGCCTTGAACAGTGACAAGAATATGGAATTAATGGAGAGACTGTCCTTTCCTCCTGGAGTCTTGTTGGGTGCGTCCTGGAGCCATTCCACAGATAGGGATGCTATAAGAGACAGGACTGAAATGTCCCTAGGCATGCGGTAGCATGCTGGCTATCCTGTAAATAAACGTGAGACCTTCTTTGGGTCCTTCCAAAATTCACCGAGTATGCCTTGGAACAAGTGTGGGTGTTGTTGAATGGTGTTTGTGGATGGAGTGGGAGGAGTTTGCCATGGGCTACCATTCTGCAGGAGTGGAAGTGGGCAAAGGAAAGGGTCATGCAGCACATATTTTGTCTTTTTTTTTTTTTTAGCAATAATCTTGTTAAGAATCTTTTGTACTAGAGTGTGAATGAACACACTTGCACACAGATATTTGGGATGTTGAAGAGGGATCTGAACCCAAGGACAGTAAGCACTTTGAATAGAACCTGCAAGAATCGTTCAAAGGTATTGAGATAATTTGAACTTGTGTAGACAAAAGTGCTATGGTGGTGAGTAGCGTGTTTGGATCACATTAATCCAATTGCTAAGCTTTGTGCTTTTATGTTTCTGCCCCCTTGGACTGGCAAAATGGTTCAATGGTAAAGGAGTTTGCCTTGCCAGCAACTCTGTGTATCTGGGCTCAATCCCTGGGACCCCAATTGGAGGAGGGAAGGAACCAATTCCCACAGGTTTTCCTATAACCTCTAAATGTCTGTTGTATCTGTGCACCCCCACTAAATCAATCAATCAATCAATCAATCAATCAATCAATCAATCAATCAACCGGCAAAGCAATTAATCAATCATGAACTAGAATTCCAGAATAGAAGCAGTGTCTACAAAAGCTGATTAAACCTTCAGTGACTACGGAAGGTTTAGGATGTTGAAATGTCATAAGGGGAAGGGTCTAATTACGATTTCTCAATTAGCCATCATCTAACCATTCCATGTCCATGGAAAGGGAAATCCAGCTGCCCATACTGTGGTACCGTCATGTGTCAATGAAGGACGTTTTTTCTAATGCTTGGAGAAACCATGGCCGTCTCACTGGAGAGATCAGTGACAGCAACAGAGGACAGAGACAGTAACACTGTCTCATGACCCTGTACCTTGTCTCGCCATTCTGTGTTGCCTGTCCTGTAGGCTTTGATGACATCTCATTTTGTACGGAGCATTTAGTTTTAGCTAGAAATAATTCCATCCATCCACCGGTTCCACTGTTCGTTCTCCACACACACACTTCTCTTTCCTCTGTCACGGAAACTTCCCCGAGCTAGTGGATGATGGCAGCGATCCCGCGCACTGTGGCATTTTTTTCCCTACCCAAATGAGAATTTGAATCTGTGAAATGGGATGGCCGGTTTCCAGAAGGGGTTTATGAAGCAGAATTGAAAAACCGTTAGAATCTTTCCGTCTGGGACTTGGACAGTGAGGTGTATTCATTGCACGGCTCTCACCCTGAGACATTATACAAAGATCACACCTTCTGTATCTTTTGTTGTTTATGGGGACAGAGGGAGGATATTAAAAGCAGAACTTTAGCAGGCTTTCCTGCTAGTTCCCAAATCATGACATGGGGACTTATTATTCGTTATGAATGCTCAGCCTTATCTGAGCTCTTATTTTAATCTGTTTCTCTTTATCTACATTTTGTCTTGGGGATCTTTGATTTCTTTCTGTATGCCCTATTTTCTGTGTCTGTCTATCTGGTGGCTGGCTTCTGGCCTCAGGCACATCCTGCTTCCTCCCTCATTCTCTCTCTTTTCTTTCTTCTCCTCTTGTCCTCTCCTATTAATTCTGTCTACCCACCAGCCCTACCTATCACTCTTCCACCTAGTTATTGGCCATTCAGCTTTTTATTAGGCCAATCAGCTGCCTTAGGCAGGCAAGGTGAAACAGCAACACATCTTTATATGATTAAACAAATGCAGTGTAAACACGTGATTTACCTAGTTAAACAAATATTCCATAATACAGAACCCCAAAGGAGTTTAAAAGAACCCCCTACAAGGGGGAAGGGTAATGAGAATCAAAGCTCAGAAAACGTGACTGTGAATCTCTGGTACGTGGACTTATTAATTCATTTGACACCGACTAGGTGGTAAGCAAGACCCTCTATGCCATAATCGCCAAGAAAGACCAAGCTTCATCTAAACAGCTGGCCCATGTCATTTCATTGAACACGCATGAGCCAATGCGAAGTTATGACTCTTCTTTAGTAGAGAAACACAGAGCTGAGAGATTAAACAATTTCCCCAGAAACACAGAAGACATGGGAACTAAATTTCCAAGTCCAGACTCATCCCCAAACCTGTGCTCATAGATGGTGAAATGAGGTGACCTGCCGTCTTAGAACCATGGTGTCTTCAAAGGTCAAAAAGTCTTTTTGAACTTGTGGAAATCTCCTCTCCATGGGATTCGGGGTTTATAAGAAAATTATGCCTAGATGTCCATGGTCTTGGCAAGATATAGCCAATCCTCTTGTCTGTGTTCATGTAGCCTGCACATTGCTTGCTTCGGACATATTCATTTATTTGTGTATTTTTGACTATCCTGATAACCTTGTTAAAGTGAACATTTTCAATATTAACTGGTATTGATTTGGGGCTCCAGAACATATATTTCTGAATGGAAAACTGGCATGGTTCTCCATTCTGATTGCTCTTACAGCATAGTGGAAAACACACATCAGTCCCGTAGTGATAACAGGCATGGAAAATTTTAACAGTAACTATTGTGATGGACTTGTTCTTCTGGTAGTGAGTGAGGTCCTCTGAGCGCCCATGTTGTTAAAATACAACCAAAGTTAGCATGCATAACTTTAACATATGCTAGGCCAGAAATAAAACAAAAAAAATTGCCAAGGGCAAAACGAATTCAGAAATCTGAGTTGGTTAAAAAGAAAGCACTTAGAGACCATGGCTAAGCTCAGTGTGGAGTGTGTGCTTAGCATGTGCAAGGCCCTGAGTTCATTTCTTAGTACCCCTCAAAATAAATTCATGAATAAAGGCATGATTTCTATTTACTCATTCAGCCATATTGTATTGCTGTGAATTCCTTTGTTTTTGTTTTTGCACATAGTTTAAAAACATACTACAAAATATTGTACTCTAGTCATGATTGACATTTGCTGCACGTGTTCTGAATTACTGATGTTTGGTACATGGAGATTTGCAGTTGCAAATTCTCTATGGTGGATTGCATGTTATTATTTCTACCTTTGAAAAAGAACTATTTACTTATTTATTGGTGTGAGTGTGGGCCTGTGTGAGTGTGAGTGTGTGCAGGTGTGTGGGGTGTGCATGTCTGTGCACTTGTGAGTGTTGGGAGTCATCCTCTATCACTGTCTGCTTACTCCTTTGAGGCAGGATCTCTCTCTGAACCCAGGGTGTACATTTTCTCCATTAGCCTGGATGCCGGCAAACCCCAGCCCCCTCCCGTTTCTGTCCACCTCAGAGCTGTGATTTCAGGTGAGTATTAAGACAGTCACCTCTCTATGTGGGGGCTGGGATCCGAAATCCCGTCCCCAAGACTGCATAGATGTGCTCCTAACATCTGAACCATCTCTCCAGTTTCCACCCCCTGCTTCCCTGTCCTTAACAACCTCTCTGTCCTTAGAGTCTTCTTTGTCTGGTGTTAGTATAGATACTCTTGTCTTTTGGAGTATGCACAGCGTGCTAAACTTTTTTTGTCCTTTTACTTTTAACCATTTTTTACCTTTATTGTTATGGTGTGCTTCTGGCAAACAGCACAGGATTGGGTTGAAGATATCTCATGTGAAGAGCTTTGTCTTTCGAGTGGAATATTCATGCGTTTGTCAGTTTGTTTTGAGGTTAGTCTGGCGGAATACAGTTTGGGATCTGAGCTATCAGAGCGTAGTAGAAGTGACTCCAACCACTTCCTGGCGGAAGAGGGGCCCTTGGAAGACCACTAGCTCTATAAGGAGTCACTGGAGGCAGCGAGCTTTGATCCACGGGTGCTTTTAAGACTTCCTCATTGTCTTTAGTTTATGCCAGTGTTTAGCTTATGGCATGTACCAAGGCGTTCATTTTCCTCTACTTTGGTTTTAAATTAATGTCTAATGACATTAATTAAATGACATTGCACATCTTTACTCATATACTTAAACATAAATTACTACCAAAATATTTTGTTCTTATCACAACAAAAATTAAGACACTAGGCTTATTAAAAATTCTTCTCCAGTATCTTGGTATGATTGTCTAGGTTTCTAAGTTAAATTATGAATTTTTTGCATTCAATCATTTCTTTGTTTCACTAACTATAAATAACCTGTACATAACATGTTTTGTTGACATATCTTTCTTGTGAATTTTTAAAAATTCTGAATGATACAAATTTGTGGGTTATACTGTGGTAGTTTAATATGTTTATACAGCATATACTGATCAAATGAGAACAGCTAAGGTTTCTGTCTCCTTAAATATTTAGTAATGCTTGATACGTCGTATTTGAAGAGTGCAGTGTGATATTTCAGTGAATATATGTAATGTGTATTGGTCAAATCAGGATAGTTCATCCCTCTCTTCTGTCAAACATTTGAGCATCTGGTTTCCATGCAACTGTATTTGGTACCTGGTCTTCAACCCTAGTCCCTCTCTTCCCTGTTGTTTCCAGCCTGTAGCAATCAAAGAGAGACATTCTAATTATCCTTAAGAATTTACACACGAGCGAGCATTGGATGTGCCTTTCCTCACCTAACACATTTCGGTTGGAAAAACGTCTTTCAGTTCTATCCATTTTCCTGAAAGTGGTAGAACATCCTTTTCCACCACTGAGAAATATTCTGGTTTATATTTCTACTTAGCTCGTGTTTTTTTTTTTTATCATTGGTTGACTGGCATCTAGGTGTTTACATGTTTGAACACAGCAGCGCAGCCGCAAACCTGGGTTTACAGGATCACGATTCTGTCTTCCTCTGCACACGTTTCCAGAAATCAGATTGCTGGATAGTATGACAGCTCTGTTGTTCATTTTTCCTGTATTTTAAAATTTTTATGGCTTTTAAATATTTTGGAGTGTTTTACCTGCATGTATGTCTGTGCACCACATGTGTACTTGGTGCACATGAGGGCCAGAGGCCGGTGTTGGATCTCCTAGAACCGGACCTACAGATGCTGTGTGTCAGCCACCATGTGGGTGCTGGGAATGGAACCTGGGTTTCTGTAAGAACAGTCGGTATTCTTAACCACTGAACCATTTCTCCATTCCTGTCTTCCATTTCTTAAGGAACCTCTACACTATTCTCTATAATGTCTATATTATTTTCAGTTTCATGAACAGTATAGATACCCCTTTTCAACATTTTTTGCCAGCCCTTTTTAACTTTTATCGTTTGACAAATCACCTCAATGCGATGGGAGGATATTTCGTGCGCTTTGCGCCTGAATTTTCCTAATGACTAATAAAGTAGACCTTGTTTTTAGGAATCTTCGGCCGCTTGAAATTTGCTTTTCAAAGAGTGCATCGAATAATAGAGGAGCCAGAGACGTTCAGGCCACTGCAGCCACCTGATTTCGTATCAGAGAGTTACAAATGCACACTGGAGAAGAGACAGCAGTCCCGCACCGCGCCCCCGTGTCTGCGCTCTGTGCGCTGGCACCCAATTCCCGAGATTGGGGCAAGGGGGCTGGAGGTTAAAATACACAAACTCACACAGACAGAGAGACAGCGACACGGGTCATCCTTGAATTCCCCAAGAATGCCCCCTTTATTGCATTCAGGGGCAGATTATATAGAGATAGCCACGCCCCAGCCAAACCCACCAGAAACCACCCTCCTGCCATCAGGAACTCCTGAAGGTCTCCTGCTCAGAGCAGCTGTAGACACTCAGACCAGGGGATTACAAGAAAGTCAGGATCTGGGGTCTCACTGCTCCCAACAACAGTGCCTTCAGCAACTGTAGCTATGGAAACAGGATGTCCCTGTGTAGAAGGATGAAGCTAGATCCCCATATCTCACCCTTCTCAAAAGTCAATTACAAACTGATCAAAGACTTCAGCCTCAGGGCTGAGACTCTGAAACTGCCAGAGGTAAGGTAGAGAGCACGCTTCAAGACACAGGCACAGGTGAAGGTTTGTGAGTAACCCTGCAGCAGTTGATAACCCATAAGTAAGAATTCAAGACATGACACAGTTTCTGTGCTCCAAAACAAACTGTTAATGCAGGAAAAAGAACCCAACCTACAGAATGGGAGGAAATCTTTGCCAGCTACATCTGGCAGAGGATTAAGATAGATAAATCAAGAATATACAGAGTGCTAAAGACCTGAACATAAAGAAAAGAGCCTGCTTAAGAACCAGTCTATGGAACTGAACAAAGTTTTCGAAAGAAAAAACACAAAGGCTAATAGTTTACAATGTGTGCAACCAGAGAAATGACATTATTTTGGGATTTGATGTTACCCTGGTCATAATGGCTGCTATCAAGAAAACAAATGATAAAGACTGGCAGGGAAGCAGGGGGAGAGGAGCCTGGAGCTGATGCTGTTGGGAGTGTAATCTGGTATAGCTCCTGAGGAAATTAGCATGGTGATTTCTTTAAAAGCCACTATATTCCTTCTAGGTGTTTACACAGTGACTTTTTACCCAAGCATAGAGATATCTGCATATCCATATTCTTTACCTCTGTATTCACAGTGTGAGGGTTACGGAGCGAGTGTAGATGTTCAGCAATGGGAGCATGGGTCATGAAGATATGGCATGTATGGACAATGTGATTCAGCTTAGTACAAAGTGATTCAGATTAGTACAATGGTCAGTCTTCATCAGAGTCAGTCGATACTGAAAACCATAACAGGCCAGAGTAGAGGAAGCGAACTGATGTAGAATGCACAGCTCTAGACGGCACATCCACAGTATCTCCTCCACGGCTCGGAGAACATCCAGAAGACAAGGCGGAAAGAGCGTGAGGGCCAGAGGTTGGGGAGCAATCCTGCCAAACCTTCTGGGTCTGACATGACTGTGGTACTCAGGAATCCACTCATGTGATCCACTCAAGCCCTGCATGAGACCTGCACAAAATGAGACCCTTCAACATCCCATCCCAGGTGAAGGCGGAGTCCATGAGGCCCTGTCACTCTCTCAGGGACTATTGGTAGTTAATGGTTGCTGGGGGAGAGGGTAGCATTTTAGTCAGCGGTGTAGCCACCGCTGTGTTGTTCTAGCAAATCACATCCTCCATCCCCCACCTGCCCATAGTGTTGATCTATACCTTTTAAAATTGATTAATTGTATTGTTGTGATGGAATTCTAAACTTCCTTATGGATTGTGTATATTAATACTTCTTCCAATGACTAACTTGTACTTGAAAAAGAAAACGCTTTTATGGATTCCCACCTTTTACCCTGTTCCTTTTCTGCTTAGAGTTTAACATACTAGTCTTTGCCTTTTTTGGGTTTTGGTGCTTTTAGAGTCTTATATAAATCGTTGTTGCTTATGCTCCTGGTTTCTTCCAGCAGTTCCACACTTAGGCAATCAAACCACTGAGCTTAATTCTATATAGGGGAAAGATGGAGAGCAAGTTCCAGCATTATATAATACAGATATACGATTTCCCCTCCCCATTCATCAAAAACGCTGTCTTTTCACCAGTGTGTGTTTTTGGCGCCTCTGTCAGACATGAGCCAACTGCTAATATGTTGGCTGTTTTCCTGACACTCCATTCTGCTCTCCTGGTCTCGGTGTTTTTATGCCGCTGGCCTGATGTTTTGATTACTATAACATGTTAGGCTCTGTTGAAGTCAATACTATGGCACCTCTGGTTTTGTCCTTTTTGCTAGAGATTACTTTGGCAATTTAGAGAAACTTTTGTACTTCACAGGAATCACAACACTGTGTTTTCTAGTTCCACATTGGCGGTTTGGTGGTGGGTGTATAAATATTGTATTGGATATGAAACTGCTTTGGGTACTGGGGACCCTTTAATGGTGTTGGTGCTCCCATCCCACAAACAGGGGGTCCTTCTCTGTTTCTGTGTCCTCTTCAATTGATCTCATCGATATTTTATAGTTTCACTGTAGATATTTCCTTGCTTCCTGGGTGAGATCTATTCCTAGGTATGTTGCTTTCTTCGTGGGTAGCTGTGAATGGGATGGATTTCCTGGAGCTTGTCACTTCACTGCGAGTCGGGTCGGGCTGCCTGGCTCTCCCTCTTCTCTCCTTTATCATCATTAAGGATTCAGGGCTGTGTAAGAGTGCTGAAGCATTTCTCTAGCACCAATCAACATGTCACCGTGATCCCAAGTCCTCACGCTGGTTCCTATTCATACTTGACCTTTAATTGATTTTTAAAAAATAATGCATCCCTACTCCACACTTAAAGAATAATCATTTCTGGGAAATGGGCCAAACTTTCAGACGGTGACAGCTGCACAGTTCGCACCGTGGGACGGCTGTGGATGGGAGGACTGCGGAGTGGGGCTGGCGGATAAAGGTCATGTGACTGCAGCAAGATCGTAGGGCATCCAGCCACGCCTCAAGTGCAGAGAAACAACAGCGAGTCCCAGGGTCTGCATCTGAACTCAAGCCCTCTTGCCTGGGGAGGGAGGGAGCCTGTGGTTTAACTGATGAAAATGACGATCAAGTCAGATTCAGCCTTGTTTCGGCTTTTGACATCTTTCCTTTTATTTTTATTTTTTTCTAATTTCTGACTGTATTATGTTTCAGAATCCAAGGGCTAGTGATTGTTGCTTACAGATACATACACTGTTTGTTCCATTTCCACCCATGGGTAGAAAACCCTTTGATACTGGGCTTGGCTGTTATTTTCTCTTTCCAGTTGGATGTTGACAGATCGTGGTAACAAAAGTTTAAAAAGCACATTGGCCATGGGGCTTACCTTTTGGCATTTCTGTGTCCATCCTTGGGAGCACGTGCTGAGGTTATCCCGCCAGCTCTGGACATGTACGGCAGAGCCGGGCCAGCTCAGACTTCCAGCCAAGCCACAACCATGCCCACACCAAACCCCAGGCAAACCACAATGGCACCAGGCAACTGATCAAGTGCAACAGTTACCTAACTGGGACCAGCATACATTAGTTGGGCCTCCATTGATCTGTGTGTGTGTGTGTGTGTGTATGCATGTGTGTGCAGGCACATGCAAAATAAATGCCTATTTTGCTATGCCAGTGAGATTTACTGACTATTTATTTTTACAGAAAACTAATCCACATATTGGAGAGGAACCCAGTTTTTTTCCATCATCGTCTTTTCACGTCACTAGAACCTGACTCATGTTGAAAACCCGGTCATTTTCATTCTTATTACTGTTTTTCTGTTGTGACATTTTTCTTGCTTCCCCTTCAAGCAGCTGCCTGGCCTCCTCATGCCAGATTAGAACTGTCTCTTGCTTTACCTCCTATGCTTCCCTTGATTCAGTAGCACTAGGCTGAACCCTAGAGGGCAGAGGTTTACTACCGGTGATATGATGTTCGGCTTCACACTTACCTGAATGTCTACTGCAACACCTAGATGCTGAGTTTTATCCACTAAGCATAAGATTCCTCCCCCAGCTTCTTCCTTCTTCTCCTATTTTTCTTCTTCTTCTTCTTCTTCTTCTTCTTCTTCTTCTTCTTCTTCTTCTTCTTCTTCTTCTTCTTCTTCTTCTTCTCTCTCCTCTTTCCCTCCTGTCTCTCCCTCCCCAGGGAAGCAACTCCCAGGTCTCCCACTTGCTAAGCAACCACTCTACCATTGAGTTATAATTTCCAACAATTTTTCCTCCATCATCAAACATCGGCCCCCTTTGAAACTGTTTCTTGGGCTTTTTATTTTTTCTTCTTGTAACACTTTTAAACCTTGATGCTCTTCCCTTAGCATCCGATTATTGATTGAAGCATAGAGAAGCCAGGATTTGTGTTCTGGATAACTCCTGTTATACTGTGACATGTTCCCTCCAATGCCAGTGTGGGGTAGAACCGGGCTGTGGTGCTGCTCTTTTCTATTCTGCTGTGAGTAGTTGGTAACTATCTACCACTTGGTGAGATGCGCCTCTTCAGTGACACAAAGTGGATTCTTGATGGGCAGGAGAGAAACACCTAGGAAATAAAAGGTGTCAACCTTTCCCGAAATCAATGAGAAAAAAAGAGAGACAAGATTGAGCTCTCTGATGTCTCAGTGGGGTGTTTTGTTTCATGGGATTTCTAAGGTCAGACTCTCATCCACTGGGCCATCAAGCTGGAAATGAATGGCTTATGTTCTTGGACCAATTCATAGCTATTGTTCTCTGTGTCTCTTTTTTCATCCTATGCTGTCTGTGACCCTGTTTGTTTACGGGGTGTTTCTCCAGGACTTCCCCAGCTCATTGCCAGTCACATTGAATATTGACCCCTCTCTGGCCCTGCCACCACGATGTTACCCTCCTCCCTCACTTATCGGAGGGGTCCCCTAGGCCTTGTGCTCTATCTCTTCCATGTTGACCATCTTCTCAGAACTGCTTCTGTCTGAAGCCAGCAGCAAGCATTGAGAGCCCATTCTTATGCCTTTGAATGACCATAAGATGTCACCTTCTTTCCAAGGCCTGGGGTTGTCGCCAGTAAGTAAGTCTCGGCTGCTGTCTACAAAATCCCAAGGTTTGATTCCTGCATCCACTTCCCCTCATGGCTGTCCAGCATTCGCTGGCTGGGCATTTGACTTGGCAAACACTGAGAGCAAGCGTGAGGTTATTTTCAGAGTGATAAATGCTAGTCTCCCAATAGAAAATATAAATTGGTGATGGATTACCCAATGCTCCTTGCTCACTTTCAATCGAAACATTCTATTGAACTTAGCCTAACTGCAGAGTTCTTATAAATAAACAATCCTTCTTGGATTTTTATGACTGTGGGACTGCTGCCAAACACAGGCATTCTTAGCCAGTGGCCTAAAAACGGAGTGAAATAGAACGGAAAATACAAGCGCGGAGGCAGATAGAGAGAAGGAGATGATAACGCTATTTCCTTGAGCACGATCAGGCTGGATCCCTGCTTGCTTCTGCGAAGTGCTCTGCATCCCCACACCCAGGGGAGTCCTCCATTAAGCAGGAAGCCGGCTTGCCAGGAGCTGCTGCAAGCCCTGAAGGTTGTTGGAGAGCAAGATCTATGCCCCCCGCTCAGCTGGTGTGGGAGGCTGTCACTCAGCCGTCCCCCTGGCACTGCGGAAGAATAACCCTTTCTCTTTGGAACCTCAATGTGTGAAGTCAACTGTCTCCTAATCCATCCCCACCGCTGGGATAGTTCCAGGCTTTTGGATTAAATACTTCGGGCACGAATCTCTTTAAATCGTTCCTAAATAAGAAATTATGCGAGGCTCTTGGGTGAAAGATTCTCTCTCCCAGGGAATTAAAACCTTCTTCTCTGTTTGCTCCACTGAGAACAAAGTAGCTCCGGGTCCCTGCTCTCTAATTGGCTAATGTCATTTGGTCCCCGCTGAGAAGCTGCTTGGAAGGGCCTCACACTCTCTCCCGAGGGCCTCTTAGCTGGCCACCAAGGAGTCTGGATTCAGGAGTTATTTATTTTCTGCTTCCATTATTCATTTGGTCGAGGGACCGACACTGAGAGTCGCGACATAAACTTCCATGGTATGAAAAGCCAAGGAGGATGCCTGGGCCCTCGGCTGCCTTGTTTTATGACAGTTGTCATGTGTGTGTTTGCTAGGACCAGGGGTGTTTTTATCTGATGGAAAACAAGTAAATATCTCTCCATATTTTAAGGAAAGACGAACCGATCTGTGCTGTGCTGCTCTTGTTAGGGGTGTTAGAAATAGAATTTCCTTCGCGGTAAAGCGAGACGTCGCTCCCTGGATCATGGATCACTGCCAGGAGGCTCCCTCAACATGTGCCCAGACTAGGTTCCACAGTAGACATCGATTCATGTGCGGGAGTGCTGGCCTCGGCCTTATTTCTGCAGACTGGGGCGATGTTTTAAGTAGGGACGGAAAAGGTCCTGAGAGGAGAAAGATGAACTGAGCGGTGTGGCATTTAGATGCACCACCACAGGACTCCGGAAGGAAAAGCAAATTTGCAGCCTTGCCCCCAAATGAGGAAAGGAGCCTGGGGGACAGAGTGCGGGGCAGTCATCCAGGGCAGAATTGGTTTCCACCTTGAGAATGTGATGTGGCCAGTCCTGGAGAGAAGGGAAATGGGGCTGGGGAGATGTCTTAGTGGATAAAGCACTGGCTGAGCAAGCGTGAGGATCAAAGTTTGGGTCCCCAGGACCTCTTTAAATGGGTGTGCTGGCCTGCCTGTGATCCCAGCACTGGGAACGCAGAGGCAGGAGATCCCCGGCATAAGCTGGATAGCTAGACTAGCTAAATCGAAGAGCTGCAGGTTGAACAGAGACTCAATAGATAAAGTGGAGAGCTATGGGAGATGACAGCAGAGATCAACCTCTGCTCCACACACGCAAGCACACATGTGTATGCACACCCACATACCTGTGTATGCACACCCACATACCTGTGTATGCACACCCACATACCTGTGTATGCACACCCACATACCTGTGTGCCCATATGCATTAAAGCATGCATGAAAACACCACACACACACACACACACCATGCACACAAGAGAGGAATGATCATGATCCCTCTGGTCAGAAAAGGCGAGGCTGGGAGAAACATTAACAGAGAGGTCCTCAGAGAGGTGTGGGCAGGAGTTGAGCATCCCCAGGACACGAACACTGTGACAGCTGGCTGTGTTCCCTTGGAAGAGGGCCATCCTGGGGTTCCAGGGTGCCTGGCAGCAGCTGTGCCCTTCAGAAAAGAGGCACTGATGATTGAACACAGCCAACACACGCCACCGCCACAAGGGGCAGCCAAGAGCTCAACATCTTTACCTCATTTTTTCTCCCAATTTCCCAGTTTCCTCTAGGTAGGACAGATGAGAGGCAGCCATAGAGGTTATATGCATAAGTTGACCCTGGAATGAACGGCAGCTTCTGGAAAAGACTCAAGTGGGTCTGGGGAGGGGAGGGGCAGGCAGGTCACATTCCGGACAGGAATTTTTCTAATGGGTCTGTTTTCATCAAATGTCTGATGGCCTGAAAGTTTTGACTTTTGTAGTACTTTTTCTTTTTGGTGAAAATATCTTGATCTGTTCTTTTTTTTAAATTAATTTTATTGAGCTCTACATTTTTCTCTGCTCCCCTCCCTGCCTCTCCTCTCCCCTTCAATCCTCTCCCATGGTCCCCATGTTCCCAATGTACTCAGGAGATCTTGTCCTTTTCTACTTCCCATGTAGATTAGATCTATGTATGTCTCTCTTAGGGTCCTCATTGTTGTCTAGGTTCTCTGGAATTGTGAATTGTAGGCTGGTTTTCTTTGCTTTATGTTTAAAAACCACGTATGAGTGCATACACATGATAATTGTCTTTCTGGGTCTGGGTTACCTTCACTCAATATAATGTTTTTTAGCTCCATCCATTTGCCTGAAAATTCCATAAAAACAGATAGGAGGACCAATGGAACCAAACCGAAGACATGGCTATTAATCCACACGCTTTTAAACACCTGATTTTTGACAAAGAACCAAAAAATATCAAATGGAAAAAAGAAAGAATATTTAACAAATGGTGCTGGCATAACTGGATATCAACTTGTAGAAGAATCAAAATAGATGCATATCTATCACCATATACAATACTCAAGTCCAAATGGATCAAAGACCTTAACATAAAGCCAGCCACACTGAACCTTATAGAAGGGAAAGTGGGAAGTACACTTGAATACATTGAAAATATTTAGGAGACCACTTCCTAAATATAACCCCAGTAGCACAGACACTGAGAGAAGCAATGAATAAATGGGACCTCCTGAGACTGAGAAATTTCGGTAAAGCAAAGGACACGGTCAACAAGACAAAGCGGCAGCCTACAGAATGGGAAAAGATCTCCACCAACCTGTAGTACTTTTTCTTTTACATTTAATTTTGTAGTACTTTTTATAATTTCAGCTTTGGAACATGTTAGATTTCGGGGTTCCAGATGGGGGATGGGCAGTCAGTATCCACATCGACTGCCAGTGACAGCCACTGAACCCAGCTTTCTCCTTATGTTAAGCTCCATCTTCACAACAGCTTCAGAAGTTAACTGTGTCTATGTAGGTCCCGTTTCTTAGGTAGAGAAACGGAGGCAGTGAAGGACCTGTTGGGTCTGCACGGTTACGCTGGCTTCTAATCTTCATCTCCGCCTCTTGCCCACCATTGCCCACATGCCTCACGACTGTCCTGGTAGAATAATCCATACAGGTCTTGACAGTAGGGTCAGGCACTATCCTGTAATTTCTTTCTCTTCCCCATCCAGATCAGTCGGGCCCAAAGAGCTAAAGGCCCAGGTGCCAAATCTCTGCTAGTCTCTGGGGCAGTGGTCCTCAACCGGTGGGGCGTGACCCTTTTAAGGGCTCAAACCTTTGTGCAAGGATCCTATATCAGCTATCCTGCATATCTGATATATCCATTACAATTCATAACAGCAGCAAAATTACAGTTATGAAGTAGCAATGAAGTGATTCTGTGATGGGGGGATCATCACAGCGTGAGGAACCAGATTAAAGGGTCTCGGCATCAGGCAGACGGAGCGCCACTCCTCTGGAGGTATACTAGGTTGTCAGGATCTAGGTGGCTGAGCAGGGGCAGACTCTTCTTCCACACCTAAAGTACCTTATCCTCTTGGCTCTACTCCCTCCCTCCCTTTATTTCTTCTTCCCTCTCTGGATGAAGATGTGTTTCTCCTTGAGCAGTCTGGGGCCCACTCTGGCCCCTCGGTCACCTTGTGCTTCACACGCCTATCAAGATATCGGCCCAGACAAGCCTAGCTGCTTTCCTGAAAGAGACATTAGGGTGAGCTGTGGCTTGAATACAATGTTTCCGTTCTTTTGTTTCTTTGACCTGTGGTTTGAATACAATGTTTCTGTTTTTTTTTGTTTCTTTGACCTGTAGCTTGAATACAATGTTTCTATTTGTTTGTTTCTTTGACCTATGGCTTGAATACAATGTTTCTGTTTTGTTTCTTTGACCTGTGGCTTAAATACAATGTTTCTATTTTTTTGTTTCTTTAACCTGTGGCTTGAATACAATGTTTCTGTTCTTTTGTTTCTTTGACCTGTGGCTTGAATACAATGTTTCTGTTCTTTTGTTTCTTTGACCTCATTCACTTATCAGGCGAGGAAGAAGATGTCAGAGGGCCCAGCCTTACACCAGCATCCTGGAATGTCAAGGTCAAAGCCAGCGAAGATTTTCAAGGCCCCTTGCCCAGACCTCCCTTAAACGAGTCGGTCACCTTTGCACACCTTGTGTCTTGCTGTGTATCCCATGTCTAGGGTCTCCCTGGTTAGTAATGGAGAATACGGACCTTCACTTTGTTCTGAGTGTTCTTGGGGTAGTTGGACCTCACTTCTCTTCTGCATCTTTCCTGTCCTTGAACTCTTGCAGCAGGAGAACTGGGGCGCCCTGTGGACTGAGTGTTTTGTCACCCTGGGTCACCCCGTCATCATGGAAGGACCTCCACTGGAGACAAGTGAGGCGATTTTAGGCAGAACACAAATGAGGGCGCTTCTATCTTAATGGTCGCCTGTTTTCATTGTTTCCTTTTATGAAAACAGATGAAAGTGTTTTTCCATTTCCGGCCAGGATATAAATCTGTTTCTAAAAACTATTTTATTGCCGGTCATAAGGTATTGCAAACCTATAAGCTCAGCATGCCATAGGTAGGGACAGGAGTGTCATAAATGCAAGGCCAGACTGGGTGACAGAGTGGGACCTTGTTGACCAAACAACAAGGCACAGACGGATACAAGCCTAAATTGCAACCAAGTGTAGAAGACAGAGCTGGGGTCAGACTGCTTGCTGAACATGTGAAAGACCCTGGGTTCCATCTGAAGCCCTGCAAAAGCAATGACAAACAGCAACAAAAAGACCTCCAAAATTTATTCAATGAAAAAAAAGTCAAGTGAACTGTACTTAAAGCCAAATGCTATGAGACTGGAGAATGGATGGTGACATGATGCCAAGGGACAGCGACGTCTATAGCACACCTGTGTCTTTATTACAGTCCGTTTGGGACAAGCACTGAGCCCAGGAGCCTGTGGCTCTCTCATACCCCAACCACAGACCTCCCATCTCCCCCAGGCTGGATGGGCTCCTCTCCTTATGCATATTGCTTAGATTTTTTTTTGTTACAATAGCTAGCTCACTCAATAGCACCTATCTCTGTTCCCTAGCCCGGCCCAGGCTTTCTGGGGACATGTCTGAATTGCTTCTATTATCTCTTCTGTCCCCAGTGCTGTGCCTAGCCTGGAATGGGGACTTAATATTTTTTTTAATGAATCATAAATAAAGGGATGAGTGAAGAAATAAACAGGCCAAGAATTTATTTTTTTCTATTTAACAGAATCCCCTTCTCATCACTCCCTATTTATTTTCTTAGTTTCTCAAATCTCAGCTGACTTTCTTTATGATTCTGCAGGGTAATTTGCATAACCATGGGAATAAATACCTCATGTGTAGATGGGGGTAGGGTTTTATTTTTCAGCAGGCTGGCTAAACCATACTGTAGAATTATTAATACATTTCATGCCTCTAGGCAATTTGACAAGAAAGATAATACAAACTAATAATGGTTAAAATTTTACAAAGACTATGTAGACTCCTTCCTAAATTCATGCTTCCGGGATTCACTTGAAAGAGTAAATGAGAACTCAGCTGATATCTCTAGTCCCATCCTAGGGGAATTCTCTCCCTAGACTCTACAGGAGGCTTTTAATTTTGATGCAGCCAATGTTTAGACTGGGTGGGCTCCTTAGGTAGGAAAGGGAAAGAAAGAACCAGATTCCAGTTCAGACTGAGGGGGCTGGGAGCTTTCTGTTTTTAGGAACTTTTGGTTTCATTCTCTAGCAAGACTTCATCATGCTTTGTGTATCTAAGGAGATCTTGTACAAGGGATAAGAGTCAACCCTTACCTAGCGGCTATAGGTGTAGGGCTGGAATCCGCGGTTTGACCCTTTGGAAGTGGGCTGCAAGAAAGAATGTGTGCTGTTAACAGCATGCATGATGGGAAACAGGTGAAGCTTCTCTGGACACTACTTCCCTGGAGTGATAAGTTGACTTCAAGCACATCAAAACTGTGTCCCTTTCCTTTCTTTGGGTTAGTGTCTTCTGCAGCCCAGGACGGCCTCAAATTCTCTATGTAGCTGATACTGGCCTTGAAATCCTGATCCTGCCCCCCCACCTTCCCTTCCCATCATTCCTGTTTGTTTTCCTGTTTCTGAATGGGACCTTAGTGGAACATCGGATGTAGGATACTAAGGAGACATCTTAAAAATGTTTTTAAATCGTAAAGAGCATGAAAATTGTTTATGATGCCAGTTCTTTTCTTTTTTTTAAATGATTGCAATGATGATGATTTTTATATCTGAACTGTGGTTTCCTTCCCCCCCTCCACCCATCCACCCCCCACTTTCCCTCTTCCCCCATCCACTCCTCCCCCATTTCCCTTCAGAAAAGGGCCGGCCTCCCATGAATATCAAAAAACATGGCCTATTGAGGTTCTTTGCTAACTGTATGACCTCTCTCAGTCTTCTCCCTTCCTTCCAGCTTTCCTCCTTCTCTGAATTGGCTTTCCCCAGGGTTGCAAATGGCTGTCCATAGACAAAAGCTTTCTGCTTCTGGAAGGAGGCTGGCCAGAGGATGGCATGGGGCACTAATAGCATCAGGACCAAAACCAGAGCTGGGCGTATGCCTAGTTGAGTTTTGTCCTGGAAGACTATTTTCTAGTTTAGTTTTAGAAATGGCCAAGGTTAGTTCAGTGCTTAGCTTTGAAAGCTAGTAAGACATTGCCAGATTTCATGCTGCTCTTTTTCTCTGTCAACTTCTTTTTAGTTGCGGGGCAGAAGTAGGAATGAATGTCTTACCGTTCACCTGGGTGGATGTGCACACCACAGCTGTCCTGTGCAATGGCTCCTGCAGACCACACTCTGTGTTTGTATCCCAACAGCCAGTGTTTCTAGCAGACAGGTCACACTGCAAACAAGATGTCCGGGGGAGCCTTGAACAGTGTCTCTCAGGACATCCTCACAGACTAAAGCTATTGTGTTGGGTAATTATGTTTCTCAAATGCAAGTTTCTGGGGCATCGTTTTCAAGGTCAGTGGCTTCTAGTCAGGGGTGGAAGGCACACACACGAATGTGCCCATGACAGTGGCCACGAGGCGGAATGGAAAGACTGACTTTGTCTTGTGTCCAACAGTGACGTCCCCTGTGAGACCTTGGAAGGTATTCTAAGTTTTTCTGAGCTTTGGCGTTTGCACAGTGGTACAACTACGTTTGTTGCTTCTACCAGCACTCATATGAGATACGAGGATTAAATGGCAGAGAGTGAGTAAAATCGCAAACACTCGTGCACGGGAGACATTAGCGACTTGACAGGGCTGAGAAGATGGCTCCGTGGATAAGATGCTGTGCAAACATAAACCTGGGTTCAGATCCCCAGATCCCACGTAAAAGTGAGCATGGCTATACATGCCTGCAACTCCAGTACTTTGGGGAGTCACGTGGAGACAGGAGGTTTTCTGGGACAAAAATTGGTAAGCTTGAGATTCGTCAAGAGACTGTCTCAGAGGAATAAGGAAGAGGGATCACAGCAGGGCACCCGATGTCCTTATGCGGCTCCCTGGCAACTGTGTGACCTCATACACCTATGAACGCATGCGCACACGTGTTTCCTTCTTTCAGCTGAAAAGTTTATCAGTTAATCCTCCAGAAGGCAGGAGGGCAGAGCAGCAGATGGAGATAGGCAACTCTGGTAACTCTGGCAAAGCTGGGCCCAACCTCTGGTGTGTGTGTGTGTGTGTGTGTGTGTGTGTGTGTGTGACTGTGGCTTGTTCTCAGCAGACATTCCTGCCCACAGGCAAATCCCCTTGACCTCAGGAGAACTTTGAGAGAACCACTGGGCCCCCCTGTGGAGAGCTGAGCTGCTGGACTCCTCCTGCAACCCTGAGCTTCCGCCCATGATGGAGGCTCCACCCACTCAGCTCACAAGGGACGCCAGGCCAAGGTAATGTGATATTTCACAGACAGCCATGTGCCATTCTGGCCTCCTGGCCTTTGTTCCTCCTCACGTTTCATGGCTGCAGCTTTGCGCCTTGGCCAGGGAAGTCAGCAGCTGCTGCTGATTTACCCGAGATTTGGATAAAAGTCATGGTTTTTGTTTCAGCTCTCACCAAGATGGCTGGGAATGGATCCAGTGAACAGGCAAGCAACAGAAACTGCAGTTTCTCCGCTCTGAGCATCATCTCTTTGCAGGCCTGGTATAGACTGACACATTCAAGACTGGATGTTAATGGGTTGCTCTCCTACCAGAGAGCCTGGGTACCATCTACAGAGAGAATCCCCAGACAGTTAACATTTCCTTTAAAAAACTCCGTGATGTCACTAATAAATGACTCTTCAGACTTCCAGCCTTGATGAGCCTTGGAACCCATGAGGACTGATACTCTTGTGATACATCCCTAAGCCTCTGTTTCTCCATGGGTAAGATGCTGGGCTCCCAGGTGAAACCGCTCTCTGCCAAGGCTAATGGCCCGCGCTCTGTCCTCAGCCCTCACAGGGTAGAAGGAGAATTAACTCTGCAGGTTGTCCTCCGCCTTCACACAGGCATTGTGTTGTGTTGCATGCACACACATCACACACACACGCACACCGGGGTCTACCTAGTAGTATGTCTTTAATATTCTATTTTGAATTTGTGATAAGATAGACATAAGATTTAACATCTATGTGTTTTAAATGCACAGTTCAGTGGAGTTACATGACTAATGTCCAAACACTTTTGCTTTTGAAGAACTGAATTATATACCCCCCCTGAAACAGTAATGTCACTTTATTCTCTTCCCCCAGGAAGACAGTGGAAATCACACTCCATTGTCTGACACTTCGAGCTGACTGCTCCAGGCCCCATGTATAAATGGAGTTGTGTGTACCCCGTTTCTGTTTGCGACTGGCTTGTTTTATTTAGTGTCCTGTCCTCAGGGCTCGCCTCTGTTGCAGTGTGTGTCACCCTTCCCTCCCTTTCCCAGGCTGACGAAAGTTTCACTGGATGTGTAGACCATGCTTTCTCCAGGCAGCCATCCTCCGAGAGGTCCCTGGCTAATCTCCGTCTGTAGGCTATAAAGAATGACGTCTTGAACATGGGTGTACAAACAAGTCTCCAGTCCTCTGCTTCCAGTTCTTGGGGATACAGGTGGGGAAGTGGATCATGTCATAATTCTGTTGTTAATTTTTAGAAGTCCTCATTTTGCTTGTCTGTCTGTCTGTCTGTCTGCTCCACCACTCTAATTTCTCTTTTGGTTGCACCGTTTATGATCCTGCCATTAGTGCACACAAGTTCTGTATCTCCACATTTGCTTTTCTTTTTTGTTTATTTTCATAGGCATGGGAAATGGATGTTCCCTTCGGTCAAAAAGGCTGGCTGATCCTGAGACTTCTTTTCCCCCTCTCTCAACAAACTGATTCTCACAGGAGAGCCGGGGTTTGTCTGGTTTTCCACATCACCATCCAAACAACCCAACAGGAATGGACTTAGTTTTAGTTTTATTGATCTTTTTCCTGGGGGAGAGGGGATTGGTTTCTGTTGCTTTCATATGAAAATGGGTTAGATGCGACCATTTATCCATCAAACACATGGTTTCTACAGAATGCAAGAAATTCTGCTTGCTAATGCGAAGATTATTAAGAGAAATCGGAAGTGGCCCCGCCTTGAAGAGTCTCGCCCTTGTGGCAGAGCGCAGACAAGGCAGAGGCCAGGTAGACCTGTGCAGGGAGGGGAGGATAGTGAGGGATACAGTGGCTATTCTCAGCTTTCCCCTGATTTTCCAAGAGGCATGTGTTAGTGCTTTCGGCTTTCGAGGCATTCCTTGAGAAACAAAGGATTCCTCATCACATGGTTGGCAGAAGGGGCCACCATGTCACCAGCTGTGGAGATGCACAGAGCAGAGGAGAGGCCCTAAGATGTCTTGTAGAGCAACTTCCTAAATTCCATGTAACACCTTCCTCCACCTCCCTATCACAGGTTAGGTTCTAAGTGGTAGAAGAACATGTACTCTTGTCTTAAGACAATACAGGCCATCAGAAATGCTCTGGAGGGGGCCGGTCAATCCTGGACTTGTCTCCCACTCACCGTTCTTGCCACCTCCCCCAGGTCACTTGGCTTTCCACTCTCTAGCCCCTCAGTGTGAACCCTAGTTACACAAAAGCCGGAGAAAATAAGTTACGGAGCCCTTACTTATTACCAGCATGACTGTGGAGCTCAGGGGATGCACTACCCAGTGATTTTTCAGGCTCTGCCTGGCCTTAGGAGACTCCATTTTCAAGCAGCTTTTGATTCAATACTGAGGGAGGGAGGTGGTTATAGCTTCTGGGTGGACCCAGAAACGGCATCACCTGTCAGGAGCTACTCAGCAAGCACAGACCGATAAATGATCCGTGCCTGGGAGTTAAAAAGGGAGCCACCCTATAAGTTTATCAGGTTGAATTGACAATACAGGAGCCCGTGATTGTATTTAAATCATACTGGAGAACCTAGGTGGAGGAACTTACAAGACACAGCAGACCAAGGAAAGGGTGTGACTACCTCTCCTGGACCACACAGCATGATGATACCTCCCATTGTGATGGCATGGCCCCACACCAACCTATCATCTGATAGCTGGGTCAAAGGCTGACAAGCAGAGACTCCCAGACCATCCCTGGAACTTCCACTCCACTTGGTCTTCTGCTGCTGATGCAACTTGCTCCTGCCTGCCTGGCCCCAGTTCACATGTCTGGGCCTGACTCGCTGTTTCTTGCTGCAGACATAATTTATCCTTTCACCTAGCAGCTGAAACAGTTTTACTCTCAAACTCTGAGTCAGTGGAAGCCCGTGCTCAGCACTCACTTGCTTTGCTATCCTCTCAATGCGGATTCACTCAACCCATTTCTGAAGACATGGAATTCTGATGCAGCCTCATTAACCTGAACTCATTGTATGAATGATGTATGTGTATATAAGCATAGATATATTTTCTGTGTGATGTGTGATCTGAGTCGGTATTAGTAGTTAAAATTGTAGTAAAAACACCTGTATTCTATTATCAAGGTAAACAGGATTTTATGACAAATTATTGTCACTTAACCCTCTGGACTTTGGAAACTGGTTGTCATTCTGCCATTTCTGGGCTGCCGGTGTGTCTCTAGCAGAACCCAAGGTCTACCCAATCTAAATTTGTCTTTACTTGTGTCTTTACTTGTGTTCTTTCTTCACTACCCCCCCAACACAGTCAAGTCCAGGGCTGTGAGGTGAAAGTATAGGTGCATCTCTGCAGGAACGTGAGGCCTGCCTTCCAAATGGCCCAGTTAAAGCCCAGAACAGCATTTTCCCCAATGTTTGGATCACAGAAAGGGGAGAGATTGACCCATCCCAGGCGACTTGAGCCTGCAGATGCAAGGAACACAAAAGGTGGGGTCTCCAAGGAGTTAAATATGTTCCTTTGGGTCCTCTGTTAAGTGTTTGACAAAAGTTCTGATTTGGGACTCCTGAAGGCAGAAGACTCCTGCCTGGCTCTCCCAAGTGTGGCTAGTTAGGTATTCCACATGGTCACCTGATCCCATTGACTACGTCTGTTCACAGCACAGATTTTAGGGTCAGAGGCACACTGGAACAAGGAGGGTTATCTTTTGAGACTGGCGCGGAGCTCTGACACCTGCTCAGAGAAGGGATGTCATCAGAGTTAAGTCAATTATAGATCTCATGGAAAAGAGAGGAGAGGAGGAGGAGGAAGACAGGAAAGAGGAAGTTTCTCGTCTTTAAAGGTGTGCATAGTTTTTGGTAACATGGGCCGGGTTACCAATGAGCTACTTCATAGAAGAATCCAATCCAATCTGTGTTCCTATCAGTGAGAGAGGCCAGAGCCTTTGATGATTTTGAACCCAATGATTGTGAATCCATTGGGTGCCTGATCTTTGGGCTGGATGTAGCCTGAAGCCAGGCACATAGCAGATGGTAGTCACTTTGGGGAAACTCTGCACACCCCACTTCTGGGAATATTGTCCCAGCAGATTTTACCGACCTGCTGTCCCTTTCGAAGGGAGCATCTGTCTTCCTTGTCCACTTCTTATGCCGTGCATGACAAGTTGCACACAGAATGACCCCTTCTTAGGGCTTCTAGCTCCATGACCGAAATCAAGTTGGGGAAGAAGGGCTTTCTTTCAGATGCCCGCTCTCAGGTTATAGTCCGTCACTGAGGGCAGTTGGAGCAGGAACTGAAACAGAATTCATGGAAGAGTGTTGCTTGATGGGTTATGCTTCATGGCCTGCTCAGCTTGCTTCTTATACACAGCAGAACCACCTGTCCAGGGGCAGGACCACCCACATTGGACTGGACCCATTCATTACAAATTAAGACACTAAATACCCCATAGACTTATCTGTAGGCCAATCTTACAGAAGTGTTTTCTCAATGGAGGCTCCCTCTTCTCAAATGACGCTAACCTATGTCAAGCTGGCATCAAAACCAGCCAGCACAGACCCCAAAGCCCACAGCTGTCCCTTTCCATAAGATTCCCCAGCACAGCCACACTCCCACTCAAGTCAGAGGTTCCTCGACATTGGCTGGAGTCCATCTGCCCTTGTCTCTTCTGATCCTCCTTGGCTTCCACGGTCGGGCTTGGCTGGGGTGATGGTTCATTTAAGGAGATGCGGGCTTCCTGAGCAAAGTGTAGGAGCATTGGCATTGAGATTCTGACCTGATGCTGAAGCCAGGAGCTCTTTATAATCTCTGGCTATCTCGGAAGTGAAATCCCTTTCAAGAGGGTTTAGGGAGTAGTGAGAAGCCCAAGCTGCTCTCCCAAAGCAGCTGCTCCGAGTTGGCCTAGGGTGAAGACTCCCCAGCAAACCCCACCCCTACAGACTGGTAAAATGTGAAGGTGACAAGAGGCAGGCGAGCACTGGACTGAGAACTCGGACTCCAAGACCTGCTCATTGTCTTCTTAGTGTAGCTCTGAGAGAGCTAGAAAAGACCTGGCCTAGTTCCAAGCCTGTTTCTTCCTGGACTGACAAACTAAGACCCTAGGAGTCCCTTCAAGTAGGAGCCTACATGGAAGGCTTTCTTTCCTCCCTTTCTTTGGTCCCTGCTCTCTTCCTTTCTCTTCTGAGAAGAGATACTGTATCAAACTTCCTGAGAAGTCTTTCTCGCTGTCTTTTGTCCCTCTCCCTCCCCATTGACAAGCATTTTACTTGAACACAGTTGTTTACTCCTAGAAACAATTATCAAGCTTCTGTGGCCTCCACCCAAACAACTCCTCATTTAGGTGGGCTGTGTGCTTCTGTCCTTTTGCGGGGAAACCACTGGTCTTTTTCATCTTGATTAAGTCTGAACCGGATAGACAGTGTTCATTCTGCCATTGCACATGGAGCCAGAAACATAACGGACCATTTCCCCCTCACATTTTAGAACAATGAGTTCAAATGGGCGACATGATCTCCCCTGTGCCAAGACATGGTGGAATCATACAGCAAACACCACATTTGATTAGCTCAGAGAAAGGATTAAAACAGGAATGAATTTGGCCAGCTGCTGAAGCCCCAAGCACAGGGGCTTTGCTCAGCGTCAAGTGTGAAGCGGGAAACAGCCTTCAGATGGACACATCTCCCATTCCTCCAAGTTGGAGCCACCGCCAGGGTTACAGCTGCCTCTTGAGGCTGAGGAGATGTTTTTCTCATCAGCCAATGTCTAATGTTGGTTTTTAATGTAAATTTCTTACCTCCACTTCTGTGAAGGAGGCTGAGGGAGTTGCCTCCTCTTTTCCCAGTCAGGACCTAAGCAAACTGAAGGAACGCTGGAGATAGGTGACGTCAGAGCCTCATTGCTGCACTTGCAAGTTTCTCATCACAGATGAAAACACATGCAATCATCCAATGTGTTCCCGTTCATCGTGCTGTGGGGCACGCAGACAGATCTTAGTGAGCTCAGTCCCCTCTGAGACCCTAGGCTTGAAGGACCGTGTCTGAACTAGCCTCAGCTATTTGGCCTTAGACGCTGTCACCTGTTATAAAAGGTGACAGGTCATCGTCCTCCCCTTGAAGAGCAAGCGTGTCTGGGCGAAGTTAGGGGCATGGGGACGTTTGTTGAACAAGAGTCCTGGCTGCTTCTGCATGGGTGTGTCAACACATGTTGACGTGTGGCTGTGTGAGACAGCTGTTGTCACCTATCCGGAGCTGTGGAAATCAGAGGCAGAGCCAGTGTCGTGTCTCGGTCACTGTGGTGATAGCCACAGAAATGTACGTAAGCGAAGTTGAAACCCCGAGGCAGAGGTGGTCCAGGGATGGCCATCCTAACGAGTTTCCACAAGAGGACCCCTAAGCTGGCGGAAGCAAAACTCCATAATTCTTAGTCCTTTTTTTGAGGGAGAAGGAGCCTTGTACATGACGCTTATATCTGCCATGGACGCTGGTTATGCCACTTCTGCCTGGGACATTAACCCAGGGAGAGGGAAGTGCTTCTACCCATCACCTCTCGTAGTGTCAGAGGTGGGCTTGCTATGTATTACATTCTTTCCACATAACCACTCTTTCCCCCTCTGGCTCACCTAATGGCCCCTCAGAACCCTCATCTCTCAACAGGTCTGCCTACATGGCTATATGCACAAGCACCCCACTTCGTGTTCTGTTTTTTAAACCCAATTTGTGTTGTCTATATCCTCTTGGCTATGTGGCTATCCATTGGATATTAACCATTCCCTACTGATTTATTTGAGTCAGGGTTTCATGTAGCCCAGGCTGGCCTCAAACTCATAAAGTAGCAAAGAATGACTTTGAACTCCTAAACGTGCCAAGCACTGTGATTTCTGGCATGACATATTACAGCCGATTTATGTGGTCCCAGGGATTGAACCTCGGGGTTTGTACATGTTGGGCCAACACGCTACCCACTGAGCTACATCCCCAACCCCGATCATGCCTTGTTGTTCTATAGTTTTGATGTTTTTGTGTTCTAGGGCCGACCATGCTGGCACCCAGGAAAGATTGCCCTTCTGGGGCAAGCTAGGTCCTAGAGGCAGCAAGCAAAACCAATTTTCTATCATCCACCAAGCAAGCAACCCGGTACCGATACGCAGACACATTCTGATCTAGCTCTTGCTCTCCGCTACTGCTTGCCCTAGTTCCCCAGAGCCAGGCACCAGACAGATGGATGCCCTCCCCTTCCCAGGCTCCAAAGCCCAGATGGACTGACTCAGAACGTCAGCCCCTTGCATTCACTACCATCGGTTCCTGTGGCAACCACAGCAAAGGCCTGGCCTAAAATTTCCCCTAGTTCTTTGCCTTCTGTCTAACCCTGGTGCTGTCCTGTGAATCCTTCCCTGGGGTTACAGCCTCTCCCCCTCGTCTTGGGATCTGACTGCAGCAGCCGTCTCCTGGTCTGGGGGCCTTGCTATTCCTAGGATATAATAAAAACTACATTTTAAAACAGGTTTCAAATGCAGGCCATGTGGGTTCAGTGTTTCTACTCGGCCAATTTAATAGTATGTAAACCTGTGTATGAAACAGGTCCTCAGCTCAATGCTGGGAGTTTCAAAAAGAGAGAGACCTGTTTGCTTTTGGTGTCAATGTGCCCACAACCTGGTGAGAATGTTGGACACTCAAACAGTCATCACAGAGGGAGAGCTGCCATCCTGGTGTGTGGTGTGAGAAGAGACCAGAGAGGATTATTTCCTGCTCAGGGTCGGGTCATAGTGCAGGAAGTCCTCAGCAAAATGACGACATGCCATGCGACAGTCCCTTAGGGTGTGTGAGCATAGAGAGGGGTGGGAACGCATGGCTTGGGTTACATCTGCAGGGAGAAGTCCCTGTTCTGCAGCCAGGAGGTGCCTCGTGTGTCTTGTCACTTGTGCGAGAGTTTCACTGCTGTGTGTATGAATGAACTTTGAACCCTTCCAGCTGCAGTGGGGCTCACATTCTTCAAGCTCAGAAGCAGCAACTGTTTGTGCTACAGGCTGCTCTGGGGCTGGAGGAGACCTTTTGGTCTGGCTCATACCATGCTACAACATAGAACTGCAGGCCTGTGGACATAGCTCAGTCATTAAAGTGCTGGGCGTGTAAACATGAGGACTGGAATTCAATTTGCAGAACCCAAGAAGAAAACCTCATGCCCCCCTGCAGTGGCATTTCATTTGTATTTTAAATAAATAAAGCTCGCTTGGAGATCAGAGAATAAAACGCCTTGAATCCCGGTCCTAGAACGGATTATAAAATGGGAGGAGACAGCTCTCAGACACAGTCTCGTTCTGAGATTCCTGGAGGCAGGACTGCCATTTCAGATTGAGGTCAAGGTAAGAGTCAGTGGCTTTGCTTTTTGGATCTTCAGATTGAACCCCAATTTTTGCCTCTGAGTTTTTATTAATTGTTCTTCATCCTCCCCCAAATATGGGTATAGTGGCTCTGGTTTACAATCCCAGTGTAGGGGAGGTAGAGACAGGAGGCACCTGGATCTTGTTTGATGTAGCACTTTGTTTATACTTTGACCTTTAGAAACCATTTCTGATGTATTCCAAGAGTCTCAGACTTACCACGGACCCAAGGATGACCTTGGATTCCTGACTCTCTCTCAGCCTCACCTCCTACGGGCTGGGATTACAGGCAGTGCCACCACACCAGGACAGTTTGTTTTAAAGTGGTGGAGATATTTTACAAAAATAAATAATCATGATTCACTGTATTTATCAACTGCCTCTGTCGGTTGACCAATATCCCCAACAAGTATAAAGGACTAGACAGGATGCTCCGGCAGCAGGAGCGGCATCAGCCACTGGTCTGTGGCTGCTGCTCCTTCAGAAGGCTCCAGCATCCATCATCGAAGTCATTCACCCACAACCCTTTTAGCTAGGTGCTTGCAAACATCCAGGATGTTTACTTAGAAGAAGATTTGCTCTGAAGCCAGATTGCCGATTAGCTCTGGTCTTTGTATACATAATGATAAACTGATCTCTCTACAGCTGCCTCAGCCTCCTGATCAGAAGACATTTTCACCCTTCCCAGGAAGCTAGACAGTGGCTCAGGTGTAGCACTTTGAGGAGGTTCATATTTTAATATGTATTGGTGACCTGGAAAGGAGGGTTATTTTCAATCAACTCAGTGAGGATAATATGTCTACCCCCCTTCTCGACATGTGAATGTGTTTGTGTGTGTATGTGTGTGTGATGTCTGTGTGTGCCCATATATATGTGTGTATTTGTTGCAGAAGAACATTGGATGAACCATTTACCTGTCATAAAAACAGCTGGTAAACCTGGGCTTGGGTTTCTTGTTTTCATTTCGGGGCTTTAAGCTCGATCTAGAATCCTTAACCTCCTGTCTTTTAGGTTGTAGATTTTCTGAGTATAACTCTAATGTGCACTGCAATGTGTTGTTGCTCCTATATCCAAACAGCCTGTCCTTGCCATTTAGGTTGTCTCTCATGAATTTTTTTTCTTATTTCCAAGTGGTTGCTTTCCAGATACTAATTGCTAATTTGTTTCATTTTGGGTAGAGAATAATCTTGCATACTTTTTACTTGGGGGAATTGATTGCAGTTTTTATTTTGCTCTGGAAGATAATTTTTAATAAACTTTCTGTGTTTGTTTGAGAGGGATAAATAGACTATGCTTTATAAGGCTTATTATTTCTTATAAATACAGTTTAAATTGTATTATCCCGTTTTATTATTTCTCCTGGCTTATTCAATATCTGATAAAAAAGAAGTCTGCTTCCCTCCCATTCTGTTTCTACCTTTGTTAGCTCATCTCTGTATTTCATGGCATCTCCCTTCAGTACAAAATTACCTGTTTATTTTGTTGAAGGTATGAATTTTTTCTTTTTGGCTTAGGAATTGGAAAGTATCTGACATGGTCACTTTTTTTTTTCTTTTGCTTGATATTGTCATGATTTCTTTTCCTTAAGGAAGATGTACACTTTAAGTTAATTTTTATATTCATTTTAAAGAGGCAGCATATGTGTGTGTGTTAAAACCTTTGCACAGCAGCAACTAGCCCTGCAGCACATCCCCCAGAGATGGCTGCCGCTGCTAGCCTCTCTCACACTTGGGTCTGTGCTGTGTGCGTGTGCACACACACACACACATGCACACACACATGCATGCATGCACACACACACATGCACACACACACATGCACACATGCACACATACACATGCACACACATGCACACACACACATGCACACACATGCACACACACACACGCCTTAAACACTCTAACGGCAGCACACTCTACATTCTGTTTTATGCATTGTATTTTCCAGGGATCTCTACACATCTAGAATATTCCAGTTGTTTTCATACAGTTGATGAAATTGGAAGACTTTGTTAAGACACACTGTGATGTCCTTCTGAACTACCACTCTGATGGGTGTTCCGATTTTAAGTCCACTAGACTGGTAACTGAGTGTTTTCTGTCTCAGATGCCTAAGTCTTCCTGCCCCATGCTCCTACTTGAAAATAGATTACTCACACCCTTCAGAAACTCAAACTAGAGTCCTGTTGTCTGCACACTTGACTCCACCACCTTTGTCCCCACTCCCTGTGTCTCACCAGCTGACAGGGTTACTGACCCTGCTCAAGTCTGTCCGCTTCTTCACGCCCTGCTGCCGCGAGGTTCTTAGGTCATTGCCCCATGCTCTGGAAGGCTCTCCCACTTCTGCCCCTGCCCGTCTTCACGCTCCACAAACAGTGGTGTTAATCTGACCACGCACTGTGCAATCTGTCCTGGTCTCCTGTTTACACCCCTCCCTGGCCTCACTGTTTTCTTTAGCATGCAGTCCTTTATGGCTAGTGTGCTTTACAAGGCTGAGAATGACCCAGCCCCACTGTCTCGTCCAGCCCTGTCTTCCTTTCCATATAGCCACATTTGCCATCCAACGCAGTTCTTAAATTCTTCCATCCCTCTGACAGTTTCCAACATTCAGGCCTCTATATACACTGTTTCCTTCCCATTTAGTGATTTGTTTTTACATATCCTTCTTGCTTAACAAATTTTGGGTCATATCTTGCATTTTTGTTTGGAGGTACTCTGGCCCACCCCACCCCACTTCTGCTTCCCAGGCCACTCTGTCACTTTCTGAGATGCTGACCTTCCCATATCCCACTTTGAAAAATTCCTGAGCTGAGACCTGGCCCATCCAGGTAACCCAGCATAACTTACCCCGTCAAGATCCATAACTTCATTGCATCTGCAAAGTCCCTAGTGCGTGGAAAATGGCATATGGATCCATCAGGATGTGGTTAGCTCTGGGCCCGTTGCTCTGCCTGTTCAATATTCCTGGTTTAGGGAGATAGCCAGGGAGAGAAATCTATTTTGGAAACATTTTCATCCCCACAGTGCTTAGATTCATTTGTCTGGAAAATTGCCTTTTGGGCAGCTGAAAAATGAGGCCTTGGTGAGCTCCAGCCCCCGAATTAAATATCTCCAACAAGAGCCCTGTCACTCTGGAGGTGGTGCAGGCGCCTCTGCCTGGCTGAAGAGAAGTCACGGCTCTGTCCTGTGAGTGTAAGCACCCAGGTGAGCCGGCACACCGCTTCCCCAGCCTCCACAGCTTTATTTTGTACAACGAGGTGCTGAAGTCCTGACAGCCAGCCACCGCAGGTCCAATACTTCCTCTTTCTTCAGCAGGCTCTCAAAAAGCCAAGTCATAAACTTTCTGCAAAACAGCAGACCTCTGACATGAATGAGGTGCATGTATGTGCCACCCAACACATGTGTGGAGGGCAGGGAACAACTTTGTGGGGCTGGTTCTCTCCTTCCACACATATGTAGGTTCCAGGAACCAAACTGCTGCTTTTACCCACTGAACTCCTGCTCTGGCCCTGACCCCTGAGATGTCAGAGAAGCCCGATGTCATGGACAAACAGCAGCTCCCTCCACCCGTTTACAAACTGCATGGTCTCTATGACCTCTGGCTAGTCCCTGCTCACTTCAGGAGCCCACTCTCTCTATACGTTCATCCAAAGAGCCATACTCACAGTCTGCAATCAAGACCACATTGTGGCCAAAGATTCTGGCTCGGTGAGATCTATTTAAAACAAAACAGAAAACAAAGAAAATTAAAGAAACCCAGTGGCAGGAGGACATCTTCCAGAACAAAGGAGCCAGATAGACAGGAGAGCTGATATACTCACGTCAGTCCCGCCATGGAGAAAGGAGGACCTGGACCATGGAAAAGAGACCCTGGGTGATGGAGAGGAAGACCTGGGACATGGAGATGAGGGTCTAGATGCTGGATTATCAGCTCCCCAAGTCTCTGCTCTCCACAATCTCCTGGCCCCAGGAAGCCCAGCTGTAGGCTTGCTATTTGCTTTTTGTGTGGGCGGAGTAACTAATCACCTTCTACCCGCCCTCTACTAATTTCTTTTCTATCAGATACCTGGTCCTCTCCGTATCCTCCTTGAGATAAACAACAACAAAACCCCTCAATATTATGAAGTAGTTACTGCATGCTAAACATTTTTTATACATTAGAGATTTCCTCTCTAAAATGTGCTGAGGTTGTGGCTGTAAGTTCTATTTGATAGATGAAGGCACAATCTCCAAAAGTTTAAACGCTGTCTCTTTCCCACACAATGCCAAGGATTACCCTGCTCAGCAGACTGCTAGCGTATTCTTTTCTAAGTCTTGAACATCTGAAAAATTAAGGCATCTCTCATGGAACCACTGGCCATGTTCCATCATTGACTTTCAAACTCTGCATGCATTTCAGCAGCTGGCTGCTCCTGAAGATGTCCTGGACGGTATCCTGGGCAATCGACCCCATCTCTTTCAGAGGGTGGCCTTAGGGTCCTTTTCATTCCCTGGTTAGCATCTGTTCTCTTCTCATCCCACTGGCCTTTTCTTCCTTGGTCTTGTTCTGAGTTTTCTCTTTGATGCCAGGCCTCAGTTTTCCTCTACACTTTAAGTTCCTCTATACTTAGCCCTTCTCTGGGGCCAGGGCTTCCTTGTTCTTTATGGCCTCTTGATGTTGAAAAATGGTCTAATATTTAAGACCCCACAGAGTTGGATTTTGATGAACGGGCAGAGATAGACTTGAATTCATAAAGACAAGAGTCTTTTAGCATAGAGAAAATGAACAGGGTGCTGGATCTTCCACTGGGCTTGTTACGTGATTCTAGCAAGTCTCTCTTTCCGTGTCTACGCAGTAGGCAGCATGGCGTCCACCCCTTGAGATTATTATGAGACTTCAGGGAAATAATCTGGACAAAGCACTTAGCACAGGGCTTGGCACATGGCAGATGCCTAATCCAATGCCTTTATGTTATTATTATTGGCTGACCACGCTAGTAATAAATTCCCACTGTTGCCTGTCTCCTGGCATAGTCTGAATGCTTGTTGTTGGGAAGATGGCCAAAGGAATTTGAGACTCACTGGAAGGCTTTCTAACTCTGAGATATTGAGAGCTTTTTTATTCCATGGGTGGAATGCCAATTTTCAGGCTCCCTTCTTCTCAGGCAAATACACGCACGTATATGTGGAGTTTTCTTTTTGCACTTGACCCTTATTCTTCACCAAAGCCCATTCTGGTGAATTCATTTTATTGTTGGAGGTATATTATTTCAACATGAAACTTTTAAATATTAAAATAAGATTGAAAGTCATGAAACATGGCAAACTACAGGAAAGTTCCGGTAAGTGTTGCAAAAACTTAAAATCTGGAAAAAGTCCTATCTTGTAGAAATTTCTAGAGAGGTAAGAATTTACTTTGGGATTTGTGGAGTGATCATGGCTTGTCTACCTCGCATAGGTTACCGTGTCTATGTGATGCTACCACCCCCACTATCTCTCTGCAGAGCGTTGGACAACATTAGATTCCATATATTGTACCATTTGTGTGTGTGTGTGTGTGTGTGTGCATGCATGTGAGAGAGAGAGAGAGAGTGTGTGTGTGTGTGCATGCATGTGAGAGTTTGTGTGTGTGTGTGTGTGCATGCATGTGAGAGTTTGTGTGTGTGTGTGTGTGTGTGTGTGGTTGATGTTGGATGTCTGTATCAATCGTTCTCCACCTAATTTTTAAAATAAAGTCTTGTAATGAACCTGGTGCAAGCTTATGTAGCTGGACTAGCTGGCCAGAGAGCCCTAAGAGTCCTCCTGTCTCTGCATCCCCAGCACTGGAATTACAGGTGCACTCCACAACTCCCGTCTCATGGTATGGGTGCTAAGATTGAACCCATTTTCTCGTGTTAGTACAGCAAGTATTTTAATCACTGAGCCCTCTCCCCAGTTACATGTGATGTGGGATTCCCCTCTGTACGCTGTGAACATGTTTTATTACCATGGTTAACAAAGAAGCTGCTTTGGCCGATGGCTCAGGCATATTCTTAGCTAGCTCTTACATCCCAAATCAACCCATTTCTATTAATATATGCATCACTATGAGGCTGTGGCCTATCGGTAAGGTTCTGGCATCTTTCTCCTTTTGTAGCTACATGGCATCCCTTTGACTCCGTCTACTTTCTCTCTATATCCCTGTTTGGACTTCCCACCTGACTTTACTCTGCTAAGCCATTGGTCAAAACATCTTCATTCATCAACCAATTAAAGCGACACATATAAAGGACATCCCACATCAACAGTTTACTTGTTTACCTTAAAATAGTTATAAAACCTCAGTCCTCTTAGATTTTCACTTCCCTCATGTATTCCCCTGATCAAGGACAGGTTTGTGACGTGTAGTCTTCTGTCAGAATCAAAGGGTGGCTTTTGGCGACAAACAAAGGCTTATCCTATAGTCAGCTAGATCATGAAAGTTTCAGAAATGCCTTTGGAGCATTTCATGTCTCAGAGGAGAAAGTACATTCTTTCCTATGGGTGTTCATACTGTTTCTTCTCTGAACTGAGCTTTCTTCTCTGCCCCATGTTTCTTGATGGGCATGGCCGTGTTTGCACATAGTAAACACCCACTCAAGAATTCTTACACTGGGCTAAAGAAATGGCCAGTGGTTAAGAGCACTGGCCGCTTTTGCATAGGACCTGCGTTCTGTTCCTAGCACCCACAGAATTGATCACAACTACCTATAAATCCAGTCTCAGGAGACCTGACACACCGTTCTGCCCTCTGTGGACGCCAGGCACGCATACAGTATACATACATACAAGCATACACTCACATATACATATAAAGTAAAATAAATAAATCCTTAAAATACAATTCTTAAAGTATGTGGATATAATTGAAAGGACAGGTGCCATCCCGGGTCCCTGTTACTTTTCATTGCTCCATGGGATTTCTAAATTTCTGCCTCCTCCCCGCCTCCCTTTTCCCCCCTTCCCCCACTCCCCACACCCCACTCCCCTTCCCCCTCCCTCTCCAGTCACTCGACTGGGGTTGTAATAGTCATGTATGATTTTTACAAATTAATTCTGGGAGCCAAGTTCTTTGTAATAGAAAGTTTGCCTCCAGGGACATGGTGTAGGATTTATTTTTTTATAGCCTTACCTTATTCTATGTACCTAAAATGTATGTTTTCCTTCACTCACGGAGAGCGTTTTTCTGTTTACTGGTCTCCTTGTTTCTAGGCATCCCAGATATTTTCTTGCTGTCCCTAAGGGAATCTATTTTTCATTATGCTCTCTAACTGAAAACCTCTGGAACCCAGGACAACTTTCTTCCGCGTAGTAGCTATTTAATATTGGCGCATTCCTTCCAATAATTTTCTAACTGATTATCCTGAATTTCCCAGAGGAAATAGTTCCAGTGTTAAGATAATGGAAAAAAATATACATATTCATTCTCTGGGTATTTGTTTCTCTTTGTGATTCTCTTTTGTCATGCTTCTTAATCATGGGAGCTTGCGGAATAACACTGAATAGCCGTGAAATCGCAGGGGTAAAGCAGGTGTGGTCCTGATGCAAAGGGATAGATCTTTGCACAATTTCCCACAGGTGAAGCACAGTGGGAGAGGCTCCAAGGCACAGAGATGAAGAGAAAGGCTCTGGAGTGGGAGCATCTGCATCTGCATCCCAGCCCCTTTCCCCATGAGCCTCGTGCCCTTGGGCCAGCTGCTTAACCTCTCTGTTCTTGGTTCCATCACATATAATAAAGTGAGGATGGTGGTAATAATATACTCCTTATGGATTTAGCAGGAAAAACAAATGATATCTATGCGTATAAAATACCCAAATGGAAAAGTAACACCTAATAAATCTAATATAGGTGTATACCTCCATTTATAAATATCATGTTAGCTGCTAGTTTGAATTTTTTTATTTTAACAAAATACATTTTTCTGGGATGAGTGGAATTTTTTTCAGGATTGTCTCTTTGATAGGATCAGATATTGTTTCTTTTCTAGTAATATAAGGAGCATTTGACGTGGATTTCCTAATGCAGAAGCATGCTGTAGTGTGATGGAATGTACGCTGCCCTATCTTAATGGAAAGAGTAATTTAGAAATGATCAAGAAACATAAAGGAGAATAAAGTAGAAGCTGCATATGAAGCCTATACCCAACTTCAATAAATGATAAATTATCAGTTTGGAGCAAATTTTACACGATTTGCATTTTGTTTATTAATGTATTTTTCCAAATTATGATGTATTACTGCATATTTTTATGATTATAAATATGCTAATATCCATACTTTGCAAGAAATAACTTAATTTTTTGAGAACTTCATACATGCATCTACATCATTCCTTCTCCTCCTCCTTCCCCTCCAACTCCTCCTTCCCCTCCCAAAGTCACAATGTCTTCTTTAATTATGACTGTCATTTGTATATATATCTACATATAAATGCACACATATTTATGTAAACTGTTGGGATTGATCCAACTTTCCTACGTTTTGTGATACAATGAATCCAGTCACTTTTATTTTGAAACCAAGGCTGTATTCACATTGACTAATAAAAATTACATTTTATATTACCATTTTAGTTAAATAGCACTGAAAATCTGTTTGTATTCTGTCTTGACTGGGTTCAGTCTGTCTGCAGCTTGGACATTTAAAGTCTGCAGCTTTAGGAAATTGAACACAAAAAGACAGGAAATAAGAAGATTACTGTAAAGTTGGGGCCTAGGCAGAGTTTTGAATGAATAAATTAAAAAAAAAATGAAGTTTACCAAGTGAGCTGGCTGCGTCCTGATGAAGGATCAGATGTCAAGGTCAGCTCCCTCAGAGTCTGAGGAGGCAGAATGTTTGGTGTCCTGCTGCTGGACACACTCCCTAGTGGGCAGGGAGGCAAGAGCAGGAACATCAGATGGGGTAGGAGTTAGGAGGGGTGTTCCCCCTCCTCCCCAGGGACAGTACCCAGCAGTCTCACCTCGGCCCACATTCAGGGGGCCATGAGTGGATTCTGCAGAAGTTCATCTCACACACGGGACCATCATCTCCCATGTAACGTAGTGGGACTCCAAAGATACCCTGGAATCCCGAAGTGCTTGTATTTCTTTGGCTATGGTACAGTTTCCAACTGTACTGTGAACAGATGTTTTTGAGATTATCATAAAAGTGCTGGGTGGTGGTGGCGCACGCCTTTAATCCCAGCACTCAGGAGGCAGAGGTAGGTGGATCTCTGTGAGATCCAGGCCAGCCTGGTCTACAGAGTGAGTTCCAGGACAGGCTTCAAAACTACAGAGAAACCCTGTCTCGAAAACCAAAAATGAAAAAAAAAAAGATTATCAAAAAAGAATTTAAGATGTACTGGCTCTATGCTTCGCAATTATTGAATTTTGTGCTCTTAAATAAAGCTAATTAAGAACTTTTCAATTATATATCTGTAGGGGGTATGCACACATTACTGCAGCTTCCCTTAAAGTCTGGGGTGTTTGATTCCCTGAAGCTGGAGTGGCAACCACCCTAACTCTGTTCCTGTGCAGAAGGGGTACACACTCAGCTGCTGAGTTATCTCTCCCGCCTTTAAAATAACATCTGTAAGCATGCTGGAAAGACTTGACAAGATATAGGTTGTGTGTTTGAACTGCGAAGTTCATAACATTTCATGGCTGCTAATGTGGTTTATTACAGAATAATCTGGAACGTAGAATTCGTGATTAACTCGATCTTTCAAGTGCAAAAGACAGAAATTAAACTCTTCGACTGTGGTTGTGGCCATGAGAGCTTTTCCATCTGGCAGACTGATTTCATACACTTCATGATAACTATGCGAGGCATGATGTTTATTCATTTATATGCCTCTGCCACTGATTTTATCATTATGGTACATGATTTGCTTAGGATTTTTAAGTGTAGTAATATTGCTGTTCTTTTCAAATTTTGTTTGCTACTTTTACTCATCTTTTTAAAAAATTTTTAACTGAAATAGTTACATCACTTTGCCCCTCCCCTTTCCTCCCTCTAGCCCCTTCCATCTACCTTTCCTCGAACCCTTCCCAAATCCTCAGATACTCTCAAGTTGAAGGCCTCCTTTTCTTTAATCACTATTGTTACACACACACACACACACACACACACACACACACACACACACACACCCTGGTGAGTCTGAGTCTAATTTTGTTTACCCTAAGTGAGCTATAAACAGCAAGACTGAATTTCATTATTTGCTTCAATTTTACAGAAACGTTATCTTTACAATTAGGAGCTTAAGACATTCCTACTTATTGTGGCAATAGCTGCACTTCATTTTAGTGATTTTGTCCATTTGCTTCCTTAATTGTTTCTTTAAATTTATATAAAGAATCATCTTTACGCTTGTATATTACATGGACAAGGGAGCCCTCAGGGGCCAGAAGAGGACCTAGCATCCCCTGAAGCTGAAGTTATAGGTGGTTGTGAGCTGCCTTTCATGGTTGATAGGAACCTGCATGGGGCCCACGGCTAGAGCTGCAAGCACTCTTAATCACAGAGACATCTTCCCAGCCTCCTGATAGTTCTTTTACTATTTCTATGATGAAACACCATGGCCAAAAGGAAGTTGGGGAAGAAAAGGGCCTATTTGACTTCCATGTCCGGAGTCAAAGTTTCTTCAAAAAGAAGTCAACATAGGAAGTCAAAATAGGCAGGAACCTGGAGGCAGGAACCGATACAGAGGCCACAGGGTAAAGAGGTTGACTGGTTTGCTCTTTATGGCTTGTTCAGCCTGTTTTCTTATAGGACCCAGGACCAGCAGCCCAGGGATGGCATCATTCACAATTGGCTGCGTTCCCCATCAATCACTAATTAAGAAAATGCCCTACAGGCTCATTACAGCCCTGTCTCATGAAGGCATTTTCTTATTAAAAGCTCCCTCCTCACAGTTGACTTTAGCTCCTATGAAGTTAACAAAAGACAAGACAAGACAAGACACCTACTTCTTATAGTAATTTTTGTTCGGCTTTTATTGACCTTTTTATTTCCAGTATTTTAGAAGATACACATAATTTTAATCTATATTGGTTAAGATAAACATTTATTAATAACACTCATCTTCTATCTGTAAGAATATCTATTTATTCCTTATGAGGTAAAATTTATCATGCTTTTTTCATTTCTATGATTGGCATATTTTTTTCCTTTTTTCATAATACTTTACATAAGTGTATTTACTGACTATTAAGGTTAAACTAAATGAAGTAACTACTAAATGCACAATGAGCCTATTATTCAAGAATAATCTTTGACAATTAAGTTTTTATAACTGTATTTATAATTTGTTAGGTAGCAGCTAGAAATCTTTCTAACTTATTTGTTCTTCTGTTCCTTTTCCAAAGCATGCAGTACTGGGCATTGAACTCAGGACCTTGGGCTTGCTAAGCAAGTACTCTTCCTCTCATCTACAATCTAGTCCGGGGATTCTTTTTTGTTTTGCTTCGTTTTTCGAGACAGGGTTTCTCCTTGTCCTCTGCCTCCAGAGTCCTGGGATTAAAGAGTGCACTACTGCCACCCAGCTCAGCTCTGGGATTCTTTGTGCTTATTATACTTATCAACTGAATTACTTCTTCAGGAAACCCATATTTGAATTTTAAAAGATCTCTCTCTCTCTCTCTCTCTCTCTCTCTCTCTCTCTCTCTCTCTCTCTGTTTTTTTCAAGACAGTATCCTGTAACCAGCTCTTGTAGACCAGGCTGGCCTCAAACTCACAGAGATCCACCTGCCTCTGCCTCCTGGGTTCTGGGATTAAAGGTGTGGGCCAGCATTGTCTGGCTTTCTTTCTCATTTTTTAACACCTGAGGAATTCTTAACACAGTATGTTTTGCTGCAACAATGAGCGTGGAAGAAAGGACAGTATTTATTCTTGTTGATCTGTGTTGAGTTGAAAGCACACCGATGTCTTTTAGCTCTTAAAGCCTTCTTTTCCCCCTCTATTACACTGGCAATGCTTTTTTTTTCCTTTTTGAACATGGGTTCATTGTGTGTAGCACTGGATTTTATAAAGACATTTCATACAACTACACAATATACTTCGAGCATACCTCCACACCCCCTTCCTCCCCTCCAATTTTCTCTCCGCCCTACACTTGTTTCCTTCATCCCCCTAGACAGCATTTCTCCTACCCTTGTGTCATACATACATACATCATTTTATATATCTATATAAAGTTCTGGGATCTTTAGTATTCACCTGAGACTGACTGATTTAATATGGACTGTCAGGCTCTGGAACTTTCCAGGGCACCGATGCTCGCTAAAGCAGATTCTTGGCTCTTAGTGACACACGTTCTGGGCTGGCTTACAAGGCTTGGTGGTTGACACTGTTATTGGGCTTATCAACTTTCTCTTAAGCTTCTTAGTCCCTGAAGCTACTTGTAATCCCAACTTAATTTGTTTTTTATTAACTCATCAATTACAATTGTTTTGCACTCACCGAATGAGAAGTCACAGCCTTCCCCGACAAACACAGACATAATCCTAGGGAAAGCGGTTTCTTACCTGTCAGACTTTGATTCTCAGGCCGTTCTCATCTGCAAAGCCAGTTTAACAATGGATAGAATCAAAGTGACACGATTATAGCAGAAAGGTATCGAAACCATTTTGTGTGATTTCAAACACACTGAGGAGCATCTCATGAGAGTTGTGCCCCAACCAGAAACTTGAACTAAGATCTTGAGTCTGGAAGCATGGCCTCCATTCTCAGAGAAACAGTTCCTTTGCTGTGGTCACCATGGGATTTACTGCTTGTAACAGTGAGCAAGATCCTTGCAGTCCCTCCTAGAACCTAGGATGATTATGGCCGAGCAAACAGCATCCTCTTCTCTTTCACTTTACCTGATTCTGCTCCTTAAGGCCAGGTAAGCGAAGGTCATATTATGTTGCTGGGCCAGAGTTTGGGATGAAACAAAATTGATGAGAATCCAGTGAGAAGCAGAGGGGTGGGAGCCATCTGTTATGTCGGAGGCACACAGTCCAGTCATCTGAAGTCAAGAGGTCAAGGGCAATCGCGGAAGCAACTGTCTCCTGGCTCTTCTCTCACTCTCGAGAGATTTTATTGTGTGCCCTGCGAAAATAGCCTGGAAGGCACAGGGAGAAATTAAGCCAGAGCAAATTGCTGGTGTCTTGACACCAGCTGTATCTTTTGACCTCTCTCAGCAGTTCCTTTGCAACTGTAAATCTTTCCCCTGGGCATAGAGAGAGGCTGAGAGGAGCCTATTGGTCCAAACTTTCTAGGGCTCACAGACGGGCGTGGCCTTGGCAGGTCCCTGCCATCTTTTTTATCTGCAGTCGTCAGCTTCAAGAGAAATGGCAAGACATGAATCTTGTGGCATGTGTCACTCACTGCTTTTGGTTCTGTCCCATAGGGGGTGCCCTGTTCCTCGCTCCCATTTGCTGCTTGCTTCTTCATATAGATTCCCCCCCAAAACTGAAGATCCATGTTTTGTTCTCTTAAGGCTCTGTTGCTACCAGCTCTACCCAGCTGATGTAATGATGATGTTCACTTCCCTGGACAGCGCATAGCTGTCGTTAGGAATGCTGGAACCCAGGACATGGTGGGTTGATAACTTCTCTGCTCAGTGCCTGGGTGTGAATCTGTAGAACGGGTGCTGCCTGATTTCCTGAGCCTGCATTCTAACAGAGGTCCCTGGTTGTCAGAGGGAGCCTGGAGTGGAGGCAAAGGTGAAGTATCCATCACACCCTTCTCCCCCACTCACTCCTCAGAGCAGTCCAGGTTTATCCATGCGAGTTGTTGGGATGTGACTATTAAGGATCATTAAGGATCTTTGGTACCCTTCTGAGTCTTGAAATAGTGAACTATTCTCTAGCTTTATGTTCAGCCCAGAGGAAACAAACATCCCTTTGCCCTTTGTTGTGGTCTGAATGTCTCCCGTTGGATCATGTCTTTGAATACGTGGTCCCCAGCTGGTGGTGCAGGTTCAGTAGATTGTGGAACCTTTGAGAAGTGGGGCCTTGCTGGGAGAAGAAGGTCGCTGGGTGGGCCTTGACATTTATAGCTTGGCCTCGGTTATCATGCGCTCTCTGCTTCCTGTTCTGCCGAGATGCCAGGGGAGTGGTCCCAGCTGCACACTTGCCTGCCATGAAGTCACCTGCAGCCATGCCTTTCCACCACAGTGGACTCTCTCCTGTCAAACTGTGAGTTCAAATAAACCCTCCTCCCTTAAGTCTCTTCTGTCAGGTATTTAGTTACAGTAACAAGAAAAGTAACTAATCCAGTCTTCTATGCCTGTTGGGTTTTAGCATTATCTGCCACACTAAGTTGACTCTGACATGAAGCAGCATGTTTGACTTCTACATCAAATTCTCATAGATACAATAGCTTGACAGGGTCTCCCAGGGGGATAGTTGGGGAGCAGACACATTTTGCTAGCTAGTGGCCTGCTACTTTTCCAGGTACAGACCTTCTCTTAACTCACCTTGCTCCTTACCAGCTCCCCACAGGATAACAAGGTGAGCCTAGCTACATCTCCTCCAGGAGTGTAGTAACCCCACGCCTCTGCAGGTGTGGAGGCAGGCCCGGAGAGGCTCACCTCCCACGCTAGAAATCCAGCAGGAGGTATTTCAAGGAAGACAATTCTGTACAAGAAGACACCCCTGGGTGCTCATCCTTGGTCTGCTTCCTGGCTACCTGGAGCTCCCTTCATAATGAAGAGCTTATGAGTTTTAAGCATATTGTATTGTTTCGTGTGCTATCACTCCTATGAAATAGTTCAAAAAGAAAAACAAACCCATGATTCCAAACTTTTAATTTCCCTTTAACATTCTAACTGGATAGTTCCCTTGTGGCCCCACTGAGTCATTTTCATCACTATACAAATAGATTCAAAGTTACTCGTTTCACCCTTGAGGGATATTCTGTTTACTGTTATGAAATATACTGTAGTAAATATCCTTGCATGTCTTCCTGTCCACATGTGTCAAAAACTATTACAAAGCTCCTTTCAGAAACCAGAGAAGGTTATTTGATGAAAGGGACAGCCATGCTACTGTTGTTCTCAAAATTCATAGAATCAGATTCCCACTTTTTACCTCTAAAAATAAATGATAGGAATAGAACCAAACATGACTGGCAAAAAAAAAGAGGAAAAAAATCAATGAAGTGATTGCTAGTGATATTCTGCTGTACTCAGAGATCATTGCCGAGCCCAGTGGTCGTCAGAGAGGCTTCCCCAAGCAACTGATGGAAACAGATGCAGAGATCCACAGCCAAGCATCAGGCCAAGCTTGGGGAATCCTGAAGAAGAGGGGAAGGAAGGAAGGATTGAATATTATTCTGAGGATGCTGTATTACTATGTCAGTTCTTTATGATGCCAGTACCAACTTTAGACATATTGAAACAAATGTTGGTGCTGTGATGTGGAACAGAAAAATACCTGCATGGGGCCTAATAAAATGCCATTGTAGGCAGGTATTTTTGTTCTTCTTTTTGTACATCTCCCAGAGCTTTGAAGACTAGCTTTGGCATTTCATTAATACACATTTGATGGTATACATTATCAAAGTTTCTATTGCGTTCCTAGATTCCTCGTCAGTGAAACATATTTGAAAGTTCTGGTAGAGCTGAGTGATGATGTTAAATTGTGCCAGCAGGTGGTCCTCCAAAAGCTAACAGCTACTTAGTTAAACACTCCAATCATTACATTTAAGGCCCGTCAACAACCTTACATTGCATATGAATAAATGGAGATGCAGAGAAATCATGCTGGTTGCTCATTGCCACTCAAAATGTAGGTGCAGAGGTTGAGGAGATGGCTCAGTGGTTAGGAACACTTGTTGCTCTCCCAGAGGACCCAGGTTCAGTTCCCAGAACTGACACGACAACTCACAACCATCTTTACTCCCACTCCAGAGGACCCTATGACTTTTACTGGGCTTCTTGGGTACCAGGCATACAGTTGGGCCATATACATTAATGCAGGCAAAACAATTGCATACATAAAACAAACAGAAATCTCTTTAAAATGAACAGGTGAAAAATTAGAATTTAATTCCTATTTTTGCATTAGTGTAATGCTTTCTTCTTGAAATTAGCTTGCAGAGAACAAGATAAAGTGGCATACACATATTATTTCCATGACCAGCTTAAGTTTAGGTGCCTATCTTGGGTTGTTTTGTAGAACAGTGCTTCTTCATGAGTGGAGGCTACCCCGGTGATACTTGACACTGTCTGGAGACTGCTTGTGTTGTCACCAGTTGAGAAGGGGTATGCATTTCCGTCTTCCCCCTTGCAGTCAGGGATGCTGTCACATGTCCCACACCCACAGCAGTGAATTATCCGGACCCGGATGTCAGCAGCGCTGAGGGTGAATAACTGTGCTGTGCAGGGAGCAACGGCTACTGCACTTTATCTTGGCAAATGTCTCTTCCTTTTGCAATCAGGCAATCTATAAAATTGTGTCCACAGTTAAAAGGGAGAAGTGCTGTGGGACAATGGTCTTTTATTCCGTCACTTGTATTCTTTTTAATAAAATGCTGATTGGCCAGTAGCCAGGCAGGAAGTAGAGGCGGGGAAACCAGGCTGGAAGTAGAGGCGGGGCAATGGGAATGCTGGGAAGAGGGAAGCGCAGTCTGCAGTGGTGACTCATACACAGAAAAAGCAAGATGTGACTGCCTGGCTGAAAAAAGGTACCAAGCCATGTGGCTAACACAGACAAGAATTATGGGCTAATATAAGTTGTAAGAGTTAAGAAGAAGCCTGAGATACTAGGCCAATCAGTTTATGATTAATGTAGACCTCTGTATATTTCTTTGGGGCTAAACAGATGTGGGACCTGGTGGGACAGAAACCTCGGTCAACAAAGAAGCCCAGGAAGGGGGTTTGTTGAAGACATGAGTGTCTGCCACAGGGCTTATTAGACCCAGCTTGGCTGACCTCTCTGTTGCTGATGTAACCATTCTAAAGGTGTGGTGCTTTTGGGGCTCATCAGGTGAAGAATCTGAAGTCCAAGCACAGTTGAAGGGGTGAAGAGACTGGCTAACGTTGATGATGTGGGGTTTGTAGGCGGGGTCCTGATTTTCCCAATAATAGCTGAGCCGTTACTTAGAAGACCAGAGCTAAAGACGAGAGAGATCTCAGAGGCCACCCAGCTCCCTGACTTCACCCCTAACTGCATGGTTACAGGAGCCAAGATCTGAAGAATGGACTGTGAACTGTCGTGGCATCTCAGGCAGTTTCAATGGCCTGCACTTCCATAAGTATCTTTTTCTCCATCCTGCGCTGTCATCCATTGTACTGGGCTAATAGAAGAGATCTGGTAATTTCAGATAATCCCCGGGTTTCCCTTTGGTAGCCCTGGGCTGACTTTCTCACAGCAAGAAGCAGAATAACTCTGCTCCAAATGTGGAAATGGGGATCCTAGAGTTGAGGCCTTCAATTGTTGTGGGGTGACTTCTCCACCAGGGCTTGTTTCAAAATAAAAGTCGGTAGCTCAGCAGAAGTCCTTGCTGTATTATAACCAGAGAGAAAAGGTCCGGACCCTAAAGGCACGATGCAGGAGAAAATTGATAGTAATGAACTCAGAAGCACTATGGCGTACAACTGCAACCCCAGCCACATCCTAAGACCAGGAAGCCCATGGCTCCAAAGATGGTTGTGAATTTTACCAGGATTTAAGATCAAGCCAGAAGTGCCAGTAGGAAGGCACAGATAGGAGGGGGATCAGCCTGAAGACCAGTGTCCATGGAGCTGGTTGTGAGGACCAGATACAGCAAAGGGTCAGAAAAGCTGGTACTCCCAAAGTCAGGAGAACCCCACAAAAGCGGATCCTCAAACAATCTGTCAAAACACAACTCAAACGGAGCGTGGTCATGGGTGGCAGTTTTATAGCTTATGTGCATTCACGACTGTTTTAACAGCTTTGCCATAAAGGCTCATCTGGGGCTAGCCATTCCATACGGCTTTCTAATTGTGTACCAATCAAACATTGTTCTGCCACCTGAGAGACTGACGAACAAATCTGTTTCCCTGAATTAGAATTGTTTTTATAACTCTAAGTGTATTTCAGATGTGACAAGATCCACGGTACTTTTGAATCCCTTTAGATGCTCCTGATTGTTTTTTTTTCCCTTCTGGATTATTTTCTTTTTAATGTTAAATATTCATTTGCTAACCTCTCATACCATCCTTGTCTACATTTCTAGCAATTAAGACTGTTTTTTTTAAAAAAAAACTAAATGAAAAAAACACAAAAGAAATCACAGATAACAAAATATGTTTCTAAAATGTCGGAATTTTCCTGTCTACTAGAGAACAGTTTGTGTTCATGCACTAGCAATTTGCAGAGAAATTAGACAAGAAAACCTTAAAACATCCAAATAAGGGGATGAAGAAGGAGAATTCTCAAAGCAAATGCTGTTTTGAAAAGAAAATGAGAATTGTATACTTTTAGCTCAGAATATATATATATATATATATATGGTATAAATAAGAAATTTTAAAAGGATACTTTTTTTTTAATGCTGAGAGGATGGAAAAGGCATGAATCAAAATAAGTTAAAAAAGACTTGCAAATTGGTTATTTTGTTTGTTTGTTTTAAGGTTAAGGTGTTGGTTTTTGGCATAAAATACTCACAAGTCATATTTCATAACACACTACTAAAGGTGGGACTTTCTTGTATTGCTTACTTTTCTGGTTACTGTGACCGAATACTTGACTTTGCCTGACAGTTTAGAGGGTTCAGCCCATCATGCAGAAAAGCATCATAGAGCTGCTTACATCCAAGTAACAAGGAGTAGAGGTGTGTCTGGGGACTAGATATGACTTTTAAGGTTTAACCCAAGTAACTCTGTGTCTCTAGTTGGGTAGCATCTCCTAGTTTCTAAAGCGGAACCACCAGCTACAGATCAAGCATTTAAACTGTGAGCCTTTAAGGGTCAAACCACGAGAATTTTATTGCAGTCATTTGTTTGTTTAGTTGGGAACGTATGTGTGGTGGTGTGTGTGGAGGTCAGACGACGGTGTTTGGGAGTCACTTCTCTCCTTCGACTATATCATTTCTGGGAGCTGAACTCAGATTGGCAGGCTTGGCAGCAAGCTCTTGCACCTGCTGGACTGACTCCCCAGCTCCTAGCATGACAATTCTTCCAGCTGGGCTCATGGCTCTCTTCTTCCAGGTACAGGCAGCCATTCAGAACCCAACTAAAGACACACAGCATCCGTGTGCGGGTGTCTCAGGCTCTTCTGCACACTGTGTTAGGGTGATGGTTGTTAAGGAGACAGGCAATAAAGTTGGTCTAATTAACCCTTCGTTTAGACGGCGGTAGATAGAAAGATGACCTCAAAGGCAAATATGGCTTCCGCATGGGCTTCGGAAACTTGGAAGATGAGTGTGTTTCTAGACAGAGTTGGAAACATCATCCCGTGTCGCTTCTTCACTTTCCCTACTCCATTTTAAGAACTCAGATTGCATGGTTTTCTGGCTCTGTAGCTTCTTCCGTTCTCTTCTTGGGCACCCCGGAGAGCAGAGCAGGAGGGTTTGGGAAAATGCGTGGAAATAATTACACGAAAGCTTCTCCAGGAAGCACCGGCCAAACAACAAACGACAAGCGGCCTCTGGGCATAAATCTATAAAGTGCACTTTTGCATTGTAAACAGAACCACAATTTGTCTCCTGCCACCACTACTCCCCTCCCCTTAGAGATTTTGGCTGTGGGATACTCAGGGAGCTTTGGTGGTCATGTCTGTAATTGTCGTCAGGTTGAACACATGCCGAAACAGAAACGTTGCTAACACAACATGTCTATTTGTTCCCACTTGAATTCCTAGCCTCCACAAAAGGACTTTACAATTTAGATATGCTCACTTCCTGAGCAAAAAACCTCATGGAAAATGGTTCTCAGGTGGACATGAGCCAGTGACCTACATACAGAGTCCTAAACCCATCAGATTGCCTCTGCCTCCTGGAACCTAGGGAAAGATGGAAAAGCAAAATTGCATTTTGTATGTTGTATTGCAAAGGGCCTTAATATTTTTTTCCAGAGCTGTTTTTATGAAAATTGGTCATTCAGGGGCATTTTCCTTGGTCTCTGTGGCTTTGCCAAAAGACACACTTAAACTAGATGTGGCTATTCGTGGAAAGCTAAGGTGTGAGGCTATTATAGTTGATGTGTTAATTTGGGGTTCTAAAAACTGCATGATCTTCTCATAGCCCGAAGCAGCAGGAGCCCTAAAAATAATCAGATTTGAATGGATTGACTGAGACTCAGTTGCCAACATGGACAATGTACGCCCAGAGTGCGTCTCTGTTACTTTCCTGTGATGGCAGATGGAAGACACTCCCAGAAATGAGTTTGAGTTTAGTAGCCTTGGTTAGTCCATCTGGTTGGAGCTGGCATTTGCCGTCTGGAGATCTGTGTTGGATCTAGGCACAAGTCAAGAGTGATGTTTGGTGAGTAATTGCCATACAAAGATAAGAATCTGGGTTTGGCTCCCCAGCAGTTATATAAAAAGCCAGGCACTGTGACGTGCACCTGTAATCCCACTGATGGGGAAGAAGGGACACAGGGAATCCTGGGACTTGCTAGGCAGCTAATCTTGTCTAATCACTGTGCTCCAGGTCCAGTGAGAGACCATGTCTCAAAAGACTAAGTGAAAAAATGAGACCTCCAATGCTAGGAGTGAGTTACATCTAACAGAGCTGTTGGCCAAAGAGCCCCCTGGAAACCCCAAGCAACTCAGGCTATTGCCAAGGCTATTGGTTGCTTTCCTGCAAACTGATGGTAAGCCCCCATTGCTGAAGACAATGCATACATAGCTCATTGAGCTTGGAGAAGAAGAGCTGCTGCCTAACTGGATCTCTCATCCCTTTTGACTAGTGTTCACGATCCTGGGAGCTGCTCTGCAAGTCATCTGAGTGAAGCTGTCGGAACAGAGAGAGTAATCAGAATATATCAGGTGAAAAATTATTTGCAATACAAGAAACAATGAGGTGGATATCATTAAAGGAACACTTCCCCCACCAACCTCCAGGCTATACATGCATGTGCATAGACATGTATACATACATACTCATACAACACACAGGCACACTTGCCAGCACATGCACACACACACACGCACTGAAACTGTTTTTGAAAGCCGGTCCAAGGAACTTGCAAGACTTTTGAAGAGCCCCAGGAACATGAGGTGCTGGTAGAAAGACCAAGCAACGGAGATGCTGTGCCATGCAGACAGAGAAAACTCCCGAGGCCTGGTTCCACAGATAGAAAGATGAGGACTAAGTGAGGAGTTTGCGTGACTTGGGGTACTCTCAGGTTTAAGAAACAAGCAGCTGTTTTACGCTAGCATAGAAAAACAAACAAAAGTTGGGTGTAGCAGAGGGGAAGGGCACAGGAGGCGCAGGAATCCAGACAAGCAGCAGGTAAGCACGTTACTCTTGATTCTCTGCCTTGCTGACCATGCCTTCATTTTCCGTTCATTTCCTCCACGTTGCAGAGGAAACGGTCATCAGTCACGTGTTTGTCTTCTCCAGGATTCTCTACATGGAAAGGAAAGATGAGCCGATTGATCATCCATTTCTCTCTTCTCTGGGTTGGCTCACTATGGGGCATGCTGTGCAGAAGCCCATGCTTGTGTAGTTGTTGGGGGCACAGAGCAGGGTGGCTGATTGGCAGCCCCATCAGAATCCCTGGAAGTCAGGAAGGCTTCATCTGGGTCTGCTGAGAGCATATCACAGGCGCGGGGAAGGGTGACAGGAGAGGCCATTAGCAGCAGCCACTTTTGTCCTTTCTCAACCAGTCACCTTCCAACCAAGGTCAACGGTCTACTTTTGTGGCAGGTTTAGTTTTGCCTTCAGGCTAAAGAGAGTCACTGGTAGGCTCTGTGACAAGAGCAGAGAGTGAAGAATTGTCATATGGGGTCATGGGGGACTGTACCTCCACATTAGAGACCCGCCGGGAGAGACGGAGAGGACTGGGAGAGCTACAGACGGTAGCTTCTAGGAAGAACAAGGGTCACTGTTCTGCTAAATCTGTACGCTTTCCCTAACCCAGCTTCTTCAGAAGGCGGCTGTTATCTAAGTCTCTTAAGTTCTCAGCTTAAGGTCACCCAAGCAGGTGCTGGGATTTAGGACTATCAAGGACTGGATCCAACCTGTTAGGTTGGTTCTTCAGCCTCACAGAACTGCCCCTCCCCGTGCGTGCCGGATTCAGAAAGCTAATCCTACAACCTGAGTGAAGCCAGCTATTTAAAACTCCCGTGACGGCCCGCCACAGGCCCGCTGCTGATTCTCCGGTTTCCTCTTGGAAGCCTTGCACTTCTAGAAGCCAACTTTGCTGCTTCTGACCCACATTGTTTCCTTGTCAACCACATTTCATCGTCCTGAATCAACCTGGCGGCATCAGTGCTGCATGTACGGATGAGAAAGCTGCTGTTTCCGAACCTGCATTTTTCACTTTTCCACCCCTTCTAGGAAAGGTTGGGGCAGCCAAGAATATCTAGGGCATGTTTCCAGTTATAAACCACCAGGGATGCTATTTTTCCTCCTTTGCTGATAAAAATAGAAGCAGACAAGGGAAGCTGAGCTGTCTGTAGGAGGCAGGCCGTTACCAACATGGCTGCTGCCAGGCCAGTTGATCCGCACCAACTGGACTCACTCATGTGGCATGATAGGGGATGCCAGGCAGCCCGGAGGATTGTTATGTAGCCGAGTCACTAGGTGGCACTCTTAATAAAGGAGGATTTAAAAAAAATGTTCCTTGTCACCAGACTTAAGAAAAACCAAAGTAGTTAGGTTAACATGTGTTTACAAAAATTATTGCCTTACAATGGAGCAATTTCAGGCAAGCTGGCAGAAATTCCAGATTCCCACCTCGTTGGTAGGTATCTGAAGGTGGTCAGGGTGAGCCCAGGTAGTCTAGGCAGGAGAGCAGAACGTGCAAAGATTCCTAGACAATAGTTGAATCTACAGATTCATCTTGCTCCTACTTCCTGTAGGAATAAAGGAGGCTGTGCTATTGGGAACGGAAGCAATGGATGCGGTCAGAGGAGTCTGGGTTTTATCTGGAGAAACTGGGATGTTGTCAAAACAGGAGAGAGGTCTGACCTTCAGGCTGGCCAGAGGATGGGAGGTGAGCCAGCACATTCACAGTGGGGCTTGGAGAAGGGTGTAGGTGGGAACTTCGGTTGGATAGTTGTATTGAGGGCAGGGTGACTGTGAACTCTCTCTCTCTCTCTCTCTCTCTCTCTCTCTCTCTCTCTCTCTCTCTCAACTCTTCTGTATTTCTTTACTCCTCTAGCACACACATGTGATCTGAGAACAGATTGTTCCCAGGGAGGACACTTTCTAGATGTCTAACTTAGACCCAATGACTTGTGAACACAGAAGCCAGTCACTTTCCCCTTGAAAGAGTGTCCGGATTCTCAGGGCAAGCCAACACAAAAGTTCCTGTGTCTGCAAGTGACTACCACCTTCGTGCTGTGCTTGATGCTGGAGGTCTTCTTATCTCCATAGACCGCGAAGGTCCGGAGTTTGCTGGCCAGCCACTATGGCCAGATGGATGGACTGAGCAACCATTGTCTCTGCAGCCACCCTCCATTAAGGGTCAGTGCAATACTCCCTCGTGACCACTCCCAGGGGACTCACATGGAGGTACCTGGTTTCTCATTGTGGCCCAGAGTCATCTATGAAGTTTTCGGTACCCACAGTCTTTACTGGGTTCATGACACTCCTTTTCCCCATTTCCTTTCCCTCATTACTTCTTTTTGTTTACCTTTAGTAAAAACTTCATGCTTTTCTGGGACCATCTCCCGCCACACTCGTACTTTAACCCTTTCCTTGCCTCAGACTAACCCCAAGTAAGCTATAGATATATTTAACCAGAGTTCTGCTGTCTAGAGAAAGTACGCTTAAAGAAATGCTGGGAGCCAACCTGTTTCTCTGAGAAGCAACACCAGCATCCCTGGGTACTTCCTTAGAAATGCAAAACTTCATGCTCTCCTACTTGCCAATCAGAAACTCTAGGGAAGGGTTTGGTAATCTATGGTTTTAAAAAGTCTCTCCAGCTGTTGAGGATCAACACATCCGAGAGCCTCTACTTGAGAGAATTCCAATTAAAGAAACGTAATGTACACATTTCTAGACTCTTTCCATTTCTCTCACGACGGTGTTGATACGCTCCGACTTTCCAGTGTCACTCTTAATGGGTCTCCCGTTACAAATCTCCACGCAGACCGTGAAAGCCCACAGTGAAATATTAAAATGGAAAGAAAACTCTCTCAGCAACTTTCCATTCTCAAAAGTCCTTCCAGAATTCATTCCCTTGAGCTAGCGGCACAGCAGCTGGTGACAGCCACCAGAGTAAGAGCATGTGGCAGCAATGCACACATGTGCACACGTCATCTGTGTCACTTCTGTAAGGCGTTGTTAGAAGAAGCTAAAGGGAGGTGATGGGCTGGCATCATGGAGAAGGATTTCTAGTGTCTCAGGTGCTGGCATCCTGATATCTTGTCCTGCTTCTGACGTTTTCAGCAAAGCACGTGCTCCCTGCGTGTGTGAGAGGCAGCTTTGAATACCACCGGGCCTTTGCTACTATCACGCCATGTCTCCCCAAACCTTGTGCCAACATTTATCCACTGTGAAATTGTTACCGTCGAGCTCAAGACCCTTGGTCCTATCTCTTTCCTTGTTTTCCCTGTGGCCTCTGCTTTACCTCAACAGTTTGAAGTTTTCCTCTATGCAACCCCATGGTTTACTGCGTCTTCCCTTTTACAATGAATATCCTTCCCATCCGCAGCCCCAGTGAAAATTCACTTTGGTTCCCTCACCCCATCCCTATATTTCCCGGATATTTAGATACACCTACTCTCTAGGCTAGGACATGAGCCAAGGCTGTCACAGGGTGGATTTGAACCTGTGTGTGGACAGATGGGGACTAGCAGGCAGAGTCTTTTCAGAAACAGCCACAATCCCATTTGGTCTCCAGTCACAGGGTGGAAGGGGGCTGCAGGGGAGTCATGGCACAGACTGTGCTCTCCTCCTGTTCAGCTCAGCTCGGCTCAGCTGTTCACTGCCACTCTTTGTCCATCTTCTCCAAATCAATGAGCAGTTGACAGGCAAGGGAGTCGAGGGGAGGAAAAAACACAAGCATGATAAAGCCTTAAATGCATTCAAGAGCTGAGTCCTGTGCCCAGGCCACTTCCAAGGGCTAACACGCAGGGGTGTGTTGGGAACGTCTTCCACCACTTCGTTTGGAGGTCACTAAAAGCCAGAATCCAGGACATGGCACTGATGATGCGATTGTTTGTGGGAAGGGATCATATGCGTATTCAGTCATCATCATTCCTTCGTCTGCATCTCAGCACTCCAGGCTCTTACCGAGTCCCTTCGGAGACACACCCTGCACGATGAGCGCTTGGGTCTTTCACCGTCTGAAGCTTCATCCTTTGTTATTGTGCGCTCCTGTTTGTGTTACAGTGTGGGGTGAAGCAGGACTCTAGACTCTTTCTCAAGAAGTGCTGGAGGAGATGCTGCTTTTAGCTTCAGCAGCAGAGTTCAACAGTCTTGGCTCCTTTGGGCTTAGTTAAGGGCCTTTGTGCTCCTTTAAATTTAGCTTCCTTGGATGCACAGAAAAACAGGGACCAGAAAAGAGTGTATTTACTGATAGCATCAATTGTCTTTCTCCCTTGCCACCTCCCTTAGAAGTCATCCTGACTGATTTGGAAGAAGTGTTTCCTTTTCTTTGAGTCCTTGTTTTTATTGTTTTGTTGATCTCACCACAACTGTAATTTTCTTTTCTCTTCTTTCTTTCTTTCTTTCTTTCTTTCTTTCTTTCTTTCTTTCTTTCTTTTTCTGGTTTTTCAAGACAGGGTTTCTCTGTGTAACAGCTCTGGCTGTCCTAGAACTCATTTTGTAGACCAGGCTGGCCTCAAACTCACAGAGATCCTCCTGCCTCTGTTTCCTGAGTGCTGAGATTAAAGGCATGCACTGCCACTACCCAACTTGCAATTTTCTTTTTAAAAAACTTAATTTACTCTGTGTGTGTGTGTGTGTGTGTGTGGTGTGTGTGTGTGTGTGTGTGTGCGTGTGTGTGTGTGTGTGGTGTGTGTGTGTGTGTGTGCGTGTGTGTGTGTGTGTGGTGTGTGTGTGTGGTGTGTGTGTGTGTGTGGTGTGTGTGTGTGTGTGTGTATGGTGTGCTAGCGCTGTGACATGCTTGTGTAAGTCAGAGGACAGGTTTTGCGAGTCTCAAGTTATTCCTCTCCTTGCAATGTGTGGGACCCAAGGATGAAACTCAGGTCATGAGACTTGGTGGCAAGTATCTTTATACCCCAAGCTGTCTCACGGGCCACTGAGTTTCTGATGTTGAGCTTCTCCTTGATACTAAACTTGTGCTCTATTCCCCAGTATCCAGGATGAGGTGTTGGGGAAACAGCTTAACCACAATAAGCAAACTAAAATTAGATTGTTTTGTGTCTGCGTGCAATGGGTGTAGCATTAGTAGTGTATGCACATGCACGCATGCACCTGCGCACACACAGAGGCCAGAGCTCGACATGACATCTTGTCCTCAAGCTCTCTCTCTGTCCCTTATTTGAGGATGTGGTCTCTCTCTCTCCCTGAACCTGGAGCTTGCCTAGTCACCTAGGCTGGTGACCAGTTAGCTCCAGTGATCCCCTGTCCTCCTCTCCTTAGTGCTGGGATTATCAAGACACACTGTTTCCACCACGTCCGGCTTTGGACACAGGGGCTAGGGATCTAAACTCAGGCCTTTATGCTTTCCCAGCAGTCCCTTTGTCCATGGAGGCACCTTCTGATCCCCGAGAAGTGTTGGTTCAGAAACATATCCCCAACTCCAGTGGTCACAGTCTCTAGGAGGTGATGTTTTTATTCCCTTCAGCTTACCCCAACTTACAGTGCTCTCTTCTGCCTACCTCAAGCCAGGAGTACCAGCCTTCCCACCCTCACCGTGAAAGGGCACGGATTCATTGCATTGCTCTGCAGCTGGCCACAGGATGGTTTTTACCACTTTCTGATACCTAAGCTGAGAGATTATGAGGCTACAAATTGACCGAGGCATTTATCACCAGGGCCTCAGTGACCACGTGATGACGTAAAGTCATCATGTAAAGCCTCAAAGAGACACCCTTATACTACAAAGATCATGTCTAAAGAGGAGGTCTAAGTGCTATTGCCAGCCTGGCTGGGATGGCCTTTGCCACCACTTTCTCCTGACCCCTCTACAATGCACTCTTGCTTCTGCATGCTTGTTTGTGAGCCCATCAGATCATCCCCTCCCCTCACCTCTGAGTACATCAGTCAAAATATTGATGGAAGGGGAAGGGGCTTCAGAAAAGACAGTTGGGGGAAGTGACATAGAGTTATTCCCATAAATAAGGAGGGAGTAATTATTAGAATGTAGACGTTTATGCTAAATGGATGGCTAAGCACTGGAATACATCATGATGCGTCTGCTTTAATATCTGTATCTCTGTGGTTGCTAGGCTACACGAGTACTTTTAATAACATGAAGAGAGCTAGAAATACTTGTAGATTCTTTCCTCATTGAAAACATTACTTGCAAGAAAAGGGACATATTGCCGGCTAGTACCGTGGCTTATTATAAGCTTTCTGCCGCTCATTAAAATGCATCTTAGCTGTTCATCTTATGAGACGTTCACTTTAGAATTTTCCTTCAAAATAGATGTACTTTGTATAATGAGACCTGGGTGGCGGATGAGGACAGCTCTGTCCCTGGGAAGATGACTTTATTCCATCCCGCCCAATTAAGAAGCCCTTTACTGAGGAGCTACCAAGTCCTAAGCCCTGTTTAAACCCTTGAGATGTAGATGCTTTAAACAAGACAGTAATTGGACTTTTTATTATCAGTTAGGAAAGCATGTGTCTTTTTTCCCCCCTTGAAGATGCAGCGAGTGGTGTTTCTTTATGTCTGATTAAGAATGCACCCTCTCTTTTCATTATTTGTACATCAAAGACTGCAAAGTTGAATTAGCCCATGGCCCTTGAGTGAAAGGACAAGTCTACTACGGCTTTATGCTCAGAAAACAGCAGTAAAGAATTAATTCAAACACAATGCTAATGTGGCTCTAATTGGGACTGAATGAATCCCCTGGAGCATAAAGGTGGTCATGAATTCTGCCTTGGCTCATACAAAAATAAGGAAATGGAAAACTTCAAAGAGGTGGTGATATTGGAGCAGAGATGTAGAGGGCAAGGTCTTGAGATGGGCAAAGTGGGAAGACGACTTTCAGCAGAGAGGCACTGGGACACTATTGCCGGAGTGAGGACACTTGCTGTGGAGCCAGTGACACTCAGGAGGCTCCTGGTTATGCTATTAACTCATTTAATCCTGTGACAACCTTCTGAGACAGATGCCATCTTCAGCATACAGAAAGGGATTACAGTGGTTGTGTAACCTTCGTAAGATCCCACAGTGAATTAATGTCATGGACATGGGATACTGATTCACAAAAACTATCTTTGGAGCCGTCACAGTCATTCATTTTCCATGTCTCTCCCAGGGTAGACATTCTAAAGTTATTGACCTGAATGAAAGGCCAGAGGACCAGGTGGGAAAGGAGGGTGGCTTCGCAGTATGTTGAGGCTTCAGTGACTTATTGATGTATTTACATTTATCCTGGATGTGATGAGGACCCATTCTAAACAGGAGTCATGAATCAGAATCTATATTTTAGGGAAAGAATTCTGGTGAACCTATGGGAGTTGTAGGTATTCAGAGAAGTAGCTGAGAAGCTACTCCAAACACCCATGTAAGATAGGTTAGGCTGGAAAATGCCTGCTGAGTACCTACTGAGGGATCCCAGAGTCTCGGGCCCTTCTGAGATAGCATTTGAGTCATGTATAGCTTTTGTAATCATGAGGCTTGCTAATTCCACGCATTCCCAGCTTCCCTCTAAAATTTGAGACCATTTGGTCGGCTTTTCCATATTGTGTTCACTAAGGATCCCACTACTTCATATATTAGGCCCCGTAGAACTCTTGCCATTTTTAGGACATGTTCCTCTTGCATTCCAATCTCCTTCCCAAATGCTATGCCATCTTTGACCCTGGCCAAGACTTAGCTCCACATCACAGGTGTGAGTTGTTCAGCCTGTTTGGCCTCATTAGCAGGGACTGCTGTGATGTCTACTCCATTAGTGAAGCTGGGGGAGTGGATTTGGTCATTGTCTTAAGAGTTTCTGCCACTGTGATAAAATACTGTCGCAGTAAACAACTTGGAGAGGAAAAGATTCATTTTGGCTCACACTCAACAGCACAGTCTGTCATCACAGGACGTCCAGGCAGGAGCTCAAGGCAGGAACCTAAAGGCAGGAACTGAAGCAGAAGCCACGGAGGAATGCTTCTTACTGGCTTGCTCCTCAGGGCTTGCTCAGTCTACTTTCTTATACCACCCAGGACCCAGTGGGCTAGATTTTCTCACATCAACCATCAATTTAGAAAATACCTTACAGACATGTCTACAGGCCAATACCATGGGGGCATTTTCTTATCTAAGATTCTTCCTTCCCAGATGACCCTATGTCAATTTAGCATACAAACTAGCCAGCACAGCTGTCCCTTCTGAATTCTGAACCAAACCCATTTTCACATGAAGTTTTTGCTATGCCTTGATGCTATTGTTTACAACCATGAATTAATGAAAGACTCCCAAATCCGCTACAATCCCCATCACAATGCTCGGAAACTTCATCCCCTGAAGAGTCTATCATCAATGCTGTAGTTTCAGAGTTCTGATTGCCTCCTGTCTTGTGACTTTTGCCTCCTGGCTTCTGACTCAGAGCTTGGGCTACTATGGTCCTTCTAGTTCCCTCTCCCAATGTCAGGTCACTACTTGCCTCGTTTCCTTTCATATCTAGTCAGATGCAAAGAGAATATCATTCTGTACACATGCCTTGCTTGCCTTCTAAGACCTAGCTGTCTTTTCCATCTATAGCCCTCACCACTCTGTTTGATCCAGTCTTAAAATATTTCAGTCACTCACCCTCAAACTGGCATAGGAGTTTGAAGCCAAGCATCAATGAAGAAAAACTACTGAAAACGACAGGTATCTATTTTTGTAGACTTTGTGGTCAAAACTGGTCATGGCCTTTTCCTCCCATGGTCAACAGTTGCCACCAGGCTCTTCGACTCTGCACTAGATTGCCTTGAGCCTTAGTTAGAGTTCTTATCGCTGTGAGGACACACCATGACCAAAAGTGACTTGGAGAGGAAAGGGTTTATTTGATTTACACTTCCACATCACTGTTCATTCTTGAAGGAAGTTAGGACAGAACTCATCCAGGGTAGGAACTTGGAATCAGGAGCTGACGAAGAGGCCATGGAGAAGTGCTGGTTACTGACTTGCTCTCTATGGCTTACTCAGTCTGTTTTCTTACAGAACCCAGGACAACCAGCCCAGGAATGGCACCACCTACAATGGGCTGGGCCCTCCCCCATCCATCAGGGCTGGGCTCTTCCCCACCCATCACTAATTAAGAAAATGCTCTGTAGGCTTGCTTATAGCCCCATCTCATTGAGGCATTCCCTCAACTGAAGTGCCCTCCTCTACGATGACTCTAGTCTGTGTCAAGTTGACATGAAATCTGCCAGAATACCTTGTGTGTCACTCTCAGCAGATGGCTCTGTCTTCTAGCTGACAATCAGCGGGCTGACACTTAACTTCCCTCCTTCCTGTACATCAGCCACCACCACCCCCAGTCTCAGCTCTGTCGGGTAGATAGCAGGTAACTAGCAGCTGCTTCTGCTGGCTCCTTCCAGGTTTCTAGCCCTTCATTTCTCCCCTCCCACCATCACTTTGTGGTCACAAACAAGCCTCTGTCTGTCTGAAAACAAATACAGAGAAAAGTGCAGTCCCTTTCCGTGAGCCCAGCTCTGCTGCTCACACAGCTGCATTTTAGAACTTTCACCCACTTGAAAGCATGTCCCACATCTTCCCTATCCTCTCTTTCCTGAACTGCCTGCTCATTTGAGTCCACCGAACCCACCGAGGCAAATGACCGCGAAGTTCATCAATGCCTTTCCTGTTTGCAAAGCCACAAGCCGTTCCCTGCCCTCTTGGCAGTGTTTGGCACGTATGAATGTTCCCTACTTGAAATTCTGTTTTTCTCCCTGTGGATATAACATTAATAATGGGTAGCTGAGACTATTTAATAATTTCTTTCTTTCTTTTTTAACCAAATAAACCCCTTTAGAATGAGAGAAAGCATATGACAGTGTGCGCTTCCATTTTTCCACTTTCCATTGCTTCGGCAAATACCTGAGACAAACACTTTAAACAGTAATAGAGGTCTGGTTTAGCTCACGTTTTCAGAGGGTTCAGCACATGACCAGTTGGCTCTGTTGCCCGGACCTGTGGTAGCATGGGCCAGGTAGTGTGGGACAAAGTGTGTTCAGCTCCTGGTAGACTTGGTTGTGATCATGTCCACCTTCTGTACCATGGTACATGGACTCTGCACCTGTGGGCCAAAAGGACTTTTCAAAAATGCTGTCTTTGCTCAATATGTGTGGCCTTTTTCATTACTCCCCAGTCAATGTGATGCTCTCATTGGCATGGCTTTTATATTGTACCAAGTACTGGCATTAATCTGAAGATGAATTAAAGGGTAGAGAAGGTGAGATGTGTTGGGTCGGAGGAAAAAGACACATCACTTTCCTTAAGAGGCTGAAGCACCCTCTTGGGGTTTAAAAACCCCATGCACACTGAGGAACTGACTAGGCTATATTTCTACATTTTAGAATAATTTTTACACTTTAGGGACTGTTTAATTCTCTTTTTTAAAAAATGCATTTAGAACAGTAAAAAGGCGCTTTCCAGAGTTCTGTTTCTTCTTACAAATATTTTTCGAACCCATTCCTTTCTTTTTACAAACAATTGTCCATTCGTTTTGTGGTGTGGGGAGGAACACAGATGCACACATTAAAGTCAAAGGAAAACTTGTAGCTCTCTCCTTCCCTTATGTGGACTTGAAGGATTGAACCTGGGTCCTTAGGCTTGTGAGCAGATACTCTGGCCACACAGCCAACTCACTGGCCCTCTCCTCTTTTTGACTCTGGTTTTTCTTTCTTTCTTTTTTTAATATTGGACTACATTCTCTTGTACTTCATGTTTTTTTCTCCGCTATTCACCCTTTTAAAGATATTGTTTTTGAGATGACAATATGATTACATCATTTACCCATTCCCTTTCCTCCCTCCAAACCCTCTCATATACACCTCTTCGCTCTCTTCCAAACTTACGAGCTCTTTCTTCACTAAAACTTATATGCATATATAACCTAACCCTAATGTATTTATATAAAATATATATGTGTGTGTAAATATTCTTAAATATAACTTACTCAGTCTGTATGAAGTTACTTGTGTGTATATTATTATGGATAACCATTTGGTATTGGATAAACAATTGGTGTGCTCTTCCCTGGGGAAGACTGTTTCCTGCTCTCGGCATTCCTTAGTTGTATAGGGAAAGGCCTAGTGGGCTTTCCCCCATCCACTTTGGCCTGTCTATTGTTGCTATTGTTGTTCAGCTAATGTTTAGGCAATCTGTCTGTGGAACTTTATAGGTGTAGTTTTTGGTGTTTCTAGGAGACATAATCTCACAGCAAACTCCCTTATCATCTTACAATCTTACAATCTTCCCACCTCCTTTTCCTCAATGTTCCCTGAGGTTAGGGGAAAGACTTGTTTTGTGGATGCATCGTTGTGGTTGGGCTCCAGACACTGAGATTTATTGGTTGTGGTTTTCCGTAATGATCTCTGTCTGTTGCAAAGAGGATTTTTATTGATGGGAGCTGAGAAATATATCTGTGGATATAAGAATAAATGTAGTTAGAGATTGTGTTGGCTTAGTAAAGTGGGCATTGAAGAGTCTCCTCCAAGATCCGTGACTTCACTAGCCCTGGGTTTCCAGGACCAGGTATGAGTTCCCTCTCTTTGAGTGGGTTTTAATTCCAATTAGAGAGGTGTTGGTTGCTGCAAAGGTATGTATACCACTATTGCTTCTTGGGGTCATCAAGACATGCTGGTCATTATTGCACTTAATGGGCTCCATGGCTGTGTAGAACTATTAGCTGCTTACTTTCTTTGGAAACTTGCACGGTGCCTTTTGGTACCATGAAAGCTAGACCTCATGGAGGAGACTTTCAGGTCAGTTTCGACTCTGGGTCTTCTTGGACCTCTGGAACCTCCATCTAAAGTTCATAGTGTATTCAACCGCAGAGATTTACCTTCCTCTTTGTGGGACAATCAAGAGCAATTACGATAACCTGAAGTGTTTTGGGAGTCTCTTGAACAGCCCTAGTCAACAACTAAATAGGGCTTCTTCTTCTTCTGGTGTTGAGGTTTTTGTTAGATGGTCTTTGACTCTTGAAGGGAACATTGCCATCCCAGATGAGAAATCTTATTTTAAACTATATATGTATATTTATATATTAAATATATATATTTATGTATATTATATACATAATATACATTAGTATAGACTTATGTATTCTAGGTATTTTCAGGCAGACAGTTAACAGTATGAGTCCTTACGACTTTTCTAGACATTCTTACTGTTATTCTTGTCCCCACCCTCTGTTTCTTATTTTTCTATCTTCACAGGCACAGGCAATCGGGAGTTCATGTCCTCTATGGGAGGACAGGCTGGCCCCTCTAAAGCCAACATATTGCCTCTCTTCTTCCCCATTTGCATCTTCCAGTGGCTGAATTGGGTTCTGGCTGTCACCCCTAATTCTCACCCACGAAACTGATGAAAACATCACTTCAAGGTTGCTAAAACCATGACTTCTGCTGTTGTCTGGATAGAATGTTTTTTAATGCTTTAAGTGATCTGGACAGCATAGACACGGACTCAAAGCTCAGGCTGCCCTAGCTGTATGTGGTGTTCACCATCAGATCGGGCCCATTTCATCAGTGCTCAGTGGAGTATTGTCCTACCTTTCATCTGTCTTCTGATCATCCTGTGGACTCCATGAGGCAGCACAGCTACGGCCCATTGGTTCTCCCCTGTGTCTCCTGCAGTGTCCAGCGCAGGACACGCCCTCCTCATGCTTGGGCTGAAGAGTTCAGTGGATAACACATGCCAGTTGCTGTAGATCTGCATCATGCTGGCAGACCCTTCCTGCCAGTTTCCTTCTGTGTGAAACCTTGAGTCAGGTGCTAAGCTGCAGATGAGTCTCTGGAAAGAAACCTCAGTGTACCCAATGGGTTCCTGAGGGCAGCATAAAGCTGCCTTTGTGTTAGCTACACTTGGCTATTTTGTTGATTAGACAACATGGTGTCCATGCAATCCCATTTGGTCTGTGGGTTTAATCTTCACAGCCTCGATCCTTGGGACCAGGCAAAGCCTACAGTTCCTTTGCTCTGTTGTCCCCACGAGGGAGCCAAATGACCCATGGGTGTCCTGGTCACTGGTAGCTTTACCATAAATGAAATGCATTGGGAAATTCTGGGCTAGGTGTCTAGGGAACCGATGAAGAAGTAAACACGTGAACATACGGCAGTTAAACTGGAACGTGATCAGTTCAGGCCACCCGAGATGGTCCTACCCAGTCGCTGGCAGAGAGGAGGCCTGCTCATTTCTGTAGGCAATCATTTGTCTTTTCTGGAAAAGAAAAAGAGCATGCAGCCCTGTGTGGACTACGCTCCCAAGGGACTCTGCTCTGTCTCTCAAGTGAATCTGATCTCCACTGCCGCCTCTGGAGCCCTTGCTGTGGTCACCATGCTCACAATGCCAATAGGGGAAAGTTTCATCGGAACTCAGTTTTGGAAAGTGATTTATTTATTTTCTTCTCAGAGGTAGATGGAAGTGAATTATGGAAAGTTTGGAGGAAATGTGGAAAATCATCTGAAATAAAGCAATTCTGCGAGCTTCCTTTGGGGAGAGATATTTCCTTCACCAGCATTTATTGAAAAGGCATCAATATTCATGCGTACTTTCTCGGAGCTCTGAGACGTTCGGGGCACTTTTCAACTTTTGTTTTTCAAACCTTATAGACTTCCTCTCCTGGCTTTTGATTTGGAAACAAAATTTTCATTTATATTGCATAAATTTGTTATGAACCTTGTGGGATTCTGGAATAGAAAAAGTGGAATGAAGAAAGGTTGGTTAATAGGAAGCAGGAATTGCCTTCCTGGACCTTTTCTCTTCTATGGACCAATGGATGAAAGACTTAGACTCATCCTTTCTAGGCATGCAAGCTGTGTTGGGTGTGAATTTAAAATCAGCTGTTCAAATCTTGTCTTCAGCATCTGATACCTCTATTGAGTTCAATTCTTCTTTCTCCTGTTCTCTCTTTCTGCTTCTCTCTTCTCCCTTTCCATTCATAAGATGTGCTCTCTGTCTGTGTGTGTGTGTGTGTGTGTGTGTGTGTGTGTGTGTGTGTGTACGTATGTGCAAGTGGAGGCCAGAAAACAACCTGTGTTCTTGAGACAAGGTCTTTCATTGATCTGTGATTTCCAGATTCAGCCAGGCTGGAGGAAGTTTCAGAACCCAGCCCCTTCTTCACCTCCCCAGTGCAGGACTTATGAGTGTGCACCGTACACCTGACTCTTCTGCGTGGGTTCAGGATTGAACTCAAGTCTTAATGCTCGCATGGTTAAACTATCTCCACCTTGCCCACGACACATTCTTTTAAGCTTTGTCATCTTAATCTCATCCAACTCCACTCCTGAAATTGGTCCCCATTTGCCTCAGAGAGCTTTTCCCCTGTAGCATGAACATGGGCAGAGATCAAAAAGGCAATTTCTTCATGACATGACTGCATCCTAGCGAAAGAGGAGGGGAAGATGCAGACAGCTGGCTTGTGAGGATTGTGAGGAGCACTGGGCTGCGATTTTCCTCCAACCCTAGAGTTTCCGATTGTCCTTGTCAGGAGATTTTTATCACTTAACCCAACAGGAGTTAGCAGCTGTAGAGGCTCTGGAGAGTGAGGCTGCGCAGATGCAGCATGGCCTTGGCAGGACGGTCTCAGGGAAGGGGAGGAAGCATCCACTGCTTGCCCATTACCCTATAACATGATATGATCTAATACAGCACCATGCCTGCAAATAGCCCAATGAGTAATTAGTTACTCCACTGGTGGGAATTTGGGATCTTATGCCATTTATTCTTCATATTTTGAGCCTAACATTTGCATACGTAAGATCCTTTACTGAAGGCTTAAAGATGAGGCAGCTGAGTGGCACGGAGAGAAACCTTCTTAAGAACAGGCTAGTCTAAGGTTTTTAAACATTCACACAAAGTTCACAGAAAGGTCTGTGCCAAATGTCCGTACTATTTACAATGCCACCAAACTAGAAAGTACCCAAATACCCTCCACATGAGAATGGACAGGTGGCGTTGCATTCATAGAAGAAAACAAAGACCACACAATCACAAAATGAACAAACTCTAAATAAGCCTCGTGCAACAATATGAATGGGCGAGGACCTTGTTGGGGAAAGATGTGAGGCAGGAAGGAGTAGGGACAGCTGCCAAATCTTACAGCAGCTTGGCTTCCATTGTTCACCTTGGCAATGATAAGAAAGTGCTGCCTGTTTAGCAGACATTTCACGTCCAGGTCTGAATTTTGATTTTCCCAGGATCTCAATAGCTAGGTGGACACTCCCTTGAAGCCAGACAGCAACAGCCCCAGCGCTCAGTCAGCCACACAGCTGGGAGTCAATGAGCCAATGAACCGCAATGGAGGGGTTGCCTCCAGGACGTTTGGTAGGGTGGCGGACCTCAGTGCCTTTTGATGTAGGGTATTTGCAGCCTACACTGGGTTGGTTGGCTGGGGTGTAATCACACTGTAAGTCGAAAAGCAGCTGTACTCACTCTACGATCTAGTGTATGTGTGTTTGAGGGTCTCACAAGATGTGTGTGTGTGTGGCGTAAGAGTTCGCGATCATTGTCACTTCCGGTGCAGGGTAAGACAGCAATCTGGAAGGGAGGGATGGGCTGTTTGTGAGCCAGGGTCTTCGTCTATGAAAAGTTTCAGTTGTCTGTCATAGCTCCAATCCAGGCACTGATAATGAATCAACTTTCCTGTACAGCAAATGCAGTTTGATATCAAGTATCAAAGAGTATATATAAAAAGGAATGAAAGCAATGCTGGTTCTTGTGGGCACCTCACGTGGTTTGAATCTGAACTATTAGGAATGGGCTCACGCTTTGATGCTTGTTCTCTGGGTATTGGCAGTGTTTGGGGAGGTGTTGGACCCTTTGAAAGATGGGGTCCAACTGGCGGAAGTACAGCATGGAGGAAAACCCTTGAAGATCAGATCTGGCTTCAGGAACTGGCTCTGGTCTCTGCTGCCTGGCCTGCCAGAACGCCGACAGCTTCTGCCACATCCCTGCTGCCTTGAGATCAGCTGCCTACTCTGCCCCCTGGGCCAGAATGAAATCCCCTGAAACCACAAATCGAAATGAATCTTTCCTCTCTTAGATTATTTCTGGCAAAGTAAACAACACACAAACTTGATACCAGAAAAGCTGAGTCCCATCCCTGCTGTGATTAAATCTGACCATGAAGTTCTTAAGCCTTTTTTTTTTTTTTTACCAATTTTGGGAGGAACTCGGAAAAGCTTGCAAAAGTGAAATCGAGGAGCCCTAGAAAGCTGTAAGCATAGCTTCATGATTGATTCTAGAAGGACTTCAGGATATCGAAATGCTGATAGAAATACCATTTGGTAGGGCTGGGGGAATGGGCTTGGTTAAGAGCACCTGTTGCTCTTCTAGACAACGGGAGAGGAGCTCTTAACACGCAGGTCAGGCAGTGGATGACATTCCAGGCGACCCGAGAATCTCTCTGGGCTCTAGGGGCACCCACACAAATGTGGTGTGCATGGGCACATGCACACACACACACACTCACACACTAAAATACAAATAAGTTTTAAAAGAAATGCTCTTGGTAAAGCCTCTGCTCATGAGGTTTCAGAGAGAGGTGAGCGAGCACTCTGTCAGAAATTAGGGGACATTCACGTCATATTCCTGCAAAAACGTATGAATCTTCCTCTTGTTCTGGAAATTCGAGTGAAGCAAAGATAAACATTAAGAGAATGATTTATTTGATGGAACAAATTTCAAGATATTCAAGTATATTCACTGCATTCGAGCAACGGCATGGTTATTGCTACCTGTGTTAGCCAGGCCTACTTGTGAGAACTGGGAGCAAAAAGCAGCACAGAAAAACTTGGAAAGATTGGAAATTAGGCAGAAAAAGAAAATGCATAAAGTTGCAGACAAAGCAGTTGTGGTTGATAAAGAGGTTGGTTCCTTTGGAATGGAGATAGGAAAGAAGCCTTGAATGTGTTTCAGAAACACACGTGCACACACACACACACACACACACACTGAAAGTTCTGCAATATAAAACGAAAGCTCATGTAAAAGACTTTCTTTTGAAAAGAGAGACATTGGGAAGCTCTGCTTGCAACAGGCCATCTAGTTTTCCAGGGTCAGTGGCCCAGGCAGTCAGAGGCCACTCTAGCTAGGCTGCAAGGGAGGCCACTGTATCTCATGTCATTAGAACATGGCATCTTCCACCTGGTGCTGCTGTGGGATGCATGGAGAACGTAAGAATTATGGGGACAAGAAAACAGTCACCAAGATTCTGAGGCAATATTTATGGGGCCAGGAGAGTACAAGAAGGTCAGATGCCTGGCTGGGAGTCTCCTACAGGGTATGCAAGGAGTTTTGCTACGTTGTGGTTGAGATCCCAGGATGTTGGGTGGCCCAAATGTGGAACGTCAGCTGAGGAATCCTGTCGGCAACTGGTAGAACTGGTCCAGGAGACGGGCTTTGTGTCCCACAAGTGGCAAGATCATAGGCATGAGGCTGTTCAAGTCCACAGTGTTTACATAATGACACCGTGTGTCCCAGATGCTGATCATCGAGCTACAAGATGTAAGGTCAACCCTGCTAGTTTTCAAGATGGCTTTGATCCTGTTTATCGTATGACTTTTCCCTGAGAGACATAAAGGAAACCTATTCATCCTGACAGAGGGTAGGCTGAGAGATCAAATACAATATTCCATCCAAGTTCACTTTGGTGTGTTGTTAAGTGTCTTGGGGCTGCTTTCAGGAACAAGGATCATTTAAAGACACCTATGTCGTGGGTAGGTCCCCTGGCAGTTAGCAAGCTGTTTCCCTCCTAGAGAGTTGTAATTGGGGATCCTGAGGAGAGAGGAAGCCTTGTGACTCATGTCTTTCCCCAGCGCCTCCATGAGGGAACACAAATTCTCACAGATGTCCTGATTCATGACAGCTTCATGAAGGCCTTGGGAATATCTCATGAGCCACGTGCGTCTCATGAGTCTCAGGAGTCTTGTGACCTTCCATCCACTCCCTCCACGAGGAAATATTAATAGGCTTGATCTCTGAGAGTCATATACAAACCTTACCAGCTACGTTCCTTCAAAACCGTGATGACTGTGTCCAATCTGGAGGCAACAGCAGGCAACACCACACGGTTCCTTGCATCTATGCCTCTGTTTTTCCTTTTTGGAATAGAAATGAGTACTGGGTGTAACTGTATATTGGAATTATGTGACTTTGCTCTTTTTATTTTTTTTTATTTTTCAGAGCCATGGATGAGTTTGGCTAGAGTTTCTGAAGATACTCTGAAATTCGGCCTGTTGGGCAATACTGTAATGGCTGTCTGGCTGGCCCTGTGGGCCTCCAGAGGACAGTCACCTCCCTGCAGAACACCTCCACGCTGCGCATAAGAATAGCCAAATCACAGCAGCTTGGTCAGATGACCTCCAGTCACCCTGCAGAGAAATGGGGCCACGAGGCCTATTTTTCCACCTCTTGCTCATCGTAAACCCCGCAGATTCTGCCATCCGGCTCCACGTTTTCTGCCTTACCTCCACCACCTGGCTGTGAATTGACACAAGGCCAGGATGCTGAGTCCAAGGCCTTTCTGGTCTACATGGAGGACTGGTGTAGAACCCTGCAGGCCACAGGCCTACAGGAAGGGCCGCAGCAGTGGCGGTGATGGTGGTGGTGGTGGTGGTGGCGGTTGCTGCTGCTGCTGCTGGTGATTGGCTGTGTGAGCCATCTCAGCGGGCTGCAGCCCTCACTCTGATTATCTGCATGGTCACCATCTCTCAGGATGGAGGCCCAGGCTTAAGGAGAACAAGGGACTGCTGCTCTCTGTGGGATGGAACAGGCTGTGTCGAGAGAGACGCTGTGTTCAGAGCACTTCTTGGTTCCTTCCCAAATGTTCATGCTGACTCCCCGTTTTCTTCCATTGTACTAAAATACATTATTATTAAAATGTAGACATAAATAAAAATAAGCTGCATATTCAATGTGTGCCACTTTATTCGAGAGGTAAAATTTGGTGACACAATGTCATCGCCGTCGAATCCCTGCGCGTTTTCATCCCCCTCAGAGGAAATCCCCCGCTGCCAAGCAGTCATTGCACCCCCCCCCCTTTCTGCTCCTGGCACCCATCAATCTTTAGTATTTTTTATTGCCTGTTAGCTAATTTTGTTTTAAAGAGAAAAATGTCACATGATCCCCACTTTTGCCAGGCCTTTTGTTAGCCCTTCAATGGAAGGAATTCCTGAGTTTCCCAGGGTCGCTGCCGGATTCTCAAGAAGCCGTGGGTATTAAAGGAGCCACCCCTGAGGGTTAAGCAGGAGAGAGACCAGAACTTTCCAAAGGGCCTTGAACCCAAATCCCGTTTTCCTCCCATTCTTTCTTCCACTCTGCTGGTTTTTCCCCACCCGGGCAGGCCGTGAATGGAGCTCACGAACTGAGACACAATACGATTGACAAGTTTGAGGGCACCTGTCTGAACCGAGTTCTAAGCCCTGTGAGGAGAGGGTAGAGCAGCTATTTCCTGGGCAAGCAGGACATGCAGAGAAGAAATCAATTGCAGTTACCGATACTGGTCTTCCTGTTTAGAAAGTCCCCAGGTAAATGACCACACACGTGTGAGCCATTTCTAATTGGGGGCTCTTAAGTTGGAGTTTTCTATACTGTAGCCATTTATGAGAAATGGCTCAAACTGTGTCTTGTTTGTGTTTGCACGCCAGGCAGCGATATTGTGGCCACAGAGGAGGCCTAACTAGCTCTATCGTCTCTGCTATTCCTCAGTGTTAGTATTCAGGCATCTGTACTGGCCTGCCCTTGGGGTCCTGACAGGATACATCCTCAGCTGTAGCCACTAAGAGCACCTTCTGTGCACATTCACTAAGTTCCCTTTTAAGGGCCCTGCCCACCTCCCATCTTTCCCTCTTTCTCCCTCTGTCTCTCTGTCTCTGTCTCTGTCTTTCTCTCTCTCCCTCTCCCTCCCTTCTTCTCTTCTGGCCCTAGAGGACAGTCTCCCCTTTCCTCTCCCCCTTTTCTCATTCACTTTCTCATAATCATAATGGATCAGAAGAGGGATAGAGAAGAACACAAGTGTGAACATCCATACACACAAAACACACACATTATAGAGGGGAATTTACTGCATTAACATAGGAGGCAGGGTCTGGGAAAGCCAATAACGGCCATCTGCATTCTACAGATGCAGAGAATCAAGTGCCTGTCTAATCCTAGAAGCTGGCTCTTTCATCCTTCCTGATCCAGTCCTGAAGTCCTGGAATTTTCTAGAAAAGTCATTGATAAGCATCCCAATTGAAAGGTCCCAGAGCTGAAGCACGACGCCCCTGGATGGTGACCACTGTGGTAGATGTGCCCACTTAGAGGCAGGTTGCTTTTCCTGAGACGTCTTGTCTGAGCTGCCTGCTACTTGTTGGAAGGTGCTTCTCACACTGAAGGAGAGGGTTTCTGTTCTTGGTTTGGTTCTGTTGCCGCAGCTGGCATTTAAGGTTGGCTTCTATCCATTCTATATTCCCTCTTCCTTCAGCAGGTCTTGTTCCTTACGTGGAAAGGTGAAGGATGTCGTCATTCCTGAAGTATCTGAGTCATTTCGCACTTTGTCTCAATTGTACTGTCGTCTCCCATGGACAGTAATCATAGGCGATGCTAGGAGAGGCCGTGAGGGATTTCTCACACTCCAGACACGCTTTTCCTTGCCTCCGTGGTAGAGTTCCATTCTGGTTTTCCTTTGGTAGTCTAGACTCTGATAACCTTGTTACTATTTCCTTAGCCTCTTGACTCAAGGACATGATAAACCCAATGTGGCTGTAATTAAACCATTGTTTCTATAAAAGCAGACAAGCTCGTGTGTGCAGTCAAAACAGTGTAATTCATAATGTATAACGGTTTTGAGTCTGACCTGAGGTCTTTGGGATGGCATTTGCTGGGGTTGTGTGGCACGCTGGTGTGCAGAGAGCAAAGTGTGCGTGTTGTGTGTGCAGAACCCACACCATGGCCAAGCTGAGCAATGCAACACAGATACACACCACCAGAGAGACTGCAGACTCATAGCTCATTAGCTTTTGGATTAAGTCTTGGTGGATGTGCGCCTTGAAACCTTTCGTTGTTGCCAGGTTTTATATGACTGCCCTTACATTCCGTTATGTGAGCCCATACAGGATCACGTGACACAGTCTGAGGAACAAAACCTATATAATATGTATAATACAAAGGGATTGTTGGCTCAGATTACATGGTAGAGGCTAGATAATCTAACAGTAGCTACTGACATGGCAGAGAAGCAGAGAACCCAGGCAGCTGCCTCTTGTCGCTTAGTCCCCTTCAGGCTGATATGTCTGATCTCTTGGCCACCAGCTGGGGGTATTGTCTGGGGAAGCTGGAGAACCTTTGAGATGAGTGGTCCATCCAGCAGAAATGGGTGTCTGTTGTTGGACCGTCCAAAAGGTGTGCTCACTTCTGGTTCCAGTCCAAACGCTCTGCCTTGGAGTTAGTGCCCTTTGAGAAGCTGCTGATCCATGCTGTTGCAACCACAGGCTAGCCCACTCTAGCCCCTGTGCCTTCTCTGCCACTATGGACTGTTCCCTCTGAAACGGGGAGGCAAAACTAACTCTGACCTTAAGTTGCTCCTGTTGGGTACTTTGACACAGTAAGAAGGAAAGCTAGATGCCTTAGGAGACCCCTGCTGAAGGCTTGGAGAGTCCCTGGGAGTCACCCCCCTCCCTCATCTGCTCCTCCCTTCCCTCAACAGCTCCTCCCCTCCCTCATCTGCTCCTCCCCTCCTCATCTGCTCCTTCCTTCCTCATCTGCTCCTCCCTCCTCCTCTGCTCCTCCCCTCCCTCATCTGCTCCTCCCTCCTCATCTGCTTCTCCCCCCTACTTCTGACCCTCCCCTCCCTCATCTGCTCCTCCCTTTCCTCATCTGCTCCTCCCCTCCTCATCTGCTCCTCCCCTCCCTTATCTGCCCCTCCCCTCCCTCATCTGCTCCTCCCCTCCTCATCTGCTCCTCCCCTCCTCATCTGCTCCTCCCCTCCCTCATCTGCCCCTCCCCACCTATATCTGTTCCTCTGCTTCCCTTCCTCTTCGGCTTCCTCCTGAGTTCAGCACAGTTGATGCTGCTCTTGACCAAGAATTTTATTCCCTCCAGCCCCTCGGAATGTTATTTCTTCCCTGTCCGTTGCACGTCATGCTTTCATTCTCACGTTCTAACTGCTCACCTCGTAGCCAGAGCTCTTACTGACTTCACGTCGGCTATCCGTCTTCACCGCTGCCTCAGAGACACCACAGCAGACAGCTCATAGAGTTCAGTCATTACTGTTAGGTCACGGAATCTCTTGAGATCACTTCTTCATTTGAAAAATAAGGGTGTGGTGTGAAAATAGACAAGAACAGAAACATCTGCAGAGGTTGCTATGCACTGGGAAGTGTGATGGGTTAGGATAGAGGCTAAGTTTGCCACGCGCACGTGGCCATTGGCGGGGGGGGGGGGGGGGAGGCTTGGACAGCTCACCGTGAGTGAATGAGCCTAATCTATGAAGATGGGAATAGTGGCTTAGTCACACATGTCTGGGGTGCAGCTCGTCCACCAGCCGTCCCTTCTAGATATTTCTCAGGAGCTACTACCTGCTCTGTTTTTCTCAATTCCTCGGGTGGGGAATTTAGGACTCAGACAATTGACTTTTGTGGTTTTGCAGTCTGTTAGACAGTGGGTCTGTGGGAAAGGAGACATGGCTTTTCCTGGCTTGGCATATTCTGTAAACCTCTCCTGCTGGCCAACTTGGCAAATGTTCTAGAGCAAAACTCCTGTCTGCCAAGTTACAAATAGTCGAACATCTGAGGAACCATCTTGCTCTTGACCTGTGTTCTTGCTGGTTTTCTACGAGGGGTGTCTGTCCTTAGTCAAGAGATCTGGAGAAGGTGCTGGCATCGTCAGCACCCCAGCACTGTGCAGGACCAAGGTGGTTGGTTTCTTTAAGCAGCACCCCCCGCTCCCCCAAATGGTTCCTGCCTGTTATTTACCATTTACCTGAGTCCCAGGGCTAATGGCTAGTTTCCCAGCACTGTGGATAATAGATTCTTATTGCTTTGGGTTCAGTATCCCCTTGTCCCTTTTGTTCATATGACTCACCTTTAGTATGAAGGGAAGAGACTGGCTTCTCCACACCCATTGTCACCCTTGCTCAAGGTGACCCATGGATGACAATTGCAGTCACCTTAGGGATATTTCTCTTCACAACTCACAGTCAAAGGGACTCACACCCACAACACTCTGGAGTAGTCCCTATGACCGGTAGTGTAGTAATAGTGCCTCACTAAAAATGCAGAGTTCCTAATCCCCGGGTGTTGCCAGAAGCTAGTGTAGGTACACTAGTGATGTGGAAGCCTTGGTCACGGAGTCTGTGCTAAGGGGACGATGGTTGGGCTTGATCAGATTGTGAAAGTCCACACAAGCACAGTGGGGAACCAGGTCTCCCTGAGAGGACAGTCTGCATTGAGGAGGTTAGAACACATAGAGCTGCCGCCTGGAATCTGGGTGGCCACCAGACGCTTGAGAAGCCAAAAGATCTTTCCAGATCCTCTAGGAAAGCAGCCTTGTCGGCACCTTGGTTTTAACCCAGGGAGACCCGAGCTGACCTTTGACCTCCAGACATACACAACGATAAACCAGTGTTGTCTCAAAGCCACCAAGGACTTTGCTACAGCTGTGCAGACAAGGAGTAAAGCCCTTGCAAAGTCACTGCTCTCTGGCCACAGGAGAGCTCACACTTGGCCAAGGCTGGAGGCATTTTATTTGACTCATAGGAGGTTGGGAGCAGTAGGTAGCATAAGGGACTCTCTCATTACCCTGTCCAGTGCTGGGGGAAGGGCCATGAGTCTTTCAAAACCCCAGGACACTGGGGAGGGTCTGTATCGACACATGGCCTGACTCTCCAGTGATGTTCAACCCCAAGAGTTGCTGCTCTTTCTCCCTCATTGTAGCGGCGTAAACGAATGCAGACAGTTTGTAAAAATATATATAGTTTTAATGTAGAAATAGACTTACAGAACCACCGTTCCCGCGGAGACCAGGAGAGTAGAAGAGACAGCTCGGAGCACGCTCGCCAAATTTATAGGCAGACATTAGCCCGAGGCGAACACGCCCCCTAAGGGGCGGGACTTATCCCTACATCTCCCCTTTTTGTCTAAATAAGACAGAACTAAACCAAATACAACTACATACAATAACAACAAATAATAAATATAACAAACAATATTGAGAACAAAAGCTTTGCTAAACATTCTATCTCAAGGAGTCCAAATAATGTAAAGAGTAACTACAATTATATAATCTTCAACTCAGTCAAAGATCTGAGAAGGGAATAAACACTACTCAACAAACGAGATATATCCAAAATGTGCAACAATTGACAGAGACAACTGACTACCTGGGCAATCACCCAAAGTCTTGTTTGCAATGTTGAGTCAACCAATTTTGGCTAAGGCCTAACATAACTGACATACCATTATTAAAGGCAAGGAACTTTTCAAAACTATCTTACCCTGTCTTGGCAGGATATGACAGTCCTGTTTTATCTTTTGATGCACGCTCTGTATCTGTGTCAGTGGTTGAGGTATAGGCATTTCTTTGCCCAAAGGCCAGTTCTGCCAAATAGAAAGGCTCCAGGTGGAGTGTCTTTGGTGCTCAACATTCTCTCGGGAATGGAGTGGTGTTGCCAGGAGCAATTGTGTCTCACTATCACGAAACTCTGAGTTAGATTAAAGGCCATTTTCTACAGCTCTTTGAAGAGGTTGAAGATTATCTATCTATACTGAGTATAATCTCTATATATCTAAAGAACCTGATTAGTCTGATTATAAATGACAAACTTAGATGACTATTTATCTATATAATTCTCAATATCTATCTAACTTAAAGACAAAGACAATAAACAACTGTGTAACAAATGAGGATAATGACCTCCAAATATAAACACTGTACAAATATACATTGCAATATGGTAAATATATATCAATGCACAAACATTATATAAGTATCTTAATCAGAGGTAGAAATGTACATTGCAATATGGTAAATGCATACAATATATATATCAATACAATATATGGCAATACATAAAAATGTTTTAAACAGACATAGAAACATGCATGCATACAATAGTCAATATAATTTAACTTTGTTTCAATATACAAGAATTGATACCAATATATTTGTCTAAAAGCAGTAACTCACAATTATAAATCTATAATCCCATCATTCCCTCTTTTTTTTTTCAAAATGGTCCCTGAGCTTATAAAATTCCTCCCCCAACCTCCCAACCCCTAAATGATGTCCCTAAACCCAGGGGTAAGCTTTACTGGGAGAGGGGACGTCGTCCTCTAGAATTACTTCCAGCTGTCGTGGGGGCGACGTTCTTTCTGGGGGATCCTGTGAAAGTAAAATGATGGTTAAATTTCAAGATCAATGTCTTAAAATTGCAAATAGTCTCTGAGTATTTTGTGGAGGTCTGGCCAGAATGTTGTACAAGATGTGCACCATTTCAGCTAACCAAGTTGGGATCGTCTTGTGCAGCTGGTATCCAAAACAGGTCTTGTAGTAGCGCTATCAGTATCGTGACGTCATATCAACCAGGTAGAGTTGTTGTTGTGGGGCCCCATCTTCTTCCTGGAAACTTCAAATGTCACTTCGGGAAAAACTCATTGTTCATTGTGAAAAACTTAAACATTAATCATATAGACATATATATACATACATATATATATTCAATAAAAGGTATGATATATATATTCAATGAAAAGTATGATAGATATGAAGAAAAGCAAGGATGTTTTCTAAACTCATATTTCTTTCTGTCCCATATCATGGCTCTTGACATGAGACAGAAACTCCAGAAACTCTGGGTTTTTCTCTTACTAACAGGCTTGGAATTGGAGAGGGACTGAGCCAGAGTCCAACTTCAAAACCAGCTCTATATATTTATAAAGAAATGTTTAATAAGATATATAAATAAAAATTAATACTTACAAAATGTGTCCATCCATCAGTAATTAAATATTCAGGGTCCCTCAATTTCTTTGAAGATGAGTATTTTCCTGTGGAGATAAGAAAAGAACCCTGCCTCCAACCTATCTGTATTTCTTACCATCAGTATGTTCGCCATCCTTATGAAAGAATTGTTATTTATCTTTTCTAAGTGGCTTCTCTTCTTCAAACCGAACCTTTATTAATTTTGATGGTATCCACAATTTTTCCTCACCTGTGGAGATAAGAGCAAAACCCCTTCCCCAACGTAGCACATATCCTGGCTTCCATTGTGAGGTCAGCACATCCTTGAAATAAACTGGTTGATTTAGTTCAGTAGACTTTTCCATTATCCAATGTCTTTCTGCAGCCGTTGTTCCCTTCTCATTAGCGTTGAGAAAATTCAAGGTTAACAAAGCATTATGTAGCCTATTTCTGGGGGTGTTTTCCACCCCTTTCTGTTTGTTCAACATATCTTTTATAGTTCGATTTGATCTTTCTATGACTGCTTGACCTGTAGGATTGTATGGTATACCTGTAACATGCTTGATATTGTAATAATCAAAAAACCGTTTCATTTTCCTAGAAACATAAGCAGGACCATTGTCCGTTTTTATTTGGGTAGGTATACCCATGATAGCCATGACTTCTAATAAATGAGTGATTACTGAATCAGCTTTTTCTGAACTTAAAGCAGTTGCCCACTGAAAGCCTGAATAAGTGTCAATGGTGTGATGAACATATTTTAATATGCCAAATTCTGCAAAGTGGAACACATCCATCTGCCAGATTTCATTCCTTTGGGTGCCCTTTGGATTAGCCCCTGCAGGCAGTGGCGTTTGGTTATAGAAAGAACAAGTAGGGCATTTCTTTACAATTTCCTTAGCTTGTTGCCATGTAATTGAAAACTCTTTCTTCAAACCTTTGCTATTAACATGATGTTTTTTATGAAATTCAGAGGCTTGTAGCACACTACCAATCAGTAATTGATCAATTTCTGCATTACCTTGTGCTAGAGGACCTGGCAGACCCGTATGGGATCGGATGTGTGTTATGTACATAGGGCAAAGCCTGTTCCTGATCAAATCTTGAACCTGGAGAAACAATGAGGTTAGTTCAGTATCATCAGGTATAAATTCAGCAGTTTCAATATGTAAAATAACTCTTTCTGCGTATTGTGAATCTGTAACTATATTAATAGGTTCTTTAAAATCCCTTAGCACCATAAGAATGGCATATAATTCTGCCTTCTGGACAGAATTATACGGACTTTGTTCCACCTTATCCAAGTCTTCTGATTTGTAACCTGCCTTCCCTGATTTATTGGCATCAGTATAGAATGTACGGGCTCCAGTTATTGGAGCATCACGGACGATTCGAGGAAGAATCCAAGAAGTTCTCTTTATGAAGTTAAGCCGCTTGCTTTTTGGATAGTTGTTATTAATGTCTCCCAAAAAATTAGCACAAGCTCTTTGCCATGGTTCATTATCTTCCCATAATTTCTTTAGTTCATCAGCAGTGAAGGGCACTATAATTTCTGCTGGGTCTATGCCTGCTAGTTGACGAAGTCTCAGCTTGCCTTTTATAATTAACTCAGAGACTTTTTCCACATAAGTTTTCAGTTTCTTACTTGGTTTATGTGGTAAAAAGATCCATTCCAAAATAATATCATCTCTCTGCATTAAAATTCCTGTAGGAGAAATTTTTGATGGTAGTATGACAAGAATACAATCGAGCTCTGGATTCACCCTGTCCACATGTGCCTGTTGTAATTTTTCCTCAATCATTGTCAGTTCCTTTTCTGCTTCAGCTGTTAATTCTCTAGGACTGTTTAAATCTTTATCACCATCCAAGGTTTTGTTCAAATGAATTATTAGATCAGGTGTTATTCCAATAGCTGGTCGTAGACTGGAAATGTCTCCTAACAGTCTTTGAAAGTCATTAAGAGTCCGTAGGCGATCTCTCCTAATTTGTGCTTTTTGTGTCTTAATTTTTTGCAAACCTATTTTATAACCTAAATAATTAACAGAATCTCCCTTCTGAATCTTTTCAGGAGCGATTTGCAATCCCCATTTAGGTAAAAGTATCTTTATTTCTTCAAACAGTCTGTTCAAGGTATCCATGTTTGAATCGGATAACAAGATGTCATCCATGTAATGGTATACTATAGATTTGGGAAATTTCTTGCGTATTATTTGCAATGGTTGGTTCACAAAATATTGGCACAGGGAGGGGCTATTTAACATACCCTGGGGGAGAACGGTCCAGTGGTACCTCCTCGAAGGTTGAGAATTGTTATAAGTAGGCACTGTGAAGGCAAATTTTTCTCTATCTTCTTTTTGCAAAGGTATAGTGAAAAAACAATCCTTTAAATCAATAACTATGAGAGGCCATCCTTTTGGTAATAAAGAGGGCAAAGGAATTCCAGATTGCAGAGGGCCCATAGGTTGAATAACCTTGTTGATGGCCCTGAGATCTGTCACCATTCTCCATTTACCTGATTTTTTCTTAACCACAAATACAGGAGAATTCCAAGGGCTGGTAGATTCTTCTATATGTCCAGCATCTAATTGTTCTTGTACCAGCTGTTCTAAAGCCTGTAACTTTTCCTCAGCTAAAGGCCATTGCTTTGTCCATATTGGTTTCTCAGTCAACCATTTTAGAGGCAAGGCTGTTGGTATCTCTGAAGGGACATCAATTGCTTGTTCTTGTACAGCCCGAATGGCCGGTTTTCTCCATTTGTAATATCTTTTAATATTATTCTCAGAACTATAGGCTCTAGAAATAGCAGGAATGTTAATTTCGGTATTCCATTGTTGTAATAGGTCACGACCCCATAAATTCATTGCGATATTGGCTACATATGGCTTTAATTTTCCTATTTGTCCCTCTGGCCCTATACATTCAACCCATCTCGTGCTCTGCCTTACTCGAGATAGGGTTCCAATTCCCAGGAGCTGAACATTTACATTCTGAAGAGGCCAATACGGATGCCAAGATTCTGGGGTAATGATACTTACATCAGCACCTGTGTCCAGCAGGCCAGTAATAAAAATGCCATTTACACACACTCTCAGTTTAGGTCTTTGATCATTTATAGAAGTTTGCCAAAACACACGTAACTTATCTTTCTGATCATTATTGCTTGTAACAGTAGGCATGGGGCTTCCTAATTGTCCTGATGAGGCACGTTCTCTGCAGAAACTGGATATGACTGAACCATGTTTGCCATGGGGGCCTGTGAGGCCCCCCCTCTCACGTTTCCCGACTGTATCAGGTTGCCTTGTCTATCTCTTGTAGACCTGCATTCATTCGTCCAATGTCTGCCTTTTCCACATCTTCTACATAAACCTGAAGGCTGAGTCCTCCTATTTCTGTTATTTCTAGAAGATGCATTATTATTATTATTTCTGAAAGATGCATTATTATTATTATTATTCTTATTATTTCTGAAAATACGTTGTCTACAATTCCTTTTCATATGACCCATTTTGCCACAATTAAAACATTTGGTATTCTGGTGTCTCCTTTTACCATTGGAAATTGCTTCTTCTACCCATGCTTCAGTGCCATAATCAAATGTATCAACATTGAGTGTATGCAAGACCCATTCTTCCAAAGGCGCTGATCTGAGCTTTAAAGGCCCCAAAATCCTTTTGCATTCCACATTTGCATTTTCATAAGCCAAAGACTCAATCATTATACGTCTTGCTTCTGGGTCAGATATCCCTATTTGTACAGCCTTAGTTAATCTTTGTAAAAAGTCACTAAAGGGTTCTCTCTGACCCTGTTTAACTCTGACAAATGATTCTATTCTCTGTCCTGGGTCTTGTACCCTGTCCCAAGCCCTTAAGGCTGCTGTAGTACACATGGAGAGTGTGTTTTCATCCAAATTAGCTTGTTCCTGAGGGTCGGAAAAGAGCCCTTCACCTATAATTTTATCTAGGAAAATGTCAATTCCCTTTGCTTTTTCCTGCTGTTCTAAGAGTTTAGCCTCTTGCCTGAATAAGCATTGCCATTTCAATTGTGGTCCACTCTCAAGTACTGCAGAGCTCAGCTGGAGCCAGTCCAAGGGGGTTGCTTTGTTTGTCGTGGCCCAAGATCTTAGCATCTCTTTAACAAAAGAGGCTTGCATCCCAAAAGTCATGACAGCCTGTTTAATTTCCTTGAGGTCATTCATACGGACAGGCTCCCATGTATCCTCCTTGATGACCCTAGGGTTTCTGGAACCAACCACCTTCTCTGTTGTTATTACTGGAAAGGCAGGTAGAGCTGTCGGTAGAGCTTTGTGGAAATTGTCCCGAAGAGATTTACCCACAGATGTAGTTAAAATTTGCCCTTCTACCCTTTGCTCTTCTTCATCAGAATTTAGAAATTCCTCAATCTTTTCAATTCTATTCACTATTGCCTTCTGCAATGTCTGAATCTCCTGTCCAGAATTATGTTCCAAAGCCTTCATTGAGGATTCTAAAGTATGAAGTTTGTCCGTTAGAGATAACATCTTATCTTTGGACATAATTTTTATGGCATAAACTGTGCCTTCTTGTATTGACACTCTTTCCATCAATTTGTCATAAGCTTTAGACAAAATCCGATTGTCACATTCAGCAGTTTTGATTCTCTCAGTTAATGTTTCATTTCCTACAGAAAGGGACTGAATCTTATTGTCCAAATCAGCTGTTCCCTCTTCCATAGTAATGAATTTCTCCTTAATATCAGCCACTAATGTTTCAGTTCCTACAGAGAGGGACTGAACCTTACGATCCAAATCAGCTGTTCCCTCTTCCATAGTAATGAATTTCTCCTTAACATCAGCCTGGAGAACCTCAAACTGATTCTTGAGAAGATTGTTATCAGCCTGGAGAACTTCAAACCGATTCTCGAGAAGATTGTTATCAGTCTGGAGAACTTCAAACTGATTCTTGAGAAAATTGTTATCAGTCTGGAGAACTTCAAACTGATTCTTGAGAAAATTGTTATCAGTCTGGAGAACTTCAAACTGATTCTTGAGAAGATTGTTATCATTCTCAATTGTTTTTAAGCGTTCTATCTCTGCCTTAAGAATCCTGGATTCGTCTCGTAAAGACTTTATCATATTTCTATTATCAAACCATTTGGTGCCAATGAAAACTACGAATCCCAGAAGGATCCATAGAGGTGGCGTGATAGACACCTCTTGTAAAATCTCCCACATGGTACAATTAAAAAAACTGTTAAATTCTTGAACAGTAATGTGTTCAGACATTTTATTTATAAAAGAAAAATTTTTTTACCTGCAATGATCGGTTCCTGCTAGTTGTTGGTCTCTGTGTTTTTGGAGCCTGTCCTAGAACTAGCTCTTGTATACCAGGCTGGCCTCGAAATCACAGAGATCCGCCTGTCTCTGCCTTCCAAGTGCTGGGATTAAAGGCGTGCACTACCACGGCCTGGCAGGCCTCAAACTCACAGAGATCCGTCTGCCTCTGCTTCCCAAGTGCTGGGATTAAAGGCGTGTGCTACCACTGCCTGGCAGGCCTCAAACTCACAGAGATCCGCCTGCCCTTGCCTCCCAAGTGCTGGTATCAAAAGCGTGCGCCACCACTGCCCTGCCAAGTCACTTTGTGTCAGACCAAATCTGCCGCTGTGGCAGGCAGCTTTTGTTGCAAAACCGCAGGTACTTGAGCTTCCGCTAATTCAGGCAGTGGGGTTCCGCTGTAAAACTTAGCCAAGGCAGGCAGAATGGGCCTGTGTGGCCGAGTATGTCTCGGACTCGGCACTGGGGCCGGAGTCACGAACTGAAAAACAGCACCCAGGAGGTTGCTGTGTTAGCTAGCGGGCTACCCGCTTGAGTCGGGGGCAAAATAGCCCCACGTTGGGCGCCAAAATGTAGCGGCGTAAACGAATGCAGACAGTTTGTAAAAATATATATAGTTTTAATGTAGAAATAGACTTACAGAACCACCGTTCCCACGGAGACCAGGAGAGTAGAAGAGACAGCTCGGAGCACGCTCGCCAAATTTATAGGCAGACATTAGCCCGAGGCGAACACGCCCCCTAAGGGGCGGGACTTATCCCTACACCTCATTCTTATTCTGTGCCTTCTAATGGCCTCCTTCTCTTTCAGGCATGTTGGCTCCACCCCATGTGATCCTCTTTCATTCTGGTCTGCATATGTGACTACTCTCTAACACCTTTCTGTGTTAGTCAGGGTTCTCTAGAGGAACAGAATGTACAAATTTATATATATTCACACACACAAACACACACACACACAAATATATACACACACAAAGGGGATTTATCAGAATGGCTGACGGGCTGTGGTTTACCTAAGTCTAACAATGACTGTCTACCAGCAGAAGATCCAAAAATCCAGGAGTTGATCAATTCAGGAGGTTGGATGTCTCAGCTGGTCTTCGGTATAAACTGTGCAGTGGAGTTGGAAAAAAAAATGCCCCCCATAAAGAGTGACACCGTTAGGAGCTGCGGCTTTGTTGGAGTAGGTATGGTCTTGTTGAAGAAGGTGCGTCACCATGACGGTGGGCTTTGAGGTCTCCTATGGTTAAGCTAGGACCAGTGCAGTGATTCACTCCTGCTGCCCGTGGATTAAGATGTAGAACTCTCAGCTCCTTCTCCAGCCCCATGTCTGCCTGCATGCCACCTGCCATGGCAATAATTGACTAAACCTCTGAACTGTAAGCCAGCCCCAATTAAATGTTTTCCTTTATAAGGGTTGCCATGGTCATGGTGTCTCTTCACAGCAATCACAACCCTAACTAAGACACATTGGGAGACGAGAGAAGTAGGTTCCAATGCCAGTGAAGGAGTGACCTCTCCAGGGAGAGTGAGAGCAAGCAGGCCGAGTGTGCAAGCATCCTTCTGCCTTGTCTTTTCTATAGGCTGTCATCTGAAGGTGTGTCCCAAATTAAAGGTGGGTCTTCCCACCTTAAAAAAAATCTGGCTCCCCACCTCAAAGATCCTGATTAGAAAGACTCTTACCACTTCAAATGATTTAAGAAAGAGATCCCTCACTGGTGTGCCCAGCCATTTATGGGTTTTAGTGAATGCAAGTTGTAGTCAAGTTGACAACCAAGAATGGCCGTCGCATACCTTGTCCTCTTCTTAGGCCCTAGCCCATTACAGGGGAGCCTTTGATCCGCACTGAAGGCTTTCTTCATCTGGGCCACTGAGGTTCAGGCCCTCTAGGGAACTCAGGTGATGATCTTCCCCAGCAAGCTGCCCTGGGTTTGGCAGGAAAGGGGATGAGTTTAGCCTTCATACACTCCAACGCTGCTTTGACACCTTTCTCGTCTTTCTACCTCTGGACATAGGTCAGTTTTTGCTTGAGCCTCTGTCATATTCTAACATTGCAGCTTCCTTACCTGGGCACCAGCCCCTGGAGCTTATTCATTCCCAGTCTCACGTCAGGATGCCCGGAAGTTATGCAGAGAAAGCTCTGGAACTCACTTCTTCCACAGCTTCTCCCCCTCAGCCTTGTTCTGCCATCCCTTACATCACCAGTCTTTTGACTTTCCCTCTGCATGTCTCTCCTTTATTTCTTTCACATCACCTCCTTTGCTGCTTCCAGAATCAGCTATCGATGCCCTCATTAGGCAAGCCCAGTCCAAACATAAAAGCCCCACCAGTGAATTTTAGCAGAGAAAATTTAATGCAGGTAATTGCTTGTTAGTTACTAAGGAACCAAAAGGTGTAAGAAATTGCTCGTGTTTTTTCATTGTATTCAGAAGCAACGGATTTGGGAAGCAGCTACCACCACTAATGGTAGGGGAATAGAAAAAAGCTGGGATCATCCCTGAGTTAAATCTCAGACTTCTGCTGAGCTGGGACCTGCAGAACTTTGAAGAGCATCCTCCGTGTAGGGACAGGAATAGGGTAGGAATGGGTAGGAGTGGAGTTGGTACTCCAAGTACAGTAGCGTCTACGGCAACCGCCTGTTGGAGCTGAAGCAGAAGGGATCTGCCAGTCACTGTCAGAACTTCTCTATGGTTGCAGGATTCAGAAATAAAAACACGGGATGCTATGTTAAATTATAACTTTAGCTTGCTTATAGATAAAGGTTTTTTTTTTGTATAAATCTACCCCATGCAGTGTTTGAGCTATATAGAGATGAAAACTTGTATTTGCTACTGATCTAAAAGTTTACAGTGGCTTGGACATCCTGTATTTTAACTGGCAGCTCTCCTCTCAATTCGCTTCTGACTAGAACTACCAGGTGGCAGTTGGCAGAGGAGAAAGGTGGCTTTCGGAGTCTGCCCATCACCCCAAGCACCAGGCACATGAGCGTCGAGCTGGGAAACATCCCAATGAAAGACTGAGTGAGGTTTGTTGTCTCTACCCCAGTTTCCTCTGGTGTCTTTTATTAGGACACATTTTCAAAGATTTGTTTCATTTTCAATTATGTATGTGCATGTGTGTCTGTTTGGGGTGAAGTCCCCACAGAGGCCAGAAGAGGAAGTCAGAGGCCCTGGAGCTGGAGTTGCAGGCATTTGCGAGCCACCTGACATGGGTGCTGGAAAATGAACTTGGGTCCCCTAGAAGAGAAGTACATGCTCTCAACTATGGAGTCATCATTCCAGGCCCTATTGGTCATTATTTACTTGGTACTCTACTCCTAGGAAAGAGATGTTAGTGGGGGCATGGTGGGAAATTCCAAATTCTAGAGGTCTCTAGAAATTTCCAGGTGGTATGAAAGAATCCACTGACTCTGCACATGACCTTTTCTTTGAGTTCTCTTTCACACTTAGATTTTGTCCAGTCCTGGTCTATGTAGAGAAGCTCTAAACAAAGCAATTATGGCCATGGTGGGGAAGGGACATATAATTGGAGGTTTCACTCCCACCCACTAGTTCCTGAGTAACCACTCTGAGGCTTAATTAATAAGAATTACATACTGTTTGGCCTGTTGGCTCAGGCTTACTATTAACTAGCTCTTATAACTTAAATTAACCCATTTTTATTATTCTATATTTTACCATGAAGCTTGTGGCTTGTTACCTTACATCTTGTTTCCCTGGAGGCTACTGAGCTCTCCCAGACTCCACCTTCTTTTCTCTGAATCTCTGCTTGGATTTCCCACCTAGCTATATTCTGCCTGGCTATTGGTCAACTCAGCTTCTTTATTAACTGATGGTAATAAAACATATTCACAGCATCCTGAGGGGCATCCCACAGCACAGGCTTGGGACAGGAAGTGCTGGTCCCCTCTACGAGAGCATCCAAGTCTCTGCTCTCATTTCCTATTTGGAAAGGTAGTTCCCATCCCTTTCTTTGTTTTAAACTCCATCATAGAATGATTCATACTCTATGGACAAATTCAAATATCATCCAAAGTTCTGAGGCTGGCTTCACAGATTTCAGATGATGAAATACAGGCAGAATATTGTGGGCCAGATGACCTCAGGGTTTCATTCAATCTCCTTTCTCCAAGTCCAGGTCTTTCTTTTTGCGGTCTGACATTCAAGGCCTGCCTAATTTGACATCTATCCACTTTGGCAATCTCATATTCCATTTCAATTTAGCCCTCTCAGCACTAGTCCAGAGGGACCACATTCCTACCCAAACACGATATGCTTGTTTACTGAGAAGAGCATGCTCAAAGGATGATTCTCCTCACCAAGTCACAGCTAAAAGAGTGTAAACACGAGCCCTCCCACAACCAAGATCAGTCCCCTGAGATAGCATCAATGCACTTTTTGTTTTCCAAGATGAAAATAGATTCAGTGTTTGTGTGAGAGCAATGTGTGTTTATTGAATAAAGTTCAGGAGAAAGAGTCGAGAATGAAAATTATAATTATGAATATCCATCAGGCAGAGAAAGTCACAGTTTGCATTTCAAAATATCATTTTCCCCGATATTTTGCTAAGCAAACACATACATTTGCATGCTTGTACATACTCACACACCCCGTTTGTTGTGGGCTTATGTTTTAAAATAGTGTGTTACTCACACTGGCTAAGTTTTACTATAGCAATAAATTAACTCTGGCTTCTCGGTGGCTTAATAAAAAAGATTTATTCCTAGTTCATAATACTTTTTTTCCAGCACAGGTTGGCAGAGATTCTGCTCTGTACAGCTATTCATCCATCAGGCTACCAGACACCTCCCTGTCCCATGACCATATCCTCTGGCTCACATGGTCTTCACAATTGCTGCAGAGGAGGAGGGGAAGATAAGGGAATTAGATCTCAGCTTTGTATGTCTCCAGTCAAACGCAATACAGGCCACTTCTGTACACACTCCATTGGCTAAAACTAACTGTGTGATCCAAACCCCACCCAATTGCAAGGAAATAGGAAAGACTGCCTTTTTCATGTCTAGAGGGAATGAACAAACGTGCATTCTCCAACATCAGGAATGCCACCCAAACTTGGTTTGTATGTCTGTATGAACTTACAGTCTGCTCTTAGCAGCTAGCATTTGTCATGGGTGCCCTTTTATGACTCTTAGTAGCTATATAGAATACCATTGTAGAATCAAATCATTTGGACTGGAATAATTCGTTATCAATTAATGTCTTATTTTTAGGTCAGTTTGATTTTATGACAAACTCTTAAGCAGAAGTTTTGTACTTTTTCTGAGTTATTGTTATCTTTTTATTCCAGAGTAAATGTTCCTGAAGAAACAAAGGCCCATCTGAAATGTTTCGGATCACTGCTGTGAAAATCCCATCCCTAGCTGGACCTAAGAGATTGTGAAGACAGTGGTGCACACACTCATTTTCCCATGCTCTTCCCAGGCCTGGATAGTAAGCATCCTGGCTAATAAAATTAAAGCAAAATGGTACTTGTTTTAATTTCTCTGTTGTCTTTAATCACAATGAAAAGAAATGTAATGTGTTTATTAGATCGCTGAATGTCATACTTTGTAAACGATTACACCACTACTTTGTCCCAGTGGGACGATTATCTCTTCCTAATTAGTAAGAGAAAGTCCTTAGGGTTTCTGTAAGCTAGCACTTCATAAAGTAGATTACAGGACTTTTCCCAAGATTGTATTTGTTCTATAAAATTTTAGGGATTTTTTTGTGGTAAAAGACAAGTTCATTTTCAAACTATCTTATTTTTTATTTCTTCTTGTATGTGTCTTCTTGTACTGATTATCACAAGTTTATAAAAAATACTTGAGGAATCCTTCATTGTTTTAATTTTTAGAACACTTAAATATTTAGGGCATCTACAAAGTAATATAAATTTATTTAAGAGTAAGCAGAAAAAAAGTATTTTTTAAATGAAATGAACTAGAAATACAACCTTTTGTCTTATATTTCTAGAATGCTTCTATTTGAGATCATTTGGTCAATCACCAGACATCTCTCTGTACTCTAAATGGTAATATCTGATTTCTTTTTCTTTGGCCACCTTACAGAGTTGCAGTCTATTAACGAGGTACTTAAAATCAAGAAGGGGAAATTCCTCCTTCTTATTCCTCCCTCTCCAATTATTTTTGGACTACCATGCATTTGTTCTTTCAGATTATTATTTTCCCAATGAGGACCTCAAGGAGGTTTTATTTTAAAGTTTTATTTACTTATTTATTTTGTGTGTGGGTGTATTTCTTGCATGTATGTCTGTTCTCCATGTTTGTGAAGTGCCTGCTAGGACCAGGAGAGGAATTGGATTTGAGGTACTCAAACCTCTGAAAGAGTCATAAGTGTTCTTAACTACTAAGCCATTTCTCCTGTCTTCGAGGAATTTTTGTTTCTGTGTCATGCCTTTGATATTTACCCACTGAGAACAAAACTTAAGAAATATTTTATTGAATTTATCTTGCCAATAGAGATCCATTTCTCATTGGGCCACCATTTCAATACCCCCTAACAATTATTTTACTCCAGATGTCTAGGAAATGGCCAAAATGCAAAAATTCCACCCTAGCCAGATTGATTGGCACTAAGCTAGGGCAGAACCACCAACCTCAAGGGTCCCTGATAGGCTGGTGGTCTGCTACCCTGGAACGTCCCTAACCATGTCTTCCAATGTCCCGTTATGATTGGGTGAAGCTGCCATGTTGCCCCTTTGACATTTTCTCCTTTAAATTGCTTAGTCTTCCCCTGCCTATGGGATGCAGTTTGTATTCCAACACTGGCCACTGCCTTTTTTAATAAATTTTCTTTTGCTTGAACCCGGTCTTCCTGGTGAAGTATTCCCGGATTCTTGGACCGTTAATATTTTAAAGTATTTATTAAGTTGTTTTTTTCAAATGCAGTAGAACCATTAGGTGCTAATATAAGCAATAAGTTTTTGTTTTGGATTGGTTTGGTTTGGTTTGGTTTGGTTTTTTGAGACAGGGTTCCTGTATAGCTTCAGAGCCTGTCCTGGAACTAGCTCTTGTAGACCTGGATGGTCTCGAACTCACAGAGATCTGCCTGCTTCTGCCTCCTGAGTACTTGGATTAAAGGTATGCGCCACCACTGCCCAGCTAAATTTTTGTTTTGTTTTTTAAATCTAAATGTCCTCAAGTATTGGTAAGGAATGAGGAATTTTTTTGTATATCTCTTTAACATCTGATTCACTTGCTTGGACAGTGTTTCTGATGTCTGTTGATCAAAGCAGCTGAGAAGATCCGACACACTGGTGTAAACTGTTAGAAAAGGGAAGTCTTTTTCTAGACTTTTCTGGATACTGCAGACATTCTAGTAGAACCAAAAACTCATAATGGGGGCATCTTCAGTGCCGTCCACAATGCGGCATCTGAAATCTTATCAATAAACAATCCTCTGTGCATGAAAACTTTGAGTGGTAAAATCCATTTATCTATCCTACCCTATGAATGAATCTTTCACCCACAGCTTTGGAGTGTTGCGTGCTGGTAGTTGAAAACAATGTTGGCTCCTCTTGTCATTTACTTCTTCCCATGGCGACATGTTAGACCGAATTTAAAAAGTCCCTTTAATTATGTCATCGTGTATCTCCTTAGAGTGTGGTGAAGCCACAGTAATTTTCACTAAGTTTCCAGTAAAGGCTGTGGGTGGCACTCAGCAGGGCTGACTTGAAGGCTGATGACTCTTTCGATGGCTCTGGTGCACATCTCTACCTGGTGTGCTGTGACAAGCCACCACACAACACGCTTCGGTGCCTTCCTCATTCTTACCTTGGAAACACAGCTTCTAGCTCTCAGAGAGCTCCTCCTTTTCTGCTTCAGCAGTCAATTCCTTTTCTCCCCTAACCTTTAACCGATTACACTCAAAATGATGCAGAAACTTAACAAAGACCCATAACGCTATTTTTAAATGGTTTGTTGCAAAAGACACGTAAAGGGAAATATTAACAGTTATAAAACCGAAGGAACAATAATGTCGTATTTTCCTCTTTATGATTTTATCTATTTTCTTTGACATAGATCCTTGCTCTTGAGTTGGCAAGGGCTCTGATTGCAACAAAGTACATCTTAGCAAAAACAAAACAAAAAAGTGTTTCTTGGGGTAACTTGCAGGGGCATGGATGCCTCAAGGAGAGCTCATCCTAGTGTGGGTGGTGAGTAATGAAAGCTGCACCCTGGAGCTCTTTGTGGTGTGCAGACAGTTCTGCCTGACCAGAGTTTATCTCCCCAGCTTTTGTTACTGCCCAAGGTAACTTGGGGAGGTGGTACGGGCCCTGTGAATCCTGTCAGCTTTAGATGCTCTGATGGAGGAAGGTCATTGGTTAAATAAAAAGAAACTGCTTGGCTCATTGGTTAGGAGATAGGTGGGAGGAGTAAACAGAACAAAACGCTGGGAGGAAGAGGAAGTGAGGTCAGACTCCGCAGCTCTCTCTCCGGAGCAGACGCTTGAGAGAGACGCCATGGCCTGCTCCCAGGCAGACACACGCGATGAAGCTCTGAACTAGAATCTTCCCGGTAAGACCGGTGCTCACAGATTGTTAGAGATGGGTTGATTGGGATATCAGAATTAGCCAGTAAGGGCTAGAGCTAAGGGCCAAGCAGTGATTAAAAGAATACAGTGTCTGTGTAATTATTTCGGGGCATAAGCTAGCCGGGCAGGCGGCTGGGGTTTTGGGGACGTAGCCCCGCCGCCACTCTCCTATTACTACAATGCTCCCTGAAACTTGTGAGTTTTCTTTACCTAATTTAGTAAGTAAGTTTGATTTACTTCCTGACTCCTAACCAGTCTCACCTCACCCCACCCCAGAAGGGAAGGTTTCAACTGGAAGATACAGCTATACTATAGCTTGTCTACAATATTAGTTAGATTTTTCTCACACCTGTGCATTAGAACCAGAGGGAGTAATTCATTTAAATGGTGTGAAAGTTCAGTGCCATTTAACCAATGATTTTTTTTTTGAAGATGGCATACTCACTGGCTCGTTGCTTGTTTTTTTTTTCTTTTTTTTTCGAGACAGGATTTCTCTGTAGCTTTTTTGGTTCCTGTCCTGGAACTAGCTCTTGTAGACCAGGCTGGCCTCGAACTCACAGAGATCTGCCTGCCTCTGCCTCCCTAGTGCTGGGATTAAAGGCATGTGCCACCACCACCCGGCCTCATTGCTTGTTTTTTAAAGAGAATGCAACCAAGCTGGGAAGAAACTACAGCTATGTAAAAATCAAATACTAAGAGTAACACTGTGTAAATAAAATGCACATTTACATGTAGGAGGGAAAGGTAAGGATGAACTAAGAGAAATGTTCACAGCACAGGAAAAGTGTCCCATAATTTATTATTGATATGTAATATCCAAAGCAAGAAAATACATATACATGCCTCTAATCTGGAAAATATAGAAATAGTATGATCAAGAAGACTGACCTTATATGAGCAAGATAAATAGCAACAACGACATCTATGCAGAAACATGACTGCGACTTTTCAGGTTAGTATGCAGAGAGAAATGATGCAAACGTCGGAAGCATCAAACAGACTCATGTTCCAAAGTGAGAAGTGGAGCACACCTTACACAGGTGGAAACAAATGCTCAAAGGTAATGAAACTAAGCTATAAGTGTTCTGGGGAAAACTGACACTTCAACTTCAAGTTTTATACCTAACCGAACTATCAGTCGATGTAGATGCTAAACAAAAGTCATTTTAAGTATTCAAACAGTGGAAAACCCTGCCTCCCAGGCACCATTTCTGAAGAATTACTTTATACTCCAGAAAATGCACACACCCACACAAAGCAAAAATAAAGAAAAGACTATAATGAGCTATAAGAAATAACATCATAAGCTAACCACAAAATCCATAGAAAAGAAATTCCAGGACAATGGTTGTACAGTCGGCCAAGAAAGAAGCTTTATTTTCAGACCAAAATTAAGTGAGTTTCAGAAAAATGCTTCCCAAGGGGAAGAGTGAGAGAAGAGCATTATCAACATATAAAACAAATAAAAGTTGCTTGTATAGCAAGCACTTTACTGATGGAATCGTCCCCCAACCCCAAATTAAATCTGAAGAAAAAAATTAAAATTACATTGAGTGGGCCATTTATTATGGATTTTGGCTGATGGGCTTGCATCACAGACCCACAGCTGACATTAGGGTTTACTCTTGGCTCCATACATCCAATGGGTTTGGACTCATATATATTGACAGTTACTGCCCATTGAAATACTAAGTGAAATAGTTTCACTTCCCCTTCAATCCCTTGTACTTTGTTTTTTATCTTTCCTCTAACACAACCCTAGGGATCATTTTATTGTCTGCATAGCTCTGCCTTTTCGGGAAGGCCAGAGAATTGGCATCATGTCGTGTTTAACCCTGTTAGATTGACATTTTTATTTGGTAATGTGCATTTGAGCATCCTCCATGACTTTTCATGGCTTGAGAGTTCATTTCTGTTTTAGTGCTGAATAAATATTCCACTGTTTGGCTAGGTCATTCTCTATCCATTCACCCCACTGAAGGACGTTTCAGGTGTTTCTATGATTTAGTAGTTATGAATAAATTTGATACAGATTTCTGCATTCAAAGTTTCTATGTACCCAAGTCTCCTAATTAGAAGAGTTTTAGTTACTTATATTGCTTCTTAAAGTTTGAATTTTTTTAATTTGTGTATATGTGTGTCCGTATATGTCTCTATGTGTACATTTCTTTGGGTGCCCGTGCAGACCACAAGAGGGCATTAAAAATCCTGAAGTTCGAGTCACTGGTGGTTGTGAACGTCCCAACATAAGTGCCTGGAATCAAATCAGGTCCTCTGCAAGATCACTATGCTGGTTGAATTTTATTATCAACCTGACAGAACCTAGTGTCACTCAGGAAGAGGGAACATATTTTGAGGAATGGTTCAGGTAAGATTGTCCTACAGCCATGCCTGTGAGAGACTGTCTTGACTGATGATTTATGTAGGAAAACCCAGTCCACCGTGGGTAGCGCCATCCCTAATCCCTACTTAGATGGGTCTGGATTATGATTATATACAAAAGCTATTTAAGCAAGTCAGAGAGCGAATCTTTAAGCTGCATTCCTTCATGGTTTCCGATTCAGTTTCTGCTTGAGTTTCTGCTCTGATTGCTTCAGTGATAAACTGTGACCTGGAAGTGAAAGCTGAAGTAGCTGTTTTTCCCCTTAGGTTGCTTTGGGTCAGGTGTTTATCACGGCACCAGAAAGCGAACTGGAACAAGCAGCAAGTGTTCTTCATTACCCAGCCATCTCTTCAGCCCCTTACTTATGCCACATAGAGGGAGCAGGAAACTGAGAGAAACCTACCCTGGCCGGCAAAGCTGAGACTCTTTCCCAAGGCCAGCATCCCGTCTTGTCTGCGTGGCTGCCACTCACATCCCAGAGCTGTCATTTCTACTGGTTAGTAACCCGTCATGAGTTAGCAATACTCAGAGTGTCACCAGTAGTTGAGAGAAGAGCAGAGGCTGTTGACGAGTAGACGCGCAGCTGCTACAGACCTCATTTCACAACGTTTATTTTCTGTTCCTATGCCACTCAGCATGTCTCATGTATTTTGAATGAGAACATTCTATTAATGCCAATGGGATTGATTTTTAAGGAAGCATTAGACGCAGCCAATGTGATTCTGTGTGCAGTATTGACTGAGACCCATTATCTTGCCACATTGGTTCTGACCTTAATATTAGACAACAAAGAAAAGTCGGAGATGAGTGTGTTGGTTCAATCTTTCCCCTTAGAATGGAAGAAAGCCTGTTCCCAACTGAATGATGGGCATGGTGCCTTCCTGAGTGGCCTGGCATGGAAAGTCAGTCATATAGCCCGAATGCATAGACCGAATACAGAATCTGAGGCATTGTCTATCCCGCCCCATGTTCCTTTCTCCTACCCCTAGGGCTTAGTGCTGGACCAGCTGCAGATTCAGCAGTGGCTCACACAATACAGAATCTTGTGAGTGAACCCAGCTCCGGATTCTCCTGTGAGTTGATTTCTTCAGCTGCAAAATGGGGCTAATCATCATGCCTCACTCCGGAGGTTTGGAGAAGATTAAATACCTGAATGGAGACCCGGCAGGCAGCAGGAACTGCAGGAGCATGCACCTTTAGTATTGCTGCCCCTGCCCTGCCCTGACGTCATCAGAACTCTCAGATCTCAGCTATCGATTTGGGCTATATAGTTCTTCGTGACTACGACAGTGAGATTTACACAGGCTCTTTTCAGTAATAGAACTTTATAATAACATAGAGAGATACATTTTCCTCAGAATTCACTCTCTAAATAAACAGCTTCTGTCTGTGACGTGCTATTGGTGACTTTTGTTTGTGACAACTGAGTTAAAAAGCCCCTGTCACGAAACAGTGTTTACAACTGCCTTCTGTTTCTGCTGTGTCTCTTAATTTGACGCTTCGGTCCCTTCAGCCTTCATGGGTTTGGTGGCAGCCTCTTAGGCTAAGATGAGAGATCCTGGGTAATAAAAGGCTGAGGAGTCTGAGTCCTATCCACATAGGGAGATGCCAGCAAGTTGATGCCACATGGAAGGTGAGGTCAGAGAGTAAAGCAGAGCAACTCCCCAGAACACAGACAACTTCAGGCCAGTGAGGCACTTTCTGACAGAACATGCTGAGTTGATGGGCGATTCTAAGTGGCTTCTAGGAGGACTTGGGCGTGTAGACGCCTTCTTGTGTCCCCTCCATAAACACAGAGTGAAACATATTTGTCTTTAGTAGTGATTAAAAATATAAAAATGAAGCTAACGTTTAAGAATGTTGTATTTAAAAAGTAAAATAAACAACGTAGCTATGACCAAAGGATTATAGAGACATTGTTCATATTTGGATCACCTGGGATAGCCTATCTGTCTATGTTAAACTTGCAAATGGCATATACCCTTGAACTCTAAACATACTTATTTAAATCTATTTCAAGGAAATAATTAAGGAGATAAAAGCCTGAAATTCTGTAAGACATTGAATGTGTGTGGAAGAATAAATTTTAAGAAAAAAATAAGACCAAATATTTTTTTAAGAAGTTTTATTTTAAATTATGCGTATCTATGTGAGCCAGTTTCTGTGTATGCACAAATGCATGCAGGTGCCAGTGGGTGCCGGAGGAAGGTGTCAGAGAGTGAATGGCTGCAGTTAGAATCAGTTGTAAGCCACTGGATACAGGTGCAGGAAACCAAACTCAGGGTCTCTGTAAGAGCAGCCTATGCTTCTAACCACTGAGCTATTTCTCTAGCTGGAGAACAAAATCTTATAAAATTAGTTCAGTAAAACTTTAGAATCACTTTAATAGAAGCATAGACGGTCATTCAACTATAACTATTAAAGCAAAATTGAAAGCGCTTAAGATATGATATTGAGTGAGAAAGAGGGCACACAATTATATTTATACCTTAACACTTATTAAGCAAGCTCTTTTGAACAGAAACAGAATTAGATAGAACTGTAGAAACAGAAACAAAACAATGAAGTTATCAATGTGTTGAGGAATGGGGTAGGTACTTTGGTACACTAACTCTGGTTATTCTTGTGGTGTTTTATCCCCATCCTTAGCAAGGGGATGGGCGGGGCTAGGAGAAAGACTGGGAAACCATTCCTGAGTCTGATGAACCGCTCCTAGCATCTGCACCCCTGGCCAGAGTGGGTGCAGTATAAAGTTCAGGAATCTGTGCTCCGTGGAGTTGTTCTGTGTTTCTCTTTCTCTCTGCCCTCACTTTCTATGTGACACCAACTTGCTGCTATCTCCCTATGGTGACAGGACCTCAAATTCCTCAGCCTTTTATTATCCAGGGTCACTTAGCTCAGCCTAAGAGGTATCCAAGAAGGACAACACAGCCCTCCACAGAAAGGAGGGGTGAGAGGCAGAGAGAATAAGAGTTGTGTGTGACTCTCATCTCTTGTCATCTGTCAAGTAGTTATGGTGGCAACACCATGCAAAATGTCTCAGGGCAAGAGAAATGAAGAACATAGAGGAGCCATGTATCTGGGTACGGCAAGCCATGGAGGCCAGGCTTCTTCATCATCTTCTCAGAGTTCCTCCTGGCATCTCAGGAGGACTAGAGGGCAACAAGAGAGGGGGCTGGGGCTGGGGCTAGCATGGGAAGCTCTGTCCCTGAGACTCATCTGAAGTAGCAGCAAGAATGGGGAAGCAAAGGCCCTCAAGGGGTGATGAGACACGGGAAGAGCACCTAGGCCTGAGGTTGAGCCAGGGATCTTGTATAAAACCTCACCTACAAGGGCTCCAACTTCTGTTTTATAGAGGAGACCTGTGGCAAGGGTGTCACAGCCCTGGAGTTTGACACTGGCTGAGTGCCCACCCAGTACCAAGCACAGCACATCCAATAAATGGATGAAAATGAACTTTTATGAAAGTGAAAAAAAATGGATGCCTGAGCCTCAGACGCCCCAGCTTTAAAGCAGAGGGGACTCCATACAAGCTGGAGCCAACACGAACAGCATTTTGAAGGCACTTCCTGTGGCTTTCCTAGGCTCAGAGGTGTTTGAGGCAAACCAGAACAGGCCTTCTGTTTTCCCAGTTTGCTCTTGCAGGAGGGCATGTGGTTGGAGACAGAGATGGACGTGCAGGATGCGGGCACCAGTCTTTGTTTCCTACTTTCGGGTCGGTCCCTTTCTGACCCGTATGTTGGCTCCGACTGTGTGGTCTCTGAGCCTTTCGTCATCTGTCCATCTGTAATGAGAAAAGGAAAATCTTGAACTAACGTAACACAGCTCTGAATGATAACCCCAAGCAAGGCTGTGTTAGGGACCCACAACTCCTCCAACACGCAGGCTCCTCCTTGTCCCAGCAGGCTCTTTGTTTCTGCTCTTCCTGCATCCCACGGAGCAGCCATAGACGATATAGCAGGTAATGCTTCTACATAGGGAAAAGAAGAGAGTGAAGAATTCAGCATTCCTACTGCCAGAATTTTCTGAAAGATTAAATTTCTGCTATTTTTTTTTAAAATAGAAAGTTGGATCCGTTCCACCTAAACAATAAATCATGAAATAGACATGTTAATGCTATTGTAAAACAGGAACCCGGATTCACTTTGATGTGATGTGAACAGAGCTTCTCCCTGTTTATAGTTCCTTTCCATAGATCAAACAGCTCTGCAGGGGTTTCCCTCCTCTGACATTCACCTGTTTTGGACACACACACACACACACACACACACACACACACACACACACACCAATATGAGAAGACTCGGTTCCTGATTTCCATCTCCTCGGGGCTCCTTTAGGTAGGAATTAAAGAAACGTTAGGGAAATTGACACTTTGAAATCTGCGTGTGTCACTGGGAGTGATTTGCAGAGCTCCACTTCCTGCATTCACGCGTGCCAAGAAGCTGGTAGTTGGCTCGGGGTCACTGCTGTAGGGACTTGAGGAGGAGAAGATCAGCTAATCCTTCCTCACCTTTAGGGAAGCCACCCACCTTTCATTAGCTTAAGCCCACTGGCTTCCAGCACCAGCCTGGTAGGTAATAGCAACTCTTCCGACCAGGAAGGGGCCTTTGATTCAATCTAAGCTCTTATCTATTTAATCCTACCTGCCGGTAAACACTGATTAAGTAGCTTCCCTGTGCCAGGAGCTGTGGGAGGTACAGGAAAGGGAAGATGAATTGGGTTCAATCCTGGCCCTCCTGGAATTCACAGTCCCCAAATCTAGCCAAGCAGTGTTCTGGGTGCTGGATCACTTGGGTGGGAAGTTCCAGGGCAGAGTGGATTTGGTCTTAAGATCAGAGAAGCTGCGTTTTGAAGGGTCAGTAGACGGTCTAAGTTTCTCTGTTTTTGTTTTTTCTTTGTGGGCAGGGGAAACTCAGGGGCTGTAGAAAGTCCAAAGTAAGACAGTGAGAGACAGAGAGGGCCTTCTGTGACTGAGAGGAAGGGGTGTGTGCTAAGCGAAGAGGAATATAAAAATGGGAGAAAGGAATGATTCTTGCAGGTCTTGTCAGGAGATTAGGATTTATTTTGTTAGAATAGAGAGAGAGGCATGAAAGGATTTTTCTTTTCAGATAAATGCTTAAAGTACACAATAATCAGTTGTAAGTTTTAAAAAAATAGTCATGGTATTAGCATAGAGATTAATTAGCCCAGAGCAATGAGGCAGGAAACAAGAATACCAGAGCCAGTCTGGATGCTGAGTTAGGAGGGCTTCAAAATGTTTACACTTCTGAGCCCGGGCAGCAGCAGATCAGACTCCGGGAAGCCTGACTGCTGGAGGAAATGCACAGGGTGTGTCAGAAAAATCAGACTTTAACAACTAGGTATTTGGATGCCAGTTTACCCAGAAATTCACGACCAGCTGAAGGGCAGAGAGCAAAGGTCAGCGGAGCGCTCCAACAGAAATGGGGGCATCTATACCACATTCTCCCTCCAAGGCTCAGAGACCCCCAAGGAAGAGGAGACAGAAAATTTTAAGAGCAGAGGTCGGGAGGACAGAAGATGGGAGCATCTTCTGAACACAAGAACACTGCACTCACGAACTCCTAGCAGCTGTGGTTGCCTGCGGAAGGCTCGCATAGGCTCAAGCCGGTTAACATTCTGACATGGATGGGGAAGGGGTCCTTTCAGACCCCATCCCTACCCAAGGAGCTATGGCTACAGCAGAGGGCTTCTGGAGGAAGGAGAGTCAGTTGCTTTAAAGGGTGTGGCCCCGGGTAGGTTAGCCATGCTTCAGTGGATGGTCCCACTCATAGGAGTAGAGGGCAGCTAAATAGGAGTCAGCGGGTTGTTTAAGAATAATAAAAAAGAGGCTATGAAATTGTGGGGTAGGATGGAAAGGTGGAGGTGGCCCTGGAGAAGTTGGCGCAGAAGTGAGCAGTGATTATGACCAAGGCACGTAATATAAAATTCTCTAAGACTTAATTAAAAATGGGGAGTGGTATTATTTGATTCACACTTCCTGGTCACAACCCTTCACAGAGGGAAGGCAGGGCAGGAACTCAAGCGGAAGAAGAGGAAGGCACCATGGAGGAACGCTTTCTATGAGCTTGCTCCCTCTGACCCGCTCAGCCACCTTCTTTCTTCAGCCAGGGACCATCCGCTCAAGGATCCACATCCAGTGGGCTGAGCTCTCCTGCATCAACTAGTAACTAAGAAAATGCCCCTCAGACATGCCCAGGGATGGAGAGAGGCAGGAACTTCAGTTCAGGGCCCCTCTGGCCAGGTGTGTCGAGTTGACGTGAGATGCCAATTATTGTGCTTCCTTTCCCAACAGCTTGTGAAGAAAGACAAAATACTGGAAGCTGCACTGTGGCTCATGCACACAGAGAGCTCCCGAGACGCAGAGGCAGAAGTATTCTGGGCTATATAGTGAGTTCTGGGCCACTCTGAGCCACATAGGGAGACTCTCAAAACAAACCCAAGCAGTGCCAGGGGTGATAACCAGGAAGCCATACATATCCCATGTCTCAGTCATATGGCCGATCACCTGGTCCAAAGGCCAAGACTGGGCTCCAGAGTGATTGGACCCTCTCAGATTATGTTCTGGAATGAACCCCTGTACATTATTTAGTTGATTTGTTTTTAAATGTTCAAGATACTGCTACTTTAAGTCAGGTGGTGGTAATGCACACCTTGAATCCTAGCACTGGAGAGGCAGAGGCAGGAGGAGGATCTCCGTGCGTTTGAGGCCACAAGAGCTAGACAGTGAAACCCTGTCTTGTAAAACCAAAAACCAAGAAGAAGAAAAAAAGATATTGCTACTCTGCATACAGGTGTGAACACAACTGTCGATCAGACCCTTCTTGTGAGGGTCTTAGAAACATCAGATTTCCAAAATAGTAGAAGGGACCAGAGTAAGTACCACCCTGATTTCCCTCCTACTGATTTAGGAAGGGACGCGTCCTCCAGCTGTGCTTCAGAGATTTCTGGAAGGCTTACCCCAAGGCATAAGGAAAAGAGAGCCCTTGGTGTGCTGTCCAGCTGCCCTGCTTCCTGTTAAATGGGGGATGCTGGCCTCTGTCCCCTAGGTTGATTGGTCGTGTTGCCTGCTTTGCAGAAGCATCAGTTGGAGGAAAATCGCTCTAATTAGGATGCTCCTCCTGCTTTTGCCTGGGCTTTAGTGTTCACCTGATCTTTACTGGTAAACTAGAGTTATCACCACAGCCAAAACTGAATGCGGCTTCCATGGCAAAATTTAGGCTCTGGGTTCTGGAGGCGGGCGTCTTCAGGGGGCTGCAAGAAGTCTGCTCTGTGTGTGTCTCCTGGCTTCAAGGACTTGTTGGCAGGCTTTGGTGTTCCTGCTTATGTGGGCTCACACCCTGACCGTTGTCTTCATATCTGGCCCAAGTCTGTCCCAGTGGAAATCTGGGTCTAAGTTTCTCCTCTCCATAAAGGCCATCCATGGCCCCATGGGGTTAAAAGCACTCTACCCACTTCAGTATGTGAACTAAGGGCATCTCTGTGACAATACTGGCAGGATAAAGGAAAGGCTCACACTTCAACATGTGATTTTTGGGGGTGGGGTGGGGGGAGGGTAGGAGTGCCCAGTTCATTTTGCAAAACCAACCAGAAATAGGTCAGTGCTTACCCTGACTAATAGCTCTAAAGGGGTGCTACACTTTTCAGACTAGCCTGTCTGTTTAGAGCTACTCAAGCCACAGACAACCAATGAAAATGGGACCATATCTGCTAAGTCCTAAACCCCTAACCTCACAAATTCTGTGCTCATCTTATTTCCATTTTAACCCTCCAATCTGACTTCCATCTCAGACTCAAACTGCTAAGTTTATTTATTTATTCGTTTAATTTAACTCGCGTATGTGTATATGTGTGTGTGTGTGTGTGTGTGTGTGTGTGCGCGCGCGCACATGCGCGTGCATGAGCACATTTCTTGTGAGACAGAGTATCATTTTGCACTTCAGGCTGGCCTGGAACTCACGGAGTTCTCTTCCCTCAGCCTGCTGAGTGTTGGGATCACAGACACGAGCCCCGTTACCCAGCTACAGGTTTTAAAGCTGGCTTCCATTCAAGACTCTGTAGTCCCAGTCTGGTGGCAGGTGGAGAGTCTTATTTGACAAACATGAACTAGACTCAAATGGCTTTCATGGCTGTGCTGTTTTATTGTTCAGGTTTGATGGGAAGGACAGCTGTAAGGACTTGGGGGAACTGCGCGGTTAGCGGTTAGCGAGTACTGAATAGCATTCAGGATAATGACCCTGCAGTGAGTCTACCTGAGACAGCAAGAGCAAACCCCCAGCTTCTTCTTTGCATGCCCACCAGCTGCTCTGCCTTTGCTCCCCTTTTCAAGGGGCACGTGAAATCTTCATTCCCTTTGTCCTGATGCAGGCTTCTCAACCCTGGCACTGCCAACCCTCTGGGAGGAATAGTTCTTTGTTGTGGCTGAACCCTGTGCAGTGGAGACACTCGGCAGCCTCTCTGCCTTTTGCCCCAGAGGCATCAGTGTGTTTCCAGGCATTGTGCCATGGTGGTGGTGGTGGTGGTGGGGGTCAACGTCACCCTTAGTTAAAACCACCCTCCTAAGGTATGCGAAGGCACTTCGTAGGTCTGCGACGACACAGTGCGAACGTGTAGCACCGCGTGGGGTACTTCCAACAGCTGATCTCTATATAGGTGGTAAAACGGCCACTCCTCTGCCTTAGCCTGACGAATTTGAGATTAAATGGCAGCCACCACGAGCTTCAATCGTCCTCGGATGGCAGAGGGTGTTTTCCCCAAGTCACCGCTAGAGGACATCTGTGTGAGTTAGCAGAGCTGCGTCTGGCAGGTTTGCGTACAGTTCCTGTAAGACAATGCAGGAGCGCGAACGCTTGCAGGGGCACCTAGATCCATCTCCCATTTTCGTGAGTGCTTCTTTCATGACAAACACTGTCCTCGGGGAGGTACACAGCCCCCGAGGATCGGATGCCCAGGTTTAGACAGCTTGAAATGCAGTGTATGGATGCTCCCCCCACTTCCGTGGTCACCAGGGCTAATCCCGCTCACTCCGCCTACCAACTGCGGGAGAGATTCCGTTAATGTAATTAAAGGAGGCGACCGCGTCCTCCTTCCCGGTGTTGTTCTCCATGCTCCATCAAGGAACAGCTTTAACGGTTCAGCGAAGGGCTCAGCCCGGTACACTGTGAACTGGAGATAATGTCCGGAGTCGGGTTAACGGACCTCTTCTGCCAGCAGAGCCCATGCCATCTGCCCATTTATTGACAGCCTTGTCAGCAAAAATCTGGAGTCTGGAGGTGGGCAGGCAGCCAGCATGCCTTCCCCTGTCTCTCCAGCGTCTCTCTCGCTAACAGATGTGGTGCCTCGTGTGTGGAGCTGCTGCTGGCAAAACGCTGCGCTCTCGTGGTATTTATCAGAGGCTGCGGGGAGGGTAGGAAGGGAGATGTGTTTCCAGGAAGGAATTTGTGTCCCCCTCCAGGTTTTCTATAGATGTTAAAGAAGGGGAAAAAAATAAGACTTAAAACTGACTTTGAAAATTTTGAATTGAATCGTCTTATTGTTCAACACTGGAAAAACAAAACCATCCTAAACCACAGGGCTATTTAAGGAGCCAGTTCCCAGGTTCCATAGGTTATGCGGATTTGAACACTTGCATCTGCTCATTAGAATCTGCGTGGCTTTGGGGGGTGCCTTTTAATTGGACTGTCACACAAAAGCGAATGACTAGGGAGTGTTACTTCTTTCTATGGGCAATACCACACTCATACTGAGCTCTTATCCCAGATCCCCAGGAGTCAGTCAGGCTGTGTACTGAGTGAATAAAGACCGAGGCGTGTTTCTGTGCACAGACAATGCATGCCCACTCCTGACAAAGGAAGTCTGCCTGGCTCTTTATTTTATAAAGGCGATCCGGGAAAGGAGGGACAACCCTTTAAAAAGTGAGTTGAAGCCTCTCTCCTGGTTTTGCACCTATGTCCACACACGCCATTCCAAGTTGGTCCCTCTTGTAGAGCCTTACAGAAGTCGATTTATCCAAGGATTCTCGCAGGTATTAGACCCACAGCCATTGGTTCTCCAGAGCTCTGTGTTTGTCTAGTTACAGAGTGCCTTCCACCAGGAGACACGGGGAGGACCAGAGAGCCTTCATGAGGGCATCCCTGGTCCGTCAGCTAAGAGGAAGATGCCCCACGTTTCTCTGCTGATTGCTTGTTGCCATGGGCATGGAACCCTCCCCACCCACCCACCCAAAGCATCAGAAACCTCCAGTTAGGGATCCTGAATCACACCGGGGCAAGTAGAAATCCGGCGAGCTGCTCTTCCCTGTGATACCTCTGCACCATGCTGAGACACATCTTAAGGCTCCCAAAGAGATGGCACTGAACAGAAAAAAGACCATAAAGGCCCCCTGCAAATGAATGCAAAGTGTACCTGGTTGTAAGCTCCAACTGACTGCAGAGTGTAGAATTTACCTTTCTTTTTGCAGCGCTAAAGCCACAGCCCCTGGAAACACGACTTCTAGCGCATGCATTGTGCCTTACGGCTGAGCCGTTTCAACATTTCCGTCACCCTCATTTTCTTACCCAGTAGACATCTTTCCACCTGGCTGGTGTCTAGGCTAGGCCCTCCATGCTGGCACTTTCTACTAAGTCGGTGGCTGGGTTCTTTGCCCGCTCAGGCTAAGAACATCTCAGAGCAGGCTAGAAACGCACGGAAAAGAAGCGGGGACGCAAGATTGAGAAGTGTGACCGGCGCTGCTGCTCTGGGGTGCTAATGAGAAGTAACTGGAGCACAAGATGACCCACAAGATGGCAAGTGGTACGCTCCTTTATTTGATAAACGAGATCCTGGGCTCTGGGACGAAAGGGCACACGACAGGGGAAACCCTGTCTGTAAGCCCAAACCTGAGGCGAGGCGCCTGGGATGCCTGAGAGTGAGACCACAGGAAATGAACAGAAAGTCATGATTAACAAACGCACCTGCACCTGTCCCCCTGAGGGCTGTTTCCAAAGAGCATGGCTGGGCTGCTTTGATAGGCAAGCCAGTGACCTCCCCGTTCACGGTTTTTTTTTTTTTTTTTTTTTTTTTTTTTAAGTTGGCCTTCATGCTGGTCTAGCACCCAAATAAGAGCAGAACTCCAAGGGGACATAATTGCTGCTGGTGGACTGAGGAAACGCGAACTGGCCTAGGAACTGGACCAAGGTTAACTATGTCTTCTCCAGTCAGTGTGAACGCTGGGGAAGGGTTTCATTGGGGCGGGGAGTTGGGGTGAGGGGAGGTACACTCAACACCCAGACCTGTCTCCTTACCTTTCCCTCCAGGGGCCCTGAGTATTGTGGTTTCTGCTGCCCCCACCAACCAGAGACTTCAGTTCGTGGGTCCACAGCTGGTGGGACGCCCACCTCTGTCTGCAGGCTGTGATGCTGGAGACCAAGGCCATTCAGAATCTGTATGCATCAGGAAGCCAAGAGCGAGGCTTGTGGCTTTATTGATGCAGCCAGAATGCCAAGGAGCGCGCCTCCCCTCCCTTGACCCAACAAAGACGCCAAGAGAAAACCATAGCTGCTAGGGCTGTGCTGCTGTGTACAGCCACTGTCCCTGCCTGCTGCACAGCCAGCAACTGCAGGATTCCCTCTGCTCTGCCCTGCACTCTGCCTGCCTCCAAGGATCCTCTGTACCTCTGAGGCTTCGAGCCAATGCAGGGAGTCAAGGCTGTTGCTAAGAGGCCTCTGGTTTGGAAAGGAGAAGCCAGCAGGTGTGGGGGGGCACAGCCTGCTCTTGGACTGAGGCTGGCACGCTGAGAACCACAGGCAGGACTCAGGCATCAAGCTGCTCCTTTGTTCAGCGATGCAGCTTGTCTGCAGGGCGGTGCATCTTTCTGTGGCTTCTTACCTGCCTTGAGAAGCTGTCTGGCAAACAGCCAGGGTCCCTTCTCTGCTTCCTTAAGCAGGAAGAGGTTTGGGTCATGCTACTGCTTTCTTCCTTCAAGCAAGGCTGCCAATGCAGTCCTGTGTTCTGGACCCTCTGTTTTATTCTGGGTGCTGAGCAGGCAGCTGGTTCCCTGCAGGGGACACAGAAGCCACCCGTATGCCAAGCTAACAATCTCCTTATAGCATCTGCAATTTAAAAATAAAGAGCGAAAGAGGCCAGGTGCGAGACATGCATCATGGGGACTATGTTTTGAAAGGGTGACTACCCTGTTCTAGAGGTCTGATGCTGTCGTATCTGAAATCTTCAAATACAGCCAAAGAGTTAATTACAGTATGAAAAAAAATTCAAATGTTCACATCTTGCCAAATTTTTATTTATTTTTTCTTTTTCTTTTGAGGCTGAGTCTTATGTAGCCCAAGCTGACCTCAAAGTGGATAGGTAGCCTTTGACTTTAGGTTCTCCTCCCTCCCTCTCCTGAGTGCAAGGGTTGTTGTGACAGTTGGTTACCACCACCCTAGGCCAACAAATCTCATCTTAAAAGGACCAAATAGGCTGCAGTGATTTAATAAGAATGGCTCCCAGAGGCTCATACATTTGAGTGCTCAGGGAGTGGCACTGTTTGAAAGGATCAGCAGATATAGTTTTGTTGGGGTAGGTGTGGCCTTGATGGAGGAAATGCATCACTGGAGGTGGGCTTTGAGGTTTGCAAACCCCAAGCCAGGCCCAGTGGCTCTTACGCTCTTCCTGCTGCCTGTGAATCCAGATGTAGAACTCTCAGCTACCTCTGCAGCACCATTTCTGACTGCAAGCTGCCAAGCTTTTCTCCATGACAATAATGGACTAAACCTCTGAAACTTCAAGCAAGCCCCAATTGCATGCTTTCTTTTATTAGAGTTACCATGGTCACAGCAATAAAACACTAAGACACCACCACTGCCTGGCTTACAAGCGCATTTCTTAAGAAGCAATGAAGAAAACTGCAGCTCTCTCTGCTCTCTCTGTATAACAGCAGAGGAGGCAGTAACTGTGCTTAAGTCTTCCAGCAATTCGTAAAGACCACTGTCTTTTGCTACTCTTGTTTCTAAAATGAAGCACTAAGGATTTAGGAAGCTCTTTGCTCTAAGATCCCCAGTCTGACACAAAGACTTTGCATGTAGGAGGAAAGAAAGAAGAGTTGGGAAGTCTTTGAGAAATGATTGCTAACTTCGCATAAGGAAAACACTGTTTCGAGAGGCTTTGGAAATGTAAAAGTGGCTATCACAACTTGTTTTTAAAGGATTAGTCTTCCATGGTGATCAACGAAAGCAAAAACGAAACCCCTCACCTCTTTAAAATTAACAGATTGTTACCAGGTGAGCATAAATGGGGTCCCAGAGACTCCTGGTTGTCTTCTGAAGGTGTTGAGTGGGGAGGTGGTGGAAACTTGAGGGGGCTCTGTCTCGCTGAATGTGGCACATCTCGGACAGCATGTTTTCAATGTGCTTTTTGGTCTTGGGTCCCTTCCTCCATCCTTCTGCGATTAAATAGCTCCCAGCGTCGTAATGTTCTGAATCAGCAGAGTCAACAACCCTGGGCGGAGACATCTGAAACCCTGAACTAAAGAAGAGCCTTCCTCTTGTACGTCTGTTATGTTGATTGCAGCAGCAGGTTTACAAGAAGAAGAAGGAGGGACGGGATTAAGAAAATTATTACAAACTGTTTCTCAAGGGAAAGGAGGTGGGTGTTGGCTGAAGGAGAACGTAAGAAGCATTACAGAAGCGAAACACAGCACAAATCACTCATAGCTAAGAGGGCAGTGGGAAGATTTCATTCATCTAATCCTCCTCAGCAGGACTCCCTCTTTGCCCTCGAGTCTACCTCCAGCCAGTTTAGCTCTATCCAATCATTTTAGAAACCAACTCCTTCCTTAGATTTCATCTGAGAAAAGGGAGGTGTGAACAAGGGCTCAAACCAAACACCCTGGGATATGTAGCTGTTTTATTTAAGGTTTTCATCAACTTATGATTTAAAATATTTGTGACCCTCTTCCTTTTTTAACTTTCCATCTATTTTTATAATTTTTATATGGATATAGTCATTGTGTAAAGTGGTGGGTTTAATTATGACATTTTCGCCTATGTGTCTTAGGTACTTTGCTTACATTTCCCCCATTATCTCCCTAACCATGCACATGTGCGACCTCACTTCCTCCCTCACGGTCCCTCCCTACTTATACTTCCTCCCTTCATAGTTCATGTCATTATATCCAAGTCCTATCATACAAATGGGAATTGCACACAGGGGAGACAACATGTGTGATCTGCCTTTCTGAAGGGTTTGGCTTGATTTACTACACATACTGGTTCTCTTCAGCTCCACCCAATTACTTGTAAATGGTATAATTTCATTCTTCTTTGTGAATGAATACAACTCCATTGTGTATCTAAACACACAATAATTTGTTATTTTCAACACATACTTGTCTGATTAGGTTATTTTTTTTTCATTTCTCCTGCTGAAACTAAGCAATAAAATGTAACCAAGACTTAAGCAAATAAAAACTATTATGATTTCAAATTAAAAACAGCTGTTCCTCTTATATTGTTACTTGGCTACTAATCTTTGGAAAGTGAATTGGCAAAGCCACTAAGGTATTTGTGGCTACACACTCTGTGATGGATTTTACTTTGGTTGTTATTTGAGTCAGAGCCTCGTGTAGTCCAGGCTGGACTTGAACACCTGATCTGCCTCTATCCGTCTCCCAAGTGCTAGGTTCATAGACTATGCCACCACCCTGGTAATGGCTTACTCTCCAGCTACCTCTTCCAGCTAAGGTATTTAAAGGTCAGTAAGCTGGTATTTGCTCAAGCGTGAGTCCTTCTACGGCTACAAGGGTTTGGATATTTGAAGGCTGGCCCATGCACACTTGAGCATTGGCCACACATTCTTTTCTTCTGAAGAAATCTGAGAAGCTGACACCTTACCCTCAAGGCAGTGCGTGTATGTGTGTGTGTGTGTGTGTGTGTGTGTGTGTGTGTGTACACGGGTGCATGTATCCTTTCGTAATGTGGGTCCTCAATCCTCAGCACCCGTTAAGGCCTGGTTTTATAACCTTGCTCATCTCCCACAGACAGTGCCCCAGTCCAATGCATGACATAGTGAAACATAGAGGATCTTTCTCCATCATAGTCCTCCAAAAGTGCAACCCCCCTGTGTCCTGATGTATGACAATCAAAGCTAGTGAAAATTTGGAGGCCAGGGAGTCAGGGAGGCGACTGAAGCAGGGTTAATGTGTTAGCTTTCCCAGCAGCTGTCTCTAGTCTTAGTCCAAAGAGGTGAATTGTGGGCATTCCAGACACCCAGGAATACCATGAAGGAGCTATTTCTATGTTTTTGTACTAATTTAAAGAACACAGTAAGAGTGCTGGTTGTTTCTCTATGAAGGTTGTGACCCTGGTTGCTCATGTGAGTCCCAGTTTCTGTCTGTCCTTTATCTTAGGGAAGCCATTCATTTTCACACATTCCAAGCCCCACACAACAGTTTCCTCTCCAAGGACACCAGTCTCTTTATGAGTGAAAAGAAGCCATTGGACACATTGCTCCTTGCTTGTCTTCCTTCCCCAGCACACTCTTAAAGCACGTGTTAAAGTGACTTTAATTATAAGGTGTGCTCAGGATACATTCCTATCAAAAATTCACCAAACAGATCCCACGCACCCACCGGCTAGTTTTTAACAAATGTTCATGCATTTGTTCATGTTTGCTCAGAGCCTTATATATTTAATTCATAAAACAAATTCAAAATGTTAAAATATGAGAAAATGGGCCTCTTAAAATCAAAGAGCTATGATACATAAGGAGGAAATAAAATGTACATTAATAAGCAATTATGAAAATGAGAGCCTTGCATGCAGGGAGCATACTCATTCTACAATAGTGGAAAACAACCCCGAATGCTTTCAACTGTTGATCAAGAAAATAAACCCTGCAACAGCAAAACCCCAAGCAGCCCTAAGGGAAGATGATAAAGTAATTTGGGGAAACAAAACTAGAATTAAGTCAATCAGGAAAAGGCTAACACACGCCCTTGAAAGAGACTCTACTAAATGGGATTAATTCCTCAAGAGTATTCACGAATATGGACATCTGCCCAGTGGTAGAGCAAACCTGCTCTGAGCATCAATTCCTAGCACAGCAGTCAGCCTACGGAAAATTATGCTAAGCAAATTCATGACACTAATATGTACCCAAAAGAGCTTTCTTTGATTTAAAAGCATCCTATGAAAGCATTGTTATCAAGCAGAGATTAATCTATAAATAAAAATTTGATGATTAAGAAATATATTAATTAACATCAAATGAAATAGGGGGACAACTAGGGGGAGACTCTCACATTGGGTCATTATGGATGAAGCAAGAACACAGTATAATACGCTGGATACGAAAAGCCACACCCAAAGGCCACTGTTACGATTCCACTCACACAGGTACTTAGCCTTGGCCGGGTCATAAAGGCAAAAAACTGAGCAATGGTTGCCCAGAGCTGGCCAAAAGGAAGTCATGGCTACAGAGCTTCAGTATTGTAGAGGGAAAGTTTTGAATGTGGGTTGTATAATCAAAAACAGAGTAAATCAGAATATTATTTTTATGCAAACCGAAAATACGTATTTGACACCAGTTTCTGACCAAAATTTACATGCAGTGTAAGAGTAAGCAAATAATTAGTGTTTGTTAACCAATCTGTTATTACACGAGGGGCTTGACTTACGCTGAGTGGTTTTTCCAGAAAACTGAGCAAAACAGACAACAACATAAATGAACTTGCAGTGTTGCTTTTCCGTTTCAGGGTCGATTTCAAACTGTGGTAGAATATTTTCATCTGAAGCTTTTTTTTTTTTTTACTAACCACATCTGTGTATTATTTTCATCAAAAAAATCAGAATCTATTATTTTTGCTTTCTCTCTGTATTTCTAATTCAAAATATGGAAACCAAAACTAAGTCCAGAAACGTATTATGCATCGCCTGGTTTTTACAGTGTACGTTTTCATTTATTAAATGAATTCTACTCTAATGATTACAGCTCAAACTCTTCCTGTTTCCTTTGTCTCCTTGGCCTGCTTGTTCCAAGAAACAGAAAGCGGCAAGCTTAAGTAATTCTTTCTAATTAATTACCTTTGTATGTTTCTTTCTCCTGACTGACTACGTCCTGCATTCATGTTCCTGAACAAGATCTCTGCCCTAGGTGGGACCCCTCGGTGCCCTCTCCACTGCCTGGCAACCGATGCAGAGTCAGTAAGACTAGGCCACCTACCTGGGGTAGGGATGTGTTACATGAAGGGGGCCAGGCTGCTTGTTGGGAGTTTTTGTTTTGCCCGGTACCCCCAGCTGTTTAGCCCCAGAGAAAAATCACACATAGGTCTCCATAAATTATAAGCTGGTTGGCCCATTCGTTCTAGCCTCTCACTGGCTAACCCTCACATCTTGATTAACCCATTTTTTCTGATCTATGTTAGCCATGTGAAGTAGAAAACACGTCCGTCAGAACCAACACCCCCACTCCCACATACACACACACGTGCATGCGTGCATAAGCACGTGAGTGCTCGTGCACATACATGCATGCACACACATACGCACACACGCACACTCACTCATCCCTTTGGAACTTGAAGGGGTAAAGGTTTCCTGTGACAGCCATGGATAGCGATTAAGGTGAAGTCAGTGGTGTAACAGGTCTTGGGGATGGACTGACCGTGGCATATTCATGGGCTCCAAGGTAGGTTATATTTTAGTATATAAAATAAAGCAATGCCACCGTGAGGGAAGGGGGTAATGCCACCACTTGTTTAAGGCTTTTGCTCTAAAAATAAAAACTGGCCAAGCCATGAGGTCTCTCTTTGCTCTGCTAGTGGGTCCCCCAGTTTACTCCCCTCCTGATCCCTGCCTGCTTTAGATATAGAAGACACGCAGCTTCAGGTTTCGTGGTCTCACTTTCGAGAGCATTTGTCCTTGCAATTTGGGGAATAGGTTTATTCTCTTTTGACCCCAGATACCCTTTTCCATGTTTATTCATTTTGTTTTCTTCAGTTTCAATCTCCTGATCTTTTGTTGCGAGCCAAGTGGCTTTTTATTTCTATGGAAATAAGTGATCACTTTACCCGCGGAAACATTAGTCATCCTGTCTCCTCATTTAAAAACTTTCTTCTCTTGAGCAGGAGCCAACATCAAGGGTGCACACTCGCTCATGCCTCCAGAGACCACGGTCGGGATTGTGTTTGCCGTCGCCATCTCTTTAAGTTGAAGCGTGATACTTGGCCGTCTGTGATCGTGAGTGCAACGCAGGTCTAATGGACGGCTCAGCACGTAGGGCTGCACTCCCCGCTCTTTCCCTCACAATAGTATCGAATGCACCGAGATGAATGAGTTTCATCCTTCAGCGAACACTGGGCAAAACAGACCCAAGCTGGCGTTTAGATAAATACTAGCCATAGCTGTTCAGAAGCAAAGGTCAAGGAAGAATACCCAGACGCTGTTCTAACTAACACACTTAACTTAGGTTCAAGTGGAAAACCCATCCTCATTGGTAAGTAAACACATTAATCTCCCCAGAGTGAAAAGAGAAGCTGTCAGGACTTTAGGAGGAGAGAATTATTTAGTCCTGATTTCTGTGACTCTCAAGAGCTAGATTAAGGAGACCAGTCGATAGGTTCCCCAGGCACTGCTCTGTAGGAGATGCAAAGGCATCGCCACCGTGGCAGATGGACAAGCGTCTTCCTGTAATGTGTGTGTGTGTGTGTGTGTGTGTGTGTGTGTGTGTTGGGGAAACCTAGCGAAAACAGTGAGAGGTTATTCTTTTCGTTACCCTACTTATGGAGATGCATACATAGTCAGCTCCCTCTATAAACATGCATCCACAGCCAGGGAAACGCACTTGAAAATCTCAGATATTTTATTTGTCATTCCCTGTGTTATACATCATGGCAGCTACCTAGATGCCTCTAGTATTGTATTAGTTATTGGAAGAAATCAAGGGATTTTAAAAAGAGCAGAGAGGAAGCGGTGCATAGATTATAAACAAATAATATATCGCTTTACATAAGGGACTTGACATTCACAGACTCTGCTTCCTTTGGGATGGCTTGGAACTCATCCTTTACAGACACTGCGGAAGGACCGCCCAACACTTTCTCCATTGCTGTCTTTGAAGAAGTAATCTGCCACCAAACCGATTCTGTTACCATGACACCCAAACCTGACGATGACATAGAAAAAGGACAAGGAAGCCACACAACTCTATGCCAGTGTCTTTGAGGAGCAGAGATTCAAAATCTTCAATATAATGCTTGCAAACACGATTCAGCAACGCAGTGTGAGCCAGCTGGTGTCATTCTTGGGATGCAAAGACAGCTGGACACATACAAACTGATCAGTACAATATAATATAAAATCAATCAAGGATAAATCACACATAATCATCTCAATAGATGAAGAAAAATCCTTTGACAAAAAATCAACAATTTCTTTATGCTTAAAAAAACTTTAATAAATGAGATAGAGAAGGATGTAACAAAGTTTGTCTTAGGTTGACTCATAACAAATATGGTGATAAAGTCAAAAATTGAGAATTTTCTGAGGAGTCTGGAAAAGAGAAAGAATATGATCAAAATATATGGTATGAAAAAATCTAAATAAAACAAAAATCACCAAAGATATGCATGTTCTAGAGCATAGAAAGCTTTAATGAATGAACAAAAATAAATAGGCAATTAATAAAAATGACGAGATGTCTAGTGGTACCCATACTTCAGTTTTTTAAATGATATAAAATGACTTCAAACTTCAGGGCAACAGAGGCAGATGTTCAGTTCCTCTCAGTGAGATGGTCAATTGCTTTCATGCATGTGAGGATAATTTTTTTTTTTTGGTCTGTCATTGGTGTCCTGCTGAGGGTGACTGGAATTTGATCATGCCTCCCCAGGAAAGTCACATAGCAACTCTCTACAGACAAAGTAATCCCCATTCAAAATTCCAAAGACATTCTTCCGAGAAGTAGAAAAACTAGAAAAACAAAACAACATCCCCCCAAAACCTCTGAAATGCACAGGGAAGCACAAAAGACCTCGAATAACCAAAGCAATACCAAACAAACAGAAAGCATCCAGAAGTGTTGCAATACCCGATTTCAAAATATGCTCCAGGGCCATAGTAACGAAACCACCGTGGTACCCCCATAAGTAGAATAGAGTACCTAAAAGTAAATCCATCCAACTCAGCCATTTATTTCTAAACAAAGGTGATCGAAAGATTTGTTTTAAAAAATAACCAACTTCTTTGATGCTAAAACTAGCTCCAAGTTCCTTATTTAGTACAAAACTAAACTCAAAATGAATCAAAGAATTTAGTTTAATATTGGAAACTTCTAGAAGAAAAACATTTCAAGATGTAGTGAGGACTTTCTGGAAGAATGTGAAAAAACTCAGAAATAATGAAACAATGAAAACAGGAATAGAAAAAAGATGAAATCTATATTAGTTGTTTTTGTTGCTACTGCAGATAAATATCATTTTTGAGATAAGGCAAACTCGGTGGGGGGGGTTTGCTCGCAGTTGAGGGAATACAGTCTGTCATGGTAGAAAAGACATGGTATTGGGAGCGGCTTGGTCTGTGGCACCAACCAGGGAGTCGAGAAGGAATACTAGCGCTCGGCTGGCTTCCTGCCTTTCCAGTTGAGCCTCTTCTGAGATGCCAGCCGACGCTGATGGTCTCTGGTTTGCCACCTGAAGACATCCTGAAATACAGACTCCAAGCAGGCTGTGTCTGAGTCTCCCACTCAGAGATAATAACTACACCCGACCTCCAGCTTCTGAGCCTGTGGTTATGGTGCAATGAGAAATGAATGCAAGTGGTATATGTGACAGACAGAGAGAATTATGCTTGCTAGAGTTCATTCCAGGAGAGTCACAAGTGTGGTTGGAATAAACAGTGTCATGAGTTACTTAGATTTGGGGGCTGACCCTTCAGAAGCAAGTTCATTTATGGTCTGGCGGGAGAGCGGCCTCGGTGACTGGAGGACTTCGGTTTTGCTGAGTGATGTGGGTAATTTTGAAGTCATTGCTGAACTACTGAGAACAGCAGAGAGGCTAGCGTGGTGCCAGCTATTTCCAGACTCCTCCGCCTTCTTCTTGTAGTCCTCGGATTCAGGCCAAGGTAGTTCATCAAGACTATAATAAAATTATTTCTGGAGGATGGCAGATGATTGGTGTCCCTAGAGCATCTCTCCATGTATTGGTCTGGTTCTCTATCTATCACTGAAGCCATAACATTAACTAGGGGGAACTCAGAATCTCAAGATGGGATTCAACTCACAGGCGAGTTGAGGCAGCCAGGACCTCCAAAGGAAGATCTCTAGTGTGCAAGCTAATCTTAGCCAAGATTAACCAAGGCCAAGTGGGTGCACCTGGAAAGAGGGAACCTCAAGTGAGAAATTGGCTCCTTCAGGTCCTTCAGATTGGCCTATGACCATGTTGTGGATCCTTTTTTTTTTAATTGATGTAGAAGGACCCAGTCCACTGTGGGCAGTCCTATCCCTAGGCTGGTGGGCCTGGGCTGTTTCAAAAAAGTAAGTAGCTGAACGTGAGCCTAGAAGCAAGCCAGGTAGAGTTCCTATATTCCTATGTGGTTTCTACCTTGACCTCTTGCTCTGGCTTTTTTGATATTGCACTGTAACTTGTAAGCTTGTCACCTGTGGGTTGCAACACCTTTGATGGTCAAATGACCCTTCCACGGGGGTTGCATATCAGATATCCTGCATAACAGATATGTATATTATTATTCGTGACAGTAGCGAAATTATAGTTATGAATGAAGTTCTTTTACTGTTGGGGATCAGCACACCATGAGGAACGGTATTAAAGGGTCTCAGCATTAGGAAGGTTGAGAACCATTGTTCTAGACAAACTCTTTCCTCCCCCAGGTTGTTTTTTGGTCAGTATCTTATCATAGCAACAGAATGCATGCAAACATCTAGTCCAGTCATAATCACAAAAATGATACGTTATTATTTTCAGGTGTTCTACTGCAGTACTCAGGGGCCGATTGACAGCATGGCTGAGGGCGAAGCAGATCAACGGACCGTTTATCTCAGGCACACAGCTTCTAAGACTCTTGTTACAAGGCAAGAAGTGAAAGTTGTTGTTTGTAAAAGTATGAGCTCACCAGGATCTCCACTACCATATCCAGAGGCATCCCCGGTCTAAGTCCAGCGTGGGGCAGCATACACACATACATAGACTGTTTAACTTAGCATGTATTCACGGAGACAGTTCCTAACTGCTTAACTACTAAACAAAGCGTCTTGTTACTATCGCCATTCATATAAACCCACCTCTCTCTCTGTCTAGTGAATAGCTACGAAACAGTCGACTGGGAGTATTAATTTCCAACATCAACTTGTCTGGAACTGGGATGACAAAGGGATGCAACTCTAAAGTGTCTGCTAATGTGTGTAACTGGGCGCAGTGCAGGAGGGAGACCTGTCCTGAAGGGGGTGACACTATGCTATAGACTGGGTCCCAAACTGAATGAAAAGGGGAGAAAAATCCAGCTGGACATCACTGCTTCTGTCGCTCTGCTTTCTGATTATCTATGCTGACTAGGTGACGAGATGCCTCCTAACCCCCTGTCCCCATGGCTTCCCCACCATGAAGGACTGTGATGTGGGAGTGTCATATATCAATCTGTTGATTTCATTGGTTAAGCAATAAAGAAACTGCTTGGCCCTCATAGGTTAAAACATAGGTGGGAAGAGTAAACAGAACAGAATGCTGGGAGGAAGAGGAAGTGAGCTCAGACTCGACAGCTCTGCTCTCTGGAGCAGAGAGGCCATGTTCCGCTCTCCCGGGCAGACGCATGTGATGAAGCAAGACGCCAGGTTAGACATGCTGAATCTTTCCTGGTAAGACCGGTGCTCACAGATTATTAGAGATGGGTTGATCAGGATATCAGAATTAGCCAGTAAGGGCTAGAGCTAAAGGGCTAAGCAGTGTTTAAATAAATACCATTTGTGTGTTGTTATTTCAGGGCATAAGCTAGCCAGGTGGCTGGGGTGCTGGGGACGCAGTCCCGCCGCACTTATTACAACAGGACTGCATCTCCTTAAATTTGCGGCAAGGATAAACCTTTCTTAAGCTGCATTTGCCAGGTGTTTTTTTCACAGCAACTGGAAAAATTAACTCATACATACACCCTAAGAAAATATCAATATTTACTCAGACTCCCCTTTTTTAACTAGGCACACAATTCTTTATTTCAAATTTTCCTTAATACGGTAATAGAGAAGCTTTATATTGTTCAATGCACATATTCAAGCATTCCTTTAGGACAGGGTTCCTGTGTCGCCAACAGGGCACACACATTTCAAATGTTGCCACATCACTGCCAGCTCTTCCCTGATAAAGATGCCATCTCTATACATTTGCGCCTTGACCATCTGAAAGCCCATTTCCCCATATGCTTGGCTGTACTGGACTTCCTCGGTCATTGTCCATTACGTCAGCGTGAGTGAGAGATGAAATTAGCACACTGGCTGGCTTCTTCATCTCCAGCCTCCCTTTCTTTCTCAAACTTTTCAGCCTGGTAACGAGCTCTCTGTTCCTCCTTTCTTCTGTTCCGACTGAAAAGCGGCATGCATGTCGTTCTCATGTGTAAATTTACATTCAAATGATTTCACCAGATTTCCTTATTCTGAGTCATTCTTAAATCCTTAAAGATGAAGCTGGGTTGCCATTGTCTTTTTATTTGCCAATGAGCTGTATCAAACAATCTTTTATTTAGGGTATATAAAAATAAGAAATGCTATATAACCCCTCAAACCTGCTTTCTCCAGCTTTGTTATAAGGGTTTTGTGAGGGCCGTAAAGCAGAGCTTTCTTTTCCTTTCCTATTCTCTGAAACATTATACAACATGAAAAATTTCTGTTCTTCAGACAACTTTGTAGAACTTCCTGATGAAATTTTCTGACCTACATGCCTTTAGGGCTGAGCATCTAAAATAGGACAGAGTCTTTATCCACTCACCATGGATAAAGGTAGCAAGAACTACACAATCAAATGGACACATTGATGTCTCCAGGCATCTTCACACACCCTCCGCTCATGGGACGACACTCCATCAATAAGCCACATAGGCTATCCTTCTGGTTTAAGTCAAGTGGGGGACTGGAGAGGACATTTCCTAAAACCCGTCCTGAGGGTGAGAGTTCAAGGACTCAGAGGGAAGCATCAGAACTGGGCTCAGCCCAGAGTCTGCTAATATTAGCTTTTTACAGTTGCAAAGATGTCAAGGAAGTTCTGTTCAACGGCATCGGACAGCTTACCTTAATGTAGGGTTTCAGGGCACAGCCGCCTGCCCTTGTCATACACAAGCCATCTTTCCAGGGGATTAGCAAGCTGAGGTATCAGTTTACTTTGCAAATATGCAGAGGTTTTAGCAAGAGATCTGGTTCAATAAAAGTCAAGTTTCTTTTCCCAGACCGATCACATATTTTTTTCCCATTTCATCTAAATGTATTTACTTCTTGGTAGAAGGAGAGCGAGTAGATAGTGCCTGTATTTAACTTGGTGGCTGGAAATGAGTGCCAGCTGCGGGAACTTTAGCTGCAATCAGAATTCCACGGTCTCAAGCAAGGCTGGATGTAAAATAAAATAGAATAACATTGTAAAGGCCTAGCAAAGTCAGTTTGCCAAACCTCATCCTTTGAGAAGGTTTTCTGTCAGCTTCCATATGGATCTGGAACTCTTTTTGTTTTCCACGTTTGGCAACCCAGAGCAGCCACCATGTGGAGAGGTGGGTAAGCGTGTCTAGCTCAGGAGCTTCAGAGACAATGCAGGAAGGAAAGCCACAGCCACGCCAGGTTCAGAGCAGTTCCCATTACGTCAGACATAAAACGCGAACTTATCTGATTTACTTTCACAGATCATTCCACACATTTTTCCACGGTTGGGCATAAATCACCGGGTGTAGTGCACAGTCAACCTTATATTTTACTTTAATCCAATAACTTGGAGAGACCTTGCTTTGAAAACGGTTGGATTAAAATCAGCGCAAGCAGACTAGGCTTCCGTGATGCCAAGCATCTGTTGAGTGTGTGTTTCAGATGGATTTCATAGAGTTAGGTGTTTGATATCTTGTGGAAACAGAGGGCCTGTGATTGGAATCCATACATTAAGAATATAGACAAGCATGTAGCCTGTGGACTTCCACGAGAAATCACAGGACTGATATCTACGATAGCATGGAGAACAGACATGGGAGTCAAGGATGGCAACAGGATAAGACTTTAGATGACATATAAAGATTTCTGAGACCGATTTTAACTTTTGTCCTTCCCTTTTATTTTACTTCTGCTTTGCATCTTTCATTCCATTTTATTTTGTTTCCCTGCCTGGAACACAGCTCTTGAGATCGGAGTCGAAGCATTTCCCTTTGTATTATGAAGCAACAGCAGAAAAATTTAAAGTTGGTGGGTTGTGAAGAAGTGATGCCTGGGGCACTGAGTGCGTATGCAGGACTAGTCAGGCCAGCTTAATTGATTACAGAACCCATGCTGACATTATATAAACAGTTTTGTTTCTTTATTAATTTTTTCAAGAATATCTTCTCGTTCTTCCTATTTCTCCATTTTGGGGACAAATTAGGTTCTTTCAGAACTGAAAGCTGTTTTCTGTACATGCAGGGCCATTGGGGAAAGGAGCACAGTGAAGTTCATACTTAGTGGAATGCTGTGGTCCAGCCTGGCAGATGAAGGCTCGGGGGATGTCAGAGACATCAGAGCATCACCTCATGATTCAACTCTTTTCTCTCCCAGACTAGGGAGCCCACACAAGGTCAAGACTGTCATATATGAGTGGGAAAGATGAGTGTGTTCGTTTTCTTGTGGTCAAAACATCTGACAGAAGCAACTTAGGGAAAAGGGTTTTCCTTTTCACCGGCTCGCAGTTTCAGAGGATTTCAGTCTATGGCTTCAGGGAAGTTATGGTGTCAGAGAGTGAGGGTACTGGTGACATCCACACAGTAGAAAGAAGATCTCCAAAGGCCAGCTCCTGACCACTCTCTGGTCAGCCAGTCCCAGTCTCTCTTTCTAAGCTTTACAAACAGTGCCATCTGCTGGGGACCAAGTGTCCCAAAACGTGAGCCTATGGGGGGCACTTCCTTTCAAACCACAGGCGTTCGCTTATGATTTTGGGGCAGCAAACCCATAGAATGGGACACCAATGCTGTGCAGATGAAAAGGAGACCAGCGCCCTCTCCTGTCAGCACTAAACCTAGATATTGCTGAAGTTTTCATTTTTGCTTGTTTCCTGGTGAGGGCAAGCACACTGGCCGATGGTAAGGATCATCACTCCTCATGCAGAGAGTTCCACATTCTCTTACTTACTACTGTAACCGAGACTACAATTAATAACCCAAGTGATGCTGATAATTTGGATAATGTGTGTGTGTGTGTGTGTGTGTGTGTGAAATTTAAAGCCATATTTCTGTTCATATGCCTCTCCATGTAGGTTAATTTGTTTCTTGCTTCTTAAATGATTTCTTCATTGGATTAAAAGAACTTGACACAATAATTGTACATATTTATGAGGCAAAATGTGATAATTTGATGCATTTATACATTGTGTAATTGGGGTAATTAACATTTGTGACTTTGTGAAGGTTTCTCATATCTACTTGCAGAAGGAACAGAAAGCCTTGCACTTCAGCAGACCTGCCTAAGCGCACAATGCACCCCCTCGAACCCGACTCCCTCAAGTACTGCAAACTCAGTCGTCTCCTCCTTCCTTCTACATTAGTCTCTCATGGGACTGTGCATACAGAGACTAGGAGAAACCAGAACTGACCAAATCAGGGGCCCTGTGGAGCACAAGGTTTGGGTGAGCATTCACAGGAAGCATTATTAGTAAATACCCTGATTCATAGTCCTCTGCACCCCTCTGCTCCTCCATTTCCATGGAGAATGAAAAATTGTTTACCAGAAACAAATCTGAAGAGCAGGAGAAATGTTGACAGCATTAGTCACGGGTGTGTTTAAACCATGTGGCTTTAATAGACCTACTTTGACAAAAGTCTCCAAATACTTTATCATAGGAAAAAAAAAAACCAACTGCACCAACTGAAACCATTTTTGTTTTGATTCATTGTGTTAAAATATTTAGAGAAGGAAAATAATGTTGGAGCCTGCTGTGGTATGCATGTCCTCACCAAAGCTCAAGAAGAAATTCAGTTCCAACGGTGAGGTAGTAAGGGTGTGGGAATGGCTGTGGTGGATGGAGGTGGAGCCTTCTGGGACCGAGGTTAAGTGGAGCCACAACAGTGAAGGCTGCCGGTTTCCAAGAAGAGGAGGAGACCCCGAGCTAGCATGTCCGGTCTCAACTTCTCACGTCATAAGCAATGGCGAGGCTGCGCAGAATCCTCCATCAGCAAGGGAGTCTTTTACTAGGCGGACCTTCAACTTTCAAGCCTTCAGAGCTGAGAGCCAGATACATCTTTACTCTTTATGAATTACCCAGTGTGTGGCATTCAGTCAAATGACATGAAACAGTCCATTTCTGCCAGAAGTCAAGCGTCTCAGGTGGAGGAGATCGAGGAAGTGAGCTAGTCACATTGATCAAGGAAAGACACACACACACACACACACACACACACACACACACACACACACACACACGTCTCCCTGTGAGTGAGGATTCTGGAGGAAGAGAGAAGGGTGGTATCAGAGATGCAATGACGGGGCATCGTCAGGACAGGAAGAGCCAAAGGGTGGGTCAGGTGGCAGGAAGGACTACTGGGCTGCTCAGCCCGTGGGGCAGAGAGGATCAGCTTGCAAGTTCACTGCTCAGGGGGACGGCAAAAGGCGAAAATGAAGTCATTCCGTGGCCAGATAAGTGAAACAGACCCGGGATTTGGGAACAGAGCCAGCACGTGCAGCTCAGAACAAGAAAACAAACACGGGCTTAAACCTGGAGTCATCAGCTTTTTCTGTGAGGAGCTGACTATCACATGTTTCTGCATTGAGGGTCATAAAGTCCCCATCTCAACAATTTGGCCTCATCATTGTAGAGCAAAAACAGCTACAGGCCTTGGCAGGGCTGGGTTCTAATAAAACTGTATTTAGAGAACAGATTTAAATGTCACATAATCTTCATATGTCACAAAATAAACCTTTTTTTCTACCCCTCGACTATTTAGAAATGTAAAACCTATTCTTAGCCCATCGACTGCACAAACCCAGGCAGCGAGCCAGGGCCACCCTTTGCCAATTCCTGCATTAAAGGAATAAAGACAGGGTGGAGAGGGAGAGGGACAAGGACAGGGAAGAGGGTATCCGTGGGTATCCCACTCCCAACAAGAACTTTCTGAGCCCAGACAGAACTAGTCAAGTACAACACATCAGAATGAGGTAATAGTTCATTTCACTGGATGGAGGAGTCACAGCAATTTTGCCTTTTGAAAATAATAATTTGTCAAGGGTGAGATTTGAACCCACACCTCCAAGGGAGACTGTGGCATGAACACAGTTCCTTAGAGAGTGGGGTGTAGGTAAATACAGAAGAAGGTGCGGGAGCAGGGAGGGTAAAATAACAGCAAAGATACCTGAAAGCACTAAGGAATCGTACTATTAATTACCTAAAAGAGCCTATAAAACATGTAATTCAGTGAATATATATATACACATTTATATATAATTTTAGTGGACTTTTCTGGGATGGCAAGGCCCCCTTCAAGAGCTGAAGACCACCTAACGAAACCCCCAGTACCAGACATGAGAATCCCTCTTTTGAGGAGTTGTACAAAAGACTCCCAAAACAGACAGGCCATGGCATTTGTCCTCAGTAGCCCCACAGAGGAGAGAGGTCAGTCCCTATTGCAGAAGACACCATGCACCTCACAAGGAGGTCCCAGATATCCCAGATGTCCCAGAGCTGGGACTGGCCTAAAAGTCTCCTCCCTGAGGACTAGATCCCACCATCCAAGCTTCCAAAGGAAAGAAATAACCAACAGTAGCTACAAAACCGATGACCTGCTTATCAAGAAGGAAATCATGCCTGGTACTGGAAACCTAGGGCTACCACTAGGGGCCAGAGAAGCTATGGATCATGAATATTGGAGACTGAGCGGGCAACCATGACTTTACTAAACCAGCATAATCCTTAACAACCTAAATATTTGTCCTTACACCAGCCTAACATGTCCTTACACCCCTCATCTAAAATATTTCACTTCTGCGACAAATGGAGACCACTACAGAAAAACACAAGCCAATCAAAATGCAGAGTTGTGGAGCCCCATCCCAGGGGGTACATCAACAAAACACTCCCACGCCTAAGGTCTGGGGAATACTGAGGAAGAAGTCAAAGGTTTAGGGAGTTGCTGTGAGATTGTACACTCTAATAACACCAGAAGCTACACCCATAAAGTCTCACTAACATGATTACCTAAACATGAGATGAACAAGAAAAACCCCAGAAAGCTTGCCAAAGTAAATGGGAAAAAGCCCAGGAGGTCTCAATCATACACAAAAGAAGCTACAGCCAACTAAGGAATTCTGGGAATGGGAGGAATAGTCTTCCCCAGGGGAGAGCACTGCAATTGGTTCTCCAATGCTAAATGGTCAGCCCTGAAAACATACATACACGTAACATTACACAGACCAAACAGGCTGTGTTTAAGGACATATATGTACATACCTACTTGCGCACAATAACAATTAATTTTAAAAAGACCACAAACTTGCAACAGAGTAAAGAAAGGTCTATGGGACAGTCTGGAGGGAGGGAAGGGAAATGAAAGCTATTGTAAGTATAATCTGAAAGAAATGTTAAGTCAGATAAAAGCCTTGGAAAGCCATTGATCTCTATTTACCGTAATCGCGTTTTCCAAATAAAATTCCAAAGGCGTGGTGGTCTGGTTTTAAGCAAATACAATAATTCATTAGTGCTGTTTGCATCTGAAGGGTGTGAGCATGCGGATGCGGATGCTAGTCTCTTTGAGTGGGAGTCAGAGGGCAGTTCTATAGAGTGGGTTCTCTCCTGTCACCTTCACATGGGCTCTGGGAATCAAACACAAGGTGCCAGGTTTTCCAGGCAAATGACGAATGACTTTCTGGCTGACCCAGCTTGTTGTTTAGGTTTCTGTCTTTTTAACAGAAGTCTCTTTCAACTTCATAAGCGTACTATAGAATGTCAATATTTTATTTCTATTTTCAAAGAATCATGTTACTTTGTGGGCCATTGTTCTTCACTCCTTAGTTTTCTTTGATACCAGGGATGAGATGCAATCAGCAGGCAGAGCCATCTTCAGCTACCATTACTGATGTAGACTCTGATTTGAACATGTTCCAGAAAAAATTACAGGGGGTGGAAAAGCCCTCAAATTCATATCTCAATAATATTTGGTGGTGGGGCTTTTGGGGATTAATTGAGGTCATGAGGGGCGGGCCTTTGTGATATAGTCATTGGCTCTATTAGATAAACAGCCACATTTAGCCAATCCCTTCCAGGTAAATTCAACCCCTGGCCCAGGGCACCTCCTGTGTGGAGGGCTATGAAGGAGGCCCTCCGTGCTCATAGACGACATCATCAGATCAAAATGTTGGGTATCCTGTGCCCCCCATGCCTCCTGAGAACACAGAGCAAAGCTCTCACTGAATGCCAGGCAGGTGCTGGCACCATGCTCCATGGCTTCCAGCCTCCAGAACCATGACTCAGATGAATATCTCTTCATTATAAACTACTCATTCTGTACTCTTCAATTATAGCAACAGAGAACAGACTGAGGCAGCTTGCCACCTGGTGCCATTAGATCCCCAAGAGGAGTGGCTCGGCCTGATTAACCTGTAGACTTACAGTATACGTCATGGTGTAGCCTTCTTTTCAATAGGCCACCATAGACAGCCTTCAGGAAACACCCCCCGGGCTGTCCTCTGCAGGGATGTGCATGTCTTTTTCAGATGAGGCCCTGAGGTAACTGAATTTGACCGAAATTGGCTCCTGTGGACGATAAGCTAACTACACAGCTTCGTGGAAGCCAGACGGTGTGCTGCCCTGGAGAGTCTCTGCCTTCTTCCCATCCTTAGGACAGTGCTAGGCAGGTAGTGTGGGCTCAGTCATGGTTTGTAGACTGACTGGATGAACCAAAGAATGATTAGGTCAGGCCAGCTGGTGGGCAATAAATAGATCCGGTTGATCCGGAAACATTTCTGCCCATAGCATTAAAAGTGATGATAGAAAAGTTGGGAATTTTTCTGGCTCTATTGAGTGACCGTTTCCTTCCAATCCTAGAGTCTAAGCTTTAAAGATTTCTGTGTTGTCCTCATTTCAGTTCCTGTTCCTGTACTATCACACCCTGCCAAAACAACTTAGGAGAAAATGAGTGTATTTTAGTTTACAGCTGTGAGTTATCGTCCCTCATTGGAGGGAAGTCAAGGTTGCAGGAACTTGAAGCAGCTGCCCCAGTCATGGAGTAGAGAAAGAATGTTTGCATTCTTCATGAAGGGATCCATGAATGCATGTTTGTACCCAGCTGCTTTCTCCACTGCTACGCAGCTGAGAATCCACTACCCAGGGAAGGACACCACCTTGATGAGGGAGGTGATGTAGGCTGTGAATATGTTTTATTGCCATTGGTTAATAAAGAAGCTGCCTTTGGCCAGCGGTTTAACAGAATATAGCCAGGCTATATATACATGTGTGTGTGTGTATATATAGATGTATATAGATGTGTATGGAGAGAGAGGAGGAGGAAGAGGAGAGAGAGAGAGAGAGAGACAGACAGACAGAGAGAGAGAGAAGGCAGAGTGAGTGAGAGAGACACCATGTAGCTGCCACAGGAGACAGACACACTGGAACCTTCCTGGTAAGCCAAAGCCATATGGCAATGCACAGATTAATAGAAATGGGTTAATTTAAGATATAAGAGATAGCTAGAAAACACTTAAGCTATTGGCCAAAATATTATATGTATTATAAATAATATAGCTTCTGTGTGGTTATTTCGAGTCTGAGCGGCTGGGAATGAACGAACAGCATCTGCCAACACCACCTACCTCAAGTAGCACAGTCAGGATAAGCCCCCAGACAAGCTCACAGGCCAACACATCAAAATAACCCTTCACTAAGACTCTCTTTCCAAATGGCTTTAGAGTGTGTCAACTTGGCAGTTAAACGTAGCCACCACACATTTGAAGGCACAGTTGTACCTGTTGGGGAGGACAGTTTTTGAGTGACCACTTTGAGAAGTGGCTGAAATGGACCCGAATGCTTGCCTACACGAAGGAGCTGATAGAGACCTGAGACAACCTGGGAGTGTGGTAAGGTTGTGAGGAAATACAGTGCATCATTCTTTGACCTGTTTGTCTGAGACAGTGACTCACTCCACACCCCAGACCCTATCACTTCGTAACTCTGGCCTCCAGCTCATGCCTCTTGCCTCTGCCTCCCAGGTAGACACACTGAAACTTCATTAATCATCTTTAAATCCCTGAGATTGGACAGAGTGCAAAGGAGCGAAGACCTGAGGTCCAGCTGGACTTGGCGGGGCTCAGTAACAGTGACTCTGAACCTGGTTCATTGGTTACACTGTTATTAAGAACACCTGTTATGAGACCAGTGCAACCCCTCCATCTGGCTCCTGCCTTGACAGACAAACTAGAAGACAAAGACAGCGTGCAGTTTTTGTAGCAGAGGAAGAGGGATGCCAGACTTGAGAGACGGAATACTTAGGTAAGAGCCAAGAGCTGAGCTGGGAGGGCCAGCGAGGGAATGAGTGGCCTTAATCACCCTGTGAGGCACACAGGCTTGGATGACACCGTGTTTACCTTGTGGTCCTGGCCCTGGGCTTTCTGTTAGTGCCTCTCTTCCATGGGTTGTTTTGGACTGGATTCTGGGGCAGGTGGACAAGCATCTGTGTGTGGGTTCAGTGTGCTCAGCCTACCCAGGTTCAGCGCATGGGGAAGCCGACAGGCCAACATGGCTCTTTCCTCACTCATCTTGGGGGTGAATACTAATCACACATATGGTCACTGAAATCTGTTTCCCCTTCCAAGGGCTGCCTGTCTGGCGTGATCTGAACTGGGCGTTTGCACCTTAGCACTTGGGTGACTTTGCTGGGCAGAAGTGTCAGAGCACTGAAGAGCAGCTCCTGAGCCTTTCTTGGCCCATGAATCTCAGAGTTCTTGCAAAATGTAGCTGCAAAATAGAGTTGTAGGCTGTGCAGGAGGCTGCAAGCTTTCTTTTCCATGGGTTTGCAGAGGAGGTCAGAAATTTATTTATTTATTTATTTGAAATTTGTAACTTTGAGAGGAATGTTAAGAATGCTTTATAAATATCATGAAACAAAACAAAACAAAAAACTGAAAACCTTACTTACACACACACACACACACACACAAACCCCTCAAAGAAGGCTTATTCTTGCAAATCACAAACATAAGGTATCCAGTGATCAAGCAATTTCCTGGCAAGAAATATTGCAAGGCAGGTCTGGAAGGCTTTAAACACATTGACTAGCTCATGAACCACAGCCCAGACCGAATCTCTGAAGAAGGCTAGGTGTAGAGCAGTTTCCCATGATCTCTGGAACTCCTTTGTTCTGCCCTGCGACCTGGGAACAAAACAGCCATAGAGTAATTTGAGTCGAACTAGAAAATGGAAACATATGTGCAAGACGTTTTTGGAAAGAAACTGAACGTTGGATCAATGTTAATAAGGATTCCAGGCATGTGAGGCTTCTCTAGTGGCCACCATAGAGTGAGGGGAGACGATAGTGGACTTGGCTCAAACCCAAGAATAAGCAATGACTGCAGCGTGAAGCTGTATTTAGACGTTTGGATTAAGAGTATCTTCCATAAGCTGCCTTCATGCCATCTTCATTGACATGGAGCTGATAGCCTAGGACAAGGTTTTCTGTATCAATGTTTCAAAAACACACACACACACACACACGCACACACACACATACACACACCCCAGCATCAAACGAGCTATCAAGTTACAATAACAAACACATGCATTGTTTTGAACCACGGAAGTAGAAGGTCCAACAGGACCTAAGAGGGCATCTCAGATTTCTTTCTCAAAGGCAGCCTCTTCCTCTTCAAGCCCTGAGTACCTCCAAGAGGGAGTGGGCCATCTATCAATGCATTCTTTGTATTTTGGGGTTGTTCTCTTGTTACAGAGTCTTCTTCTTCCTCTTCTTCCTTCTGCCTTCTTGTTATTTCTAGCATCTCCTCTGTATACATTTTAAAATATTTTATGTTTGTGTGTATGTATTCATGTATTTGAGTATCTAGTGTGCCTGAGTGTAGGTGTGGGTATGTACTGATGCTGTGTGTGTGTGTGTGTGTGTGTGTGTGTGTGTGTGTGTGAAGGTTGCAGGTGGGGCAGGTGTCCACTCTCTCCTATCTTACAGGTCCTGTGGATTGAACTTGGGTCATCAGACTTGGTTGCAGACTGTGTACTTCCTGAACCATCTTGTCCATTCATTTGCATTTTGAAACGTTCAGAAGCAAGTGGGATTCTTATTGCTTGTGTCTTTTAAGATAACTCTTATATGTTGCTGGACCACTAATTGCAAAGAGAAAAGATTACTGAAGTAGCTAAAGAAAGTCCAAACACCAGGGCTTGCAGTGACTGGCCTCATTGATCTCCTGTATAATCTAGGCTAATAACTGTATCTTTGTAAGCACAGTTTCTCTCTTTCTCTCCGACATTTGCAGCTCTTGTTTCTCTGGATTATTGTGCTGGAAACCCATATCGCATCTGTGAGTCTATTGAAAGCTTTATGAATTTGGCTGCTGAATGAATAACCCTATTGCCCCATCTCAATTTGGCTACCTTTTTTGGATTCCTAGGACTCTCATAACAAGGCAACATAGACTTAGTGGCTTCAAACAAATAAACAAACAAACAAAACTCCAAACAAAATCTCCAAACATCAAGCCAGGCAGAGTGATACATACTTGTAAGCCAAACACTTGGAAAACTGAGGCAGGAGGATTGCTGCGAGTAAAGGCCATCTTGACTACAAAGTAAGCTCCAGACTAACCCGTGCTACAAAATGATATCTTGAAAAACTATTCCAAATCAACCAAGCCCAAATCCCAGGAAGTTACAGTTTTCCAGTTCTGGCAGTCAGTGGCTGGTCTGTTTGGGGATGGGTGGGGGCAGGGCAAGGCTTGCTCTGGGCCTCTTTCCCATCACTGTCTGTGCCCAGCTCCTCATCTCTTCTCATCCTACGTGTGTGCACAAGGCAGACTCTTCTTCATATAAGGTAGTGCTCTCAACCTTCCTAACACTGTGATCCTGTAATACAGTTCCTCATGTTGGTTACTCCCAACCATAAAATTATTTTTGTTGCTACTTTATAACTGTAATTTTGTTAGTTATGAATCTTAGTGTAAATATTGTTTTCTGATGGTCTTAGACGACTTCTGTGAAAGGGACAGTCAACCCTCAATGGGGTCACCACTCACAGATTGGGAACTGCTACTTCAAGGGCACTGTCTCATTGACCTTGTCACGCCCTTTGGATGTCCTTTCAATTTGATTACTTCTGTAAAGAAGTGCTTCTTAAACTTCGCATTTGGGACAGGAAGAGTTAGGGCTTCCCTCAATGGATCTGGGGACATGCAGAATCCCGTCCTCAGAGGGACCGTGATCTCTCTCACCTTTGTGGTTTGTTCAGGGACCCAGATCTTGCTCTCCTTTGTGACTTGCACCTACGCCTACACTGGCGTCCTCACGTCCGCTTTGGAGGCTTCAGCCGAATAGAAGGGGTCTCCTGAATCAGGTTGTGTGACATCACTTTTGACCTGGTTGCTCGAAACTTGTCTGATACCCGTAGGATCCGAATGACTACCCGGCACGTGAGCGGCTTAGGCCGGCACCTTTCTGGATCCGCCAGTTTGGCTTCTCACGCTCTAATTATAACAAGCGTCTCCTGCCTTTGAAGTTTTCCCTTGTTTGTGTCTCTCTATCAGAAACAGCCTCTGCTTGGCCCTTTCGGTTCTTCCTCTTGATTCTTGGGGCTCCACTTCAGTGTTTCTCCAGGATTTTCTAGTTTCCCCATTTGAACAAAGCTCCTGCCCAGAGCCCTGGATTTTCCTTGGTTTTGATACCAACTCGTGAAGTACGCACAGATAGCTGGTTCTCTAGCTCAGACTTTTTCTACTTCTAAAACTCTTGCTTTTTCTCAGGATAGCTCAGGCCTTTCCCTGCTTCCTCTCAGTGAATAACTGTGATCTCATTCCCACGAGCAGCATTCTGTCTGTGAGTGGGCTTGTGCTGAAATTCTAGCTCATGCGACGGAAATCTCTGGCAGGGGCCTTAAGCTTTACAAGGAGGCTGCAGGAGGAACTAGAGCACCTGACACTTTCTGCAAGGCAGTTCCGTGACCCAGAGGTCAGTGAACACAGATAGCTTGTGCTGATGGGGGAGGGGAGAGCCATGCCCTGATTCCTTGAGGTTTCTGAGAGACTCAACCATGCCAAGCTCAGCTAAGACTTCTTTACGTGGCAGTCCAGTGACTTAGAAGGGGGAGGGAAATTGGAGGCGGTGGCGGGGAAGAGACAGAAATCTTTAATAAATAAATAAATTAAAAAAAAAAGAAATTCAATATTGCTTGTTCAGTCACTGACTTTTCCTCTTTTTGTTTTCTTATAGTCCTTTTGTGTTTACAATCATGCTCAAATATTTTCCTTCTGGGTATGATTTCTCCTCTCCTTTAATCTGTCCATATTATCATAAATGCCTTATGTATGTTTTCCATGGTTGAAATTCCTTTGCTGTCCTGAGATAAATCAAACTTGGTGGCTAAGTAGTATTTACTCTAATATTTGACTGAGGTAAACACTAAATAATGTTTAATTTGTTACATTTGTGTTTACTTTGAAAAGTGAGCTATAATTGGGAGTCTATTGTTCTTTAATTCCCTCTTGTATCCCCTTCTTTTTTGCTATATGTTTATACAGATGCCATGTAATGAACCCGGATTTTCTACACATTTCTCCATGTTCTGCCAGTTTCTCTCCCTTGAAGATCAGCTAAAACTCTTCTGTGAAAATAAACTGAGTAGATTCTTCAGGAATTTTTCAGAACAAGTTGCTCTCATAGCTCTTTGAATCTAACTTCTCCACTTCTGCCTGGACTGGGCATTATTAGTTCCATTTAACTTGTGTTTCCAAACATATCCCAAGTATTTGAAAGCACTGTTTTCACACAGCACTTAAGTGTCCTTTGTGTTCCTAGGTATGCAATCGTCTTAAAGTTAGATTCCCTAGTGTTAAAGCCTCACACTGAATTTTGCGTATTTGAAGCTATTTGGTGTTATTGAGTCACTGGGATGTGTGTGTGTGTGTGTGTTCATGCTGTGTCCGTATGACTTGCCTTCAAGGTTCCTGGAACACTGACTTCTCTGCTATCCCATTTACTAATCTTCTAAGTTTTTTCCCCTTTCCAGGTTTCTCCTGCAGCCTCTGCAGCTGGTCCCCACCTCTCCCTGATTGTAGCCTAGGCTCCAAGCTGCAGACTTCTTCCCTGCGTTTTCCCAGACTTTCCTGGTAGCCTCATCCAGGCACTCTGAGTGAATAATGATGCTGGTTGATGGGTCGGAGCTAACGTCCTTGAATACGATCCCATTCTGCACATTATGCAGGCGTGAGAGCGGAGAGCACACACTTGTTTGCTGCTCGGTTATCTGAAGAGTAGACCCCACCTCAAGGACTGCTTTGACAGGATTTCAGTCAACAGATAAAAAGGTCTAAAGAGGATGCTTGGAACAGCGTTTCATATGCTACCTGTTATCCATCTTAAGTAAGTTAATTAATTGTTAAATCTATCCATTAAACATTACAAGGATTCCATTCCGTGTATTTAATGCCCCTGCATACTGATGTTTCTGCAGAATCCCAGTAGCCTCTAGTAGTAAATCATAGATGTTCAATAAGCACCAAACTTCTAGCAGTCTATGAATACCATTTTGTCTGTTACCCATGAGCACAGTGCCATTATTTTTGAAGAGTTCACTTTTTATGACTAGGCAGGAGTTAGCTCTCTCTCTCTCTCTCTCTCTCTCTCTCTATATATATATATATATATATATATATATATATATATATATATATATATGACCATGTTAAGAACCAAGCTGGCCATGTAAACACAAGAACAAAGACAACATAAATTTAATTAATAATCAACAAGACACCAACCAAGTTCAGAGACCAGCAACACTGGCAAGGCCAGCAACTACCAGAGCCATCCATGGCTAGCAGCCTGAAGACCAGCTAAGTCAACAGCAAAGAAACACAAGTCAAAGATGAAAAACAGGGCATCAACGTGTGACCCCACCCTGAATCAGACGAACAGAACATAAACACTTGTGATTTTTTTTTCCTGGTTGGGTCAGAAGGACATGCCAGACACACGTTTGCTTCTTCATTGACTCAACCCTTGCCATGCCTGGAGAATTGAACCATCTAAACAGAATGGTCTTGGTCTTTGTCCAGTTTCTGTAATAAGTTCAGTAGAAAGCCCCTATAATGGAACTGTCCATGACCCACCTCTTGGTCCTCCCACCCTTGGGAGGTTTTCTCACTTTTCATTTTCCTCAATGAAGCCTGCTGTCTCTTTGCTTAGTCCTGTGGGCTCCATGCCTTTAATCACCATTAACGAGAGACAGCCAGCTTGAGAGCCACTGTCTCTGGCGGACATTTGGAGACCATTGAACGCCCGGCTCCTGAGTTCTTGAGGGAAGCATGTCTAGGCCGAGAGAAGCCCAGGCACTCTCAAAGATCTGCATATGATCAGGGAAGCAGGAGGTGCGGTGGTGGTGCTCTTCAGTGGTGCGATGGAAAATATACTGTGTATAAAAGCCGTGAAGAATGAAATCAAGTGTTTGATTAAACCTATGCACAGACTAAGCAAAAGGGGAAAATAGAATGCATTGATGTTTGGTGAGCAGCAAGCAAAAAGATGGAAGGAATTAAACTCATGGCTTGGAGTTTGCACTAAATATAAACAATGGAATTCCTTCATTAAAAGTAAACATTGGTTGTAATTTTAGGAATGCTCCTATGTACTATTTTGGAGAAACACATTTAATACAAAATGATGAAGAAAACACGAAATCAAAAGAATGGCAGAAGAGACCCCAGGATAAATACAAACAAAAACAGAGCATGGGATTCAAATTAAGTAAGATGGTGTTTAAGGCAAATTCAACAAAATCCTGAAAATGAGAATATGAAATAATGATCAGAGGCACAATTTATAAACTTGCTATTCATAACACTCTCCCGAGGCAGGTAAATGATTCAATCTCACAGCAGGTAAGTGCATAAAGCCAGAACTGTTTTTGAATGCAAAGAACCTCCTGATAAAACGAAAACGGCCATCGATCATCTTTCCATTTCCCAGCTTCAGAGCATTTGTGAACTATGAGCTGAATCCTCTTCAGCAAGTCGCTAGTACAGCCCGTCACAGGGCAGGACTGTGCGTGATGAGTCCGCTCTAATTCTGCCCAAGAAATGTGAATGCAAATGTATTTACTGGCTGGCACTACAAAGATGCTTCGTGAGAACAAACTTAAAGTGAGAACCTGAGTCCAAGAATAAAGGAAAAATATGAACCGGAAGCATCTTCATCCTGTGAAGGGTAAGGTCTGGGCCGTAGGTGTTCTGTATGGGAACACAATCCTTTTAGAACTCTGCATTAAACTAAAAAGATGTGTGATGAAAAACTAGTAATATAGTAGATGCAATTATGGGGAGCAAGGCAAGTAAAAAGAAAGCTAAAAGTGGACTTAGTAAAGAAAAAAAATCTAATTCTTTTAAGGTAGAATCCTAGATGTGAAGAGCGATCAAGGGGGAAAGACAGAAAAATACATCAAGAAGAAGAATTTTAAAGGGTGGAAGAAGAGATGAATTTCCGTAGTTTATTTACAGCCCCCAATGCAGAAGCGGCCCAAACGCTGATTGACAGATGACTGCTGAGAGACAAGTACTCGGATAGAATAGTACTCAACTTTAAAAGCGATTGCCGACACGGGCTACGGCATGGGTGATCCCTGAGGACCATGTGCTGAGTGAAATAAGCCAGACACAAAAAGCCACTGCCTGGTGACTCCATTTATCCGCAGCTCCTAGAGCTGTCTACTTCATCGAACCAGACAATAAATTGGGGGTTGGCAAAGGCTATGGGAGGAAGGAATGGGATGTTTATTAAACGGGTTTCTGTTTTTAAGATGGATAAAGGTAATTACATCACAAGGCACACATATGTAACGGTACCCAGTCATACATCTAAACATGGTTTAAAAGATCTATATTTTGTCCACAACTGAAGGAAACTTGAAAAATTATCAGAACCCAGGATCAGGAGTCAAGAGAGCTCTTTACTTGGCTTAGTAATAAGTTTAAAATGTAGAAGAAACATCAACACAATTTGTTTCTGAGAGACGTGTGAGACTGATGTCATGTGACCCTGACGTCATGTTAGAGATCAACAAGCAATTAAGCACTTGCAGAAGGGCACACAGTTTTAGGTACAAACCTCTTGCTTTATACTTACTTGAACAAATCACACTACAACCCAGCCCTTCTGGTCTTGATGGCAGATTGGTGCCCCTCACAGGTCCAGGTAAGGGGACAGAGAGTGTGGCCCAAGCATTTGAATCTATTTATGGCTTCCTACAATGCTGACCACTGACTCTCAGCTAAGGCTGCAAACCCATAGGGAGCAACTCTCAAGTCTTTGATTTAAACAAGCCCAGCTTCTTTGAGTTCAAAGCGAGGACTGTGAAGCATAGCGCATGAAAGAGAGTGAATTTTCGACTGTGCTTACCACTGACTGCAGCTGCGTAAGTTCAAATGAAGCGTTTTCGAATCGAGTCTTGTAGTTTATCAAGAGGACAATGTGACGTGATAATGCAAGGCTTAGTGTAGGCTGTGAGGGTGACTCAGGAACAGGAAATACATCTGTGTAATTCTTACCAGCTGTGATAAAGCGAGCTTCGTGACAAAACATTAAACTCCAGAAAGATAAGATATGGGGCAGAATCCACTAGATTCCTTCATCTCCCCACTAAATGTGTGTGTGTGTGTGTGTGTGTGTGTACTCTACAATGACACTATTCCTGTGGTGAGATGAAAAGTCACCTGTTCACCTCAAGATAGAAAATCAATGAGAGACAAATGTACAGGAATCACCAAAGTCCAACTTGGCGAACCTTTCAGTGTATTGGGGTTTACTTAACGAGTGTGTGATGGATGAGAAGTTACAGGAGCAGGAACACTCAAAATAACAGGGTTACTGAAATCTCACCCCAGCTTTAATGAGCCGTCACTCATGCTGGGTGGGATTTTGAACGATCTGCAGATAGTTTACCAGGCTGCAGAGTGGTCTTTCTGGGTAGCTTGGTTGCTCTGAGCCCCTTTGGGCCTTTTCGCTTTTCTCTGCTTCTTCTGGACAGTTCAACTGATGGAAGAGGATCTTGTAGCAGGTCCTTACTGTTTACTTACACTACAGAGGGAAAGACCTATTGTGTCTGCTCAGTTTCAGGGACTTCCTACAGCTTTTGAGTTTTTTGTTTCCTGAATCTAATAAGCTCCCCTGCAGAAAACATCCTGAGTCATAACCAGCTTCCCTTCAAGATGGAAGGTTGTATGCTGGAAGAAATGGCTATGTAATGTATGTGTGAGTTAGGTGAGTACAAATACTTGCTCATGTGTGTGGGGTGGGATGGGATGGAAGAGTATGCATGGTACATCCATAGAAGCCAAAGGACACTGGTTGCCCATCCTTAGCTTTCCGTATGTTAGAGATAGGGTCTCCTTGTCAATGAGTAAGGCCCTCAAACTTCTGGAGATTCCTGTCTCTGTCTCCCATTTTTTCCTAGAGGTATGGTGATATTGCATTGTCTTATGCTACAACACATGGCTTTAACATCAATCCTAGGGATCTGAAATAAGCTTACCAGGCTCGTGCAGCAAGCATTTTTGTTCACTGAACCATCTACCTAACTTCCAACAATAAGATTTCCAGTTGAATAGCCATAGTAGGAAACTATTTTTAAAGTGATGATTCTACCTAAAGCCAACATCAAATGTTTTATAAATTATTTAAAAATAAGTTTAGAGTTAAGAAACAGGGGCTGAGGAGTTATTCCCTCAGGCAAGAGTGCTTAGTGTGTAAACTTGAGGATCTGAGCTTGCGTGGAGACAAGAAGATGGCAGGGACTTGATGGGTGCAAGAAAGAGCCTGGATCAAGAGAAGAAGAGCATGATACATCATAGAGCAGAGCATCCAATGTCCTCTTCTAGCTTCTTTGTGTGCACTTGGGAATGTGCACCTGCATAGATTCACTAATATCACACACACACACACACACACACACACACACACACACACACACACAGAGAGAGAGAGAGAGAGAGAGAGAGAGAGAGATGAAAGATGTGTGTGTGTATGTGTGTGTGTGTGTGTGTGTGTGTGTGTGTGTGAGAGAGAGAGAGAGAGAGAGAGAGAGAGAGAGAGAGAGAGAGAGAGAGAGAGATAACAGAATATGAACAATTTCTGGTGGCAAAGAAAGTAGGGGTCTTTCAAGGAGGCCCAATCCAGAAAATGAATCGTTCTCTGTCCCAGTCCTCCTGTCTCAGAGTCAGGGTGATCTTTTGGCAGAGCAGGGCCACTGGTGCCAGAACCCCCAAGAGCTCCAGGCCACTACCACACACACACCCCTGCCCTCAGTGCTGGCTGCCAGAGACTCACCAGGTACGGCCCATGTGCTTGCAGCCTGTGGGCAGTGCCTTGGTTGGTGCTCTCCTTCTCCCAGCAGGGTGCAGTGCAGGCTGCGGCAGAGGTGGCTCCATGTTGTGGGCTGGACCACAATCCTAAGGCCGGGCCTATTCCGAAAGGCCAGGTCCTTTGGCTCCTGCAGCTGCGACCTCATACTGCTCCGTACCCTCTGCAGCCGCATCTCTGGTGTCACCATTCTCTGCCTTTGCACGCAGCTCTGCTCTGACACCTTGCCTTCTAATTTCAGGACACCATTTCTTTTTTCAAAAGTATTTTTCTCATAAGGCTTGCCTTTTTAAAAGTTGCTCCTGAGATATTGCAAGATTGAAGCAGGAGGCCCTTACGCTTAAGACACCCAAATGTATTAGGGAAACCCTGTGCCAGCATTTTAAAAAGACTTAGGTTATAGCTCAGTATTAGAGTACATGCCTAGGAGGTGTGAAGTTATGGGTTCAATGGCTCGTACTGGAAAAAATTAAGGCAGGGGCACTTAGTCACCATTGATTTCTAACATTATAAAATGTTGTAGCCAACGAACTGAAATAAGAGACAGAATTAAAAATGAGAAAGAAGTGATAAAGTTTTCCTTTTTGTTTTGCTTTAACTTAGTCTCCAAGTAATGGGTTTTGTTGCCTGTTTTTGTATACATAGTGCATTATACTTTGTCTGTATCCCTTATGTCCTCATCCCTGATCTCCCCCACCATACACGTGCACATACACAAAAGTCTTCGCTCTCTTCTGCTCCCTGTCACATGCATTACATCACTCCCCCTTAAGATCGTTTCCTCCAAACAACGCACCATCTGCTTTCTCGATGATGGTCATTCTCACGGGTGAGACAGAATCTTAGAACGGTGCTGTTGCATTTCCCTGATGGCTAAAGATGTTGAGCACTGTCTCAGGAGTTTCTGTTTCTCCGTTTGAAAACAATATATCCAATTTGGTGGCCTTTTATTGATTGGATCCTTTGTTCGTTTGGTTGTTTTAGTGTTTAATTTTTGTAGCTCTTTATATATCTTTGATATAAATGCCCTTTTTGAGGTACAGATGCTAAAAACTTTTCTTTTTATCTTGTAGGCTGATCCTTCGCACTGCTAATAGTTTCCTTTGCTATACTAATGCTTTAATTTTTAATACTGTTAATACTGACATAATCTTAACTAGGGAACATCGGACACATAAAAATCACTATATAGAAAAAATGAGGCAAGGGATAAACATTGCCAATTTATGATGTAACTATTCCAGATGGTTCAAGAAAAACTAGTTTAAGTCAGTAATAATCAGAGAAATTAAAGTTGAATCATAAAATAGGGCTAGGAGCACAGCTCACTCATAGAACATGTGCTTAATACACACTGTGCATTCAGTCCCTAGTACCAATGGTGATGATGATGGTAGTGGTGGTAATGGTGATGATGGTGATGATGGTAATGATGATGATGGTGATGATGGTGATGATGGTGATGATGATGGCGATGATGATGATGATGATGGTGATGATGGTAATGATGATGATGGTTGTGGTGGTGGTGATGATGATGGTGATGGTGATGATGGTGGTGATGATGATCATGATAGCTATCATATGCTACGTATTCAGAATTAAATAAAAATGAATGAAAAATCTCTGTAACTGGTGCTGCAGAAGCCTGAGGTGAAGGGACTCATTTCCGATGCTAAGGTAAACTCTGTCATATTTGGAAAGCCATATGACAACATGTGCTAAAATAATGAATGGCTTCTGACCCTCAAACTCACTCCTGGGAAAATGTTCTCTAGAAACAAAAGCCACAGTATGGCACTCGACACATGGGGAGACTCATGGTTACACTGTTAATCGTCATGAAAATGAGGAAGACATGTACTGCCCATCCAGAGACTGGATTAGATAATTCCAGTTGGTTTGGAAAGCCATCTCCAAGGTAATTTTATACATGAAAGGAATGGAGAAGTCATATATAATCTTTTTAGTTATTATAAGAAAAAAATCCCTCTCTCCACATGATAAATTTTTATGTTTGTCTGTGTGAACAAAATTATGCTTATGTATGAAACCGAATTTGTGAATAAAACTGAGCAAACATGAAAGTGAAATATAGTTACAGTCGTTAAATCTTCAGGGTACTAGATATCTATATCGGTGTTTGTATCCTGACTCTAAGAAGCATGCAATTATGTGTTTGTATGATTAAGGACATGTGTGTATTTATTAGATATAAATCTATGCTTATAAACACAGCGAACTAGATATTTGTGTATCTATGTGTTTGGAATAAGACGGTATTGGCGTATTAGGAGTAACACAAATGATTAGATATCTGATGTGATTATCTTTTACGGATGGTCGCAGAGAGACGAAGCTAGAGGAAGGCTGGAGATGGCAAGGAGAAGAACTGGCCACAGTTGTCTGTGTGGATAGGTTAGGCAGCAGAGGTAAAGATTTGTGTCTGTTGAAGGCTAAGCTTGGATTTTGACAGAATTAAATTTATAAACCTGGATCCACATCTGGATTATGATCTCTTTTTTCTGCACCACCATATATAAAATTTTAATCTGTTTAGCATACATTTTTGTGACTGTATAGGATTATTAATATCTGTACATAATTGGGGTTTTGATTCCATATCTAAAATTATAATTGAGGAAATTTTGCTAGATGAATTTTGTATGTAAGAGTATCAATGTATCTGTGCTTTGCATTACACAGTTATGTAAAATGTAAGACCTTTATACTTGCCTTTTCTGGTGCTGAAACAAAAGCACAATGACCAAAACCAATTTGGAGAGGAAAGGGTTTATTTCACTTCCAATGCCACATAACAATCTATCACAGAAGGAAGTAAGGGACAGGAACCTGGAGGCAGGAGCTGATGCACAGGCCATGGAGAGGTGCTGCTCCCAGGACCACCAGACCAGGAGTGGCACTGCCTAGAGTGGGCTTGGCCCTCTCCCATCAGTTGCCAAACAAGAAAATGCACCTCAGGCTTTCCCACGGCCAATCTAGTGAGGGGATTTTCGCAGCTGAGTCTTCCTCTTCCAAAATTACTCCAGCTTGTTTCCAATTGACACAACGCTAGACAGCGCAATATTTCACTGGCAGTTTGCAAATATATATAATATGTAGTAGATGAGGTTGAATAAACAAATCGATTCATGTAAGAATATACAGCAAAATATCCCTTGTGGTGGTTTGATTAAGAAATGTCCCTGTGGGCTTATGCCGTAGGAATTCCTTTAGCCAGTAGCCTTTAAGATACCAGCCCATTTAGGTGTGGCCTCTTATACTATAAATGCCAACATAAAGTATGCTCGTATGCTCTCTCCCAGCTTGTGAATTCTGTTCCTGTTCCCTGTTCGTGCAGAGGACTGTGATCTGTGAGTCTACACCTAAATAAATAACCCTTTATTATACACACTTCAGAGCTAGTGTGGGATTATTTTCTAACTTCCGTCTTCAGGCTCAGGCATTTGAACAGGTGTGGTTCCCTGTTGAGGTGCTTTCTGGGAAAGTTGAGGAGGTGCAAGCCTTGCTGGAGGAAGCACATCTTCTCAGGCAGACTTGGGGTTCTATAACCTCACCCTACTCCCAGTTCCTCTGTTTTGTGCTTGCAGATTAGATGTAAGTTCTCAGCTTCCCGCCTCTGCCACCAAGTTTTGCCCAGCTTGGTGCACTCATATGACTCTGTAACCATAAGCACAAAAAACTCCTTCATAAGTTGCTTTGGGCATGGTGTTTTACTATAGCAGCAGAAAAATAGTTAATAATTTGTTATCTATCTATCTATCTATCTATCTATCTATCTATCTATCTATCTTATCTATCTATCTATCTTCTATATCTACTATTTATCTTTTTTTTTTTTTAGTTTTTCCGAGACAGGGTTTCTCTGTATCTTTGGAGCCTGTCCTGGCACTAGCTCTTGTAGACCAGGCTGGCCTCGAACTCACAGAGATTCACCTGCCTCTGCTATTTATCTCTCATCTATCTACCTCTGTCATCTATCTTTGTTATCTATTTATCTATCTCCCATCTATCTATCTATCTATCTATCTATCTATCTATCTATCTTCTATATATTTACTATCTACATCTATCTATCTCTGTCATCTATCTATCTGTCTGTCTCATAACCTTTTGGTGGATCATCTAAATATATCTACAAATGGCATAGTTGCATAATAAATTATGCAAAGTTGTTGCATTGTGTTAAGAGTATGTAAATATGTCAATGACTATAGAGAGAGAATAATGCAAAAGCTGTCCTGTCTGAGTCTGCACCACATTATGTAAGGATTTCTATATCTACACCAAGTTATGTAGATGGCTCCGGATTTTTAGAACACAAATGAGGAACTCATCTCAGCATAGTACACCATAAGTACATGAGTTTCTGTTTAGTGTTGCAAGAGCGTTGCTATGTTGGTAATTATAACAAGCTGTATATAAATATATACTATATTGATAAGAGTATGCATATGAGTTAACATCCACAACTTACATAATTACCCATCACATATGGTAGCATACAAAGTGCTAGCTTCTGCTCCTTCATGATGACACGAACATATCTGTGTGACACTCCAGTGTAAAATGATGTCAATGGAGTTTCCACATGCATTTGGCATTATGTCTACATACATGACACTATGCAGAGTCTTACGACAGGAATCTTATATGGATTATGCACTTATTTTAACATCTTACTTGGAATTTTGAAAATGTGGCTTTGTATCTAGGGCAGAATTAGGTAACTGTAGCTGATATGAATAGGATCTTTTGCCTCTAAAATATAAGTATATGAGTGTCTCTGATCATGGATGCAATAATCATGTGTGTCATTTTCCTCCCTGTGAGTCTTTGGAGCTAAGATATGGGTCTCTACAGTCAAAGACAATGAAAATGTATCTACATATTTTTAATTAATTTTGCATTCTGCCTGCAGCCTCCCCCACCTCCCCTCTGCCATCCCTCATTCACCCCCTCTCAGTATTCACTCAGAAAAAAGCAGACCTCCCATGGACATCAGCAAAGCATGGCCTATCGAGCTGCCTTAAGACTAAGAACTAAGAACCTTCCCTATATTCAGGCTTGGCAGGGCAATCTATCATCAGGAATAGGCTCCCAAGAGCCAGCCAAAGACACTAGGAACAGCCTTGCTCCCATTGTCAGGAGTCCTACAAGTAGACCAAGCTACACAACTGTCACATATATGCAGAGGGCCTAGGTTGGGCCCATGCAGGCTCCCTGTTGTTAGTTCAGACTCTGTGAATTCCCAGAAGCTAAGCTAGCCACTGCTGGGGGCTTTCCTCTGATGTCCCTGACCCCCATGGCTCCTACAATCCCTCCTCCCTCTCCTCAGTAAAATACACTGAGCTCAGTCCAATGTTTGACCATGGGTCTCTGAATCTTCCTCCATCAGAGGCTGGGTGAAGGCTCTCTGATGACAACCAGATCACCAATCTGATTGCAATCACAGCCTGTTCAGACTACGTATCTACAGCTGCCAGGAGTGTTAGCAGGGACCACCCTTGTAGACTCCTGGAAGTTTCCCTTGCATCGGGCTTCTACCCAACTCTGTAAAGCCCCATTTCCAATCATCTCTCTCAGCACAATCTCAAGTTCCCATGCTTACCTGCTCCTCCAGTCTAACCAGGAGATCTCTGTTTCCTCTTCTCTGGAAGATCCATGTGTCCCCTCTTGGGCCCTCCTTGTCTCTTGGCTTTGTGGATTGTTATCTGTAGCATAGTTATCCTTTACAGTTAATATCCACTCATGAGTGTGCACATACTGTTTGTCTTTAAGGTCCTGGTTACCTCATTCAGGGTGATTTTTCCAGTTCCATCCATCTGCCTTCATATTTCCTGGTTGCCATTGTTTTTAACAGATGAGTAATATTCCATTATGTAAATGTAGCACATTTTATTCATCCATTCTTTGCTTGATGGGCATCTAAGTGTTTCTAGGTTATGGCTATTACAAATAAAACTGCTGTGAACATAGATGAGCAAGTGTCCTTGTGGTATGACTGAGCATTCTTTGGTATATGTCCAAGAGTGGTATTGTGGGGTCTTAAAGCAGATAGATCTCAAGTTTCTGAGAAACCGCCATATTGATTTCTAAAGTGACTGTACAAGTTTGCACTCTGACCAGCAATGGAGGAGTTGTTCCCTTTGCTCCACATCCTCTCCAACATAAGCTGTCATTTGTGGTTTTTATCTTAGCGATACTAACAGTTGTAAGGTGGAATATTTCAGAGTAGTTTTGGTTTGCATTTCCCTGATGGCTAAGGATGATGAGCATTTCTTTAAGTGTTTCTCTGCCATTTGAGATTCTTCTGTTAAAAGTTCTCTGCTTTTTCAGTACCCCATTTTTTAAAAAATTGAATTATTTGGGGCTTTTTTATGTCTAGTTTCTTGAGTTTTTTCATATATTTTAGAGATCAGTCCTCTGTCAGATGTGGGGTTGGTGAAGATCTTTTCCCATTCTATAGGCTACAATTTTGTCCTATTGACAGTGTCCTTTGTTTTACAGAAACTTTCAGTTTCATGAGATCTTATTTTTAATTGCTGATCTTATTGTTTGTGCTACTGGTATTCTCTTTAGGAAGTTATCTCCTGTGCCCATGCATTTAAGGCTATTCCCCTTTCTCTTCTATCACCTTCAGTGTAACTGGGTTTATGTTGAGGTCTTTGATCCACTAGGACTTGAGTTTTGTGCAGGATGGTAGATATGGATCTATTTGCGTTCTTCTACTTGCCAACATCCAGTTATGCCAGCACCATTTGTTAAAGATGCTTTCTTTTCTCCATTGTATAGTTGTAGCTTCTTTGTCAAAAATCATGTTTGTAGGTGCATGGATTTATGTCTGTGTCTTTAATTCAATTCCATTGAACAATGTGTCTGTTTTTATGCCAATAAAATCTTGTTTTTATTACTATATATCTTGAATTCAGGGATGGTGATACCTCTGGCAATTCTTTTATTGTACATGATTGCTTTGGCTATCCTGGGTTTTTATTTAATTCTACATAATATTATATGCCTCGCTATAAACATGTAAAAGTGTTTAGTGTTGCTTTCTATAAAGTGGGGAGTTTCAGAATTCTTTCCTTAACTTTAAATTTATTTTTTATTGTTCATGTTAGACAAGCATACCAACATTTTACATTAAATATAATACTTGGATGTAGTTTTACCTTTTGTTTTACAGAAACCCTCTACTCCCAAAGGTCCAGAGCAGTAAGCTGACGATGGCTATAATTCTTAGAAGTAGATTCCTCAGTACGATTTCTGGCTTTTGTTGAGGTGACCACGCTTTTTCCATGTATAATGTATCCTAGTTTGTAACTGTTTTACATGTGATCATGGCATACTCCATGTTCCTGTGCACAGTAAGATGACCCTTGCACACCCGCTACCTCTTCCTCACCTGTATCAACATCTCAAGCTTTTGTGTTAGGTCCTTTCTCAGCCTCACTCCTACCCACCTGGCAAATCTGTAAAGATGGATATCATGCCCCACCCCATCCCCACCACTACAGCGTGCTTCTGAAAGACATCTTTTTATTGCTTTATTGTTCTTTTTTTTTCTGTAAAAGAATATTCTCTCCTCTTCTCTGTGTCACTGGCTTCTAGCCACTGGGCCAGGGGGTTGGCAGTTGCTTTTTAGATCTTTCTCTCTCACACTGTGTTTAAGACAGGGGATGTGATAAAGATCTCCTTGGACTTTTGCTAATAAGCCTTCCTGGGGTGCTGGGCATCCCTTGCTGCAGGCTGTTGTCCCACTTTGGAACCTGTGTTAGGTAGACTAATGATCTGGGGTTACAGGGTGTCACTTGTCCTCCCATTTGTCCCTTGCCATCCATCTCCCTCTGGTGCCTTTGCGAACATTACAGGTTATTGCTGAAGCCCTGGACTTCCTGGTCAGAACAACACAATTGTGCTACTCGGGCTGCATTTGTATGTAAAGATTTACCAACATGAAACCACGTAACTTACTGCAATAACCTCACCTTGCTGGTTATATACCAGTTCGGTGTTTTGTTGTTGTTTCGAGACAGGCTGGGCTTGAACTCACTGTACTCCCAGACCCCAGCTTTTGGAGTACAGGGACTATAGGCCTGAGTTATCATGCTCAAAGTTACACTGACTGCATAGAACAAACCAGGACGACTTTCTCCTCATCAGCCTTCTAGAGTGATTTGTATAAGCTTGGGATGATTTATCCTTACAAAGTCGAGGCTCATTTAAAATCATCTTAGATGGACATTCTCTTTGTACTGAGCTGACTGTCCACTTCATGTCTGTAATGCAAGGGGGTATTGCTTTTCATTTTTTTGTAAATTAATCTTTTGGAATTTGTATATATAATTTAGGTTTCAATTTATTGGCATACGTTCCATATTTAGACCCTCTGTGTTCTTGTGTGTTATCCTCAGGCTTCCAAAAAATTCTTAAGGTTTCTAAATTATCTACTTTCCACTTTAATGGTGATTTTTATTTAGTTTAACTTACATCCTATTTACCCGTTTTGCCTTTATGGTTCCTTCGTTTTCATCCTTTTTTCTTATTAAAGAGTATTTTGGTTTATATGCTTGCCTTAAAGTGCAGGCGCTACTCTTCATGATTGACATGCACATTTTTATCAACTTTAATGATACTTTTGCTTATTCCTTGAGATGTATTTTGATCACATTTATCCCCTCCCCCAACTTCTCTTCACTGCTCCTGGGAGTGGAGCCTTCTCTGTAGTGTGGTCCACCGCCCACTGGGGATTTCATCAGGAAGGAAAACTGGCTCTCATTAGCAGCTATTCAATGCCAACAGCTCCCAGCTGGGGGAGGGCTTTCAGGCTCACCTTGCCATACTCCATGCTGGGGTTTCCTCTTGCTCAAGCTGCCCCCGCCACTGTGAATTCAGATGTACCCTACCCTTCCGGTGTGCAGAAAACCCCTTTGGCTTGAAGTTAGCCACCATCTCTAAATCTTGCACTCTTCGCCATTTCCTGGGAAGATCCTTGATTCTGGGGGGCAGGGATGTGAAACAGACTTCCTATTGAGGGCCGAACATTCCACAGTCTCTCATGCTGGAGAGAGGGCTCAGGGGCCCAGGCTGAGGTGCCTCCTTCTCTTGAGACGTAGCTTCTTAAGTTAGCATTCGGTTCTGGTAATTTTCTCCTTTCCATCCCTCTCTGCTTTAACCCAAATAGTACTTAAGAAGGATATTTTAAGTTTTACAGATATCGTGAAGATTTGTCCCTTTGGGTGAGGGTTGGGCAGGCTGTGGACAGCAACAGGTGTGTGCGCTTTGCCAAACATCCTTTGCAGTACCACTTGTGATCCACTTTTATATAGGTTCTCATTGACTAACAAAGTAAATTTTTGTTTCTCCCGTGTCCTCAAATTTTCCACAGTTCTATCAGTTTCTTAATAGTTTTTCAATCCCATTATGATGGAGACTCTACCATAATCTCCCAGCTTTAAGGGCCTTTGCTCACCATTTCTGAGGCTATGCTACGTGGTACACACAGATTAAGAACAATCTTCGTGCGGGTTTAAATATTTATCATTGGGTAGGGAATCTTTGTGTGAAATCTCTGTTGTCTGATTAATGTTGGCATGCCTGTGCAGTTATCTCTGCTCTCTTTTGCTTTATCAGGCTCCAGCCTGCCATTTTTTTATCCTTTTATTTCCACATTGCTCACATCTTTCTCTTTGGGGTATACTGTTCGCAAACATTAAATAGCCAAATTTTATTATATTTATTCCACTCCATCTTCACCTTTTAAATGAGTTTAGTCCATTTACATTTATCATTATTATTCTATGTTGATATATTTACTGTTTCCTTTATTTTGCTGTTTTTCATGCTTTATTTTATGATATTTTATGATTCTACTCCCCCTTTGCTTTTATTTTTAAGTGAACATTTATTTTTGGATTCCATTTTCTCAACAGAAATGAGACAGATTTTATTTATTTTGCTTCTATTTTATAAGTCATCCTTACAACTATACTATGAATAATTAATGAAGTCTAAAATTCATCTCAATATAGGCTTTCTAATTTGACAACAATTCTTCATTATCCTTCCTTGACTATGGTCCTAAGTCATTGGGTGATGCTACATGACCTCGAAACTTTCTGTCTGAAACTCTTCTGCCTACTTATTTCTCACATTGCAGATCTGTTATGATTCCATGGTGAGAGGAACTCTCTCACGTCCACTGTTACCACAGAAGAGGCAACGTTTGCTAATGTGGGTGAAGGAGGGCAAAAAGTCCATTGAAAAGCAGCACATACTACCTGTGCCCACATTTCACTTGCCAGAAGAAGTTCAGTGATGTCCAGCCTCCCCAGAGAGGCTTTGCAGACATTCCCAAAGCAATTCTGACTTACTGCCCTACCCTCTCTTACTCACAGGGGACCCACTCATCACTCTTCCTCCAGAAGAAATGGCCAGACCTGCATGGTCCTCAAAACTCAGAATCTATTGCTCTATCTTCTTTTCTCCCTCAAGGTTCCTAGGCATCAAGACCTCTGTACGATCAAATCACACTGTAGTTATCTACAGTTTAAGAGACTGACTCATAACAGCTCACCTTCCACAGTAAACCTGAAAGCCTTGTACAGATAGCTGAAGAAATCCCTTCTCTAAGTCTCTGCTCTGTCTTCTGGGAGGTCCTTGCTGTCCCATATTCCTTCTTCACCTCCTTTGAAGACATTTTAATAAAGACTAAGACCCTGTGTAGGCATCATGACTTGTGTTCATCATCTTAGCACATGGGAGGCCAAGGAAAGAAGATTGTCATAGTTGTATTGCAGCCTGTACTAGAATAGAGAGATTCTACCAAAACAAACAAACAAATGAACAACAAACAAACAAACAAAGAAAACCAAACAAGACAACCAAGCAAAAAAGAATGTGACCCCCCCCCCCTTGGGAGCCAATCATCTTTCACAAGCCTGTTTCCTGTTCATAGACTGTGAGAGAAGAGTTAACTCAGTTTTGCTCAGTAAGAATCTTTTAGTTAAGACTAATGGTCCAGAGACTATGTCACTCGGAAATCTTAGGCTTTTACTCATCTGCTTCTTTGTTGGCTCCATGTGCAAAGAGCAATGTCCCAAGTTATTTCTGAGGCATGAATATCTGCAGCCCAATGGCCTTCTGTGGAAGAACCCTGTCAATAGCCTCACCTCCCTAAGTCCTTATGCTCAACCAGGCTTATTCACAAGGTATTTCCTTATTCATAGTTTTTTATTATTTATTTTTATTTAAAAGCTTTTTTTTCCCATTTTATATACCAACCACAGTTCCCCCTCCCTACCCTTCTTCTGCTCCCCTTTCCCTCCATCTACTCCTCAGAAATTATCAGGTGTAAAATATCATGACTTTATTTCTAAGTCTCACTTTAAGCCCTTCCTCTTAAAAAATTGAATATAGACTGATGGTGGAAGTCACAAAATAATCCCACACTAGTTTAGAATTATGAATAATAAAGGGTTATTTATTTAGGGGATACTTACAGATCACTATTCTAGATAATAGTCCTCTGTACAAATGGGGAACAAGAACAGAGTCTAGCAGTGGAAGCAAGAGCCAGAAGCAAGAGAGCAAGTACATGCTTTACAGCTGCATTTATAGTATAAGAGACCATGCTCAAGTGGAGGGTATATTAAAGGCTATTGGCTGAAGGAGCAGAAGGAGTTCCCTCAGCACCTCCCCTTTTGTTTAAATAAGAGAGTTCCAAACCCAATACAAAACTATATACACTGGGAACAAATATTAAGTATAAGATTAGAATTACAACCAGCATAAACAATATTAAGCAAGGAACGTATGCTAAATGCTTTAATAAATATTCTATCCTAAGTAGTCTAAGTCTTGTATTGGAAATGGCTTGGCTAGATCATTAGAGGATGGTAACTATGACTATCTAATCTTCAACACATCAAAGTCCTGAGAAGGGAGATAATATTACTTGAGTAGGCAGAAAGTGCAATCAAACAGCTTCCAAAATGTGCAGTAGAAGACAGACACAACTGGCTGCCTGAACAATCACCCAAAGACTCATTTACAATGTTGAAACAGTCAACTTTGGCTAAGTCCTATAGTAATGGACAGATCATTTCCAGAGGCAGGAAATTTTTCAAAACCATCTTACCCTGTCTTGGCAAGATTTGACAGTTTTTTTCTTGTATCCTGTTGTCCAGTCTGGACATCATTCACTTTGTTAGTGGTTGAGGCAGTTTCTTTCACAAAGGCCAGTTGTGCCAAGAAGAAGACAAACTCCAAGTGGAGTGTCTTTGGTGCTCAACATTCTCTCAGGAATAGATTGGTGCTGCCAGGAGCAATTGTGTCTCACGTCAACAGAATTCTAAGTTGTTTAAATGCCATGTTATACAGATCATTGAAGTGGTTGAAGGTTACCTATCTATGCAGAATACAATCTCTATGTAACTAAAGAACCTAATTAGTCTGACTAAAAGTATAACAAACATGACTGACTATTGACCTATAATACTTAATACCTATATAACTTAAAGATTAAACTTTCATATCAGAATATTAAACAATCTTTAAACAACTGTGCAATAAAGGAGGACAATGACCTCAAAATGTAAATAATGTATAAGTATCTTGATCAGAGGTAAAAATATATAATGCAATATGATAAATATATTCTAAAATTGTATCAATATACAAAATGTCTTAAAGGTAGAAACATGCATGCATACAATATGACAAAATAATTTTATATAGGTGTACAAATGTTGTAAACAGAAATAACAAATATAATTTGAACTTGTATCAATATACAAGAAACTATACCAGTGTAAATTGTCCATAAATAATAAATAGCTTACAAGTATTCACTCTATTACTCATTATTATTACTATTATTAGTGTGATAAGTTCACACTAAATTACCTATTATCCCATTTAATCTTCCCTTTTATTGAGATCTCTAGGCCTATATAATTTCCATCCCAAACCCCAACCCTATGTGAGTAATAATCAACCCCTAAATGGTGTCTCATAGCACCGTATCTTAAAGGCTATTGGTTGAAGGAGCGGAAGGAGCTCCCACAGCAAAAGACAACATTATATATGCTGTGTCTTCTGCATTGTTCTGCTTCTTACTGATTTCTTATATTTTACCACATTAATATTCTCTCTTTTCATGTATCTCTCTCTAGAGAGAAATCTCTCTATCTCTCTATCTATATCTCTATCTATCTATCCATCTATCTATCTACATCTATCTCTCTCTCTAGAAAGAGAGAGAGGGAGGGAGAGAGAGAGAGAGAGAGAGAGAGAGATGCTTCAAACACATCTATCCAAACATGTGGATATTATTGCTAAACCACTCAAAAGTAAGTTACAGTGATATTAAATCTTAGGCATTACATAGGGAATGAAGGCACTTTTTATAACCATGTCATAGCAATACAGTTTAGACAATTTAACATAGCTATAATAGTCTCATGTACTATATAATTCATATTCATATTTGTTCAATTATTCCAACAGTACTGTTTATTATTCTAACCCAGGATCACAGACTGCATTTAATTGTCATATTTCTTTAATCTTGTTTTCAAAGATTTTGAGATTTTTCAGAGTATAGGTCATCTATTTTGTTGAATATCCATCAATCAAGTTTTGTCTGGTGGTTTTAACATTCTTACAGCAGTGCTGCCTGAATGAGGTTGAGTCTTTCCAACAGCACATGGAAGGGTGCTAAGAATGCTCACCGCTACTGAAAAGCGCTTAATCCTAATTAGGCTTTTATTATTCAAAAGATTAGCGGTGGGCACCAGATGTACCTCTCAATTTATACTCCTATAATTCTGAGACTCCTGTTCATTTCCCTCCTGCAAGCTGGCACCTCTTTTATGGTTTACTTCTTTATTCTGGTGCCTTGGACATAGCCAGTAACAACTAAGATTTGCTATTAGCACCTGCTTCTCATTATCATTGTCTAAAGTCATTGGTTCACTTGCTACATCATCTGCTCTCCAGGTTACTAGGGGAACTGTGTGACCAGATGCTTCACTACTGTATAATAGGCACACCATTCTTCAGCTTCAACTTCTCATATGCCACTGCCTGATCCTGATGCTGATGCCATGTGTTTTGGGTTCCACTGCCAGAGTGGCACTTAGTTCTGGGTGACTCTATCTTCATACTTCACCTTAAATGAAGATATACTGTGGTGTGAAAAGATTATTGAATTGCCATTTGCATATTTTAAAATTAATACAACCCAAAGACAGTAGACATTATGGGAGAACACTATCATTGACTCTTTGAGAGAGATTGGCCTCTGTGCTATTCTGTTAAAAAAAAATTTATCAGTCAGAATCTATCCTAAGAAATAGTTGAACTTATGCACACAATACATATGCAAAATTATTAATTTAGCAGCGTTAAGTATGATAAAAATCTGGACAACAGCAGGGAGATATTAAATAATGCTGCAATCACACGATGCTTACACTCATGGACATTACACTTAATACTGCATCTCTGTGTGTTCGAGCACAGCAGCATTAAACAATGCTACAATCACACGATGCTTACACTCATGGACATTACACTTAATACTGCATCTCTGTGTGTTCGAGCACAGCAGCATTAAACAATGCTACAATCACACGATGCTTACACTCATGGACATTACACTTAATACTGCATCTCTGTGTGTTCGAACAGCAGCTTTCCTACTCTTTAGGTTCAATAGAAATACAGAAAGCAATGGAAATGTACAGACATTTTTTTTTTTGGTTTTTTGAGACAGGGTTTCTCTGTGGCTTTGGAGCCTGTCCTGGAACTAGATCTGTAGACCAGGCTGGTCTCGAACTCACAGAGATCTGCCTGCCTCTGCCTCCCAAGTGCTGGGATTAAAGGCGTGCGCCACCATCGCCCGGCTTGTACAGACATTTAATATAATTCCCTTCATATGAAAGCAAGAACAAACCACAGCATTTCAACACATTTGCAGAGACTGTAAATGGAATATGATCTGGGGGAGTATGCAGCAAGTGACTAAACTGTGTTTACTTCTGAAGAGAAGGATGGAAAGTGGGAGCCAAGGTAGGTCGGTAGTCAAAGGAGATGCAAATATTTGATTCAAGATATGACTCTTGTTTCAAAATTTGGTAACACGTATTTTGTTTTATTGTTTAGATTAGTAAGTGAAATAAGTTACACTGTGTGTCACAGAAGTTCATAATGATGTATAAAAACAAAGAGAGGCCGAAGGTTACAGAGAAAGAATGGGGAAGGGGAAGAATGTTCATGATTGCTGCCATCATATAGAAAAATAAGCATCAGTTCATCTTTCAACGATTGCTGCAGATGGAATGGGATGCTTGTGGGATGCAAATGATTTCACAGCCATGGAATTTGGGGGTGTAAATCCAAGCATCACAAAACCAAAAGATATTTCATCTTAATGGGTTTTCATTAAGTGTCATAGACAGCCCTAGTTTCTTATATAAAGTGACTGTCCCTAGAAACTGCCACCTGTATGTTGAAGGCTACAATTGTTCTGGTGACCCGGTATCTGGACAGGCTCCCAGGAGCATCTGGATTTGACTATTGATTTGCTTCACTTTCAAATATCCGCTGGCACTCGTGAGAAGACAGGATCTGCCACACCCGACTCACTCAGCCTTCTGCAAGAAGAGCACTGTCTTACAACTTTCAGCCCAACTACTAACTTGACTAGGTTCCCAGGAAATTGAGAAGACAGAAGTACTAGGTTTTAAAAAAGTTGTGCCCTGTTTTACCAAGCAAGCACACACTATCTGTCCGAGTTCTAAAGGTCAGAGAGTGTCACCTGGCCTGTGTGGAATGTGTGAATCTCTTTTGTGATTAAAATAATCAGGGGGCGATCAGACACCTGTTGTACAGTGCCTATGTTTATTACAATGTGACACCATCACCTAGTAAGGAAATGTCATATGTGGAATTTAAAAAAATCTTTTCAAGCCTTGGGCTGTAACGCCATTCTGAATTGACAATAAACAAACATAGCCCTGGAATTAACATAGCTCTAGGAAATTTTGTGTTCTCTCAGATGCTGACACAGAAATTTTAGGGCAAGTACTCATCTGGGAATTGAGGATACCAGTATGGGTATGAAGGTGTCCTAGAGAAAGGAAGGAGGCCCTAAAGAGTGTAGTAGACTGAAAACAACCACAATTATTGAAAATAAGTCCATTTCCCTACCCCTTGAATCCTGGTATGACTTTGAATTAATGAATTGTGCAGTGTATTAGTTTATATTTTTATCAAAAGAAATTTAAGGGAGAAAGGCTTGTTTTGGCTTACTTTCCCCAGGGGAAGACATGACGGCAGGAGTAGAAGACTGGCCAATCACATCGCATTAGCACTCAGGAAGCAGAGTTCACTGGAAGCGGAACTTGTCTATACAGCCTCAAAGCCCACCCTAGTGACCCATCTCCTTCAGCACACCTCCATCTTCTAAAGAGTTTACATTCTTCCCAAGTAGAGTCACCATCAGGGGGATCCAGTGTTCATATGTGGGAGGCTGTAGGGGACATTTCAGCCTCAGACTACTACAGGCAGCGGTGGTGGTTTGAAGAAGAATGGTCCCTAGACACTCACACATTTGAATGTTTGGGTCCCAGTTGATGCATGTTTTAGGAAGGATTAGGATGTGTGGCCTTGTTAGATGAGGTGTGTCACTATGAGTGAGCTTTGGAGTTTTAAAAGCCCATACCTGGCCCAGTCTCGCCATCTCTGCTTCAGCTTTTGGATCCGATGCAAGTTCTCAGCTATTGTGCCAGGCCATCCCTGCGTGCTTGCTACCATGCTCTCTGCCATGATGGAAACGGACCAACCATTTGAAACTGTAAACAAATCCCAAATGCTTTCTGCTACAGGTTACCTTGGTCATGGTGTCACTTCACAGAAATAGAATAGTTAACTAAGATGGCAATGGTCCTGGGCCTAGCTCTCCAGAGACCTTGCTATTTAACCCCTTTTCTTTGGAAGTACTCTTGGAGCGCGGTGGAAAGAAGCACATACCAGCTTCTTCTAGGGTGAGGCCATGCAGAACACAAGTGAATCATCCAGTTGGAGGTGCCCATGGAAACCTGCAGCCACATGATCCTCCAGCTGACTGTAACCAAATGACTAACTCCAGATGGAACCAAAAGGAATGCCCTGCTAAGCTCAGCCAAAATTGCTAAACCAAAGAACACAGGCAAATAACGCAATCATGCCTTCACTGCTGACTGCAGATGACCTGAGTTTTCTACCCAGGCAAACTGTATAACCATACAAAGTGCATCTTTATTAATCAATGGTAATCACAGCCTACAGAGGGGCATCCCACATCACCTTTGGACAAGGTGCAGTCCATACTGCACTCTCTCCTCTGCTGCAGTATAACTGAATAAATCAGCCCACCTTTAATCCTCTCTGACTTAGTTTATATTTGAAAGAAGAGCCTAGGAAACAAACAGCTCGGTTATACCTTCGCACGTCTCTGATCTCCTACTGGCATTTTGCACTATTTACATTCCCCTAGATGTCAGAAGTTAGAAACTTGCTGATCTAGTCTCCAGGGAACAGCCTGCATGGCCGGGTAAAGTGGGCATAGTGAGGAATGGGTGATAGAGAGAGATATGCGCTGTGTTCATTTGGAACTTTGGATGACCATAGCTCCCGCCTACCCAGAGTCCTTCACTTGATTACCTGTTGGATCACAAATTCATCTGCAGAGTTTATATGTCCCCATCATTATTCTTAAGAGTGTTACATGCTAACCGGAGTTTGAGATTCTCAGCAAAATTAAGAGATGGGTGTAGAGACTACCCATATACTCCCAGTTCTAACATACCCTCAAACTACTGTTCTCTTCTTCTCTTATGTTCTCTTGTGGTGCCTCAGTCAGTTTATGAGTGTACATCAACAGCATTATCATGTAAAGTCCACAACTTACAGTAGTATCCACTCTTTGTGTTCATGTTCTGTGGGCTTGTGTAAGTGTAAAATAACACATATCCACCGTTGTTGTATATTTTACCTGCCCTAAAATATCCTCTGTACTCTTCCTCTTCATCCATTGGCCCCATTTAACCTCTGGTGCCTGTTCATATTTTAACTGTCTCCTTGGTTTTTCCTTATCTAGAGAGTCATAGAATTAAAATCACACAGTACATAGCTCCTTCAAATGGCTTCTTTTGTTGAATAATACTCATCTGAATTTATTTCATATCTTTTCGTAGTTTGGTAGCTCATTTCTTTTTAGTGTTCAACACTATTGGATTATTTGCATGTACCACAATTGATATATAGCCCACGGAATGACATCTTATTGGATTCTGAGTTTTGGTGATTATTTTGTTTTTGTGGAAGAAGGTTATTTACTGGAGCATGGATGTCTAATGTACCCTGCAGAAACCACTGCAGAAAATGACCCCACAACCACTGGTTGCCAATAGTCTCCCAGGGAGAGCCCCCTCCTACATTCTGCTGATTTTTGAATAAACACAGGTGTGAAGGTTTTTGCACGGTAAATATTTCAACTCTTTTGGGAACTAACTAGCAATCCAGTGGCAACAGTGTGTAGTAGAGTGTACTTAGTTTTTTAAGCTGCCAAACTGTCTTGCATAGTAATCCGACTGGTTTGCATCCCTACTGGTAATGAATGATGGTTCCTATTCTCCACACCGTGGCCAACATGTGGTGTTTTCTGGTTGATGGATTTTGGCTATTCTGGTCGTCCTGTAGCGTTGCATGGCCATTCATTTCCCTCTCTTTGTGCCCATGTGTTTGTATGTGTCCATGTATGTGTGCCTTCATGTGGAAGCCAGAGATTAGCCTTAGCTACCTTCCTCCATCAATCTCCACCTTATGTTTGCTTGAGACAGGGTCTCTCACTGAACCTAGAGAACCTAGAGCTCACCTATTCAGCACCAGGGATCTGACTATTTCCACTTCCACCACACTGGGATTCTAGGCATGTTCCACTTCATTTGGCTTTTTCACATGAGTTCTTGGGAATCAAACTCAAGATTTTGTGCTTATGTGTAGCAAGCACTTTACTGACCAAGCTATTGCCCAACCCTCTTTCCACTTGTCTATATTTGTCTTGCCCTTACCTTTTTTTTTTGGTTGTTATTCCCTTTCTCATTTTCTTCTCCAGATCTCTGTCTTTTATGGCCATCTTGATGGCACTCTCCTTGTCTTTTAGTCTCAGAGATATTTCTCTGTAGGATAGACCTGACAAGCAAGAAATAAGAACAATCAGAATTTTTAAGCAAGAGAATAATACCCTGAAAATACCAAATACAATCTCCAGTTTTTCTGTGGTGTACCTTGCACAAGTCACCCCTGCACACTGACTATGCTGGGCCAATATTCATATATCAAATATATCTTTTATGTAGGAAGTAAAGCACTTGCAAAAATGAATGCTAGTGATTAAAGACCTCATGGGGTTCCTTCTTGGATTGTGGCCCCAGTCAGCATATTCATCTATTTCTCATCCATCTCTTCCATCCTCAAGATTCACCTCTTTAGCCCTCCCATCACACCAATGAATAAGCTCACTGGGTGTGAAATGTGTTTCTTCTGCATGTGTCAGGATGCAGATGCTCATGTGGGCATAGATCTGCTTGCTTGTGTAACATCTCACCTTGAGGGAACATCTCGTCTCACATCTATGACAACTGACCGCTCCCTGCTTGAGAAGTGAGGTCAAAACAAGGGCAGAGCTCCACACTCCAGCCTTTTAATCAGTGTCTTTTAACTCTAATGCTATTGCAGAGATGCATTTTCTCGGTACTGGACTTTATTTTGATAAAGACGGAGCAAACTCCTTCCTTCATAAACCACAATCCTTCCCAGACCACAAGGGTGAACTCCTGTCTGAAAGCAATGGCCATCTATTGTGATGGACTGAACCACTGGACTCGTGAAATCAATCCCCTTGCAGGAAGACACATTTAGACTTTCCCCATTACCTAATGCCTCACTCGTCCCTGAAGATTATCTTCCTCTCATTCGTTAAAGAGACCCTAATACTATTGAAAGGTACTACGTCATCTTTGGAAATACTAGTCCAAAATCACCCCCTTAGTGGAAGGTCTTTAGTTTTCTCTTAAAACTGAGGTCTAAATTTTCTACTAGGCCCTGAGAAAGAAGGCTAGTGGCTTTGGAAACATGTATTTATTTTTAATAAAACATAAATAACTCAAACACATTCAACAAAGTGTTTATAGATTTAGACATACATCACACTAGCTCCTGAAAATAAGTTTGTTGTAAAAGGGAACTAAGCAGAGAGAGATCCATTCACCACTTTAGCATATAATCATGGAAGCTCTTCGCAGCTCTGAAATTTCATGAATTCTTCTTGAAGTTTACATAGTTTTCTTTTAAAGGATATTTTTTTTAAAGTAAAGCAGTTTGGAATTTTTTCAAAAAAATCAATATTTCATTTATGATTCATGTTTTGCTAAAGCGGATAATGTAGTTCCTTAATGGATGGAAATGGATCACGGCAAGGAGGTCAGAAAGCAACCACTGTCATTAATAATACACATCCTACAAGGTAATCGACAGACACTGAGTGGGTGACTCTAGAATGTTCCTGCAGGGGTTTGGCATACGGGGTGGATACCAAAATAGCAGCCGATTTTAAGAACAGCGTGTGTCAGAGAAGCGTACATATTTGTGTGGATATTATTAAGTCTTTGCCTTCAGCAAACAGTTTTTCTATTCAGAAGCTGTCGGCAGTTAATTATGGAACCACATGTGATTAGGGAAATCAAGACAAGAGAATGGGCCGGACTCCCTAATTGGGAGGGAATAGGAGCGGCATTCCGCGGCCGAATGGTTCGCTGTGTGTTCTAACTGCTTAGAGTTCATTCCGCGGCCGAATGGTTCGCTGTGTGTTCTAACTGCTTAGAGTTCATGCTCTTGGATGCTTTTCTTTCTGAAGTGCCCTCGCATCCAACTTTGAGAGACATTTCCCTGACAAATAGAACCAATATGGGAAGTTCCCACTTGTATCCACCATTTCGCTGGACTGTGATAAAATATCACGACCCAGGCAATTTATAGAAAAAGAAGTTTATTTTGGCTTATGTTTCCAGAGGGTTAGAGTCCATAGTCATAGTAGTGGGGAGGGCAAAGAGGCAGAAGCAGGAAGCTCAGCTCTCACGTTTGACCCAATAGGCTTGAAACCAAGAGAGCAATCGTCAAGAAGGCAGGGCTTTTAAATCTCTAAACCCACAGCCAGTGACATATGTCCGTCAGCAAGCCTGCACCACCTAACTGTCCCCAAACAATGCAATCAACTGGGGACCAAGCCTTCAGATGTTGGAGACTCTGGGGGATGTTTCTCATTAAATCCACCGCATTCTTCAATGCACATCTGATTGCACTTGCTCTGCACGATCCTGGAGATTAGATGGGATGGTGTGCTGGCTGGTTTTATGGCAACTTGATACGAGTTGTGTCTTTTTGGAAAAGGGGGTCTCAATTGAGGAAAATGCCCCCACCAAACTGTCCTGTGCGCAAGCCTGTGGTAGATTTTCTTGATTAATGACTGACAGGGGAGGGCTCAACTCACTGCAGCTGGTGCCATCCCTGTGTTGGTGGTTCTGGCTGTTGTAAGAAGGAAGACCGAGTAACCCACGAGGAGCAAGCCAATAAGCAGCACCCTTCCACGATCTCTGCATCAACTCCTACCTCTAGTTTCCTGCCCTGACTTTCCTGAATGATGCATTGAAAATTGTTAGGTCAAATAAACCTTCTGCTACCCAAGTTGCTTTTGATCATGGCGTTTTACCACAGCAATAGAAACCCTAACTAAGAGAGTTAGTGAATGGTTATTTTATAGAAGAGACAGACCAAATGCTGCACAATGGTTGATTTGGGGTCTTGAAATTCATAAGGATTGACTTGGAAGGCCACTTATAAATTTTTTGATCTCATTCCTGCACTTCCTTCTATTCATTGATTAAGAGGTGAGGGCATATGGTAGAATTCCATTGCCAGTTGGTGTCCTTTATTTTATGTTTTTACATATTTTAATTTTTCCCACTTACCTTGGTGATAAGTTGAAATCCACTTCATGCTAGATCATGGTTATCCAGTGACATCTTCCAGGAGCCTGATCCTGGACAGGGTGGAGGTATTTCCACTGTAGAAATCATCAAGTATGGTGAGTCAGGGCTGTGGTCTGGGGAACAGGAGCTAGATGTTCCGTTATTCCATTCCCTTGTCACAGATGTCATATTTGTGCAAAATTCTTTATATTTGCAAAATTCTTTCCCTGTAACATGTCCTCTGTGCTTTACAGAATCTCTAGATCACATCCAGTACAGAACATGCCATGATGTTGTGTAAATAGTTGTTAGAGTGTCTCATTTAGGGAATAATGACAAGAAAACAATCTGAATATTTTCATGGGAGTTGTAACTATGTTTATGAAATGGGTTTTACGTGTGGTTGTGTGTGACTCTGTGGAGATGGAACTGAAAATATAGGAGGCAGACAATATAACACATGTGTGTACACATATGTATTTATACATGCATGTATTACGTATATTATTACATATGTACATGCTGGTGTTGCATAGTCATATAATTTAGTTTTATTCATAAGCAGCCCTCTCAAAAGCTTCTTTTCTCTTGTGGTAAATTATACATGCAAGTTAAAGTTTTTTATGTGAACCATTGTAAGTATACAGATTAATATCACTACATTTATTCATGTGGTACAACCACCGCTACTATCTCCACATTTCTTTACCTCACCTGAGACTTTGTGCCTATTCAACACTAACTTCCCATGCTGGCTACCCCCCATTCATATCCTTTCTCTATGAACTTGACTCCTGTAGGAACTAAATGTAAATGGGATTGTGAATCATAATTTATTTTGTGTTTTTTGAGTCACTTTCTTGCTGTTTTCTGATCAAGACTTGGCCACTGCATTCCCACCTTAAGCAGTCACATGTCCCTGTGTTCCCACATAGTCCGAGGGGCCCAAAGCCCGCTAAAGCTATTTAGTTCTGAACCAACAAAACTGCATTTCTGAATTTTCAGAGTCTGCAGATCAGAGTGTTCTTATGAACAACATTCTTACATCATAATTAGGAGCAAAATTACATAACAGTGAAATGCTCGCCAGAGTCAGATCTTGAAATGTCCCCTAAATTATGTAAGATACTCCCCTGAAGTATTTACCTTTTCATGTGCTGTTAAAACCTTTTTGCTTTGAAGAAACAGATGAAAGGAACATGTGTTTTATAACACCTGCCAGCAAATGCTCCGAGAGTCACTTATTGCCACAGAAGTTAACAATTTTGGAACATTCATCTATCTAAAAATAAACATGTTTATGCATTTTTAATGTAGAAAATTCTGAAAAGTACATTCCTGTAATGCAATCAAAGAATCACAATATGCATGCAGTACACATGTATGAACAGACTGTGCAATATACATGTAAATGGCCATAAGCATCAACTAACTATCCCTACTTATATAGGGATGTATCCTTGTATAAGCACTCACTCACACACACACATACACATGCATGTGCATATATAACATAAAATATAATTCTTTGAGTGCAATCTTATAATCAGAAATATGCAATAAAAAATGAACATAATTTTATATAAGTATCCCTAATACTTTATGCATGCATATGTATTCCTTTATATAATATTGCAAATCTCCATATGTATTTGCATAAGCTTGTACATAACATAATCTTGTGATTAGCCGGATTGACACTCGCTCTGTGCCCAGGCACCGCTTCAAACCCTCTTATGACTAACGTGCTCAGCAAATGTGAACATAATTCACAAGGGATGCGTACAAGGCCCTGCTGACCTGCTCCTGGTGGAAGTCCAGTTCTTCTAGCAGGATGCTTTGCATACAGGATCGTCATGTGGCTAACTCAGGGTGCCAAGACCTGTATTAAATTCTCGTCTAGCTTAAGTTTTAGTTTCTTATATTAAACAATAGTGAACTGGGGTCCTATTCCATTCTACACTCTAATGGTGTGTCCAACAGCTGTCTGAGAACCCAGCCTCCTCACCCCTCATCTACCTGGTTTTAGTCAACATAAGCATCCTACCAAGGCAGTATTTGTCCACATTTAAAATAAGAAATTGATAAGTGCAGTCTACAGAAACTACAGTCTGGTGGGAAGAAGGATTTGAGAGAGGCATCCAAATCAGCGTGGACACTGAGTAGGGCAGCAATCACATGGAAAAAGTGAGCCGGCAGCCGAAGAGTGATGTTCCACCTCCCCGTCGCTCTACGCCTGGCTTTCATAGCTAGCACTGTAACACAGGAGCGTCAATCCCTGCCGAAGAAATGGGCTTGGGGAAAGGTTCCCTGGCTTGTGAAGGACCACATACCTGCTGAGCAGAGGCTCTGGTCTTGGCTCTATGGCAAACCTTCCCAACACCCACAGTGCTGGTTTCTCCAGCAAAATTGCACTTTAATATAAAAAACCAAATGAACCCAATTTACAAAGTTGCTAGTCCACGAAACTGACAAGCATGCAGGAAATGAAGTACAAATTAACTCCCATGTCTGGGGGCTGGTATATAAATTCAACTTTCTTGGGAGATACTTCAAACATTTACAAAAAAAAAATCTTTTTAACGACTCTAAGCTGTATGTCTGTCTTTTGGACTCCAGCCTGAGAAAATAATGCTGTGAACTTCACATTGAAAAAAGGTTCATGGAAGCCTTATTAAAAATCGTCGAGCATTAGAAATAACTTTGATTTGCAAAGCTAATGAAATAGATTAGTAAATGGTGCTAGATTTTTGCTTTAGACTATAGTGAAATCACTAAAAGAGGTCTAGAATAAATGTTATATAACTAGGCTGCATTAAGTGAGAAAAAGAGCAGAAAGTTATGTATAGAATAATCACAACATTGTAATTATAAATATGTGTATTTAATATGTGCAGACATATATATGTTTATATACACTGGAAAGACATATGCTATACAAGTAACAGAATGATTTCTGCTTTCTTAATTTTAATTTACTGTTGTAAAAGCAATAATGTTATAAAATGTAATAGTTTAAGAAAGTTTATGAGTCTAGAACAACAGTTTTCAACCTATGGGTTGTGACCCCTATTGGGGTCAAATGACCCCTTCATGGGGGTCACCCAAGACCATCAAAAAACACAGGTATTCATATTATGATTCATAACAGAAGCAAAACTACAGTTACGAAGTAGCCACAAGAATAATTTTGTGGTTTGGGGTCACCACACATGAGAGCCTATATTAAAAGGGCCGCAGGATAAGGAAGGTTGAGAACACTGCACCAGAGGCAGAACGACCAGAGCTCAAGTGTGAGGACCGATTCAGGCTGCCACAGGTTCCCTCTCTGTCACGTGGGCATTGGATCCTCTCGTAGAGATTAAGCCTGTGGGTCACAGAGGGGTGGGAAAGAAATTTGTTTTCCTCTTCCGCTTTCACTTTCTGTAGGAGCAAACACAAGAGTGACCTGGTGGCCAGCCCACCTGGCACACTGCCCCCTAAGTGAGAAGAGTGGTACCCGTGCTCCTGAAGCCGCGGTATCTCCTGGAATGTACCTCTTCCGCTCCAAGGCCCTGGCTCTCTGAGCGCACACTGTCCAATCCGAGGTAATATGCTAATCAGTCACAGCTGACAGGCTTCCATATAAGCGGTTGCTCACGTGCGTTAAAACTGACTCTGTTCCCTGAAACCATCTCTAGAGTGGCTCACCTCCGTACCCTTTACGGTCCCACAGACATTGCCATCTTGCCAAGGGATGCCCCGGCAACTCTCTAAGATCGGTCATGAGAAGTCTGGTGTCTTTGGCACGATGATAGCACAGAGGCATTTGAACCCCTCTCGACCCTGTGCAGACTGAGGGAGACAGTTAAAATGCTCATTCCTGGAAGATGAATTCTTTGACCACCTTAAGTTTCACTAAAGAAGGTTATGACTGACTCCTGTTAGCACAACTCATGATCCTTACTTAGTCTTCTTTGGAGTCTGTTTATGGGCCGACAGATGAACATATTTAGGAATCTGACAAAAATTATGCCATGCCTATATGTGTTCATATATGCAAATTTTGCATCACTGGAGACTCACAGGCGTTCTGGCACTTACAGAGGTCTCAACTTGTGCAGGTCAGGAGATACAACCCACACTAGGAAAAACAAAAAAAGAGGGTTAGGGGGTCTGCAAGAGGATGACTTGAAAATTTCTTCTGTTCTCCTCTTCACACCCCAATTATGAGACATGAGATTAATGATCAGTTCAGATAACGGCCATTCTCAGGGACCACACAACATGCTGAACGCGCCAAGATGCTGACTCTTTCTATCATGAAATTGCCCTCATGATACAAAGTTTTAAATCAATCTTTATGAAGGGTAAACTTTTCTTCTGCTCTCCATTTAAAAAAAATCCAGATAATTCTAGGGCCTGCTTCCTAAAAGCTCAACAGGTGTAAGTCTTCCTTTTGTCCCAGACAAACCCTAATAAAAAGATTTGTTTGCAGCTGAGACACAAAGGGATAGAGAGGGACATGGAAGAACATAGAGGGTTAGTTATTTTTCCCCAGATTTCATCTCCTCCCTGGATTTTTATGTAAATATCTTCACCTCCGGCCAGTATTTCAGTCAAATGTGCCCATGAGGCCATCAGAGTGCACCCTCCTTTGGTGGGTGCAGGAAAGATGGATAGAGCAGAGAACTGAGTTTTTAAGATTTGAAGAGCCAGACAGTAAATGTTTTAGGTCTTGAGAGTTAGACATTTCCCCAACCCCTACAAATCCGCTATCTTCGGGATTTTATGTTTATTTATAATACACTTTTAAGATACTACTCTTTGTGCTTGCGGCTGTGCAAAAACAGCTCTTTACCCACCTGAGGTTTAGAGACTGCAGCTAGCCAGTGAGCTGACTCCTAGCCCTTTCACCTCTGAACCTTGGTGAGGTGCTGAGAATTTAGGTACTTCAGAAAATGGGGCAGGGAGTCATCCCAGTACCCCCTACCCACAACACTCAGGCATGTAATAACATACATGAAGTATCAAGGGCAGGAAGGACACAGTCAGCACAGCGCAGGCTTAGCTCTCTCAGGAGTTTGAAAGAAGAATCCACCCTGGTTTGGTTTTCCAGAGTCAGAGCCGTCAGGCCCCCTGTGCAGGACGGCTACCTCAAAGCTTCAGCCCACTGCTTGCTGCTGGTAGCCTGTCGTCCTAGGGGAGGGATAAAAACACTGCTTGGAGCATGAAAATAGTCCTCATATGTAAAGTGAGGTAAAAATAGCTCTTACCTCCGGGTTGTTTTGCAGCATAAATAGAATGATGAATATGAATTTGCTCATTATGAAGTTTAGCTCCAGTTATTATCCTGGAAGAGACCTGATTAAAATGACTAATTAGACAAGGGTTTTTGGCAGAACCTTTCCTGGGGCAACAGTCCTGATGTGATGTATTTTAAGCACACTTACATGGTGTGCATTTCCTTCTGTTCTCACTCAGGCTCCGCACCTTCCTTGGGCGAGAGCTGCTCCGAGTCCCTCCTACAGCGCTAGCACGGAGCCCAGGACCAAGCTCCTAACTGTAGCTGGGTAAATGCATAGTTTTCAGTGAAATAGCTTTATCTTAAAGGATAACACGGAGGTGTAGGATGCAAGTGTTTGCTTGGGCTTTCCTTGGCATTTCTAAACCGCAAAGGGATTTCAATTCAAAATAGCTGTCAAGCTAGACACACCATCAAAGACAAAATGCATCCAAACAAGTGAAGTCAGTCATGTGCACAGCAGAAAACAGCAAATCTAGGCTTCTTTGGTGTAAGAGTCTGTGAGGATCTTGGAAAGGATGAAAGAACAGGAGATCAAGTTGAAAGCAGAACTATGAGCCGAAGTGCACAGAGAGGGACAACTGCGGAGAAAGACGTGGGCAGCTCTGGAGGACTGCTGATCCAGGGCACAGATAAAAGCCAGAGGGGCAGGGCAGATAGCTCAGGGCTGTCAGCAGGAGCCTATTTGGGAAACCACAGAGGGACAGGGTAAGTGGTCTGTCTTCCTTGTTTCACCATCTTAGACCCAATCACACACAACAGGATGCAGGCATCTGTCTGACAAGCAAGACCGTGTACCACTGACTCTCTGTCTATGTAGGTTCCACATTGACAGATTCAACCAACTGAAGAGGAAAGATATTGACCACACCCTAACCAATACTGTGTAACATCTGCCTATGTCGTTATGCATAGTGTATTGACTGCTATATGTAACCTGCAGATGATAGCAAGGGGATATAAGTTAGAATAAAGTAATGTTATTTTTCATTCACCAAAGTAAGGTTTATTATAGTTAATACTGAGTGCGCGAGTAAATAGATCAACCCTCCTAATGGCAGCGTTGGTCCTCCCCAGTACAACCTTGAGTCTACTAGAATGAAAAACGACTGAGCAATCGCACTTGCCTGTGTCCAGTTTAGACCCTCGCTCTCATGAGCTCATTATGAAGACATGAGTATGTCCACTGTTGCGGTGTCGGCAATGGACAAAGCTAAAGCTGCAAGCCAAAATAAACACACCGGGGGCTGTGCAGACTCTAGTGCATATCGACCGACGGCCCAGAGGTGGATGTGCAAGCATGGGAAGGAATAGAAAGCGCTGTTCAGTGAGAAAAATGACTCACAGGATAAGAACTAGTGATATGAAATTTCTGTAGAAAATCAATTTTGTCAGATAGAGAGAGATTTAAATTCTATTAAATTCCATAAAGTTAGGTTTTGAGGTTTAAAATTCTTAAAGTTAGGTTTAGAATGTTCTAAAGTCTTCTGTTGGAATTAAAACAGAAATAATCAAAAAAGGACAATACAGACTCTATATAGAAATATATATATATATACACACATACATCACACATGTGTATATGTGTACACACACACATATATATACATGTTGGTCACGTTGGTTCCCTCCTCCAAAGTCTCTTCAGATTTATGATGTTTTTCCATGGCTTCTTTGGAATCTTCCAAACACTGTGTTTGCCCACACATCAGGTCTGTTTGGGCTTTTAAATAAAGGTCCCTTGTCGCTACAGTTCCTGTTTGCCCAGGCTCTGTCTGTCACGTCACGTGTTTCAAAGACCCAACCTCCGGTTTTGGTCTTTGGTGCTCATTTATTGTTTTACCTCAGTATTTCCTTCTTTCACGTTTCTGAGGACTTACTTGCTATGTATTTTTGCAGTCCAGCGTTCACAAATCGCTTTTTCATTTTCTGGATTGCCCGTGCACCATCTGACACCCGTGGTTAAGAAAGCGTCCTGAGGGGAAATGAGTGGCCGGGCTTCCAGCAGGGAAGGAACAACTGTGAACTTTTCTAGAAGTCAGAGAGACACCGGACACCACCTTGGGTCAGTGGAGCTGCCTGTGTGAGGATAGGACGCCTCTGTGCCAGGTGCTGCAGGCAGTTGCGACAGCAGGGGTCACCTCACTGCCATCCACCCTTCAACCGTGAAGAGAACATCCTGATTCAAACGCTGAGATGGTGCCTCTTGTTGCTCAGTGGTGTCTTTAGTGTTGATTACTGCAGCTTAATTTTTACAGTGCTAGCAATGTTTTTTTCCACCAGAAATGTGATTTAAAAAATCTCTGAGATCCCAGCTCAGGAGAGCCAGGTCAACCCGGCCATTTTGCTTGTCAACCTCTTTCTTTCTCTGCCTGAAGACAGGACATCAGCCATAGTTGATCTGCCCATAAAATGCTGAATTCTCTTCTCGCAGGAACCCGTGACCAGGTCCTCTACCTCAGTTTGGGAATTTGGGACTCTCTCCCACATACAAGATATTGACTAGAAACACTGAAATTTGAGACCCCAAAGACGCTAGGCCATTTCAAATAGGAAAGGAAAAAATTTGTCTCCCAAACAAGAAAAGAATCGCATTCACTGTTAATGTCATCATCCTTCTGGCTTTGCAGTCCTTCCCCCAAGGGACTGAACAATGCCTTCACTCTAATCTTGCGGCTTCGGCTTCCTGAGCCTCTCGCTGGGGAGTTCCCTCTGCCAGGCTACCTGAGGCTCCCATCAGTCTGGGGCTGCCTGAGATGGTTTTCTCATTAGTCTGTTAACAGCACACCACGGTTTCCTCGGTGACACAACAGACCCAGAGCCAATAAACTCTCTTCTGAGTAATGTAAAGCATATTCGAGCATGGGAATGATTACGTTTCCGTGGCTAGAAACAAGCCTTTGTTTGCATTTTCCTTGAGAACACGGCCCGTACCTGGTGAGCCCATCATGCTAAAGTCATCACTGCAGGGCTGGAAACACGGGATGCAACTTTTCCTTCTGCAGCAGAAGGGAAAAGCCCACAGGCAAACCTCTCACTTGATCACAGTGTTGAAAAAACCAGACAACATCGAACGAACGTAAGCCGAGAAACAAGATCCACAGGCCGATCTGTGTGCAAAGAGTATTTTGATAGTAATGCCAATTCCTAGAATTGCTTCATTTAATCTTTATTGAAGAAGGGGATCCACCATTTCTGTTCTCCTCAGACACCACACCCTCTGCATGCTGCATCCGCTTATTAGAGGAATGTTATCCCCCGGTTAGGTACGATTGAAAGAAACGGTTCTCACCCCCAAAGGAATAAGAGACATGGTTTATTCTGGAACCAAAATGATCTGCAACCATGGCCCAGGGTGACACATTTAGGTTTGCCCAAATGTAACGTTCTATTGTGGAAGCAGTTTCATGGAGCATTATAGTAACAGGACAAAGAGAATTATAAATCAAGGCATTTTAAAAATTCAGCGATGGGAAACATCAGAGAGGCAGATTGCAGCACGGTAGGGGAAGTTCTATAGCCCTCAGACTCTGTCCGATGACATCTTAGCATCTGGGCTAATGAAATCTAGTGGTGTACTTAATTAATAAATTCTGGAAGGTTTTTATCTGCTAATCTCAGGATGTTACACCCAACACAAGGAATGGGTGAGGAAGGGCTATTTCGGGGGCAAAAGTTAGTCCAAGGCAAAGTGTGATTAGGCTCTCTATCGGGACCATTCCCACCTCGCCCCATCGCGTGGTTCTAGTTAGTCAATCAGTCTGTGCAGATATGGCTTCCTTCCAGGAATCCCCATTCACACAGGTTTCCTTGCTGTACTGCAAACCGCTGACAAGCTTAGAGGTCATCTAGGAGCCACCATCTGCATTGCTTCTTACTGCTACTATATTAAATATAAACGTGTGTGTGTGTGTGTGTGTGTGTGTGTGTGTGTGTGTGTGTGTGATGGGGGAAGAGTCTCTCGTTGGTGTAGAATTCACCTAGGCCAGGCTAGCTGACCACCGAACCCCAAGGATTTACCTGGCCGCCTTCCCAGTGCTGGGATTTCAAGAGGACACCACTAATCCTGGCTTTTAGCATGGTTTTAGGGTAGTGAAGCCAGGCCTTTGAGTTTGAAGGTAGATACTTTACCTATGGTCTAAAATCAGCTCTTTTCGAAATGAAATTGTAGTGGCCTACTGTATGTGCTGTGGGGGCTGGCACGCTGATCTGGGGAAAACCTAAATGTGGAGAAGAATTCTCTACAAATGATGGATATTTGATCATAGAAGTCTTAAAAATGTACTAAAAAGAAAGAAAAAAACCCTACCACTAACACCAAAAAGAGTAGTCAAGCAAATCAGTGTTTAAAAGTTAGCCCACCTGAGTCGTATACACCCGGCTCAAAGTCGTGGATCAGCAAACATAAGCGACTCCAGCAGTCTAATCTTATCCATGTATCCATGGAGCATAAGCTCCAAGACCCTGGTGTGTGACTGACCCCATGGACCACACTTAGCCCTCCCCACTCTGCTCTTCGTATACAAGTATACCCACAAAGGTTTGTTAGGGACAGTAAGAGACTGGAACAGGCTGCTCTTGCCAAAAAGCAGCAGCTCCTCATGTGCTGTGGCTGGTCAGCGTTACCGTTGCTCTAAAGAAACACCGTGACCAAAGAGACTTGGTGAGGAGAGGGTTCATTTTCCTTACGCTTCCACTTCATGGTTCATTATTTAAAGAATTCAGGGCAGGAACTCAAACAGAGCAGGGACCTGGAAGCAGCAGCACCTGATGCAAAGACTATGGAGAACCATTGCTTTTTACTCCTTTGGGCTTGTTCTGTTGGTCTGCTTTCTTATAGCTAGAACCCAGGACAACCAGCCCAGGGATGGTCCCTCCTACAATGGGCTGGGCCCTCCCCTATGAAGCACTAGAGGCTCCCTCCTCTTTGGTGACTCTAGTACGTGTCAAGTTGACATAAAACTCGTCAGCAAAGCTCACTGGAAAACTAACTGCAGAGCAGAAGCCCAGCATCTCTGCCTTTATTTTGTGGCAATCTCCACAAAATCTGAATTGTAACTTGAGGTTTCTCTCCCGCCCACCAGTTCCCAATTACAAACTGTTTGACCTATTAGCTCAAGCTTATTATTAACTATCTCTTACAGCTTAAATGAACCCATTTCTATTATTCTATATTTTACCACGAGGCTTGTGGTTTGCACTTCTCATCTTGCTTCTCCAGCGGTTGCTGGCATCTCCCTGACTCTGCCCATTTTCTCTCTGTAACTCTGCTTAGATTTCCCTCCTGGCTCTATTCTGCCTGCCTGCTGGCCAAATGAGCTTCTTTATTAACCAATGGTAATAAAGCATAGTCACATCAGTCATCTGTTCCCCTCGGCATATAGTGAAGTTAACCACTGAAGAACTGTCTGGCTAACTTGTCTCACATTCTTTTAAGGCTGAAGGAGTAGAAATAAGTCATTGCCCTCCACCTGCAGCGACTTTGGATTCCAGGAGGAGCAAAAGCTTGAAGTCTGCACTCTGGGTCAGAAGTCTCCATCTTCTGAAAAATAGATTGTTTCTTCAATTGTGTCTTCAATTCAAGTGACAACAATGATAAAGACCTCTTTGGATCATCTTAGAGAGGCAGAGTGGAGGCAATGATCCAGCAGACACACCTTGACCAAGACAGTCTAATTTCAGACCCCCTCCATTGCCCTCATTCTCACTCTAGTTAAACTGGAAGCTCACGTCAAAACCCCTAAGGACTTGGGGTTCCTAACATGGATATATTGAATGTGTCTCCTTTCTCTCCTTTCATCACGGTTTCTCTCTTTACTTAGTAAACTAGATGGGGCTAAACCTACCTTGTTGGGGCTTCTGGAGTCCAGGCCTTTGCCCTAAAATCTATAGTAAGATTGACATCAATAACACAGTAACGTAGAGTAATAATGTCATATTCTAATAAACTATGCTCAAAACTCAGGAATTATTTCTGAATTTTTCCATTTACTGTTTTGGCTCTTTGTTGATCATATATGAAGCCAACAGTAAATAGTAAAACCATGGTGGTAGGGAGAATAATATGCCATTGTATTATTATCTTGGTCTCCTACACCCTAATATATCCTTCATCTCTTCATCTCTTCCTCGATTATGGTCTTCACATGAAGTATAAAAGGTGAGGCTCAGTGGGCCCGGGGCTGAGTCATACAACCCATCCCTACCCATAGAGAAGCAAAGTCTGTGCAGCACACACCTGCATCATACCGTCCCCATTTCCCAAAACTTCAAGTACGTCCTCTAATGCCAAAGTTCTTAGAAAGTGAGCATTGTATTAGCTGTCCATTGAAGTAAATGAAGTTGAGGAGAGCCAAGAATCTTGCTTCGTGTAATATTTATATCATCGGAGGATCTCTTCAGCTGGCGACATTACAGGAATTGAGGATCTCTTACAGATGTCCTCAAAGTGTGGTCCCCAGGCCAGCATCACCACACTATCTGGGAGCTGGTTTGGAACTCAGCACCTCGAGACGAACCTTGGTCCCACCGAATTTAAAAAAATGCAGAAAATGTTGTAGAAGACAGTCCTATTAATCAACTTACTATTTTACAGGTAAAGAAACATACCCAAGAGAGTATAATAGCTTCTAGAGCAATTAAATATTAATTTGTCAAGGTGCAAATGACCAAAAAACATTAATTTGGGACCTCAGATGCAGTTTTCAAAAATTGGCAGTTTCTAAGATAAGCAGAGTCCAACAGGAAGCACAAAGTGACAAAATGGAAGTGCTAATGTCAGGAAGCCACAGAAGAGACATTAACAGGGAGCACAGGCTCCGTTTGCAATTACTGTACAGGGGATTGAACACAGGGCCTCACCCTCCAGGGAAGCCCTCTACCACTGAGTTCCAAACCCCACCCATACCCGTGCCTTTTAAAATACAAACTGAGCTAGGGATGATTAAGAATAGAGCCAGATTATACAAACGGGACACATTAATGTTTAATGTGGCTGAACATTTGCTATGGGGTGCACCACTTCATTTAAGGGCCACAGTGACCTTGTGGGTCAGTATTATTGTCCCCTTTGTTTAATGTCCGCAGTGACCTTGTGAATAAATTCTATGATCACTGCTTTTAATTCTGTTCTAGAAACTAGTGTAGGGACTAGTTCAAAGTCACCAAGCTGGCAAGTTATAGAGCCGGACTAGAATCTGGGTCTTCTGGGTCTTCTCACCACAGTGCTGGGGTTGTGACCCCCATGTCATTCTGCTTGTCCTGTACCTTACAGGCCAGCAGGTGGACAGCGGTCACTTATAAGTAGGTGAAGAAAGAAAGCGATTTTCCATTAAACTTTCATATCAATGTGCCAGGGCATTTGAGAGGCATGGAACAAGAGAGTTACTCCCAAAGCTACAGGGATGGCCTTTGTCCCAACATCAAACCCCTTAGCTACAGGTGACGGATAGAAGCTGCTCCTACCAGTTCTTAAGATACGACTTAACTTTATAAAGCTCTTGTGTATCTATAAATGATTTAGGATACATATTTTAAAATTTAAAAGAGTAACCTTTGACAACAAGAAAGGAAAACATAAGAGGAGATCTAATTTCTCACCATCTCACTGTCTCATGCACAAAAGGGAGCTTTGAAGCCGATAAAACATCCAGACATTCAGGAAACATCTTTGAAACAGAAATTTTTATTTTTTTATCAGCCTTTGAAAGATGAACTAGTACATCATCCCATTATGGAAAATGGAGAAACAGAAAATGATACCCACACACGCCACAGAAGCCAGGTGGTAAAGGGCTACACACCATCCTCTGCATCTCTGCAGCTTTTTTTTTTTTTGCCTATGTTGTTCTGTGCTCGTAGTCCTAGTAAGGTTTAACACCTTGTGTGCCCTTCTAACTTTATATTCCTGGAATTTGCTTTCACTGAATTGTTGACCCCCATAGTGCATTCCCTGGTAAGCTAGACAGTACTCCACTGAGTACACATACAGCGGCTTAACCAGTTATGACCCAGTTATGAGACTGTTTTAGGCTGTTTAGAAAATGTTTCTACATTTTTAATCAATGTTTATATCCTTTGACATAAACATTAGACCTTTCGGCTCAACTATACATGATTTTATACTTTTATTTTTGTCTTTGTTTTGTTTCTGTTGCTATGACAAGAAAGGGTTTATTTGGCTCATACTTCCAGGCTGCAGTTCATTACTGTGGATAGGCTGAGGTAGAAACTTAAATGTATCATGTTCACCACAGTTAAGAGCAGAGAGAGAATAAATGCATGCTTCCTTGCCTACTTTTAGGTAGCTTTCTCTGCTCTACTATTCAGGAACCCTGACTAGGGAATGGGGCCTCCCACAGTGGGCTGGATATTCCTACATCGCTTAACAATCCAGATAGTCATCCACAGCCATGCCATGGGCCAACCTGCTCTAGATAACTCCTCATTGAGACTCTCTGCCCAGGTATCATATGTTAAGTCGAGCTGAGAGTCAAAACTCATCAGCAGAGTTATACAAACATTTAACAAGGTACTTACTACTTCAGTAAATCACAACAGCAACTCTGTGGATATATACTAATGACATCAGCTTTAATTCATTTTCTTAGAATAAGAACTAGTTCAAAGTTCTTCAGTTTCACTGATAAAGACTTAGTCCAGTCTTCCCACTCTGGTCATCATCCCCATGCTATCCCAAATCATCCTATAGTATGAGGCAATCAGACAGCAGGGCCAGACAGATATTACTTCAAACGATACAATTATTCCAGAGGGTTCACCAAACAACTCTCAAAAAAAAAAAACTAACAATGTGGAAACTTCAGAGATCTTAACGTCATCATAAATCCATGATACCTTTATCAAAAGTCCAGTTTTCCCAAGACAAATCTGTGTGAGGGTCCATTCTGACCACCCTTCCCCATCAGAGACTTTGTACTCCAGCTCTGGGTGATGGTAAGCTGACCAGTGGATACCAGCTGTGTGTCTCTGGGTTAGCTAACAGCAAGATATTTGGTCATTAACAATGCAAAGACGCTTCTCTTCTGTTTCATTGCAATGATAAGGATTGCCTTGTAAGTTAAATTTTTTCTAATTCATTGTTGGAAAGGTCTACATACTTACATGTCTAGTTTCAAACTCACAGTAAAAAATTTCATAGCCTCCTATTTTGTATATTGCTATTTTATCTAAATTTTATGAGGGTGAGAAGAAAAAAAAATCTTTTCTCCCAGACCGGGAATAAAGAGAAATGAATGTTGAGAAGCCAACGGCTGGGTCTAGAGAGATGAATCAGCTGTTAAGCGTGCATACCGCTCTGGTCGAGGATCTTAGTTTAGTTTTCCAGACCCTGTGTCTGATGGCCCAAAGCCATCTGTATCCAGCCCCAGGAGATCTGGTGTCTCTGGTCTCCATAGATAGATATGCACACACACACACACACACACACACACACACACACACACACACACATTAAAACAAAAAAATAAATCTTAAAAATAAGCCAATGACTAACAGTATCCAGGTTTTGCCACCACTTAGTTATCCTGTGCAGGATGAATTTGTCTTTTTAAAAACTACATTGCAGAGCTAAAGAAATAGCTCAGAGATTGAGTGCTTGTTGTAGCATCATGAGGATGAGTTCATATCCCAGCGCCTACACAAGCCAGCCATCCCACGACAGCCTGAAACCAGCTCTGAATGACCCCCCCCACCATCTTCTGACCTCTGTGCATGCATCAGTGTGTACATTCACACTCAAGTGTGTGCATACACCTACACAGAGAAGCGCCCAATCCATCAATCAAATCTGAATAAAGTAAAGCATTATAAAGCTCTGGGCATGTGGTGAGGGGTGGAACCTAGTGTGCCTGGAACCCTGGGTTTCATCCTCAAGCCTACAATAACAGTAGTGATAAGAATGGTGACGGGAGGTGGTAGTTGTAAAAAGAATGCAAGCTCACAGAAAAAAACTGAAGGGAAGTATCAACAAAAGAAGACAAGTGGTGGTGCACACCTTTAATCCCAGAACTCAGGAGGTAGAGGCAGGAGGATCTCTGTGAGCTCAAGGCCAGGCTGGTCTACAGAACAAGTTCCATGACAGCCAGGGCTACACATAGAAATCCAAATATTTCCCAAGCATTTTATGATGATGCAAGTGCATGTTTGACTTTAATATCGTGATACAGTGTTATTGTAGATATAACACAATGTACATGCACTTTGTACATTTTATCTGTTGATTATTGCTATTAAAGCATTATCTTTTTTAAAAAAAACCTTGCTGTGTATAACGCTTTCTTAAATTTATGCTGTATCTTGAATTATTTGTTCAAGCAAAAATGCCTTGAAATATAAATGCCATGTCAAGAAGGAACTGCAACAGAATGAAGCTTTCCCATGTCTGATACTAAGGTTTAAAAAAAATTAAAATTTCAATATATATCAGTTGTATAAAATGAACAAATAGAAATAGCCAAAATAAAAACAACATGCTGAGAACTAATCATTATTTAATCATATATTCATAGTTATGTTTGGGTTCAGTACTTTTCCCACACCTGTATGCATATATACTTACATATATAAATACACTTAAGTAATTTTTATTACACATCAATCTATACTTTGGTCACATATTTATAACAATGTAAATTTCCTACTTGTCGGGTAATTGTAAGCATCTGCTGAATGAATGACTAAGTCAATGAAATTCAATTGATTTTGGAGATGTCAGATTGCTCCTTACTATTTTATTTAATACAATTATCTTTAGCACTTATTCATGCGTATAATCTTCACCCACAACACTTCAATAACGATCCTTGGGGCTCTATAGTGTAAACTTAGAACAGTTCTGGTAAGAGCACAGCAGGGTGATTACATCAAAACATTCCAGGGACAAATTCATTGGAAATTTGGAACATAGAGCCTTTATTGTAAAGGAAGAAAGAATTAAATGACTGAAATCAGCACTGTGTCAGAAACCAGAGGCTGCATCCTAAGGTGGGTGGATGGGAGGAATTGGGGAAGCAGATGCACCACACACTTAAAACACCGGAAATAAATGAGAGCACACACATTGGGGAAAGGAATCAAATCAAAACACATAGAAAAATGGAGGCTATAACCACTATATATTGTGAGTTCAAAAGACTCATAAAATATCCGTATGTGGTATGCATAAAGTGTCTATGAGCCTGGATGCAAATGAGATGTCAGAAGGCTGAGAGACTGTCCCATGCAAACCTATGCCAGCAGATTAGATGACCTTGGTGAAGCCTATACTTTTTCAAGGAAATTGTCACGGGATAAATTACTTGAAGATGATATAGCAAATCTGAATTGAGCGATGACCTTGACAGTCTGAGAATTCCATCACAGAACTCTTTTTAAAAGCCAGGCACAGAGAAGTTCGCAGTTGTAATGGCTCAGCTATTCAAAGAATGATTTCTTTGCTAGCTGAGCTCCTATAGAGAATCACAAAATAAACATCCACATTTTAGGATGCTTACATCAGCGTCATGAACAAATCCAACAAAAAGTAACCCAAAGAACAAAATCCTATTGAGTTTAATGAATGATGCAAACACACAAACTATTAACAAAATATTATTTGGACTCAAATACTAAAAAGAACAATAGATAATGACCAATTATGTTTGTGCTTTGCTTTAAATTATGTTTATTTTTAGGTACATTTATTTTCATTTTGTGAGAGTACTTGTTTTGCCTGCATTTATGGACATGTACTACCTGTTTGCCTGGTCTCAGAGGAAGTCAGAAAAGATCATCAGATCCCCTGGAACTATGGTTATAAATGGTTGTGAGCTACCGTGTGAGTGCTAGGGGCAGAACCCAGGTCTTCTGAAAGAGTAACAAGTGCTCTTAACCACTGAGCCATCTCTCTAGTCCTGAGTAGTGTTGTTAAATGTGATTTTAAAGAGCTTTCTGCGTTACAAATTCCACTTGACAAAGATATGAGCTATCCTGACTGCATTAGCCCAGGAATAACTTCAGTGCTAAAATAGCGAGACAGCCTACATGCAACTGGAAGCTTCTTTAAAAATATCATTTTCACCAAATCTGTAGCTCTAGAGGCAGATGAAAGTGTTTGGAGGAGTCTGGTAAATTCCAGCATGTCTCAATGGCTTATGTGCCTTGTCTTTCACTGCGTTTTGAGGAGGAAGAGGAGCTGTATTACCGGGCTTCATTGAGATAGACTTGCACACGGCAGCTGCCTTCATAGCAAAAATGGCAAGCCTCTGATGATTCAAACCTACGAGCTTGTATTTTTATGCACTGGGATGCTACCTGGCAACAGGAAAGGATGAACAGCTGATCTGTGAGACCATATCGCCGTATCTCAAAATCAGTCTGGCTTTAACAAGCAGACTAAGCCTGAAGGGAAGACACTGTGCTTCCCTTTATATAAGATTCCACGATAGGAAGATTCAGTACCCAGCAACAGAAAGTGGAACCATTGGGAGAAGGAAGAGTGACTAGGAAGGAGTGACAGAACTTTCTAGGTGGGGGATGTCTTGTATCTTGCTTGGGATGTGGTTTCATGAGTCTCTGCAGCCTATGGGATCATATCAATAAACCTGTACATCCCAGGGGTAGAAATTCCACTTCAAAGGACCCTGGAACGATAGGAAAGGATGACAACAAATGGAAGTAATCTAAGTGGAGGAAACCTCAATTAAGAAAATGTCTCTAGCTGGATGGTAACATGGGAGGCAGAGGCAGGCCGACCTGATCTACAGAGTGAGTTCCAGGACAGCCAAGGCTACACAGAGAAACCCTGTCTTGAAAAATTAGAGAGAGAGAGAGAGAGAGAGGGTGGGGGGGACTAAAATTATGTTGCAAGCAAGCTTATAGAGCTTTTTCTTAGTGATTGATGGGAAGGGCCCATCTCCCAGCCCATGGTGGTTGGTATCATCACTGGTCTGGTAGTCCTGGATTCTATAAGGAAGCAGGCTGAGCAAACCCAGGGGAAGCAAAACGGTAATCAGGTCCCCTCATGGCCTCTGCATCAGTTCCTGACTCCAGGTTCCTGTCCTACTTGAGTTCCTGCCTTTACTACTTTTGATGATGAACTATTGTAAGGAACCTTGAGCAAAATAAACACTTGCCTCCCCAAGCTGCTTTTGGTTATGGGGTTCTATCACAATAACTGAGACAGCAGCAAATCGAAAGGCCGCATGTAGAATGTGTGTGAAAAGGTTAAGCTAAAGCCTGGAGAGATGACTCGGCAGTTAAGAGCACTCACTGCTCTTGAAGAAGACATGAGTTTGGTTCCCAACATCCACCATCCACTTTGGATGACTAACAACCACTTGTAACACCAGCTCCAGGAGTGCCAGTTCCTGTCGATTCCACTCATGTATGTATTCTTTTCCTTCCTCCCCGCTCCTCTCTCCCTCTCTGTTCTTTTGCATACCACACATACACATACATACACATGCACACACAATTAAAAAGTAAAACAAATATGTTGGTGATGACAAAAAAAAATCACCATTTATACAAGTCATCAGTTCTCCTATGTTAACATGAAAGTTCTTTCCTAATAAAAATGTTAGTGAGTTTCTGTTTTCTTTCCCTCTTTGAAAATCTTACATCCATTTTCTGTATACACACAGCAGAAAGGAACTAGTGCCAGGATCTATAGAACAAGGGAGCAAACAAGAGTCTCGAGGTAAATCTACCTTGGGATTTAAGCCAAGATATGATAGTTTTACCATTTCAGCAAGTGCAAAGTGGGCAGAGCTGTTTCTGTGTATGTGTTGGTCAGCCACGGTCCTTTTAACAAGTAATGAATTGAAACCCTTCACCCACCCATCCCACAACAAACTTCAGCTAGTTAAAACAGAAGACAGTATAAGAGAAGCACACAAGATTGGAGTAGTAAAAACTGCAGTTTTTACTGCATCAGAAACTGTGCATTCTGACATAATCTGAACACTGACAGAGTCACATACATAACACTAGTTCTGTAAGTATGATGCATAATCACAAAAATAAACTGCAAAGGGCTTGCAGCGTATACCATAGACAGAGATACGTTCACATTTTCATGACTTGTTTTTCTAAATCAACAGGATGCATGCAGTTAAAATCTTATCTTACCAGCTTGGCAAAATAGATAAATACTTTAATCCAAGTAATTGTTTGCAATTATTGGGTTGAGTCTCTCGGGTACAATGGTGACACTGTTGTTATCTTTTGTGACAGGTAAAAAATGTACAGAAATTGTCAAGTATTCCTTGCTACACAATAGCTCTTCCTGGTCTAGAAAGAAATTTTCATGACGATTTTTCTTTCTAGCCGAGTGGGGTGGTAGATTTAGAATAAGATGGACCTCTCCCTTCTCTCATTTCCCAATTCCTAATTCTGGAAACTCTGCATATTTCTGTTGTTGAAGCTATACTAACAGCAATAACCAAGCCTTCACCAGTTTTTGACTCCTCTTCGCCTCTCTGCCCCCATACGCTCTGCTGCTGCTCTGGCCTCTGAGGCTGTGGTCCAGTCCTGGTTCCAGGCCAGCACATTCACAGAACACAGGGATCCTTTCCAACGTGGCTGTGTTCAACAGCCACTTCCCAGCAAGCACAGCAATGATGTCTCAGGTGTCACAGCTCTGGAGAGTTTGTGATGATGTGGAATTTAGAGACCACGGGGGCTCTCTGTGTCCTGTTGCCCCGTTGGGTCCCAGAGTGTGTGTCATGGTGGCTTGCAAAGGGTCCTTCTGGCCTGACTCACAATCCCTTGTGAACTCAAAGACGTCTGAACTGGAGAAGTGACCAGCTTATGAGGAGCTGAAGTTTTCTCCCAGATGCCTACTCTTGGTGTTAAAGAAGAATGTCTTTTATCATCCCTTAGAATGTTTTAGAATATGAAAAAAAAAAAGTGGGGCCTTTCCAGGGAAATCAGCCCCTAGCTCCCCGAAGTACTAAAGAATGTCTGAATCTTCTTTAAGCACGAGCCAGGAGTCTGTAACCCTCCTAGAGAGAAGAGGGGGAAACATGGCTGGGAGAAATAATACATGGAAAAGTTGAGAAGAACGGTCCCTTGGAGAGAGAGCTCATCCAGGGCTGGGGTTGGAAAAGTAGGAGCGGAAGCTGAAGCATCCTGCCGTGCCAGGAGTGCTCAAAGGATCTGAATGTAGCCAGGCAAGAGGGGATCCCCCTGGGCCACATCGGCTCTCACCTTAGCAACGCCGTAATAACAGTAGTCACTGTTTAAGGATAAAAGCGGAGAAAGATGACAATTAAAAAAAACAAAACAGAGCAGATAGAGTAGTTAGACAACGTGAATGCGTGAGTACGGGAGTCCCTTTAACAGAAGGTTCCTACGAATAATACACCCGCTGGTGATGGGCACAGAGCCGCAGGGGTTGGGCCCATGCTGAGGAAGGAGCAGATTTTCTTCGGCTTATCACTCTTTCCTAATTACTATTTTCAAGTTATGACTGCTTGTATGATAGAAGGGTAAATAATCACCTGCGAAGAGAGGTTCATATTCCAGCACCCGAGGGCAATATTGTACCTCCACTTGTGTTAGACAATCCTTGGCAGAATCTTGTCTTTCCCCTCTATTTACATACCTCGAACTGAAGGGCTTCCCAACACCGTTCCCCTGAGCAAAGGCATTGTGCAGCCTGCGGAGTGAGCAGGGCTCAAATTTAGCCTGTTGCTCTTCCTGTTAAAATGGCTAACAGATATGGGGTTGTTTCTACCCACAAAGCTACTGCTTCCTAATCACATGCGGTCTTATCTTTGCTTGCTGTCCTGTAAAATACCCAGGGGGATTCACCAACTGCCAGTTGCAATCCTCCTTGGTCAGACGGTGCCAATCCCTACAAAGCACATTGACGGTGTGAGCATCCAGCCCTGAATCCGGGGCTGTGGTCAAAGCAGGCTAGGGGGATGTGCCAGGTTTTCAGTGCTCTACTTTAGGGGTTATTGAACTTGCTGGACCTTAGTTTGTTTTCCTTCTTTGGATTCAGTGCTCTGTTCCAAATATGTGTCCTGGTCCCTGTCATCCTAAAACCGGAGGAATGTCCAAACATGTTAAGATACCATCCTGACATCAGCAAGAAAATGGGCCAGCAGGCAGTCCTCCACCCATGGACTTCCTGATTCCTGAGCATCCACCTGCCCCTGCAAAAGCCACCACCAGCACGGCTGGTCCTCTTCGCAATGCTGTGCCTCCATCTTCTCTTAGAATTCTTCCTTGTTTCTCTTCAGAGCTGCCAGAGAAGTGTCTTCAGACCCCTCTGCTCTGTGTCTTTTTCTGGTGAAGAAAAGTTCTGTGTCCACGCTACCCAATTGCCCTTACTTTGGGAAGCAGTAATTCCTTATCGGATATGGATTCAGCGAGAGCCCTTCTAAATGCTCACCGATGGCCCCCAGCCCCTGGAACTTTCACTAGTTTATTTCCTAGGAGGGTGGAGTCAGAAGGAGGATGGATACAAACAGGAGTGTTAGGATCGATTTTCCTTCAGATATCTGCTTCCCAAAGAGCCTGCAGGACAAGCCTGTGATGGGAAAGAAAGCACCCAAGCACACCACGAGCCATATGCTGCCACCAGGAGACTATTCCTGTCTGTGTTGACCCTTGGCTACATGACTGGAAATAAGATAGATGATAGATAGATAGATAGATAGATAGATAGATAGATAGATAGATAGATAGATAGATAGATAGATGGACCAGACAGACAGAGACATGGTAGAGATGATAGATAGGTAGATATGATAGATAGATAGGTAGATAGATAGATAGATGATAAATAAGTTGAAGGCAGAGAATGATCATAAAAATACCTAAGGATATAGCTGCCAAGGAGCACAGCCCATTCTTGCCTAGTTGGGAAAGATGTTTCTAGGAAGGGAAGTAGTGGCTACAAGATGAAGAGTCTGTCTTTGTCTGTCTGTCTGTCTGTCTGTCTTTCTTTCTCTGCATCAAAGTGGGAGAAGGCACCGGAAAGGTTGAGATAGGTTATGCTCTAAATTAATTCAATAACCATTTTGACAGGTGCAGACTCCATTCAAGGTGCTGAGCCAAGCAGCACAAGGCGATAAGAAAATACAAAAGTGAAGGGGAAAAAAAAAACTAGGGAAAAGGTCTCCAGCTCTGGCGATTGGTTTTGATTATTCCTCAGCCATATAAGCATCCAAAGAGATGACCTCATCTATTCCACAGGCCTGACCAGAGATCATGGCACAGATGTTCTGAAATAAACACAGTGAGCGCAAGCACATAGCTGCGGAGCCCTGTAATCACTCGAGAAGAGCTTAGACCACGTTTCCATAAAACCACAGTCGAGGCTACACCGGAAAGCAGCTAGAAGCCGTCAGCTGTGCTTTTCCTGAGTCCCTGTTTTACAGATGGCCCCAGAAACACCCTGCAAAGTGTCCTCACCCAGAGCAGATGGAAGCACAGAGCCGCCTGTCCACCGAGCTCTGCCAAGGACTGAATTTTCTACCCTCCCCATTACTATAACATTTATGTCCCTCAACTGGGAAATACCTTTCTTGACTCTGAGGTTCTTTTCTCCAGACCTCACTGAAGACAAAGTATTTTAGGATTTCTGTTGGTGAAAATGAGACACCATGACGAAAAAGCAAGTTGGGGAGGAAGGCGTTTATTTGGCTTATGCTTCCACGTTGCTGCTCCTCACCAAAGGAAGTCAGGGCAGGAACGTAAGCAGGGCAGGCACTTGGAGGCAGGAGCTGATGTAGAGGTCATGGAGGGGTGGGCAGGAGCTGATGTAGAGGTCATGGAGGGATGTTGCTTCCCCTGGCTTGTTCAGCATAGTTTCTCCTAGAACCCAGGACTATCAGTGCAGGGGTAGAATCTCCGAGAATGGACTGGGTCCTTTCCCACTAATCATCAATTAAAGTGCCTTACAGCTGGATCTCATGGAGGCATTTTCTCAACTGAGGTTCCCTCCTTTCCGATAACTGTAGTTTGTGTGTCAAGTTGGGGCACAGAACAGACTCTCAAGGAATCTTCCTAGGGAAAGTGACTGAGAGCTAGCGAGAGGCTGGAATGTGAGCACACTGGTTTGTGGAAGTTCTGTGTGCTGGGGACTGTGGAGTCCTCTTCTTGTTGTTGTTGGATGACACTGCCTATTGAAGTGTCCTTCCCCCTGGTCATTGGATGTTGGGTCTGAGGACAGGCAAAAAAAATCTACAGTCTTCATAATCTTACGTAGACTCTGGGCCTGGATCTGTGACCAGCTTTGGACAAGAGCGTTAGGTGACACTCAGGCATAGTTAGTACAGACACTGCGGCCCTTCTGCTTTGAACACTCCTCAATGGAACCAAGAGCTGTGCGGTGAGGAAACTCAAGCTAATCAAGTAGAGAAGGTTAAAACAAAGAGAGGCATGCCAAGTCATCTCAAGAAAGGTGGCAGTTGTGTCACTGGAGAGACTATCTTAAATGTCCCATCACCATCGTCAAGCGTAAAACAGATGCGAGCCGAAAACAGAGAGCAGGCTATGGTGCTGGTTTTAAGCCTCCCATTGGCGTCTATTATTTTGTGCCTCTGCACACCAGGAAAAGAAACTTAAATGAGATATTGATGAGTTGGTTTTGAAAGTCATGTAAAAATGTTAGCCAACCATGAGTGAGATAAAATGGTGTGATGTGAAAGTAGACCAACTTTTGAAAACTAGGAATAGAAAAACCCACCAATAACTGTTGAAACACAAAACACACAATCTGTTTAAGTGGAGGTAGTGTGGGAACCACGGGATGAAATTCAAAGGGGAGTCTTTGAATGAAATCCCTACCTTTTCTTTCAATGAGGGGAATAAACATACTTGGTACCTGCACGGGGCATAGCTTTTTTTCTCTCTCTCAGGGCACTGAAGATTTTCTCAGTTGCTGTTTTAGTTTTTTTGAGTTGTTGAGTCTCACCTCCCAGTTACGATTCTCTGAACTCTAAACAAACCAACAAAACTGCTGGACTCTCAATGGGGGCTGGCCTTGAGCACAGCAGGTGTGAACTTGCTTCCAGATGACACCAGGTCTTTCCCTCGTTCTCTGCCCTCTCTTCTCACTCGCTCAGGAGATGACATGAATTCAGAGCGCCAGCTTTCTCCCTGTGGCATTTAAGAGATATAAAGAAAATAGTAATGCTGCCACTCGGGGACTAAAGGGGGGGGGCGTCCACAGAGTTGGTGAAGGGGGTCCACGGAGTTGGCGAACTAATCACTCAACTTTTTAGTCTGTGAGTTTGAGGCCAGCCTGGTCTACAAGAGCTAGTTCCAGGACAGCTAGGACTGTTACACAGAGAAACCCTGTCTCGAAAAACAACAACAAAAAGACTCTGGAGCAAATTTGACACACTCCAAAGTTTAAAGCCAGACATTCCCTATCAGTTATAGAAGTTCAAACTCCAGACTAGAGAGATGGTTCGCAGTTAAGAGTGTTTGTTGCTCTTGCAGAGCAAACAAGGTTGGTTCCCAGCACCCACATTGGCACAGCTCTCAACAGCCTGTAACTCCAGCTCCTGGGATTCTGAAGCCCTATTTTGGACTCTGTAGGCATTGAAATGCATCTGTTTGTATACATCCACTCACAGCTACACATACAGGCATAAATTAAAAAGAAATAAATCTTTAAAAATGTTCAAATTCAAAGTCTTGCAGGGCTGTGCTGTCAAGTCTTCATTGTCAAAACAGTGACAAACATTAATAGCTCGTACTGTACATGGTTTAAGTGGCAAACATTAATAGGTCATACTGTACACGGTTTAAGCAACTTGGGACTTTGGAAATGGGTATTTTGTCTTGTGTCCCATCAGTGTCCATAAGAAGTGGCCTCTTATCTCAGGGCTACAGGGCCTGCTTAGCACTTCCTATCCTGATGACGTTCCTGGCCTTGTGAACACTCGCTCCGTTTTCTGTCTTTCTTTACATCACTGCCTTGTCTGTGTGTCTCCGACCCCTTCTACCATTTCTTACAGAGACATTTTTCACTAGATTCATAGCTCACTTGAATAATTCATCAGTAAATTCTTCCTCTTGGATACCTCAAGTCAATCACTTCTTGTGCGACTCGAGGCCACAGTTACTCTTCTATCAGTAAGATGGAGCTTGCAGGTTCATGGAGAGAGACTTTAGGCTTCCCCGTTAGGATTTAAAACATCAGAAAATGCTGAAAGAAATCTAGGCCCTGAGGTAAATGAGAGTAGAAAGAGAAGTGGGGGAGATGAGGAATAGCCTACAGTGTTTCATCTCACAAACACATTGTTAAAATGTTCGATTCTTCTTTTGTTTTTATAGGCACCAAAGCTTTTGTTTTCAATTAAATATCCAAGCAATAATGACGTGGGAAAAGAGCGTAATTGTACTCCTGGCAGAAGTACACATGGGTAATTACTAGGGACAGTCTGGCAAGCGTGATGGGACATGAACTAAAACCCACCGTTTATCCTAAAAAAATTACCAGCCATCTCTCGAGTTATGTGTAGACAAAAGCCATCCTAGCTCGGTTATTTTTAGAACCAAAACTTGGGGGAAGGACCCAAATATCTTTGGGAATTTCTTGCCCAAACCATGGGTTATCCATATAAAAAATGTAGTGCAAAATGTTTAATAATGCATAAGGTTGCAATCTGCATTGAATTACAAAGGCAAGCTTTAACACGATGCAGAGAAGAAAATAGTTGGAACCACATGGGGGTGTTTATGTGTGAGGGATAAGGACATAGCACATGCCCGTGATGCATCCATGGGACCGCAGAAGAGATGGAGATGCAGTGAAATTATATTAGCAACACAGCGTTCCACAAATGTCATTCATGTATTTGCTGATCCATTATGAGTTTGAAAATAAAATTTCTTATATTTGATAAATCTGTGGCTTGGAATTGGTAACTCAATAAACAGTTTTCTGCAGAAAATAAACATTAAAGCACCCCAAACCAGATGTCAAAGAAGAACAAAGCATTCTCAATCTCGATTCCAGTCTGCTTCAGATACCTCAGATCAATAGGGTTCTAAAGGCCTTCATGAGGGTGTCGTGAAAAATTCACAACAGGGCACTGAGAAATGTCTGTGTGAAACCTCAAACAGAGCACATGGTAAGCACACACTGAAGCTGGCATAGTTTGGCTGGAAGCACATAGCTGGGACCAGTTTCACTACTCGGGTTGCTAAAGTTGTGTGGCAAAACTCTGCCTGGGTATTCTTGCTTCTCTGTGAAGCTTCCTCGTCCATGTGGAGGTTCGCATCCCACAGCTTCTGCTCTGCCTTGGCTGTTGTTGATGTAACAATCGCTTCTGCACATTCGGAGAGGCTCACCGGCTCCTTAACCTCTCTGTGTGGTCTTATGTGAAAACAGAAAGTTGCTAACTTACTTCCCAGAATGATTCTCTCTTTCCTCCCTCCCTCCTTTCTTTCCTTCCTCCCTCCTTTCATCCCATCATCCTTTCCTCTCTCTCCTCTCTCTCTCTCTCTCTCTCTCTCAACTGAAAAAAAATGAATATGACAAACCCTTGTGCTGCATAAAATCTGATTCTTGAAGAAAGACATATAATTTCCCTAATCAAGTTTTCCTGTCACCTGACTCATTTCTTCCCCAGTTCTGCCATATCAGAGCTCAGAGTCAGTGCTCACGGGTCTTAAAGGAGACGCTGCTAGATTATCATGGCCCAAGGCCAAGTTCCAACAGGTTCAAACCTTCCTTGTGTATCAGACATGTATGGGAGCCAGCAGGTTTCTTCCAGCATTCCATCATGATTAGAGGACACCTGTCTCCCAAGGCCCCACTCTTTAAAAAAAAAAAAAAGAGTGACCAGGAACCATTAATGGCTGCTGAGAGAGGGAGTCTCAGTTTTTTCCTCAGGGACAACCCCCCTGATAGGCTATCAGTGCCAAGTGCTTAGCCCTAAGCATAAGTACTTATGAGAGAGACTAACAGGACTCAGTATGGTTCTTCTGGAAGATATAGAAGGAGATAAAGAAGATATTTAAACTGGATGCCTGAGAGCTCTCCTAGAACCCTTCCATCTTGATGTAAGACTCCTGTAACCCAGAGAGAGAAGTCACTTGCTGAGGGACACTAATTGAATGAGGTGCAAAACCATTGATTTCTAAAACCCAAAATTGGTCCCAAACAAATGTATAGGATGGGCAATTGACTTCATTATTGCTCTGCCAAATGATGGCGCCCAATGTTTGCAAACAATCCTGGCCTTCCATCTTGTACGGGTTTGCATCCCTGTCCATGGAGGTGCCCCAGACTCTGCTATCACGTCGGCTTTAACTGTCAAATGGCTTTGTAAGGTGTCTGGATTCAAGGGATCTTAGTGTTTGATGAACAGGAATTTCGAAGAGAATCAATAATATTTTTAGAAAACTGACTTGAGTCTCTGAATGGGAAAAAGGGCAATGGTTTGAGAACAACGAACGGGCCAGCCTGTTTTTAGATTTTTAGATACAAAACCCACAGACACATAATGTCACATCTCAATTTTTCAGCCGCCTTTGACCTCGGCCTTTTTTTCTCATTGTCAGAGAAGTCCCAGCAGTTGTGCAAAGAAAAGCGATGCTTTAAAATCCGTGTCTTTTTCAACTTTGGACATGCTTCCACATCCACCACGACTTAATGGAGCCTAACGACCAATTAATGGCTTGAAAAGCAGCAGGGATCCTCTTGTGCCCGGTAACCTGAAATGAATTATTGATAGACGCTCTCAGCTCTGTGTCCTCTCAGATGTTTCAAAGTCACGGTCAGCCTGTGCATTTTCTCATTCGGTCTTTACTGAGGTCAAGGTTTGTGAAGCAATGATCTCCAGGGAAAGGGTTAGGGGGAAGAACCCCAGCGCCCTGGGAAGTAGGGAACTGCACGTAATTGGCCTGTCTTTAACCCTGTTCTCTACAAGGTGTTAGCCACCTCCACACGGAGGAGGGGGACCGCTGATGTTTTTTATTCTCTCAAAGTGGGCGGAGCCTCACATGGCATCTAGAGGCAGGGGCATGTTAATACCTGCATTTATAATTATGAGAAATAACTTACATCTAAGCTCATGTTTTCTTTCATTTGAGTCTTGGAACAATTCTGTCAAGGAAAATAAGGGAAAATAAGATTTTTACCTGCTACGCATAAAAGGAGAAACCTGCACCCGGGACCATGTGATGTTCCCCTCTTCCTTGCACCCCCCTTCATTTTGTATTTCTGGAACAGCGGTGCTGCTTCTTTATAACTGAGCTTGACAATAAGATGGTTCTGAAAAGGTGGCTTTTTTTAATCACTCAGATTTTTATATTATTCTGCCATGGCAAGCAGTGCATTAGGTACTTCTTAGCAAAATAATTAGTGCATTATTAAAGGGTTCCTTTGAAGTGCTTTGAGCTGACTGATGGCTAAAGAAAAATAACATAATAAAATATAATGGTTAAATATATTATAAACTAATAACTCTTGGAAAACCTCCAAATGAAAACTATTTAGGGTCATAAACATATTTAACATCCATTATTTAAAACGATGGAAAGAACCTCCTAATTCAATCTTTTGCAAAGGAGCTCAGATTAATCACTGCCAAGCACCCATATGCAGATGTGACTCCTGTACACACTACTACGGTGTTTCGGTTTTCCTACAAGAGCTCATCACACTGGTGATATTTTATAGGATGCTGCATAGTTTCATAATTATTAAATAGGTGGGGTTTTCCCATTTATATCACGTCTATAAATTAATTATTGACCATTGGGCCCTCACTAATTTTCTGTCATGATTAGTACGGCTGAGACGTTTCCACACGTGCTGGCACTCCTCGGTCTGAGCTATCCTTCTGGATCCCTAGCAACGGTGATGTGACTAGATTAAAGCACTCAGACGCTCTCCTGCCGACACAGACACAGAGGACAACGCCATCGCACTCACTGGCACCAGTTGTTAGCACGTTTATTGGTGTGGAACCAGCGACTCCTCATAGTATGTGGTACTTAGGCTTTTCAAATGTGAAAACACATCTTCTATCCATTAAATAAACAATGTGATATTGGTAGATGGGAAAAAATGGGTCTGGGAAGTAGAAAAGAAACAAAAAATAAGGCAAACTTAATATTTTAGATGGAGGAATCTAAAATCATTTAGGGAAAAAAAGGTAAGGAAGAAGTGTGGACAAGTGTGAATATTTAGGGCAAGAAAGAACAGGTAGACACCATCGATCACTGACAATTTTTGGTGCACAACTACAAACCTTCTGCCTTACAAGAGTTACTAGATGCAAAATCAAAAGACAGAGAATATTAACCATTCCTCTCACCCAGAAGTAGCTTAGAAAAATTCACAACATACAAGCAAAAAAAAAAAATCTCACTTTCAAAATAGAGAGTGTCTCTTAAATGTCCCCACAGGCCTATGTCTTGAAGGCTTGGTCCCAGCTCTTGGGGGTTCTTGGACCTTTTAAGGACCTTATCTAAGGAAGTCAAGTCACTGAGGAGGGCCCTGCCCCTGCAGGTGGCATTGGATTTGCCGCTTATCCTCTCTTCTGGTGTCTTCTTGGCCACTGAGGCAGCGTCCTTGCTCCACCATGCTGCACTCCCATCTACCATGCTTTGCCTTCGCATAGGCACAAACACCATGGTGCCAATCAACCGTGTGAGCTGAACCCCGGAAACTGTGAGTTAAAATGCTTTTCCTTCCTTTTAAAGTTGTTTATATCTGGTATTTTCTCATAGCAGTGTAAAGCTAACTAGTTCAACAGATATAAATAGATTGCCTATCAAACGTGATTATGAGTAAGTAGAATACTTCATTCAGTGTGCTTAATCTCACTGTTAATAAAAATACACATTAAAACTATTTTGAGTAATGTCTTACCTGTAAAATCAGCCAGCATGTAAGGAAGAAAAGACTATGCTATGCCCCGACATATTTTTGGGCTATTGCACCAGGCACATGTATTTCTTATTAAAGGTTTTAATTTTCAGGAAAACTTTTTTGCTATTTTAACATATGCTAGGGGGAAAACTCTGTTGTACGTACATTTTATGCAGTAATAGAAGATGTTATAAGAACAAGACAAAGCAGAAGGCGACTAAATTACTCCAACTTATATCATTCAGCTAAAGTAAAACTATTTCATAGGACTGTATAGCAGTTTCTTTCCAGATTGAAACATTTCACTCTGCTGAGAAGTTCCTAGATGCAGCAAATAACTCAAACTAGTTTCAGGAAGTCCCTGAAACTGACCACGTTCACTAGGCCTCTTCCTTTTAGGGGGAGCAGTAAAGATTTCAGAGAGTCACAGACAGGTAAGCCGAGCTACAAAGACTCCAGGGAGCAGAAACCACCCAGCTGCCTGGAAGAGGTTAAGATCAGAGTTAGTCATTTGGAAAGGACACTCTCTAACCTGCAGCTGTACAGTGTGCTCCAGGTTCCCAACTTTGTGGTCCGTCACCCCTGCTGGACTGGGCTTTCATGATACATCTGTTTCTGTGTCCTTTCTGCTCCTTCAAGGAACCCCAATAAAATATGTTGGTTCACCACTTTGGACCTTGGTGGTACCTATAATTTGCTCTGTTGTGGGCTCCCTATCTGGGCTGAGTGGACATGTATGAGTGTCTCTCCTGCAAAAAGTCTTGTCATACAAAACAAAATATCTCAACTGAGCCTGCTGGCATAAGCCTATGATTCCAGAGATAGTAAGATCAGAAGATCAGGAGAAATAGTGTCAGATCCATGAGAACCTCTCTCAGAAGGAACGGAGGGAGGGAGGGGGAGAAATGAAGAAGGATGTCAAGTGTTATACCACACAGAACCTGAGGACTGCAATCTTGATCGTCTCTTGATGCCTGGGTCATAGGATGCCTTACTTAGTCACAGACCTGAAGGGAGTCGTGCTCAAGGAGCAATGTGACTTGGCACAAGAAGAGAGTGAAGCTCTGCCTCTGTTTGGAGAAATGCCAGAGAAGACAAGGCTGGAATAAGGTGTGCCCATACACTCTTTCCTAAACACAGCCCAGTGGAGAAGATAGTCTCTTTTAGTTGTTTACACTGAGCTATATATTTTTCTCTACTCCCCTCGCTCCCTTCCTCTCCCCTCCCCTTCAACCCTTTTCCATGATCCCCGTGCTCCAAATTTACTCAGGAGATCTTGTCTTTTCTTACTTCCCATGGAGATTAGATCCATGTATGTCTTAGGGTCCTCTTTGTTGTCTGGGTTCTCTGGGGTTGTGAATTGTGGAAGATGGAAGCCTGCAAAAGTAAAAGCCTCAGTGTCGACAGCAATACAGTGATGGAGGAGGAAGAGCTGAGCTGGGAAAGCACAGGTTTCTTCTGTCAGGTGTTCTCTGGTGTTTCAACGTGTTTAAATGATGCTCTGCATGATTTAAAACTGCTGAATGCCGTAGCACAAAGAGTGAGCCCTCACACACACAAATTTATCATTACTGATGCAGGAATTTCAAAACAGAACGCAGACTGTGCCCGAGCCTCCTAGCTGTGTGACAAATGTGTGGGAGAAGATGACAAGGGATGAAGACACTGAATCATGTGGCTTTAGAACCCAGGGGAATCTGTAAAATCAAAGGCTTGTGAAGAAAGGGCTTTTTTACACTAGGGCCAGCTGATAGAGACGGGTGCCACAGGCTATGACAATGAGAGCCAGGGTTCTCACTGTCACACCCAAAGTTTACAGGAAACCTTGAATGACCCATGTGATCATGTATCACACATAAACACCAGTCTAAGCTCATCTTAGCTTTACATAGGTGAGGGCTGTTGTATGTATATTTTCTAGAGTCGCTTGTCCATGGACGAGCTGTGTATGCACATATGTCTTGCTCTGTGAGCCACACAAGGAACAGCTGTACCTCCCATCCTGATCTGGTTTCCAGTAACTGTCTCCATCGGAATGAAATGGCTTCCTGGGAAACGGGTAACGTTCGTTAGGTTTGGGATAAGAAATCTACAAGGTGGTAAGAGAATGCTAAGTGTAAACAAAGTGCCCTGGTGGGGGTGTGCCAAAAGGACAGAGGAGCCAGCTGAACGGGTCCCAGGAGCCACGTCTCAATAATTGAGCAATGAGTGATTCCAAGAACTTAAGCCAAATAAAACAAAATTGAAATAGAGCTTGAATTTTAAAAGAAATATTTTTATAAAATACTTAAGTATGGAAGCTCGCAAAGAGGGTCAGTGGGTAAAGTACTTGCTGCCAAGTTTGATGATGAGCTGAGTTTGATTCCTGGGTCCTACAGCGTGGATGGAGATAGCAGACTCCTGACCTCTCTACAGATGCCATGGCAGGTCCAGCACTGTCCTCTCAGGTTTACCTTTCCCCCTGTCTCATATCTAGCTCTTATAATGAGGCCCAATCACCCCTTTCACCTGTAGTGACCCTTGACCCACCCCGGGCATTCTTCCCACTTGCTTGCAGCCAGAAGTTGATATTGTTGGGTTTGGGTGGCTGATCAGCTCAAAGGGCTCGCAAATCGCCCTACTGTATATTCACAAACTGTTTTTTTTTTAAATTTTATCAAAAGACACATTTGTCCCTTTATGGGAAATTGTTCAACGACCATTTTAAAATTAATAAAAAAGCCAAATGCTTTATTTTCTCTTCTTCTTGGTACACAATCAACTTCCTGGGTTTAGATAATATATTTAATCACTTGAGGTCTCATAAATAACTTTTGACTCTGAGGTTTAAAAATGGGTGAATTGCTGAATTTCCAAAAAAATAAACAGCAGCCTCACCTGAAGAACACATAAGGCCCAGCCTGTCCTGGGGAGGAACCGCAGGGATGTTTGGAGTGCAGCCTGGTAAGGTGGCCCATTGTTCACTGGCCATGGATCCTGCGGCAGAGTCATCATTTAGGGCAGAGATGCATCGAAATGCTCTTGCCTCAGACTCTCTGCAGCTGTAGACAGTCAGTGGCCACTGACAGCACAATGGATTCTGTCCATCCCCAGCTGAGGAACAGGGGCTGCCAGTCAGTAGATGGGAACCGTCACTTGAGTTATTGCTACATTAGGATCCTCGCTTCAGAAGAGCAGGATCTGGGGTTTGGCATTTGGTAATCAAATACTTAAAAGGTACTTAAATCTATGTTGTTTATTTTTCAGATTGTTGAGATGCCTACCTCCATTTATCAGTCTTCCTCCTCCTCCCTTCGTCCTCCTTTGTCTTCTTCATGCTTCCTCTGCCTGCTTCTACTCCCTCTTTTCCTCCTTGTCCTTGTTCTCCTCCTCTTCCTCTCCTTCCTGTTCTTCTTTCGTTTCTCTTTGAGGCAGGGTTTCCTGTAGATCAGGTGGGCCTTGAATTCCAATTCTCCTGAGACGGGTGTTTAGAAAGCGATGGGACATTTGACAGACTGGTTGTGCTTGATCCAAGGACCCAAAATGCCAGGTACTTAAGATCATTAAGCATTGAGTCCACTCTCTTCTGCTAATGAACATTAGGGACATGGACTCTCATAGGAGTAGGCAAAGCAGAAGTAATCAATATAAAAAATTACTATAGGAAAGTGAGAAAGGGAAGGAAGACGAGAAGTAACGAAAACACGAGAGAAATTCCCAAGAGAGGGATGGAATTCCAAGAGAGAAAAACTCTGCTGAACTTCCTTAGGTGGAATTTTTATAGGGCCGGGACAGAAACGACAGAGGCTGTCCCAAGATTAGCTCATTCTTCCGGCTACCATAGGGGAAACAGTGGAGGAACTGCACGCTCTGTCTGTTCCTCTGGCTCGACCAGATAGGGTCGTGTGCTGTTCCTGTGTTGAGGCGGCTACACTCCCTCTTCTGCTTGTCTCTGACTCCAGTTTTGCTCAATGTGGACTTAGATTGTCTATCAGCTAGTACTCACTTGGCCACCATTACTACTCTGTGACCTTGCAGGTGTCTCAAAGCTACTAATCCTCCTAAGGTCTCTCTGTCCTCAGGCTTTCAAGATCAGCTTGCAGCTTTACGTGGCAGAGAGCTGATTTTACCCCAGCCTCCAATATTTAGTTGCCACCTTTGTTGGTCACTTCATATTTAGTAGCTTCTGGTCTACGTGTGGCCTGAGAGGTTATCTTTCTGTTGCAATTGGCTACATTAGGATCAAGGACTCAGGAAAGGACAATAGTGGCTCACATATGCTCCTTGGGGCTTGGAGGCAGGGATGTCGGCTGCCATCACTGGCCCAGAGCTTTCTCTTCCTCTTCCCTGTTTAGCTTGACTCTAACTCAGCCACAAGCCCTCTCCTCCATCTTCCTCAGTGCTCTAGACTCTGCTGTGCTGATCCTTATTCCTCCACTGAACTCCAGCTTCTCGCTGAGCCCCTTGTGAGCAATTTGCAGCTTTCAGCATGGACGCGTCCATGGTCTACTTTACTACCCGTAGGGTCCGAGCTCCTGCATCACTCCCGCCTCTACCTCCTAAGTGCTGTGACTACAGCTATGTGATGCTGTACCCTGTTTGAGCCTAACAAGTCCAGAGACCAACGCCTTGCTTAGAAGGAGAGTGTGAAGAGCATGGACGCAGAAAGAAACAAAGGCCAGTTACCCTACTCAGAACAGGCAAGAGAGAAGGCGGAGGGGAGATGCAGGGTGGATTAGCACAGCTGCTCTTGAGGACCGGCGCTCCAGGATTCTACATCTGCATCACTTGGGCTGGGTACAACCAGCAGGAGGCTGTGTCCTCCTGGCACTCCAGAAGACAGCTTGGAAGCTGTGTCGGTTACGTACCTGTGTACCACACCTCTGAAAGTCGATTAGAAGCTTCGAGGCTTGAAACAGCCAGAGTCCAAGCAGCCTGAAAGGCGAATTTCATTTTGGAATGAAGAAGCAAACCCCCTCTTTCATTACTTGGTTCTCAGTAGCTGGCCGGGTGCTGTCTTCGATAGGGCACCTCACCAGAGGGCAGTCTAAGGTCACAGGCCCCTTTGTGGGAGTCTTATCACAGGAATTAAGAAACCCAATCAGGCAAGAAGGCTTTTAGCAGCCTTCTCCAGAGAGATCAAAGTTCAGAGAGCCCTGATCTCCAAACCCTGTCTGCCTGTGGGTCACACAGCCAGGGCTCACTGGCTTCCTGGCAAAGGGTGAATGAATTCACCATTGTTGGTGCAGAAGAGAGGCCCTTGCGAAGCAAGAAGTCAGCCCGATGTGTGTCTCCTCTTTGCCACCACCAGAATCTGAGCAATCCAACAGCATTGTTCATTTCTGACAAAGACGGTGTTTGTGTCAGGGTGTAATTAAAGACTCAACAATTCTCAGGAGAGAAGGGAGACTAGGAAAAGAAGATTCCTTTCAAGGGTAGCCATGGATGAACAGACTCTGCACTGTGCCCAGGGCTGACACGCCGTCACCAGAGATACTGCCGCTCCTTACTTGCCCAGGCTCGCCACATTGTAAGAAGGTGTCTCCAGCCCAAAGCATAGACATGTACTCAGATGCAGCCATTGGAACCACTCAGCAATCTGGTATGGTCTCAGGATGACTTGGGCACAAAAGCAGTCAGATTCTAGGATTTCAAAGCTATGGACATCTCTAGAATGTTAGTCTCACCCCATTTCACAGATGAGAAAATTGAGGTGAATACAAACACTGTTTTGTGATGTTTACATGAAGATTGCTAGTCTGACACTCACTAGAGGCCCTTCAAACAGTAACAAGTGAAACTTTTCCAACGGAGGTGGCTAGACCACAAAAATGGGCCAACTCAGCCTCATGAACCCCCAAAGCTAAATCCTTATTGAGTCTGTTAGAATACCTGGATGCCCCTCAGGTGATGACTCTGGGATTTTATGAAATTTTCATACATGAGACCTAAGATAATGTGTTTGTTTTCCTAGAAACACAGAAAGCGAACTAAATTCAGAACAATACAGTCACCAAACCACCTGAGGCAGAAACAAGGATATCTCGAGTTCCGTGTTGCACTGAGAGACCAGAAGGCTCATAGTCCCAGAGACACCAGCCCCCGTCTGCTGTACCACACTCCATCACCTGGGCTGCCCCCTCCCTGCCTCATTTTGTTCTAGAACGAAAGGGCCTGACACATAGTAACTCTCCCCACAATGGGTACTGGCTGGGTGGCTCCTGGTGTTTTGAGTTTGGGGCAGCCTGTCGCTGTGGGAAGGTTCATCGGGCAGGTAGAACTTCAAACACAACCTCCAGAATTGAGAGGAGTGTGACAATACCACAGAGATTGTGTTTGCAGTTGTGGGCACATCAGGTTTCAGAGAAAGACCTAAGTGTAGAGGAGAGAGTAACTCAACACGGCCAGAGGGCAGGCAGAGCAAGCCCAAGGGAAGAAGAAACAGCAGGAAGAAAGTGGGAGTAAGAACTTCTTCCTATTGGGTTGACTTTAATCCACATTTTATTTCATTTTGGGCAGTGGATGGAAGATGGTTGCTGGGTGAGGCATATCAGTAATGTAACAGCTTTTTAATTTAATTTATTTATCTGTTTGTTGCTTTTGAGACAGGATTTCTCTGTGTAGCCCTGGCTGTCCTGAGACTAGCTCTGTAGGCCAGGCTGGCCTCGAACTCAGAGGTCTGCCCGCCTCTGCCTCCTGAGTGCTGGGTTGAAAAGTGTGTGCTCCCACCTCCCGGCAAGTGCAATCAATTCTTAATATTGCCTTTGCATTGTGCTGTGATGGGGTTGCCTTTTAGGTCTTTGCAGCTTTATTCCCGACTCCCAAAGATGGCGCTGTACAACGTGTCAGGGCTTGAGCGACGTCTCCTGGGCAGATCATCCTGCCACAGAGATGTTACAGAGACCATCTTAGTTGGCAAAGCGTTCCACCGATCAGGAGAAGTTGAAGATGCGTAACCATCGTGAAAGAGCAAAATCAAGGGCAGCAAGAGTACCATTAACCGAAGCCCCGTGTGTCCTGTGCACACGTCTGTGTGCTGAGAGGGTCCGCAGGTTGGACCCTCTGTTTAATAATGATGGTGTTTTCTGTGCGTGTCTACAAGTTTGCTTTCAACCCCGTTAAACTGACAAACCTGGCATGTGTTGCAGTTTTGGTGAATCGATTTTCAAACAGATGTTTGCTGTTGGCGAAAAAATTGGAGTTGGTTTGCTGACTGTCTCACTCCAGCTGGGTGTTGTGTGCTCCTCGAAGGCCCATGTGGTAAAGGTTTGGGCCCCAGGGCTTGTGGAGGTAGTGGAACCTGTAAACAAGTGGGGTCCCATGAGGGGATCTTTGGATCATAGAAGGATTCCCTTGAAGAGCAATGGGGGACCCTGGCCCCTCTCTTCAGTCTTTTCTGTTTCCTGGCTGTGAGCTGGGTGGGTTGGTTCTGCCGCCAGCTCCCACCATGCGTTGCTGCCTTGCTGTAGGCCCGAAGCAATAGGGCCAACTGATCACGGCCTGAAAACTCAGGAACAATGAGGTCACAGAAGTGTTTTTAACTTTACAGGTTGTCTCAGGCATCTTGTTACAGTAATGGAAAACTACTCACGCTGGACTGGTGATATTTGCCATATTTGATATATAAATCTGTGACCACGGAGTAGGTTTCCTTCTTAAATTTACACTTTCGCTGATTACTCTTTCATCTGATTTGATTGAGAAACATTTTAATGAATTCATTGATTTGTAATCAGCTGATTACTTAATTTGCTATAAAATAAGACCACATCCATTTCCATTTTTTTATAGTTCTCTTAATGAGTATATTCCAGTGAGTCCTATTTGGAAGATAGTCACTATTTAAATGCATTGTACTCATGAAATCCTTGAGATGAAAACCTTCATACAAAAAAAATAGTGATCAACAGACATTAATTCAGCTACTCAAAAGAATATTAATATGTTCTTAAGGGTTATTGATATGTTTTGTTTTAATTTGAACTATTTGTAGTCCATGTAATCACTATCATCCCATCATCTATGAATTCATCGTGATGATCAAGGGTCTCAATCTGTTTCAATGATCTGATGGTCTAGCCGCATTGTCTGCAGGTTCAAAACGGATTTGAAGCCCCTATAAAGACACCGTCAGGTCATTCTAGAAAAGGTTTTCTTATCTTATGTGTCTCTGTGTGTGCCTACATGTGTGCATGTGCACCATGTGTGTGCAAGCACACACTGGAGCGAAACAGGGAGTCAGATCCCCAGAAACTGACAACCACGTGGGCTCTGGAAACTAAGCCCGGTCCTCTCCCCAAAGAGCCAGCACTCTTAACGGCTGTGCCATCTCTCCGGACCCAAGTAAAATCATTTTTAAGCTTACACTATTGTCTCCCAACTAGTTACTTTCTTCTCATGATATGTGAATTTTGGAATAAATCATTAAAGATACCAGAAATAGCTTCAACTTGGAGAACCATAGTATGAGTCCAGTGAAGTCTCAAAGAGCTCCTAGAATATTCTGGAGCTTGTAGATGCACAGATAAATCACAGGCACCAACTTGTGGATGAACATCTATAAGCAGCTCACTACAGGAACATCTCTCTTCAGGCCAACGCTCTCTACGCTGGTCATCTTGAAGGCTGCGTTGTGAAGCCACCAGCTAGTCAAGCTTCTACTGAGAGTTAGCGGGGTAAAGTTCCACGGTTCTTGAAACGAGTTACTTACTGTTTGTGCTGTGTCATGGCTACACCCCGGTACAGGCATGCTAATTAATTCGGTTTCGAAAGATACTGACGACAGGAATACCGATGGCATCTTGGTCATCATTCACGGACCATTATCCAGTTGTTAAGTCTGTTTTGGTTGGATATTGGTGAGAACGGAATCCTCTGTTTACAGACCTGGTGGCTAGACACTTGCTTTCCTAAGGGTAATTCTAGACCTCCAGATGGAGAGCTTTGTCTGGCCTTAATCCATGCTGAAAATTCCTAGCACAAGAATGGTTTATTTTTTAGCATGCAGCATTCCCCATCTCCATCCTCTTGCGTGAGCGAGTGAGTGAGTGAGCAAAGCGAAGACACTGGTCCCTACATCCCTTCTCTACTAGTAATCATGAAACATTCTGCCATTTTAATTCACCGTAGTTGAAGTACATGTGTTTGAAATATTTGTCTTACTTCTGTTTAAGAAGTCCCAGTATGGGTCCTGGGTTCAGTCACTAAAATGCTTGCCCCACAAACAGGGTGACCTGAGCTGGGTCTCCGCTATCCATAAAAATACCTGGTTTGGTGGTAATCCCAGCGCTGAGGAGGTAGGAAGAGGAGGCCCTCCGTTAGCTGATCTGGTCTAGGAGGTGAACTCCAGAGCAGTGAGAGACCCTCTCTTCAGGGGTTGATGGTGTTTCTGAAGATGATGCCTGGTGGTGACCTCTGGCCTCTTCATGCAAGCAGACACACACACAGCGCCCACACACATGAGTATGCACACACACTCAGGAAAAAATAACTCACTAAAATAGTATGTGCTGGGATGTTTTTCTCTCCTTTTGTGTGATATGTCTGGACGTTAATGTCATCTTATCATCTTATTTTTTCTCTCTCACTTCAGGTTTCCTTCCATTTCTTTTTGGCTCCAATATATACTGCTCCGTTCATAGTTTTATCTAATGGTTTGGATGATAGACTTTCCTTTTCCATCCTGATGGGTTACTCTAAAAATTGCAAATTTTAACCTATCAATGTTAACTGTTATTTTTATGCTCTTCTTCCAAATAAGGCAAATTCCTCTGGATATTTGAGTTCTAGTTTCTCCATACTTATCTATACATTGGTGTCCAGTTTTGTCCTTTGTATAATTTAACTCTTCCCAAACAGTGTTATTCTCGCTCTATATAATAAATTAGATTTGGTTTTCACTGCTAATGTCATTGATTTTGTTATTTTTCACATTTCCAACTTTCTTCCACCTAGGAGCACCTTATCACACTCCTGATTATACCCTTAAGACTTGCTTATAGTGAATATTAGTTAGGAGAATACAGTCTCAATTTCTAATTTCTTTTTTTCAAATTGTATTTTCCTTTCATTCTCAAGGGATGTGTTTACTGATAACACATGGAATTGGCTGTTATCTTGTTCTTTAGCCCTCTGCAATTTTCTTTGCACCAATTCTATAGTCATTATTAGAGCTGCAAAGCAGGCTATCAGTCTTATTTTCATTGTGAAAGCGAGGCTTTTAAGAGTAGCATTCTGCTTGGAACCCAGACTGTGTATTTCTGTCCACTTCTACCCCACTTAGATTATGGAATCTTCAAGTTAAACTCCTTCAACATTTCTAGAAAAGGTCTCAGTAATTGTGTTTCTGTATCGTGGGAGTTTGCTGTGGCAAACCTCAGACTTGGCTTTCATCCTTTGCCATGGTAATTATCATGCGATAGGGTGTCTGATAACTCCATATCTGGAACACGTGTAAATCTGTCCTGCTATGATAGTCCTCTGTAAGAACCATTTAGTTGTATGATCTTCTTGTGTTCTTTATTATGTTTGATGTTTATCATTGATACTGTAATTGAAAAGCCATCATTATGATTTATTTGACATCTGGGGTACTGTAATATTCACTTGAAAGAAAATTTTGATTTCATTTCTCTCAGCAGTCTGGGACAGTTATAGAGTAAGATTATGACCAGCGCAATAGATGAGAACCATGAGACAGCATACTACCAAGTGCTTTTTATATGTGTTTAGGTTTGGAGCAAATCTGATGGAATATTTTATGCACACTATAAGTTTTGAAAGTGCATATAATAAAGGAAAAGCAAACAACAACAACAAAAACCAAATCCAAACGCCTGAGGGCCTGTGTATATTGCTCAGTGATGGAATACTAGCCTAATATGCTTAAGGCCACATCTTGACTCCCCAGCACTAGAAACAAAAAATGAACAAAAGCACAAATGTTTCTTCTAGTCAATAGTAGCAATTAAACATTTAAATTAATATTTGAAGAATATTGTATTTAATCGGCAAGAGAGATTGAAAGTATCATTTCCTTTGGTTGTATGATTAGTTAGTGGTATAACCTGTGATCCTAGGTTGGTTTCCTTCCTTCCTTCCTTCCTTCCTTCCTTCCTTCCTTCCTTCCTTCCTTCCTTCCTTCCTTCCTTTGTTTATTTATTCATTTTCATGTGTTTGATAGCATCATGTGTATGTCTGATGCTCACAGATGCCAGAAAAGGGCACCAGGTCCCCTGGAGCTATAATTACAGATGGTTGTGAGCTGCCATGCAGATGCTAGGAACCAAATCTAGGTCCTCTGCAAGAGCCGTTGATGTTCTCAACTGCTGAGCCATCTTTCCAGGCCCTTACCCTACATCTGTCCCTCTGTTAAGGTTACTGAAAGCTGTACCGCTGTACATAGGGTGTTCTGTTTCTTTTCATCTTCGAGTTTCTTTGAATCTTCAAACTTACCCACTTCTCTGCTTTAAATCCATGCCTGCGTCTTCTTCGTGTATGTTCATGACATACACTTATGTCTGCCTTATATTTAATACCACTTCCCTCTTCCCACCGGCTGGGGAGCCGGACCCCCTGCTGCATGAACTGTCTCGGAGGGGCAAGCCTGAGCCTTGCTCCTGGAGTGAGAGCAGCTGATGTCAGTAGAGTTGCTGAATGGATAGGTTGCACTCTAAGTAATCTCGAAAGTCAAATTTTCCATCTGCAAAAGATAAGTCTTTTTGTTTGGCTTCAGTATTTGTTTTTTAAGAAAGTGGCTCTTCCAAGAATAAACAAGCTAAGAATTGTAAATGAGGAAAGGAATATTTTCTATTAAAAATAATGGATTAGAAAGAGAATGCATGGTGTTGGAGTATCTAATTCCTGCCCAGAAGTAAATGAAAATTCAACACTCTGGCAAGAGAAAGGCATACTGCCCAAAGAATAGTCTGGCACAAGTTCCAAAGACTTGCAAGGAGAACTTCCGAGCACAGCCTTGCTTCTCACGGTAGCGTCCCTAAACCTCTCCCTGGGACACCCCCCCCCCATTCCTCATCATACTGAAAGAGCAGAGTTGCTATGACTGGGTGAGGAGCTCACAGCAGAAGCAGGGGACACTCTGGGGTCTTTAGCATCTAGGACTGAACCACAGCTCCCCAGGACAGAATGCTTAAGTCAAGGATGGAATCTGGACTGAGACAGATCAGTGGCGAGGACTTGCCCCGCATGCAGGAGGTCCTAAGTTCAGTCTCCAGCACTGCTAATAAAAATAATGTAACCTTGATGACCTTTGGTTTAGCAGACATTTTAGAAAGGACACCGAAAGCACAACCCATGACAGCAAGAATTAATAAGCAGAACTTCATTAAAATTAAAAACCTCTGCTCTGTGAAAGACAAAGTCAGGAGAATGAAAAGACAAATGCAGGCTGGGAAAGAATATTTGCAAAGGACCTTATCTGATAAAACACAATTATCTAAAATATACAAAGAAGGCCAAAGAGTCAACAATAAAAGATAAACAATCTGATTAAAAATGGGTAAAACCTATGGCAGATACTGCATCTAAAAAGATGTTAAAATGGAAAATAGCCGTGTAGGAAGGTGTCCTATGTCACATGTCATTAGACATTACAAACTAAAACAACAACGACATACACTACAGGCCAATGAGATCAGCAGAGACTCCAGAGGGTGGTGAGGATACAGAGACCCATGTTATCCATGACTGTGGGAATCCAAGATGGAAGAGCCACTTGCAAAGTCAGCGGGGACACTTTATTACAGAACTAAACAAACTCTTACCATTTTATCTAACAACAGCACATCTTAGCGTTTGCTCTAAAGGGCCAAAAATTCATTTCCGTATGAGAACCTTCATGTGGGCATTAGTGGCAGCACTGTTCATCGTTGCCCTATGCCAGATATTGGGAGTCAATCAAGGTGCCCTCCGAGAGGATTATAGGTGAATACACTATGGTGCCTCCAGACAATGGAACATCACTATGTACTGAGAAGAAAGGAGCCATCGAGCCACGCAAAGATATGGAAGAGACTTAAACCATATTAGTAGTCGACATGGCACGCTGAAAGGGCTCTGTGCTGTATGTCTCTAACCACCTGTTACTCAGAAAAACACAGAACTACGGAGACAGGGAAGAGATCAGAGTTTGAGAAGGGAGAGGAATGAATAAGTGGGGCCCATGGAGACCATCAGGGCAGTGAAGCTATCCTACGTGGGACAATCATGTTGGCCATGGGTCATGAGACATTCGTGAACACTCTGGTCTTGATGTGTCAATGCAGGTCCATTCACTGTAGCAAGAGTGCTACTGCTATGTCATATGGGCCAATGGGACATGTGATAAGTGTATACACAAAGGAGTTATATAGAAATTACCTGAACTTTCATGTCAATTTTGTTGTGAAGTGAAATATTAACTAATAAAGAAAGTCCTGGAAAGACGGTGCCAACAACAACACTCAAATTATCAGAGTTGATTGCAGTGAGTAGCTCCATAGAAGACTGCAGGCCAACTGCCTATTAGCCTTGGGCTCAAAATCTCTTCTCCATCCTCACTGTCAGCCTCAGAGGTTGGGTCATCCTTGAGAAGAATGGGAGATGAGCAAGAGCCCAGTTCTGAAAGGGACTTTCTAATGACTGAGTGGTTACCAAGGAGACCGAATCCCCAACTAGAGGTGAGTCTGTTTACTTCATGCCAGCAAGTTCATCTCCCCTGGACTCTGCAGGACTGGGGGCTGGAGAGCTGAAATATGAAGTGGACTTCAGTTCCTAGAGATGAAGAGTGTACATCCGGGTCCCATCTCTCGAAGCATGTGCAAAGCTCCTTAAACAGGTTTCTGTAAGTTTCTTGTACGAGCTGGATCATTAAAAAATAAAGAATTTTGGAAAAAATGTCCCAGCTGTGTCTTCCTCCCAGCAAATACCACTTGGGAAGCAGCAGATGACAGGTGAGGTACACGGCCACCTCTTACAGGTGGCTTGTCCCCAGCTCTAAAGAGTAAAACCCTTCACTTTCCCATTGCATGGCTACAAAATTCATGGTGAGGCTCCTAAGAAAGGCCGCCCGAACTCAAATGCCCATAAGACTGGATGTCAAGTGACAAAGATGTCCTCAGATGAGTGATCTCAGAGCTTGAGAATTCCAGGGCCGGGGGCCCGGACATCGTCAAACCTACTACTTTGAGAGATCACAGGGTGGCCTATAAGGCAGTGAACTGGAACCCATTTCCTTCTTCCTGTCCCTAGAGACTGGAAGGCAATGTGTCAGGGCCCCAGTCTTCCTGCCTCTGTTTGTGTTCAACCCAGATGCACGCAAGGCAGCTTCCGGGGACTGATCTTTGTTTGGACTACAAAAGATCTCCAGATTAGATTTAGGTGAGCCAGAGCAGGCAGGTGGCTCAAGTCTTTGAGGGGCAGGAATTGCTGCAATGTTAGAGCCACTGCTCTGAGGCCTGGGGACAGAGGAGGAGGAGAACTCAGGAAACCCAGAAAGGATATCCCTGGGCAAAGCAGGCAGGCTTGGCAAAGAAGGTCCCTCCTTCACCTTCTCCAGGGTGCCTCTTCAATCTTCTCACCTGAGGAAAATCTAGGTGTATACAGCTAGGAGCAGGGCCAGAGGTAACAGCAGCAATGCCTGGTTAGAGATAGCAGGAAACACAGGCCAGGCTTGCTCGTGGCTGAGACAAATACCTGTTTTTAAGATCAGTATATGTCTGACAGGTACAGATGTTAGCAACGGACCCAGTGTCGTCTACACTCTAGCTGAGGATGGCTGGAATCCTGGTTGAAACTGGAGGGGTGGCAAACTCAGTGAAGTAATATGGGATGGTGGGTAATATAGACTGTCAACCGGTCAGGGTCTAGAATCTCCCAGGAAGCCAGGCTCTGCGCATGCCTATAAGAGGTCATCCATAGGCGGTTCATTGCACTGAGAAGATTCGCCTTAACTGTGGGCAGTGCCATCACTTGACCTGGCGGCCTGAACTGTGTGGAAAATACCTTTCCATGCTTCCTGATTGTGGGTACTGTGTGAGCAGCTGTCTCGAGAGGCTGCTACCATGACTTTCCCCATGATACCCTCTACCTGTGAGCCCAAATAAATCTTTCAGTGCTTAAGTTGCTTTGGGCAGGTATTGTGTCAAATTAGGTAATGAGGATAAGCCTCAGGCTCTTGGGTGCCATTTAAGGAGGGCCGTGAGATAGATGTCCTTAATTTAAAGAGGGGGTCATAGAGATAGATGTCCTTAAAGAGGGTCTCATAGAGATAGATGTCCTTAAAGAGGGGGCCATAGAGATAGATGTCCTTAAAGAGGGGTCATAGAGATAGATGTCCTTAAAGAGGGGGCCATAGAGATAGATGTCATTAAAGAGGGACTCATAGAGATAGATGTCCTTAAAGAGGGGTCATAGAGATAGATGTCCTTAGAGAGGGGCTCATAGAGATAGATGTCCTTAAAGAGGGGGCCATAGAGATAGATGTCCTTAAAGAGGGGGCCATAGAGATAGATGTCCTTAGAGAGGGAGCCATAGATATAGATGTCCTTAAAGAGGGGTCATAGAAATAGATGTCCTTAAAGAGGGAGCCATAGAGATAGATGTCCTTAAAGAGGGACTCATAGAGATAGATGTCCTTAAAGAGGGGTCATAGAGATATATGTCCTTAAAGAGGGGGCCATAGAGATAGATGTCCTTAAAGAGGGGGCCATAGAGATAGATGTCCTTAAAGAGGGGGCCATAGAGATAGATGTCCTTAGAGAGGGAGCCATCGATATAGATGTCCTTAAAGAGGGGTCATAGAGATAGATGTCCTTAAAGAGGGGGCCATAGAGATAGATGTCCTTAAAGAGGGGGGTCATAGAGATAGATGTACTTAGAGAGGAGATCGTGAGATAGATGTAGATACAAACAGTTCTCTGTCCTCCCCCCACCCCAGGCTCAGAGATCATCTCAGAAGAAGGGTTGGAGAGATCCTAAGCATCAGGGCTGTTGGACATCTTCAGCAAACAGCTATTTTCCAGACCCGATAGCACCATCGCCCACATGAACTCATAGTGGCTGGACTGCTTGCCCAAGGCCTGCACAAGAGCAAGCCAGCTGAAAGCCCAACATTGATGGGGAAGGGCTTAGTGGGTTTAAAGGGCAAAAGAGCAGATAGCATTGAGAGATGGGAGGAATTTCTATTTTTGACAAACCATTTTGGAATCTGGTGTTTGAAAACAGTCAGCCACTGTCTCCAAGCAGAAGGGTTTTTGAAAGAGTGTGTAGATAAGAAAAGAGGCCAATGAGCTGGGCAGTGGTGGCGCACACCTTTAATTTCAGCACTCGTGAGGCAGAGGCAGCCGGATCTCTGTGAGTTCAAGACCAGCCTGGTCTACAAGAGCTAGTTCCAGGACAGCAGGCTCCAAAGCTACAGAGAAACCTTGTTGCAAAAAAAAAAAACAAAAAAAACAAAAAAACAAAAACAAAGAAAGAAAGGAAGGAAGGAAGGAAGGAAGGAAGGAAGGAAGGAAGGAAGGAAGGAAGGAAAGAAAAAAAAGAGGCAAACACCAAGACTTGGTTTTGAATCCTTTAGGGCCCCTAGGCTCCTAGCAGGTTGCCTACTCCCTGACCACCTCTCCTCTGCACTATTATTCCAGGGAGCACTAAAACCCCTAACAAAATGGACATGTGAAAATCTGTTAAGGCTCTTTGGCATGACATTTACCTTCAAACATAACAAGAACACCTGAAACACTTGAAACACTCCCCATTAGTTCAGAGGTGGACATCCTGTTGACTCAGCTGAGATCTTGGGGTAAAAGAAAGCCCTGGGATATTTTTCAAGGGAACTATCTGATAATTTAATGAGACATAACGGAAACCATGAGCATGTGGTTGAGGAATATATGTGAACATATGCACTTGCAAAAGCCTCATCCTGGTATGGATTTCACAAACCTTCTGTTATAACCCCGTTTCCCTCAGTCAAATCTGTCTATTTTTGCTGTGGGCCACCTCTGTGAACACATGAATTTCTAGTCTGCCTTTAGTTACAGAACATCATTCCATGGGCAGTTTGGGGGATCATTGCCTTGGGTGTGTTGGTGGCGACATATATTCCTCCTGTAGATGTCTTGCAATGCAGCAAGGTACTGAGACTGACTACATTCCGCAGTCACCATGGTGAGCTGGCGACAGGAGAGGAGAGATGGAGCTGAGAGAGAAATGTGCTACCTCATGACGTGGCCTGAGAAAACGTCATGAAGACCAGGTTAGGTCATGAGAAGTGGCCACACTGGACTTTGGAAAAATAGATAATCTTACCCCATGGTCATCAAGAAAATGTGACTCTGTCCACTCTGCTTTTACATCCCTAACACGCAGTCTGGACATGAGAGATGTGGTCAGTTGGGTCAAGAAGCTAAGAAGAGTTAAGTAGGAAAACTCAGCGCTGACAGGACAGCTGTCATCACGAGGCTGAGGGCTCGCCATAGGGCAGAGGAGATGCACTTTTGATCAGCGGACAGAATTAACAGGGTGACAGGTTTGGGTTCAATCATAAGGACATTTTCTAATCATCCCACCTGTCACACAGTGGAATGGTGACGTGGGGAATTCTGAGACTCCTGCACCGTGGATGTGTGCCGGCTGGCATGCCATCTGTCGGAGATGCCATCAAACCCGATGGCTTGCTTTAAATGTAACATTCTGTAATGGTTATTAGACAGAACATGCCCATGGGAAACTTTTTTAAAAAGCATTAACAAGAAACCAGGACTCCTCCTGAACCCCAAATTGACAGGTGAGCATTGCAAACACTGCATGCACTTCCATCACACACACAGGTGAGCATTGCAAACACTTCATGCACTTCCATCACTCCCACATGTAAGCATGCGAACATTTCATGCACTTCCATCACTCCCACATGTAAGCATGCGAACATTTCATGCACTTCCATCACACCCACATGTAAGCATGCGAACACTTCATGCACTTCCATCACTCCCACAGGTGAGCATGCGAACACTTCATGCACTTCCATCACACCCACATGTAAGCATGCAAACACTTCATGCACTTCCATCACTCCCACAGGTGAGCATGCGAACACTGCATGCACTTCCATCACTCCCACAAGTGAGCATGCGAACACTGCATGCACTTCCATCACTCCCACAGGTGAGCATGCGAACACTGCATGCACTTCCATCACACACACAGGTGAGCATGCGAACACTTCATGCACTTCCATCACTCCCACATGTAAGCATGCGAACACTGCATGCACTTCCATCACACACATATGTAAGCATGCGAACACTGCATGCACTTCCATCACTCCCACATGTAAGCATGCGAACACTGCATGCACTTCCATCACTCCCACAAGTGAGCATGCGAACACTTCATGCACTTCCATCACTCCCACATGTAAGCATGCGAACACTGCATGCACTTCCATCACACACATATGTAAGCATGCGAACACTTCATGCACTTCCATCACACCCACATGTAAGCATGCGAACACTGCATGCACTTCCATCACACACATATGTAAGCATGCGAACACTTCATGCACTTCCATCACACACACAGGTGAGCAGGCAAACACTTCATGCACTTCCATCACTCCCACAGGTGAGCACGTAAACACTGCATGTTTCTATCACACTCACAGGTGAGCACTATGAATACTGCATGAGCTTCCATAGCACCCACAGGTGAGCAGGCAAACACTGCATGCACTTCCATAGCACCCACAGGTGAGCAGGCAAACACTGCATGCACTTCCATAGCACCCACAGGTGAGCATGCGAACATTGCATGCACTTTCATTTGCTTCTCTTTCTCAGCACATAAAGCCTTGTCTTTAAAAGTTTGTAAAGCTTGATTGTGATATACACCATACATATTCACAAAATGCACATGAGCTACAAATATATTTTAATATTTTCTCCTTGTTTTCCATGTTTTGCTGTATTATTAAATAATATTCATAAGCAGGACTTTGATGTTGTATATGAGTTTGTCCTTGGATAAAATTGTCTAGTTGCTCCCAGAAATGTTTGATCAAATATCTTAAATCTGTGTGTTTTATCTCTTTGAGGAAAAATCTTAGGCATAGAAATCCTGGCTCAGAGAACAGAGAGATTTTCTTGTTTGAGATTGCTCTACTTCTGTGGATCAGCCTAGAGCCTCACCTAAGCTAGGAAACAATATATATACACATATATATACATATAATATGTATAATATATACATCTTATTTGCCACATATATATCTGCAGCCTGGAGGACATGGGCATTTGCAGGGCCCAACATGAATGAGACTTCTAAACATCAGTTTGTAGTGTCAACAGTAGTTTAAACGAGTCTGTTTTATCTATATATATATATATATATATATATATATATATATATATATATATATATATATATTTCATGATCTAATTATTGGGGAGCTGAATTTGTATTTCATTTCTTGACAAAATGAACTTTTGCTACTGTTAATGTGTTGAGTAGTTCTATTTTTCTTTTATCTGTTTCCTCCCACTAGCTCCTTGGCCTTTGGAGCTCCATATTTTCTTAATTGGTTTATGACATCACTATGTGAGATTACGACCCTGTCATGTCTTTACAGTACACATACGTAACCATGAACATTAAATGCTTTTAAATCTTTATATTATGCAAACCTTCTATCTTATTTATTATTTATTCTTTCTTGATTTTCAAAATCAGAAATGTGAAATAATATCTCACTAATCTCAAGTTCTTTCTTGTTTATCTGGAGGCTTAATATGTTAAACATGTTTTGATATTTTATTATATATACTATTATAATTATAATAAATTATTTTCAAATATATAAGATAATACACTAACGTATTTGTATTTACTTTAATTTTTACTCCAAAGTTTATTACAGGAAAGCTAAGCTTATTCATATTTTTGAGATATTATCATACTTGATCTCATTTCTTACATTAATTTTTTATGTTACAGATAACTATTTTCTTATAATATGTTAGTAGCCAAATGTTTTAATTTTTATTAGAAATTAATATTATATTTTTAACATTACAGCAAAAATATAAAACCTGCATTTCTATTGACAACAGTATTTTTTTTAAAAAAAAATGTCTCATTGCCTTCTGACTCTCTTTCTCTTTCTCTCTTATTTTTTAGGTTAAAATTATTAAAGATTGGACAACTCTTGCCAGTGTAGTACAGTGGTTAGGTGAGGGCACTAAAGACTGACTTTCCAGATTTGAGTCTTAGTTCTATATAAGTGCACAGGTCTGTTATGTATGCAATCTCTGAAGCTATGTACGGCCTTCGAGTAGGAGAGAACACCCGGGACTCACTCACTGAATGGTACTGCCAGTGATGACAGTCATTCTGAGGCATCAGCATGCTAGAATCCAGCATCTACACTCTAAGTGTTGGCAAGAAGGAGGTATACATGAGTGTATTGTGTAAGTATACTCATTTAAAATAGATGATATTGTATTAGTTAGCTTTCTGTTGCTGCAATAAAACACCGTGTCCAAAAGCAAGTTGGGGAGGAAAGAGTTTGGCTTGCTTTGCTTTGTTTCACCTTACTGGTTCGATAATCCATCATCAGAGGAAGCCAAAACAGAAACTTGAGGAAGAAACCTGGAGTCAGGAACTGGAGCAGAAGCCATGGAGGAGGGCTGCTCAGTAGCTTTCTACTCATGGCTTGCTCAGCCTAAGTTCTTATGCAACCCAGGCATACCTGCCCAGGTGTGGTACCACTCACAATGGCTGGAGCGCCACTATATATCAGACATTAATCAAGAAAATGCCCTACAGACTTGTTTATGGGCCCCTTGGATGAAGACATTTTTTTAATTGAATTTCCCTCCTCCAAGATGACCCTAGCTGTATCAAGCTGGGGGAAAAAATTCAATCAGGACAGATATTGTTCTTAATAATTGAATTCAATCAGTTGAATGCCTTATGAGCAATAACTGGAATTTCTTATGGAAGAAATAGTTCTGCCTCAAGACCTCAGCAGAGAATTTTGTTTGAGTTTCTATTGTGCTCGCTTCGAGGCCCTTGGGTTGGAAGAGTTGCTATCCTCATGGAAACAGGAATTAATAAATCCCCTTGAAAATCTCTTTATGCGCTCGCTCGCTCTCTCTCTCTCTCTCTCTCTCTCTCTCTCTCTCTCTCCTTCCTTTCCTCCCCCTCCTCCTTCCTGTCTGATTTTCTCACCTCTTTTATGGCTCATTAGGTTGAACTACTCCCCAGAGTGGCTGATGGAGAACAATTCAGGTCATAGCAGTGACCAAACCCAAGGGACAGTTTAAGAGAGGATGGTTGGTTTTGGCTCATGGTGAGAGCTGCTCAGGTCTGTAGTGGGTAATAGCATAAGTGGTTTGCTTACAGATAGCAGAGGGAGCTGCAGTACAAACCTAACATCCTGCACCTAGGAAGTGACTGCATCCTCCAGGAAGACCCTGACTCTTAAAGATGCTGCAGCCGCAAAACAGCGCCATCACCTGGGTACCAGTTGTTCAAGCATGTGAGCCTGAGGTGACATTTCACACTCAAATGATAACTGCTTTAAAGAAAAAAAAAATTTCTTTCTTCACTTTCTCTATTTCTTCCCTTGCAATTCCTGTTACATTTTGGATGGAATACTTCCAGTTCAATTCAAATGAATCTGGACTTGTGGGCTGAGTTGATATGGAACTTTTTACAGTTGGAGGCAGGAGACATGGATGGCAGGCTTACACTGGTGTTCAGCGCCCGAAGCTCAGTGTTCAGGGTGGACCCACGGGGTGGGGTGGGGGGACACAGACTGGCACAGAGGCCACAGGTGATCAGGGGTCACCTGGGATCATCTTCTCTTTGTCTCTCCATTTTTATATCCCAGACACATGGGTTTTTTTTTTAATCTTTCTCTTGAATTCTGGGAGTATTCTTAAAATGATTTTCTGATTGATTGGCTTTGTTCTCTATTTTCATTCAGTCTACTGCTCATGCCTGTGTATTTATCTGAAGCATTTAGTGTTTGTTTGATTTCAGATTTCACCTTTTCATAGGCAACAGTTTTCAATTTCATCGAAAATTGAAAAGTCCATTTTTCTGCTTCCTATGATCAATCAATATCCTCGACCTGATTCGTGAAAGTGCTCATGCCAAATACTCACGCACGTTTTCTTAATTCTGAACCAGTGAGCATTTTTGTAAAAATGTGGGCTTTCCCCTGCTTGATTATTCTTAGATTTTTGTTAATGGTATGTAGTAAGTGTAAGCTGGCTCAGAGCAGGCTTGCTGTCCACTCCTTGCTCCTGTTTTGCACATAATCCAGATTGATGGTGGATTCAGTGAGGGGGCAGAGAAAAGAAAGTCTCGGCATGTTTGTGGCAGCATAGGCTGCATGGTGAGCTCCAGACTCTCCAAAGTTACAGAGTGAGAGGTCTTAAAACAAACAAACAAATGCATGCATGCATGCATACATGCATACACAACAAACAAATAAAACTTAGTGACTGTCGAAGTTACATCAACCGCCTTGCAAATGCATAATTTTCACAAGTACACACGTCTCTAACATTGTCTGCATCAAACGAAGCTGTTCACATACAGATCATATCACCAAGATGATACCGTTGTTTACAATTCGAAAACAAAACCACATTTTTTTCTTGTGACATTGATACATTCTTGTTAGGACCAATTGGAGTCCTGGCCTTCAGCTGCTCTTCCCTGCTAGAGCCTGCTGATCAGAGTTACTAAAAGCTGTGCCTTGAAGATCAGAGGATGGGATTTTCACCTGTTGGCCATTGACTACTGGGTATTTAAGCCTCCATGGTGCTATTAAAAAGAAAAGGCTTCGTACCAGTGGTTAGACGTCTGTGTGTCTGTCTGTCTCCGTGTGTGTTTTCTCAACCTCCAGCCCCTTGCCTGGAGCTCATGAACTGTATTGTAGCGCATAGAGCGCAGATGGCGGCGTGGGCGCCGCACATTCTCAAAATTCCACGTGTCAGATATTGGATATTTTATCCCGTCATTTTTAAGGTGATCTTGGCCGTCATGTATTTCAGTGGGCTATGTGTTTGTTTGCTCTCAGTCACGCGCGCTCTTGACTGCTGGGAGTTCTGCTCTAACGACCGAGTTGTCAAGTTTGTCTCCAGCACACATTTTATTGCAGAAGAATGAAATATATTCTTACTCTTCTTCACGTCCACTCGTCAGCACAGACACCAGAATTCTTGCTCCAAGATGAAACTGTGTGAATTGGGATTGAGTTTACGCTGGAGATTTGTCTTTTTCTCACCGGACGTCGAGTCAACAAAGCAATAGCTAAAGAATTTTATGGAGGAAAGGGTGGGATGCCAAAACTATTCCCCTGAAAGTCATCTTTAAAGGATAATATCACCCGAAGACCATTCCCAAAGAACCAAGAGTTCAAAATAAGCATTTGTGTAGTTTTGTCCAAATAGTCCTGAGATAAGGCTATTTAGATAATGAATTTGATGAATTAACCATGGCTATGTCTGGGTCAAATGTTATTTAAAGTGTCTCTGTGAGGGTGTTAATAGACGAAAGTTGTGTTTGAACAGATGGGAATTGTTTACCAGTTTGTCCTCTTTATATGAGTGAGTCTCACCTACTAATCATTCTAACAGCATGGAAGGCTGATTTGAGCTAGGACAGGAAGTACCAGTAGGTTCCCTCTAAACTTGAACTTCAGCGTAGACTCTGCTCTTGTCTCCAGCCTGCCTACCCACCCAGTGGGGGCTTGACAGCTTCCATAGTTGCAAAAGCCTATTTCCTGGAACACATCCCTCTGTCGATGTGTGTACCCTATTGATCCTGCTTCTCTGGAGAACACTGACCACTATCGACACAAACCTACAGTGAGGGACAGAAATGAAGGGTACGAATTAAGATGAGGATGAAGATATGGGCAGAGACAAAGCAGAAATTATTGGTTAATTAAAGACAAATGAATTGAAAGAGAAATGCAAAGACATAAAGAGAACGTGAGAAGAGCAGCAGGTGAGTTGAAGTCTAGCCTCGAGGGCAGACACAAACTGTGCATGTCCCTTTGATAGTAGCATTGATAGAGGATCCTTCAGTAAACACAAATCAACATGGCAGCCAGACATAAGGAACTGTTGGATAAATAGAGAACCTAACCCCGTTGTACTGCGATTCATTAATAATGATAGACGTTTGAAACTTCTGGTCATGGTATCAAAGGCAGTGAGGGGGAGAGGCCCATGCAAGCTTCAAATCTAAATACGGGAAATGCAGAACAGAGAAATGCACTAAAGATGGCGTTTGAACATTTGTGTACTTAGCAAAACGGTATAAATAGGAAGCACAACTTCTAAAATACTGACAAAGGGAAGAAGAATATGGGAAACATATTTCTGAGATCATATAAGCAGGAAGGTAATAAGCAACATAGACCCGCATGAGAGAAGTTCACACAGGGAAAACGAGAAGCTTGGAAGTCACACGTCTCAGCTACACAGACTCCATCCATGATCAGATTCTCTCCAGTGCAATGGAAAATATCATTTTCTGTGGTTTAGGAGAAAAATATATAAAGCATAAACCTCAAAACAAAGACTAGAAGAACGTAAAAGGACAAAAAGATTTGCTAAAGAAATAAATGTGAGAGAATTAAACTCATGACAGACGCCACGTAAGATTTAAGACAAACATCTCATTGCAAGACAAAGATGGTCTCAAAAATGCAAATTTATATAAATAGTTTACTCTCCTAAGAGGAAGAATGACATAGTGGGATTGGTAAGCTGGGGAATGGCAAAGAGACCCAAGTAGGGCAAAGAGAGGCTGAGGCTTGGAGCAGAGCTGAGGTGCAGAAGCCCAGTGAAAACCTGGGGATCACCTCTTTCTCTGATGCACTCCTGGGCAAATCTTCCCATCACTCCACAAAGCTTATTTTGGGCTCCTCTTGTGTGATTTAAGCAAGTTTCAACTCTAAAGAGATCCATCCAAAAACAATTTATTTTTACCTTTTTAAACTTTCCAAAGCATGAACTTTATAAGTTAAATGTTAGCTATGACTTATATAAAAATGAGCATTTCTGCCTAGTAAAGAATACCACAGATGAAGTGGATGTCCAGGCTCCCAACAGAGACTAGGAGGACACATTTACTCCCAGAGGAAAAACACAGGACACACGGGGGAGATGGGAAGGAACAGAAGAAACATAGGAGACTTTAGGATGTATTTAAGCCACTGAATATGTTTTTCTTTTAGTGGACATCATTGTTCACTGAAAGCACAGTGTGACATTTCAGCACAGCCCTCACCTCAAACATTGCCACTTCTTTCTGTTGGAAACACCCCACACCCTCTCTATCACCTATTTTGAAGCACACAATTACCTGCTTTCAGCTATACTTACCTTGCTTTATACAGAATGTTTGAAATTGAAGAAGACACCAGAAGAAGATTGAAGACCTCGGTAGTGATTTGAATAAGAAGTGCCCCCCATCGTACTGGGCGTTTGATCACTTGGTCTCTGGTTGGTGGCACTGTGTGTGGAGAGGTCTATGTGGTGCAGCCTTGCACAGCTGGAAGAAGTCTGTCAGTGGGGTCGCTTGAGAGCTTAAAGTCTTGTCACTTCCAGCTCACTCTGCTCTGCGCTTATGGTAAAGTATGGATGTTCTTTCTCAGCTTACTGGTCCTGCTGCCATGTCTCCTCAACAGACGGAGGAAAGGCTCTGAAACTCTACGCCCAAATGAACTCTTCCTTCTTCAAGTTGCCTGGCTTATTACAGCAACAGAAAAGGAACTAATATTTCCTCCATGCCCGTGCTTTAGGATTAGGATTGTGAAAGCGCCATCCTTCCCAAAGCGATCTACAGACTCAATGAAACCCCTTCAAAATTCCAACACAGTTCCTCAGGAAAAGTGAAAAGAGAGTCTTACAATTCATATGGACCTACAAAATACCTGGGAGACCCCCAAAACAATCTTCAACGACAAAAACACTGCTGGAGATATTATTATATCTGATGCCAAGTCATTCCGTGGAACTATAGTAATAAACATCGTGGTGCAGGCTCAAAAACAGACACAGTGATCAGCGAGATAGATTTGAGGACTCAGGTATAATCCAACAGCCATCTGAGTTCTAATAGTGAGGCCAAAAATTCACATAGAACAAAAGATGATTAATTCTCCTCTCAATTCTCATCAGAGAAGATGTAGTTAATGGCAAGTATCACAGAGGCCCACAGCGAGTCAGTGTGCAGATAAGAAATGACTACGGAGATCTCCACTTGAAATGGGACAACGGGACCTCTATATCTTGCCTCTTCCTCCCACGATGTGGGATTTCCCTCTGTGTGCTGTGCTTACCATTAATGAATAAAGAAACTACCTTTATTTCTGCCTGTTGATAGGGCAGAACTTAGGTAGGCGGAGAAATCTAAATGGCATGCTGGAAGAAAGGAGGCAGAGTCAGAGAGAAGCCAGGGAGCTGCTGGAGACATATGCTGGGGACTTGACCAAGAAAGATGTGGTGGTATGCAGCAGGAATCCCAGGGGCTTGAGGGGTACAGGCAGGAGGATCAGAATGTCAAGGTTGTCTTCAGTGACAGAGTGGGAAGCCAGTCAGATCTTGTCTTAGAGAGAGAGAGAAAGGGAGAGAGGGAGAGAGAGAGAGAGAGAGAGACAGAGAGACAGAGAGACAGAGAGAGAGAGAGAGAGAGAGAGAGGAACAAAACAGACAGATCTTAAAGAACTGTTGAGTCATAAAAGGTAGGAAATGGAATTAAAGCAATAACTCAGTAAGATGTAAATATTACATATGCACACACAAAGCTGTAACATATTTTACAAGATTATATCATCTCCGAAGACAAGAAGAATGAATGAGTATGAGGGAAATAAACTAGATTAATGCAACTCCGCTTAAAGATGAGCCTGGTCTGTACTAATAATAATAACGTTGTTTCAGGAAACAAAGAGCAGTGTTAACTCATCTCCTTGGCACTGATGTAAAGAACAAATAACCAGGGGCTGGAGAGATGGCTCAGTGGTGGAGAGCACTGGCTGCTCTTCCAGGGGACCCTGGCTCAATTCTCAGCACCCACATGGCAGTTCACAACTGTCAGTAAATCCAGTCCCAGAGGATCTGATGTCCTCTCCTGACCTCTACAGGCACCAAATACACACATGATGGGCAGACCTCTATATAAGCTAAATACCTGTTCACATTAAATGAATGAATGAATAGGATATTTTACTGAACCTCTTCTTTTTTGGACAATGTTATTCTTGTCAAGTGATTATTAAATATTATTAAGATACAAAGCATTTGAGGATGCAACATCTTAGGAAGAAAACCTGCATATATATTTTAAAAATAAGAACTTACAAATAATGCGTTCATAAACATTAAGAAAAAAATAGGTTAAACTGAAGTCCCTTGGGCTTTTAAATGAAAAGCACTAGGGTTGTTCCTGGACCAGAGAGAAGAAAAGCAATCACACACTACGCTGGCAACAAGGACAAAGGCAATTTTGCATCAAAAACTTATTAGATATACTCAAAGTTTTATTCAATATAAAATTCATAAGACCTCTACTGCCTGTGCTATTAAACAAGAAGGCATATAAATATTTGATCTAAGCATTCACCTCGAAATACTGGGAGAATAACTTCAAAATAAATCCAAGGAAAGTCAGAGGTGGGGAGGTAAGTTGGAGAATTCAATATTGAAGTACCTGAACACAGAGAATGAACCTGTTTGAAAATTAAGAAAAAGAAGCAAAAATAACAGTCAGGGGTAAGAGAAATAGAAAAAACTCACCTGAGCTGTTCAGACCAAGAGCCTAAGTGGAAGGTTCTTCCCCACCCTGGGGAAGAAGGAATGGCATCCCAAAGAGTCAGGGTTCACCGGACCACTGTGGGAAACCAGCTCAGACCCGCCCATGATCCTTCTGTCGACTTGCACTCCTGCGTGATGCCAGCAAGGCAGGCTCCTCCTGGTCAGCCTCCGCTATTCCCAGTCCCTTTTTCTGATGTCCTGCCCTGGTGAAGACAGCCTCATATGCTGGATGGCTTGGTTGTCCCTCCCGTATTGCTGCAGATTGACTGATTGCCATGACAGACACCCATTAGTCTGTGCTGGCCTGGGAGCTCTGCTAGGCCAAGACACCCTCGTCATTGCTTCTGACAAGAGCCCGTTTGTGCAGGCAAAAGTGCGCTCTGTGGATAGCCTAGCTGAACCCTCTGCTCTCTGCAATCAGCAGCCTTCCGTGGTTTGAGGTGCTAGGTGGGGTTGCCGCCATGTTGGGCATTCCTAATGTGTTCGGGAAGGTTGTGGGGTTGAGTGGCCTTCCCTCTCTTTTAAAAATCAGGTGCCAGTCCTTACTCTTGAGCAAGCTGAAGGTATAAATCATCCTTCTAAATTATATTATCATTTCCTCGTATTAATAGCCCATAGTCACATATGGAAGATTTTTTTCAAAATTCCACTTATTTTCCTAAAAATAACAACAACTTGCCAATTTCCCTTTAAAACCATTTTCATTAAAAAAAAAAAAACAGCAATGCAGACACACACACACACACACACACAGAGGAGAGTTAATAGCTCCCCTCCATTCGCACTAATGTTACCCAGCCTCCTCCACATGCTGACTCATGCTAACAGTCTGGAGCGTCTGTTTCCATAGCTTCCCTCTCTGCTCACACGGTTTATGTTAAACATTGAAAAACATTATTCTTCATGTTTTTGTGTTGACTGTGAATCGGCTTCCTATCTGGACTTCCTTTGCTATACTGTTAGTTTTGGGGGCAGTGAGGAGAGACCTCCCAATGGAAGGCGTACTCCTGTAAGCAAACTCAACCCCAAGGAGCCATCCTTGAGGTTTGATGTCAAATTTTGAATCACCAGGCTGGTGACAAAATATGTGTTGCTAGTGTATTGGTTGTTTTTGTGCTGCTGTATCCACGGCACCTGCTAGAAACAGCTCGAAGGGGGGAAAGCTTCCTCTAGTTCATGGGGGTGGGGTTTAGTCCATCAAGGCAGTGAAGGCAGAGATGAGAAGGTTCTGTTTATAGAGACAGGAAATGAGGTTTGGCTCATTTGCACGATACCGGCTGCTTTAGCTGGCTCTCTGTTGCTGTGGTTAAGTCCCATGACCAATGGCAATTGAAGGCAGAAATTGTTTATTTGGGTTTATGGTTTCAGAGGAAGAGTCCATATTGTGGGGAGACATGGAAGTGGGTGACTGGAGTATAAATCTGAGTGATCCCATCTTCTACCTAAAACAGCAAGCAGAGAGAGCAAGCTAGAAGTGGGAGGCGGCTACAACCTCTGGGGATGGGCTTTCTCCAGCATGCCTGCACTTTCCCCTAACCTTCTGCAATAGACCTACTGACCGGGGACCAAGCATGCAAAAGCCTGAGCATAGGAGGGACATTTCTCAATCAAACCACCCCACCGGCCAAGAGGCAGCACCACAAGCCAGCAGCAGGGGCAGGTGACATTTTCATAGGTGGAACCCTCGTGGCCAACCCTCTTCCACCAGTTGGGCCCTGTCTCCTAAAGGCTCCGCAGCTTGGGAACAGAACTCAAAACTTAAGTTTGTGGAAGACTTGGCAGAGTAAACTGCAGCAGCTAGAAGCAGATCGTGTTAAGTGAGGATGGGTAAGATCTGTTTATCGACTACTAAGAGTCCAAGGGAAAAAGAAATTCCAGAAAACACTGCAATACCAAAGATAATAAGAGAGAAAATAAAACTACCTATGGGCTAATAATAAGTTAGTATATGGTTTCCAATTAATATTAAGTCCTAAGCAAAATATTCATGTAACCAAAAAAACAATGGCCCCTGTTTGAACACTTAGGAATGGCCCGTGTAGGGCATCATGGGCTCGTTGCAGGCTCCCAAATGCAGAGGAGCATGGCCTGGAGCCCCGCAGAACTGAGAATAATATTTCAAGTCAATTTCGCCTGCATTCCTCCCCCCTGCGCTCCTACAGCTCCAGTGCAATCACTCCAGTTCAGGCTTGATATTTGCTGAAGCTTACTTATCCCCCATGGCTTGAAACCAAATTACAGGAGGACAGGCTAGCTTCCCTCCATGCTAGCTCGGACAGGTACAAATATTTGAAAGGCCCCTTTGTATGTCTATTCCGTACACACAGAAGGGATGCGAGCTAGTGGGGCTTAGAAATGTCAATGAATACAATTGTCTGTCCGCCCAAAGGACTGGCTTCCCGGGCACGTTGAGAAGTGGAGAGGTGCTCTGTGACTTATCAGCAAAGGAGTGTCCATGGCAACCGGCCCTAGGTTTCCTTGGAGATACTGGGGATTGGCTGGAAGCCAATGCAGGAAGTGCATTGGAATGGGGTCCAGGAAAGAACAATGCCACAATCTTTGTATGGAGACAGATTGGGGCAGACATGCCCATCACGTGGTAAATTTCCACAGATCGTGCAGCACACACATCCATGTCGAGAGTCCTGTGAATGAAGCTGTGTCTTGGCCCTAATCTCAGTGAGACAAAGCTTGATGACAAAACCAGACCATGAATGTGTCACGGAGGTCACCTTAGAGTTGCCACTAGCCAATTCCATGAGAATGTTCAAATAACAAGAAAGGAAAACTCGTAGCCAGTGTATTAAATAAGACGCACCATTGTAGTCTTGATAGTGGTGCTTATAATTTAGTCTAATTCTTATACTTTCCCAAGGAAGAAAGCTTTTTCCTTCTCGTTCTTACATCTTATTTTCTGGTTTTCACTTCATATAACTTCTTCAGCTTGTAGACTAACAGCTAACGTTCACCGACCCTGGAGCCTCCCTTCTTTGCCTTCACACCCTTGGAGAACTGTTAGTGTAGTTTGTATTTTGAAAAATTGCCCTCGGGTGAAGCCGGTGCTGTACTTGAGCTCTGCCTAGCATGGCCACTGAATTCCTAAGTTCAGCCTGCTCCTGCCGCTGGACATTAAAGAAAGGATAGCTTCAGGGATGTCCACGGTCTCCATGGACATCACACTGAAGACTGAACTGGAAATGTCTACTTTAAGAACCAGGAGGCTGACATTTGAGACCAGAACAGGCTATCGTGAATCTACATAGATCTCTTCTCTTTTTTTATCGTTTTTATTGAGCTATATATTTTTCTCTGCTTCCCTCCCTGCCTCTCCCCTCTCCTTCTACTTTCTCCCATGATCCCTATGCTCTCAATTTACTCAGGAGATCTTGTCTTTTTCTACTTCCCTTGTAGATTAGATCCATGTATGTCTCTCTTAGGGTCCTCTTTGTTGTCCAGGTTCTCTTGGATTGTGAATTATAGGCTGGTTTTCCTTTGTTTTATATCTAAAAGCCACTTATGAGTGAGTACATATGATATTTGTCTTTCTGGATCTGGGTTACCTCACTCAATATTATGTTTTCTAGATGCATCCATTTGCCTTGCAAATTTCAAGTTGTCATTATTTTCTCTTATGAGAAAAAGGAAAGAACAAAAGCTCCAAGCATGAGTTGGGATGAATCTGTGTGCAGCAATGAAAATGGTCACACTGATACTGTGTGTATAGCAACAGGCCTGGCTTTCAACAGCATTGTGCTAAATGGGGAAAACAGGTACAAAAGACTGGTGTTTGATTTCATTTATATAAAAATTCCGTATAAGTGATAATCAAGAAAAGGAACTAGAGCTAGTTGGCCGGTGGGGACAGGACTCATGATCACGAGAGGGACACTCTCATATTGTGTATTATAAAAACATATCTGTAACCCGTAGTGTAAAGAGGAGAACAGGGTTGACATCAGCAGCAATGAACGTGATCGAACCTTTCGGCAAATGCCCGATCCTAGGCATCCACAGAAAGAGAGAAGAACACAACCAGCCATGAGAGAATCATAAACACCATAGGTCTCCAAATCATGGCCAACCCCTAGAGAGAGGGGCAAGATTCAAACCCCCACCCCTCCACTCTACAACCTCCAGCTGGGGGGGAAGTAGGAGGCACATTTTTTCAGGATGCTAATCAGTTGGCTTCTCAGATTGCCAGCTCTCTGAGTAAAGAACTGTGTAAAGATTTGGGTACTGTTTTTGTTTGTTTGTTTGTTTGGTTGGTTGGTTGTCACCTCTGTCAGGTGACGTGGCACCGGAACCCAAGAAGAGGGCTTCAGGGGAAGGGAGCCTTCCACATTACATCCGTATTAATGGTCATCTGGCTGTTCAAACATCTCTCTAACCTCATTGGGTTTTACACTGAACACTGACAAGTTGCTCAGGAAATACACACTAATAGAGCTGCTTTTCCAAAGTTCTGAATCCTGGGTGGGAGAGATGGCTTACAAGGGAAGATATTGGGCACAAAGCCTAACAAACAGCCCGAGTTCGATCCCCAAGGCCGCTTAAACAAACAGATGCTGCGGTCTATATCTGTAATCCCAACCTTTCTACAGGGGAGGGGCGGCTATGGAGACATAGGCTTGGGTCATGCTACATAGCAGCAGAAAGAAGAAAGCCCCGCCCTCCACACACAGTGGAAGGAGAGAAATGACTCCTGAAGATTTGTGCCTTGACTTCACATGTGTGCAATATTGTGTGCAGTTGTGCCCACAACACACACATGCCTAGAAACCGGTGGAACCACTTCTTTTGTCTGTCATTAGTGCCCTGTGGGACAAACCAAACATTTGTTCTTGTTTCCCCAGGAAAAAAATATACAACCCCTTCCAGAGAGAAAGATTAAAAAAAATATCAGTTCGTGGTCACCTCTCAGAAACAATTCTCTCCCCTAGCCTTGCCCCATGGCTATTTCATCACCTGATTCTCTGTCAGAACAGGGTCTAAAGGCACCTGGATTGCCTGGGAACATTTCAAAATAGTCTACTACTGTAATGGCTGACCTTGTGTTAATAGGAATGGTGGGGGAAAAGAAAACTCTCTGACACTTGGCTAAAGAAGTGTGACCCAGAGGGAAAGGAAGTTCCCTTCGCAGCTGGAGTGGTCCAGCTGGTGGGGGATTTGAAGGGTTTGGCTATGTGTAGCAAGTGTCATGCAGTGAGAAGCTGACCATGTCGTCTATGTCATTTACTTCCTTACTCCAAACTCTCAGCAAGTAGGGAAGTGCAGGTCCCCACCAGACCTTTTTAGCACATTCCAAGCGCAGAACAGTGTGCCTGTCTCCTTACTGGACTACAGAAGAGGGATGCCAGCTCCGAGCAGGACCCAGGGCAATGCAGGAAAGTCCTGCTACTTAGCCAGGAGTTCTGGCAGTCCTTGCAAGCAGCAGACTCTGTGATCTCCCTGTAGAAACCTTGTGGTTTGGGAGTCCAGTAACTTGGTAGCTGCATCACTGAAAAACCCCACTCAAGGATGGGTGATCACTCCTGAGCAAGGGCCACCGAGGGACCAAAGTCCATGCCAATTCCTCAAAAGCTGTGTCCAGAACACAGGCTGAAGAGCTGTTCTGGGAAAGATTCAGCAAAATCCAGTTCTGTGAAAACTGGAAGACAGTTTGTGAGACCATAAAGAGATTCCTGATCTCAGCAAGTGCTGACCAAGTGATGTCAGTACTGTGGACCACACCCTTACAACTCCCACGGACTCCACTGCACTGAAGTGAAAGGGCATGCAACACATCCATGGGGATGAACGTCATGGTACCCAGACTGATGCATATGAAGAGGAAGAACAAGAAACAATGAGAATGATGATGATGTGGCCCTAATGTAGACAGAGCCCAGAAAAGAAGTTCTTTGGGGCTGAGAGCACATGCCAACTTGAAACCACTCAGGTAGAGAGCAAGGAAAGGAATAATCCAGCTAGGTGGAAGTGGCTGCTTTGAAGATGTCAACTGGGGAGTAGTTTGGTTTAATTCATGAGCTTTACAATAGGTGGAGAGTCTGAGGCCTTGGCCACCCAAAGAACTCAGATTTCCGATCTTAAGTAGAGTATCTGCATGTTGAGCAAGACTGAACTTGTGATGGTAAACTTGCTGTTGGGCGGTGTGAGATTCCAGGCAGGGCATGACCACAGGAAGGGAGACCCTTCAGGTTGCTGGGGGCAGGTGAGTTGACAGACCAAGAGGATTCACATTGGAGCAGAGGAAAGAGGATGATTTGGGACATTTTGAGGAAGTGGAATGAAAAGGATTTCATGGCGAAGTGAATGTCAGCGATGAGGAAGGAGAACGGCTACCAGATGGCTCGATTTCCCAGAGGGCTAAAGATGGCACACACCAAAATAGGGCAAGCATGGAAGAAAGGGAGGGGTGAGCTGGAGAGGATGCTGTCAGCAGGATGAGAGAGTTCCAGTCAGCCATGTTACATGGGAAGGGTCACGTGCAAGCCAAAGATGGCTCTCCTAGGGCAGCTAGGTTTGGAACTAGGGCACGGTGGGGAATTTGCAATGCCTAAGAGATCCTGAAATAGCTAGGATGGGATATTTGAGTAATGAAGAGCAAGATGAACTTCATTTAGAAAGAAAGGAGGTTTGATGTGTGACATTTGATAGTGGTAGAACTTGGGGGTCTGTGCATGACTGAGCAGCAATCAGACAGAAACAGTGCTAGCAGCCTCATGGGGGGAGCGGCACACCCAGCTACATCTGAAACCCAGGTATGGGCAGATTTAAGCTGTACAGCTATTTCAGTACGCATGTGGTCAAATTTCTCTCCACAGACCTGGAGCTGCATAGGTGGTCACAGTATAGCGGATGCTTTGGTGTGTGTTTTCTTGTGCTTTGTTTTTCGCATGGAGAAGAAAAAAGAATGAAATTTTGATGGTAAACCACTATTTCCAACTCAAGTCTTACGAGATCTGTATGCTCTGCTCTCAGAAAAAAATCAATTTGACCCTTCAGGTACAAAGAAACAGAAGACAGCTGACAAGTGTCTTGGAGGAATCTGTTCAGAAGAGAGACCAATTTCTCTTCACACTGGTTACTGAATTTAAGCAACGGGTTCTACCCATCCATGTCACCTGAGATCGTAAAGCTCTGACAAAATGGCATCATGGCAGTCGCTGTTAATCACATTCTGACTGGGTACTATCACAGCCAATCACTTTTGCTCTAAAGGGGATAATTTTATAAGAGAAAAATTATAATCTCCAATGTGCAGGAGGTGACCTAAGTCCTTGGTATCTGTCCCATACACACAAGCAGGTTTTTGCTCTATTCAAATACAGGAAGAATTTGCCTTACAAAAAGATGAATGAATACTCGGGCAAAGTATCTAAGTACTCTATTCTCTCTCTCTCTCTCTCTCTCTCTCTCTCTCTCTCTCTCTCTCTCCCTCTCTGTCTCTCGTGTGTGTGTGTGAGTGTGTGTGTGTGTATAAGAGCTGAGCAGTTGTATAACATTTGACTGATTCTTAATCCTTCCAGCCTCTTGCAATTTGGCCTCATCATTCATTAAAATATTCAAATCTGTCCAGCCTACAGAAGGAAGTCTCTTAATACAATAAGCATTCAGAGAGTGGGGCACTATTCCAGAGTCTCTCTTGGTTAACCGCACATATGAAGGATTAGACCACTCAGATCTAACGCCACGCCTTTAGACTCTCCAGAGGAATCTTGCATAATCCAGGCCCGCTCCAGTGGTATGTTGGTAAATACTGGATAGTCAGTCTCCTCTGTCCCTGAAAGGGAAAAACGCTTTGGTTTCAGCCTTTGCCAATTTCCATGGTATAAAACTCCCACTGTGGCTGATGCCAAACTACTGAGGGTTTCACACATGGCTTATAAAATTTCTGAAAAATTGACATTCCAACCAGTATGAGCTAGTCCTAACATACTGCCACAAATAAATTTCCAAATGACTGGTGAATTAATGGCAGTACATTCTAATTGCATATAAGCTAATCTGTGTAATAAGCCATAAACATCCCCTTAGAGCAATGGTTCTCAACCTTCCTGATGTTGGGCCTCTTTTTTTTTTTTATTTTTATTTGTTTTGGTGCTGGGCCTCTTTAATCCAGTTCCTTATTCTGTGGTGACCCCCAACCACAAAATTATTTTCATTGTTACTTCATAACTGTAATCTTGCTACTGTAACCATAATGTAAATATCTGTGTTTTCCGATGGTGTTAAGGTGATCCCTGTGAAAAGGTCATTCAACCCCTGAAGGGGTCGTGACCAACAGGTTGAGAACCAGCATCTTAGTGTAAGACTTGGGTCTAACAACCTACCTAAAAACTGGGTACCACAAAAGCTCAAGGATCAAAAACCATTCTATCCTGAAACCTTATTTGTTGTCGGTATAACAATAGCATTCTCATTAGAACAACTGGAAAACAGCAATTTTCTCTAAAAGTCCAATGTCCATTGAAAATTGCTTGGAAAAAATCTCATCACTCTCATGACAACACATTCAAGGGAAACTCTTCAGCTGATGGTCGGGACTTGGTACCACACCCATGTCAGTTCACACTGACATGAGTGTGGCTGTGCTAGTTAATATTTCGGAGATACTCTGCTCATTTAAACAAACGTCACTTTGAAGAAACAATGGTCATCAAAACACAGACCCCCCCCCCCCACACACACACACATAGAACCTAGAGATTAATGAATGGAAGACAGTGGGCTGCACACAATGTGACATAGAAGTGTAAATTATAGTGAGACCCGTACGTGAAAAGGTATACCGTACTATCAGCATATATACAGAACAGCGGCTTGATTTGACTTATAAAAAAGGAGTGGAAACTGACTAAGGAAAGGGGAATGGATGCCTGCACTGAGGAAGACTACGGGCTGAGGACAACCTTTTGTAACCTCGGTGGGTGCCGTGTAGTGGAGACAGTGCCAGGACAAGCAGCCCAAAGGTAGAGACAAGCCTGTGACATGAGACCTTCAAACAAAAGGCTTAAAATCCGAGGATCAAGTATGTCAGTCGGGACACTGGGACCTGTACTGGATCTGACTCCCTCAAGTTGTCCATCCTCCGTTAGAGTGCCTTGGCCTGCATCCGCCCACACACATACAGCAATAGTGATAAAAACATGAAAGACAAGAAAAGAAAAGAAATCAGTGTTAACTACAGAGACCTAGATTTACATACTGTGTCCATGGAAACTGTGGTGTAAATCAGGAGGCCGGCAAAAAAGCAAAGTCTGCTTGGGGTTTCACTTTCGAAAGGATTTTCACTGGCATCAATTCATCTTTACAGTAGTCAATGTTTGAATTGTTCATTGCAAATCCTATGCACTTTTCAATAGAGATAAGAGATATAATTTTCAGTTGTAGAAAGCAAAAGGAATTGACGAACAAGATTCTGTGAAAACAAACAGGAGGCCAACCTGGTTTTCCTTTTCTTGGCTTAATAAGAATAGAGACACAGGCAAAGACATGTCTTCTATAAAATACATTGACACCTTGAAATTAAAGACAATAGAAATGTATTTTGGGGGCTGGAGAGATGCCTCAGAGGTTAAGAACCCTGGATACTCTTGAAGAATACCCAGATTCCATTCCCAGTGCCCACATGGCAGCTCACAGCTATCTGCAACTCCAGTCCAGTGGCTCTAACTGGAACCCTTCAGGCTTCCTAGCATACCAGCATGCACATGGTGAGCACATACACATGCAGACAAAACACTTACAGATATAAAATAACAATAAATAAATCTAGGGAGAGATGTAGCCCTTAGATAAGCAAGATGGTTCAGCAGATAAAGACGCTAAATGCCAAGTCTAAAAATTCTGAGTTTGATTCCCAGAACCCACGTTGTGGAAGGAGAGACCAACTCTTTGGGAGTTGTCCTCTGACTTTAGACAACCAACATGGTCTCAGATAGCCAACCAGGCTCTGGGTATTCTCACAGCCTTGATGATAACAGGAACCACAGACATCAACTCGGACCCTAGCTAAATTGGGCCCTGGCCCCAGACATGGCCCTTAGCAGCAGCCTGGGCCCAAATGACACCATGGCCCCATGTGGCAGCACAGGCCCCTCATATTTGCATGTCCCAGGCAGCAGCCTAGACAGTGAGCATCCATTTGGCCTGTGGTGGCAACATGGATCACAGAAATCAACACAGACCCTGGCTGTGGTAGGCCCACGAGCCCAGACATTCCTCAGCAGCAGCCCGGGCCTGAATGTCATATATTACATTTTCATTTACTAATTTTGTGTGTGTATGTGTGTGTGTATGTACACACTCAGGCGAGATGGCCCCAGCCCTCACCATCGACATGAGAGAGCTAGCCCCAAAGGTATGGGCCTAGGAGAACTGGCTCCACCCCTTCCCTAAGGTAGGCGGTCCCAGTGACCCAGACTGATCAGCTCGTCTACCAGTCAGACCTACAACCTGTGTCTTGGGTTTGTCCACCCTAACATCTCCCCCATTTGTGACCTGCTAGAGTGCATGAGGAGACTGATCCTGCAGAATGATAGCAGCAAGGTCATCCGTGACTTGGGGAAACAGCAGGACATCTGAGAGGAGTTTCGGTGAAGACCCAGTGAGGATGGCGTGCGAGAGGCCAGAGGCCTTGACCCAAATGAGTCCTTGTGATGAACATTTGTGGGTGGGGTTAATCGGACAAAAAGATGTACTTCATGACACACCTCAGCTCCCAGTGCCACTAGGAGGCATGAAGAGATGATGGAGAGACAGGAAAGACAGAAGAGTCACGCGGTCTTTTCATTTGTTTATATTTAATTATGGAGGGCTTTCTTTTGGGAGAACAATGCAGGGGTGTGCGGTGGGGGAGACAGAGCTGGGAGGTGAGTGGGACTGGGATGCATGATGTGAAATCCTCAAAGAATCGATAAAGAATTATGCTATATATTTTTAAAATGTAATATATATATATATATATATATGTTTATAATCTTGACTTCCAATTTAAGAAGACATGCAAATTGATTAAATACACCTGCCAACCGAACCGTGTTAATGCATTTTACAACACTAAATTGATCTTACATTCCTGCAACAAATCCTAGTGGCCTTTTCTCTTCCGAGTTCTTCTGCCGCGGTCACAAATCCTCATCATGGAGAACAAATTAAAAATAAAGACATCATTACTCGTGGAATATGTGCCTGAAAGAAAAAAACCAAAGTGACCAACTAATAAACTTCCAAGCATTTCTGCAAGACGGTTCAGACAAGAATCAAGGTCCCAGAAAAGGTATTTCAAACCAGCTGTGTCTCTTGACACTAGCAATACCTGTTAAGGCAAGATTAAGAAAAAGAAATACATTCTTGATGGCAACCAAAACCGTGAAATAACATTGATTGGTCTACACGAAGGAAGCTTGCCAGCAAAACTAAATAAGGAGAAGTCCCACCGCCACGGGTGGAAAAGATTAACTTGCATATATGTTATTCATCCAAGTGAAATGAAAAGAAAAAAGCCATCATTCCACAAAACAAACTGGACTAGCTCAGAAGAAGAGGAGCTAAACCGGTTGTAAACTTATGAGAACATCTCAATCTGCCCTGTCCCACATCACATAAGGTACTGGATCTGGACCCCACCTAGATAGTGTGTAGGCAGCTCGGCAAGCAGATTTGCAGAAGTTACTCCCAGATTTCAACTCACACGATAAACAAGTCCTTCTATAGTGGGTGAAAGACATGGGCCAAATAATAGGACCTTGGTCAAATGTGACATCGTGGTACCCTATGCAGTAGAGCTTTGCTTGTTTGGTTGTTGATGTTGTTTGAAGGGATAGTTACATTTATTACAAAATTGGTATGATCCAATCTGGGATTTCAGTTTTATTTATTGGGAATAAATACATTTCACTTTTTAAAAGTGAATCTGCCATATTTTGGCACTGACAGACTTAGTAACTGGGCGATGCTCACCTGGCAGACGGCTGACCATCCCTGCCGTCTTTAGATCTGCTCATTAACAGGTTCTGCCAGTTTCCAAGGGTGGCCTCTGGCCCTCCTTCCTGTGTGGTCTGGGCAGCTCCACTGGTGATGAGAATACTGTCAGTGATGTGGTTCACATCCCTGGAGAGAGTATTTTCGTCCGGAATCTAGAGTCTAGGTGGTCTGGCTTTTCCACCCTTTACCCCAGCGTGGCTCCGTAAAGACCCACCCTGTGTGTGTAAACCGTGTCTCTCACTGCCTAGTCACCTCCAGGCACTGCAACTCTGTTGAGTCTGCATCATCCAGTTTGTCCACTGACACTGGGTACTTCGCGAAAGACCACTCTAAGAAAGCAGTACAGAAAACCTGGTGGCTTGACCATCTGGAAGTCAAACACTTCCACTCAGGTATCTGGAAAGGGAGAGCAAGGGCAAATGCGCCTAGGATTTTAAAAGAAGAGCAAGGCAGGTGAGGTGGAGCTGAAAAGAAGGTGGTGGAGGAAGAGGAAGCAGGAAAAGGGAGGAGAAGGAGGAGGAGGAAGAGAAGGAGGAGGTGGAAGTAAATGTGTAAGGTAATAGAAACTAATACACTTAGACTCCCGTAGTCTGTTTTAAGGTCTTAATTTTTTTCCCCCTTTGGGTAAAAAAAGCTCTTGAGAAAGTAAGTGATACAGCACACAATCTTGAAGGCTGCCTTGTGTCACTGCAGGAAAGATCTGGATGAAGATGAGACCACCGAGGAGGCCAGGTCACTTCCCGATAGGACAGAGACGCCAGAAGAGTCACCAGACCAGGCGGGACTCTGGGAATATGTTGAAGGAACATCTGAGATCACTCATTGAGAAACCTTAGCGTGCTTTTCAGCTTGGCACGCTAAGACCTGATACTACAGTCACTCACTAGGAAGGGAAGCATGCAGAAGAGGCCCGAAGTGAACTGGGTATTCAGTGTGTTAAGTTTGGGGTGCCTATTAGACAGTCCAGAGGTAATGCGGACAGGGAGGGGGGTCTATGGGTCTGTTATGCATCTGGGGAATATGACTAACTCATAACTTTTCAGCACAGTGTGGTATCCCAGCCATGGAACTGGAAGAAGCCATCAGAAGAGCGAATGCAGATGGAAAAACGGAAGCAGAGGGACAAAAGGAAACCGAGGCCAGAGCACATGGGGATTAAGTTAGAACTCCAAAATCAGCGTGGTGGTCGGGCCTGAGGGACCGGAATGGCCCGTTCCACCTACCTCTGATTGGAAGTTGCAAAAAGAAAAGTCTAAAGAGGCCCTTTCTTGTGGTCTTGTGAAAGACTCTGAAGACCTCAATGAGAGTTGGGGTGATGCTATGGGAGTCTCTGAAAGGTCCTCGTCCCCGGTGATCAAAGAGCGATGCTAGTCCATGGTACCCACGGCTTGTCCCAGGACCCCTGACACCGGCCGCTGAGTTCTTTATTAGAAATTCAGCTTTCCAGAATCCTGCATCAGAACCTCAGGAAGGGTCCCAGTCAACAGCAGGGTGATTTCCATGCACCCTCCAGTTTGGAAACCGTGTCCCAAAGCCTTACTCAGCTGTCTCTGGGAACGTTGAATTTATGTTTGCCTCTTTGCTTCTCAGACATGATGCATTTACTGATTGTGTGTGTGTGTGTGTGTGTGTGTGTGTGTTTCACTAAATATATGCCATCTATAAAATTTTCACCATCCTTTGCTTTTCTTATTTATTTTTATGTGTGTGAGTATGTGTAGCATACCCACTGGGGGTAAGGATGCACATGCAGTGTGGAAGTTAGCAGAGGACACTAGGTGACACTAGGTGTCCTCTTCTATCCCTCTTCGCTTTATTTCCTTGACAGGGTCTCTCATGAGCCTGGAGCTACACTGGTAGCAAGCAAGCCCTAGGGAGCCTTCTATCTTCTGCCCTCACCCCAACTAATGCAGCAAGGTTGCAAGTGCATTGCAGCCCCCACCCTCACTAATGCAGCAAGGTTACAGGTGCACTGCAGCCCCCACTAATGCAGCAAGGTTACAGGTGCATTGCAGCCCCCCCCACTAATGCAGCAAAGTTACAGGTGCACTGCAGCCCCCACTAGTGCAGCAAGGTTACAGGTGCATTGCAGCCCCCACCCCCACTAAGCAGCACGGTTACAGGTGCACTGCAGCCCCCACCCCCACTCATGCAGCACAGTTACAGGTGCACTGCAGCCCCCACTAGTGCAGCAAGGTTACAGGTGCACTGCAGCCCCCACCCCCACTAATGCAGCACGGTTACAGGTGCACTGCAGCCCTCACCCCCACTAATGCAGCACGGTTACAGGTGCTCTGCAGCATCCCTGGCTCTTTTGCACACGTGCTCTTACCCACTGAGCCATCTCCACAACTCCAACATCCTTCCTAATGGATTCTATGTCATTCGGCGGTTGAAATGGCTGTGCGATCCAATTGAAACAATGATGTGTTCTCCTGGATCTATTATCTCTGCAGAAGAGCTAAGTCCCTGAAAATAGTTCATTGTCTAGTCCAGGAAACCCTTGGCATGAAGCTGAGCTTACCAAATCTCCATGAAATATGTTAGAGAATTCACCCTTTTGTCAGCAGAGTATATATTGCTTAGCTAAACAAGAATGGTTGCATCCGACAAGCTTTCACGGGGACAGGAGAAAAGGCAGATATGGTTTTGAAAAACCTTTTCTGTCATCAGCGAGCGGGGCAGGAGCTACCAGTCAATTTGACCGCTGCCGTGCAGCACGGAGCCGGAAAGTGGATTTGAAAGAGAATAAATGCTGCCCCATTCTCGCTGCAGGAAGAGGACCAAGGACAGGTCTTTTGTGCTTCATGCTTTGGTTTGTAGTCCATTCATCCAGGGCTTCTAAAAACCTCTCCAGGAGCTCTGCTTTTCATTACATAAACCATCAGAAAACATTAAAACCCCAAGACATCATTTCTAGGCTCCATTCCAACTTCCAAAGAAAAACAATAATGAAGAAATAGCTATAGTTTTAGCAAATGTTTGGGTTTTTTTTTCAATTTCAGAAAGAAATGAATTTGGGATAACTACTTCAAAATTTCCTTTTGTAAGGATTTGCTTTAGTTAGAATTAAGTTTGGCTGTGGCAAAGAAAACAATAAGCAAAACCAGGATTTTTTTTTTTTTGGTTTCACCATGAAGCCCAAATCTGGGGTCAACTTTTAATTCTTCAAAGCCAGCCTCCCCCATGCTGGGATTGAGGTGTGCGTCCCCACACGTGACCCTCCCCAAAATCTTAGATCAGGACGCAGTTTGTTTATTTCTCAAATCACACAAGATTCCAGGTTCTTGACTTCTTGTCCTGCCAGCCATTGACTCCACGCCCAGAGTTTCCTTGAAACCAGGAACACCCAGCATAACTTCACCTCCACCCATCACACCCGGGAGGGTCATAGATGTGCCCGCTTCAGAATGCTCCCAAAGCTGGGCTACCACCTCCACGCCCACAGGCAGTGTGCACTCACACGGTGTCAGGGAGGCTGGGGAGTCTTGAATTCACCCACATGGCCTCAGCCCAGACACAAATCATTGCTTAGGGAAAGGAAACCTCTTGGGGGGGCACCTTGTAGTGTCTTCCACAACATCACTGTGACGCTTTCACTGGTTAATAAAACAACTGCGAAATGGGTTTGCTACACAGGCGGAGTAACACGGTAACAGATCACAGGACCAGATGTCAAAGGACAGAACTTTCAACTTAGTGGTATCACCTGCTGTCACCAAATTTTGTGACCCTATAGAATGATGGGAGGATTTTTGAGAAACGAGGCAGAATAACAATGAGCTTTAAATCCAGGTTTGGTCTTACAGGTGCACGGTTTTGGTTTCCTCATCTGTAACTCACCCAGCTTATGGGAGGGAGAGGTGACCTGAGCAGGTCGGGCCCATGATTACTATTTGGTTGGCACTGGTTTGTTTTCTGGGGCTTCAATTCATTTTACATTCTTACATTGTGTGAGACGCTCTCCCTCCCTCCCTTCCTCCTCCTCTCTCTCCCTCTTTCCCTCCCTCCTCCCACTCTCTCACACATATACAAACCATTTGTGTCACGAACCTAAAAAAAGCAAAACCTTCTAAAGACCTGTAGGGATCTTCTTTACAATTAAATCTGAATGGGAAATTAGGAACTGAGGCCTTGTCTACTTCTTTGCCTTCCTCCGTAAGAAACTCCACCCCCAGGCTGCTGGCACCCACAGTACAACGTGTTGCTGCTGTCTTTAGGCATCAACGCTTATCATCTTGATTTAACAAGCCAGAGGAAGCCAGACCCAGTCCTGTGGGGGAGAGGAGGGGAAATCTACCAGACTGATTAGTGGAACATTTCAGAGCAGTTAATAGTTCCAGGTTTTCAGGTCTTTGCTTATCACAAGCAGCGACGATAAAAGTGCCAATGTCCTGTATTTATAAAGCATTTCACTTAAAACTTTTATTTAATAATATCTACTAAACTGCAGGCATTTGCAAACGCAGAGAGATAGATGATAGATAGATAGATAGATAGATAGATAGATAGATAGATAGATGATAGATAGATAGATAGATAGATAGATAGATAGATAGATAGATAGATAGATAGATAGATAGATAGGTGATAGATAGGTGATAGATAGATGATAGATAGATAGGAGATAGATAGATAGATAGATAGATAGATAGATAGATAGATAGATAGATAGATAGGACTTCATACCTAAATACAAACAGAATTTGTTTTCAAAAGCTTACATAAACTATTATAGAAGATAGAAATTCTCTCAATTATTCGAGAAGCTAGAATAACTAAATCTGAGAAAAATGAAACAGCAAGGGAAAATTCCAACTCTGCCTTACTCATAAACATACACACAAAAAAAAACCTAAGCTACATATTAGCAAACATGATCCATCAATGTGTTAGAATAAATAGAACAGTGACGCTTTCCACTTACTTCGGAAAGAAAATGTTGGATTAACATAAAAATGATCTATTTTAAGAAAGTGATGTGATTCACTATTTTGTAAACTATAATTTCCTCTTTAAAGGAGAGAAGCCATATGAACATTCAAAGGAGAAGACAGTCAACAATGCCGTTGTGGCCTGAGTGTGAAGCCCACGGGCTCACACGTTTGGGCCCTTGTCGCTTTCTGAAGGCTCTGTTTCGTAAGGTTGTGGGACCTTGAGGAGAAGGAACCTAATGGTGGGGTAGAAGTCACTGGGGAGTGTGTGTGAGCTTGGAGGTTTTTCGCATGTCCCCCCCTCATGTCTGCTCCCTGCTTCCTGATTGTGGAAGCAAGGCGAGCCGCTGCCTCTTGCTCCTGTTGCCATGCCTCCCCCACCAGGATGCTCCATACTTTCACCCTGTGAGCCAGAATAAAGGTTCTCTCGTTGTTGATCACAGCAGTGAGAAACGTAACTGATACAGAAATTAAACATAAAATTCTGATTGAAAGACAATAGGGAAAAACCAAAACACTCTTTGCAACTTAGAAAGGAAATATCTTTACCATAACAAAAAGCATGAAACAAAATAAAAATTAAAAAAAAAATTGATGGTGAGTGTAGTATCACAGCTGGCAAAGAAGCTTGAGCACATTCTTTTTAAATCAGAGGAAAATCGAGCTTCTATCACTGTTTTCATTCAAGAAGGACCCTACCGGGGGCTGGAGAAATGGCTCAGTGGTTAAGAGCACTGACTGCTCTTCCAGAGGACCCGGGTTCAATTCCCAACACCCACATGGCAGCTCACAACTGTCTGAAGATCCAGTTGCAGGGGATCTGACACCTTCACACATAAAATAAAGTTAAATAGACCATAAAAAAAAGAAGGACCCTACCATGGCAAAAAAAAGGATAAATAAAAGAAATATAGATGATGTGGTTAATAATAATTTTCAGCTTGATAGTATCACTGCTAGAGAGGATTTGGGATCTGGGAGAATGGAACCACCAATAAATGTAAATGAAGCAGAAGAAAAGTCTCCCGCAATATGTAACTTTATTCTGAGCATCAGACAATTTATACTTTGAGAACTAAGAAATAGCATATGAGTAAAGTTCACATGAGTTCAATTTGTATACAATCGCAAGGACAAGCCATGCATGGCACAAACATGTTTTCTCATAGAAGCACACAAATAGCTGTTGTGGGATATTAGTTGAAGATGTGTCACATTCGTTTATGCTGTGGAACATTTGTTTAATGATGCAAAGATGTGGTGCGTTCTTTTATGCTGCATTTTTTAACTCTGTGAAGCTGTGTTCCTTTGCCCGTCTAAAACACCTGATTGATCTAATAAAGAACTGAGTGACCAATAGTAAGGCAGGAGAGGGATAGGCAGGGCTGGCAGGCAGAGAAAATAAATAGAAAGAGAAACCTGGGGAGAGACGATCAAGGATGGAGAAAAAGGAGGAGGAGAGGAGGACTCCAGGGGCCAGGACCCAGCTACACAGCAAGCCATGGAGCAAGAAGTAAAGAAAGGCATATAGAAAGGTAAAAATGCAGAGGCAAAAGAGAGAAAGGATACTGTAAGTTAAGAAATGTTGCCTAGCAACAAGCCAAGCTAAGGTTGGGCATTCATAAGCAAGAGTAAGACTGGCTGAATAAGTTTAGGTGGGGTGTAGTCCAATGGGTCAAGTATTTTCTTGATACTGTAGAGGCAGAGCAAAGTGGGACATGCCTATGAATCCAGCACTTGCCATATGACAACAGGAAGATTAGCAGTTCAAGGTCAGCCTGGGCTACACAAGACTTTGTCTCAAATTAAAAAAAAAAAAAGAAAGAAAGAAAAAGAAAAGAAAAAGAAGACCAAGGTCTCAGAACATCTGGTCAGTTTCCCATAAGGGAAAACAAAATGTTGCAATGAAAGAAACAAAAATGTTGATTTTTAGCATCTTGGGAGATTGGTGCCAGGGAACAGAATGATGAGGTCAGATCTTAGAACTGGAGAGAGAAACAAAGCAGAGCTCGCGTTGTTGGCTAGTCTGAAGAAACAGTATTTGCACATCAACAAAAGCTTAGAACATTCACTGTCCTTATTCCCTTAGGAAGAAATTTCCTTGAAACGATACTCAGATAAAAAGCCAACGCAGGAACAGGGCGGGCTGCACTGACCTGCAGGCTTTCTTTGTTATAGGACATCAGGTTTTCTTGCTTGTTATTTTGAGTCATTCAATTTTCCTAAAAACAATAGTCCACATAGCAAACATTAGTAAAATGCCATTCAGGGAAAATTGTTTTCTAATAATAAAAAGCAATTTTCCTAAAAACAATAGTCCTTACAGCAAACATTAGTAAAATGCCATTCAAGGGAAATTGTTTTCTAATAATAAAAAGCAATAGTGCACAGAACCATCGGACTCCTCACATCCACATGGGAACCTGGGTGATTTGTTATATTTCCATTTTGATTTTCATTCCCACCTCCGAATTTTCTACCATCCCTTTATAAATGCTGTAATGAACAAATACTATATTGACAGTTATGACAATGATATTGAAATCCATATATGCGATGCGATACGTGTCATATGATTAGGTCCAGGTGTGGTACATACTAGGAAGAGTCTGAAGGTGAGTAGATATTAATGAGCAGTTACAGATGTGCTGTAGCACTATGGAGATTTGGTGATCTCCCCCTTGTTTTTTTCTGCATCTCCCACATGTCCTGTCATGGCTGCATGCTATTTTTGTTGTGAAAAATCAGGCAATGATAAAGCCAAATAAACCCACAGGCCTGGGCCAGCCAGGTGGACCCGAGGAGAGGAGTGCTCTGCATCTGAGCCGATGGGGAGTTCGCAGAGGACTTCTGGATGCTGCTGCATTGATCCTGGTCTCTGACGAGCACAGATACCTAGGCTTCCTCCTGAGATGGCTTCTACATATGTGAATGTATAGATGCATCATCTATGTAACTATATACTAATACACATGTGCATCATCTCTGTAGAAACTCACACACTGCTGATTACAGCCAAATTCTCACCCCTTCTCTAACCCCAATCTTTGAGGGGTTTATTTTTATGCTTGTTTGTTTTTTGGTTTGAGGTTTGTTGTTGGTGGTGGTGGTGGTGATGGTGGTGGTGTCTTTTCTTTTTTCAAATGATTTTTCAAGACAGGGTTTCTCTGTGTAACCCTGGCTGTCCTGGAACTCACTCTGTGGACCAGGCTGGCTTAGAATTAAGAGATTGCCCCTACCTCTGCCTCTTGAATAATAGGATTAAAGGCAAGCATCACCACTGTCCAGCTTCTAGTTCTTGTTTTTAATCTTGATTGATTATATGTGATAGATTTGAATTTGCCCTTATTGTAGCTCATGGTGAAATACCAACTCATTCAGATTTTTCTACAATTATAAACATACCTGCTTCTATAGAATTTTGTAATTTTGATTTAGGCTTATTTTATTAAAGTTTATGTTCCTCATAGTATTGCAAACTCTGCTATTTTTTAGTCAATCTATCTCATGAGGAACTTTCATTAACCATCATTTAATGCTGCATATTTAGTTGGTATGTGTACAGAGATATGAACTTCCTGAGGGGGGAATAATAATACTTTTTTAATCTAGGCATTCGACAACACCTGCCTATTTCGATCGCTGTGAAGACACTGGCAATGAGTGTGCTTCCCAGGCATTATCGCATGTTCTTAGCGGAGAGACTGAGGACTAATGGAGCATGTGGCACATGTATTTTTAATTTAAAAGCTATCACCCTCTAATGCCTCCCCAGGAAGTCTCGTCATTAGCAGTCGTGGAAGAGCACTCAACATCACTACGTGTTTTCAGCCTCGTTCTGTTGAATGAAGAGCTACCGCGTTAATGGGCCAGGTGAGAGGCTGGACAGTTAAGAGCCCTTACTGCTTCTCCAGAGGACCCAAGCGTAGTTCCCACACCCATGCCAGGCCATAACTGCAGCTCAATGGATCAGGGACCTCGTTCTGGCCTCTTGGGTTCAGTACCCTCACACACGGATAATAAAATGAATAAAGCTTTTGAAAACACAAATATCTCATTGCTGCTTGCCGTTGCATTTTCCTGATCACTAGGAGGTTGAGCCTAGTGTTTCGTGCCTTTCCCATTTCAGTTCTCTCTCCCTTTTTGCTCTGCCTCAGCCACCCTAACTCCTGTCATACTCAGGTTGGTAACCCCCAGCTGGCTAGCCGACACCGTGGAAACAGAAAACAAAGAAGAACTTTGGGAGTAGCTGGCATTTGGCTGTTTATCCTACAGCAAGGCATGGGACCAGGCTCTTGAAGTCCAGCCCGTTGCTCCCAGACACTCCTCTGTAGTGACGCTCTATAACACCTAGTCCCTGTAGTGGCTCTGTAACAGCTAATCCCTACATGGGAGTCAAAAACCATGAGCAAGGGCACAGTTTCACCAGCTTCCTACCTCCTGGCCTTTTGTGACTTTCCCGTACGGCTTTGGCTTCAGGGTCAAGTATTAAGGAATGATGATACCCACTTACCAAATCATATAAATCTTTCCCCCAACTCTTTAAGTGTGTTTTCTGCTGCTCTAGCACTCTGCAAAATTCCAACTGCTTTGTCCTGCTGACTGCAGTGAACTCCCCCAGCTCATCACGACTTCCGCAGGGATCCTTTGAGTTTCCAGTCTGTTGTGTGGGGCCTTGGACTTGGCAGCTGTTAAGTGGTGTATCTTCACAGGTGGGGTTCAGCAAAGGGTGTTGTCCTCAGTCAGAGCAGTGCCTGGTCCCCCCTTCCTGCCCAACCTGTTGTCCTTCCTGCAGGGAGACCTCACCTGTCTGTTCTGGTTCCTTCTCTTCCATCCGAATCACTGGCTATACTTCTCATCCCGTAAAGGCGAATCCAGTCTCATCAGTGGTTAGTTACTTATTTTATAGCTTGTAGTGTTGTTCTTTGACAACTTCATACATGGAAATAGAACATTCTGGTTTCTCTCTCTCTCTCTCTCTCTCTCTCTCTCTCACACACACACACACACACACACACACACACTCCACACATTCTATGGAAACTTTTTTAATCATTTATTTTTTTACTTCCTTCCTCCCCACAAGTCCCTTTCCTCTACCTTCTGGGCATGGCACAGCCAACAACATATAATGATTTCATGGCAGCTGCATCTACCTGCAATGAGGCCACACAAGATGGCATCTGTTAGCAGCCAGTCATAGCTCCTAGGGCCATACCCCTCTCTGCTGAGCTACTGGATATTGATGGGCTCTGGGGGTGGAAGGGCAGACATTGTCTTCAGTTGCCTTTTCACTGATAAACCCACCAAACCCCATCCCATCACTGCTGGACACTCCTCTGTAGTGACACTCTAGAACAGTCAGTCCCTGTAGGAGCGAACCCCATGGTTACTCAGATAAAATCTAGTTCAACCCAAACTCAGCCCGTGTTAAACCACATCTCAGCCAGTCTTATGTTGTTTTAAGAACATTGGTTCTGAGATGGACCTTTGCTTCAGGTTCTGTGTTAGGTAGTAGGAAAAAGGACTAAAGAGGGAGAAACATATCCAAGAAACACAGCTGCACACACACACACACACACACACACACACATTTTAAAGATATACCTTCTTTAGTGCAAAACTCAGATGTGATAGTGTGTATGTCTATAGGTCTCCAGCTGGCTCAGTTGGTGAGTGCTTGTTTAGCAAGCGTGAAGCCTACAGGTTCGACCCCCAACAGTGCATAAATCAGGTGTGGCAGGCATCTGCATTTCCAGTCCTGGGTATGGGGAAAGTTCAGATGTAGGAGGACCAGAAGTCCAAGGTCGTATTAGATTACATATCAAATCTAAAGACAGTCTAGGTTACATGAAGTCTTATTTCAAAAACTAATAATAAAACAAACCATATGCAAAGGCATCATTAACTCTGTTTTTAGGTTAAATACTATCTTTCAATATTTTCATCTTCCAAGCAGAAGAAGTCATTCTTCCCAGTCAATCTGAGCCTCACATGGCTCCAGTCCTGTGAACAGACTTACCAACTGGCCTGCGTGGTACCCGACCTGCCCATTTCATAGACTTCCAAGAGGACCGTCCTCTTCTGTTCTAGTGGCTCATCTTCTGCAGCAGGAAGTCCCTCCTCCTGTGTCCTGCTAGCCCAGGAAAGAACAGTGAGACACATCCTATTAGGTGAACTCTCGGCAGTCTTGAAATCTAACTGGTTCTAGTGTAAGGACGAAAACATGCACACACACACCTATGTAACCACAGACAGCACTCTGGGCTTGCAGAGAACCACCACCCTTCAACAGAAGGGCTCTTGGGTGATAAGAAGCACATGGGTCCTGCCTGTCCTTCGACTTGAATATCCGTATGCTGCCCTCATAGGACTTTGAGACATAGAAGTTTGATCCCAGCTTGGTAGAAGCCACAGGTCATACAATTGGCTTCCTTTATGATTTCCATCCTGGTTTCTTGTACGTTTCATGTTCTTGGTTGAATCTTAGTCCCCCCCCCCCGAATCTGTCTACAATACTTCAAACAATACCAGACTTGGTAGGAAGGGCCCAAGATCTCAACTCATCAACGGCAAATAGCCGTGTGATTCCCTGCCTCAGTTCCCCATGAACTCACCTGAGTGCTCCTTATAAGATCAGAGAGACGATTCTGGGTCCCAAGTTAGTTTGTGTGCTCTGATATCCTTGGTGGTAAAATAAGGATAAGATGGTACCTCTGCTGAGACAGAACCTCTTGCAAAGGCAAGGGGAGGATGCTCTTGAATTTGGAGAGAGCATAGAATATTTGAGATTTAAATGCTAGACGAGGCCTCTGGGACATGACAGAGAATGGGGCTAGGGAGACAAGAGGGTCTAAATTCTGAATGGCTTCAAATTCCATGTGAAGGATTTGGACTCAGTCCATGGCGACTGAAGCCAACAGAGGTCTGTGAGCGCAGCACGGATGTTGCTGCCAAGGCTGCTTTCCAGGGTAATAAATCCAGAATCAGGGGTTGGAAGCACTGGAGTGTGAACACTAGAGGCGATGAGAAAGCTCAGGGTTGGCCAGAGAGACGTGAGAACCAAGACTCCAGCAGCGGCACCACGGGTTAAGAGTCTGGGCAAGATTCAGGAGTCGTTCATCAGATGTGTGAGACGAGATGAGGAGTGGACACTGCCCTGGTTTTCTAACTGTTGCTGCGATGCGATACTGGACAAAGGCAACCTGGGGAGGAAAGGGTTATTTCAGCTTACACTTTCAGGTCACACTCCATTAATGACGGAACCATGGAGGAATTCAGCTTATGTACCCTCTCTATGGCTTGGTCAGCTTGGTTTCTTATACAACCCAAGATCACCTGTGGGGGTGATGGCACCACCTGATGTGAGAGCTGAGCTCTCCCACTTCAGTTAGCAAGCAGGACAACATTGCACAGAAATGCCCTGGAGCCAATTCTCTCTTCCCAGGTGATGGTGAGCTGTGTCAGGTTGGCCTTAACACTAACCAGTTCCAATGCTGGGGAAAGATGGAGAAGATGGGGAAAGACTCATTCACAGTCTAGTTTGTTGGAGTCACAAGCAAAGCCTGAAAGGAGTCTGCTTGCGAGCTAAGAGGTGTCAGAGGTCTATGGGATATTCCCTGTCTTTGCCACTGACATACGACAGGTATTAGAATGAATCCTACAGAGAGCATGGGGGATCAGTCAAGAGGAGACGGCCTTCACATAGCTGTAGCTATAGTGAGGGAGCTGAACAACAGCTCAGATAACGTATTGTAACATCTAGATCCAGAGAAATCAGAGCAGTGATTTAAAAACATAAGAAAATTGTTTAAAATTTAAAACGTTTGGTTTTCAGGGAAACTATTGAAGAAGTAAAGACTTGTCCAAGTAATGATACAAGCAACATGCGACAAAACCCAGGGCAAAAGTGACAGATGAATTCGTGAGTCTGCACTGATGTAACCAAACTAGAATAAACGACACATTGGAAGCGATAGGCACATATCCCATACGCATGAGTCCAAATACTTTAGAGGGTCTCCCTTCAGAGAAATGGAGCCCAAAGCTTCCTCCTCATGGGACCACACACAAAACTTCCTCTGAAAACACAACACAGAAAGCAGATAAAAGAGAGATTGCAGTAGGAGACTGTAAAGGGACAGGAGCCCAGCCAGGAGACCCGGGTCAGCAGCATCCTTGGGAAGTTCTGTTGACAGTAGCTACCGTCGACTTGAGGTGAGAACAGCAGTTATCTCTGTGGTCTTTCTCCAAATAATTTACAGCTGCAGGCCAGCAGGAGGAAGGCGTGTCTTCAAAACCTCAGAACACGGCTCCTCCAAATCAGGAAGGCCACCCAAAGCAAGGAGGCCAAGAGGCAGCCAAATCCCTAAGGAGTTCCAAAGAGACACAATGACTAGATGTAGCAGGGCTTCCTGGGTGGGATTCGGGGAGAGACAAAGATTAGAGGGAAAACGGAGGGCATCCCAAACATGGGCTTTAATCAGGCTGATGTTTTGATCCCAGCTGGTTCATTTGATCACAGAGGTCCCATATTTAGTGTACAGTGTCAGCAGAAGAGGAAACTGAGCGGACAGCTCTCAGCCTTTGACGGGGATAGCCGTGGTCTGTGTGGCAGTGTCTTGTGGGATAGTTTTGTGATAGACTTGGACAAGCAGAGAATTTTCCTGACATAACCTTCAGGAGCTACATTCAGGGCAGGTAAATAAACCTAACAGCTCACTGAAGACTCAGGCCAGGGTACCAGGGTAGGGGATTGTCTCAGAAGCTCCAGAGCTGAGAGGCAAACGTTTCCTGGTAGAGGGCATCCGGCTTCTTGTTTAACTGTGGCATTCTTTAAGCAATAGAAAAGTGTCTGGCAGTTGTTTTTAAGATTAAGTTCACAGAACTGAATCAAATTTTAGGACAAGATGACATAATACACTCAGCACCCCATTATCTCTTCTCAGATAACCCCAGTATCTTTAATCTGGAAAGTATTTTCCATTTGGGGCAGCAGAATCCCCCCCCCCAATTCCATTTGGCTTGGAATAGGGTTTCGATCAGCTTCCCGCAAAAGACAGTGGCCATTCCTGGACACCTGTTCCCCAATATGATCAACACATCCGTGGGCTCAGCAAGAGACCAGCTGAGTGCGGCTCCCAGCGCTTGGCTTGGGGGCAGTGTGACCTTGGGATAAATCACTTATCTCCCCCTTACCTCATTCTCCAGGCATGAAGAATGTCATTTTTCTGAAAGACGTTTACTACAGAAGTTAACAGTCGGGTGAACATTAAGAGGGCATCTCATCCCTCACTGGGAAAGGAGTAGAATTTCAGAAATTCAAAGCAAACAAGAGAGCTCATCAAAGGCATTAGAAAAGCAAACAGATCCTGCCTGGTTTGTGGGACCGAGGTGGGCGGGGCTTTGTATTATTCCATTTTGACCATTCTCAAAGTTAATTGCATTGATGTATAATGACATCAGATGAAAGGCCCAGCCATTAAAAGAACATTTAAAGAACTCAAAAAAAATATATTCACAAGTTAGTTTTTCATTTGAACAACCAACTGGCTTCCAAAAGGGTTTAAGAACGGGAAACTCTAGGCTGAGGAGGTGGCTAGGCGGTTAAAAATCACTGGCTATTCTTGCAGAGGACCCAGTTGGAGCACGTGAGTCCTGTGATAAACAATTTCCTATAACCCCAGTTCCAGGGACTCCAAATAGCTCCTTTGTCACTCGTGGGTACCTGAACGCACGCAATGGATTCACAAGCAAATAAAAATAAATCTAAAGAAAAAGTGGTGGACATCCAATGGCTTAACATTCACGGTGACTCCTCTTCCATTGCGAGCATCTGAATCCCCTGTGGAAGCAGGCCTTTGTGCTGTAAATTCTGTGTGGTTTATGTGATTGCATCACTCCGCATTTAATTTTCCAATTATTTATATTGAAACTTGAGCCCGCTTTCCTTCCCAGCAATTAAATTCAAATAAATTGTAGTTAAGCCAATATCCTTTTAAGCTCTAATAAAGGGCCATTTGGAGGTATTAGAGATTTCATTTTGACCTTGTTACCAGCAAACTTGTTGAATTAAGTTATTAATTCTAGGGGCCTTTATTGTGGATTTTCTTCATCATACCCATGCTGTCTGTTTTCCTTGCCTGTTGCACTGGTAAAATATTGAATAAAGGTTAATCTGGGGACATCCCTCTTTCTTTCTCAGTTCCATACTTGACCCCCAAGTAGAATATTGGGGAATCTTCTGATATACACCCTTTAACATGTAAGAAACTTCCTTTCTATTTTGTATTTGTTAGGACTTTTCTTGATGTTATCAATTTAAATTAGGACTTTAATATACATATAATATTTTAGCATCTCCAGTCTCAATAAATAAATATGAGCACAGTGTGTGCGTGTGTGCGTGCGTGCGTGTGTGTGTGTGTGTGTGTGTGTGTGTGTGAAGAGAGAGAGATTTGTTTTCATCATGGTTAGTATAATCTGTCATAAAAATCAGTATATAATCCAAAATTACAGGCCAATATATTTCATGTATATAGAAAAAAAGTAGCAAATTAAATCCACATTTTAATGAGCAGATACTACACCATAAACCACAGGATGGCTCAACATCTCTGACTAACAGTAAATGGAGGAGGGGATGTCATCTTTTTCAGTGAGGTCACCACTGAGAAGTTGTCCTGGCTCCTTAAATGACTTCCCACCAACACTCAGTTGGCCACACACAAGAAGAAGACTTGAAAATAGGAAACAGGATGCAGACTGCGAAGAAAGTTTCCATCAGGAGAGAGAGGGAGCCAAAATGAGAAAGTGTGTATGAAAAATGACTAAAACTCATTAAATAAATGTACGGAACGTATCAAGCAATCAAAAATTAAGTGAAAAAATCCATAAATGCTAATCAAACATGAAATGGACAAAACATGTACATTAAAAGCTATAACGTACCACTGAAAAAAAGAGTCAATATTATAAGGACGTCTGCTACACCAGTTGATGATCAGATTTAGGACAGCACCAATCAAAATAGGAAATAGTGAAAGTGGCTTATCGGAGTATACAAAGGGTTGCAAATGACAACGAGAGCTCAAACAGAAGAGCCAAGGTAGAAAACACACGTGACTGTGACTTATGAACTACAGAGAAATGGGGCATGGGCAGAAATATGGACAGTGGAACAATGGAGAGGCAGCCACCCGGGTGTAGGAGGACAGGGGTAAATGTTTGAATACGCACTTCCAGGGGAATGACCAACTAGCACGCGAGAAAATAGACCCCTATCAGGCAGGCATCAGGGAGACCGGAATACAAATCACTGCAAGAACAGAGCCCCACGTCCGCTGGGGCTGTTCCAGGGAGGGTCCTGCCATAGCAGGGCAGAAACCCTCAGCTTTGAGGATGAGCTTGGACTGCTGGAGTTCTTGTGCCTCCAGGAGAACTTCAATCACAGCCCTTTGACAGGGGCTAAAGAAGCTGAGCCATTCTGGCCTAGAAATCTCACTTCCAGGAGCTAATCTGACAAACTCACACTGTCTGTCAACCTAAAATCATGTATGAGATGTTCACAGATGTGTTGTTTAATAGCAGAGCTGGTGAAGCCAGTACTTGGGAGAGGCAGAAAAGATAAGTAAAATGGAAAATATATTTACTGCAGGATAAATGGGTTCTGCTATGGGAATGTGGCTTAGTAAACACAGTGAGTGCTTTTTAAATGAAGGACCTACTGCCCAAGTCACTCATAAAAAACGTCAAAACTGCCTAATTGAACCCACGGTGATATAAATTAAATTGTTAGTTACCTTGGGGCAGGAAGAAAACGGGAAGAGACCAAAGGAGGTCGCTAGGTAGTGTCGACCTCTGTTGCTGTGATAAGCACCATGACCAGAAGCACTTGGGGAGGAAAGGGAATGTTTTGCTCACACATCTCCCTCACAGCTGATCCCTGAGGAGAGTCAGGGCAGGAACTCAAACTAGGGCAGATGCAGGAACCATGAGGGAACTCTGCTTACTGGCTTGCCCCTCATGACTTGCTCACTCTGCTCGCTCATGAAATCCAGGTCACCTCTCAGGAGCAGCACCACCCACAGTGAGAAGGATACTTCAGCACCAATCATTAATCAATAAAATGGCCACAGACATGATCACAGGCCAATAAGATGAAGGCAATTGTAGGCAGAGACTGCTCATTCATTTCCCAGCTGTCCAGACCCAAATAATCACACAGAAACTATAGTGATTACAACACTGTTTGGCCGATGACTCAGGCATATTTCTAGCTAGCTTTTACATCTTGAATTAACCTATTTCTATTCATCTGTGTATCACCATGAGGTTGTGGCCTGCCGGTAAGGTAAGGTAAGGTTCCAGCAGGTGTCTTTCTCCTTCAGCAACTACACAGCATCATCCTGACTCCGCCTACTTTCTCTTTATAGCTCTGTTCTGATTTCTGAGCCCAACTTTACTCTACTAAGCCATTGGCCAAAACAGCTTCTTTAATAAGCAATGGTAATAAAACATATTCATAGCATACAGAGGGGAATCCCATATCAGGACAATTACTTAATTGAGGTTCCCGCTTCCCTAGTCACTTGTGTCAGTTAGTGAAATCAAGCAACTCAGGTAATGAGAGTATGGAAGGACTCTATTGAGTTTCACAATAAAAATTCACTGGGCTACATTTTTATTTTTGCACTTCTGTGTGTAAGGTAAAATTCAATAACAATAGCAAAACCTCACAATACTAGGTACCAGTAGAAGCCTTATCAAAGTGTCAAAATATAAGATATATTAATGCTATTATTGGTAAGATGTTGGTGGCATTGATAATCTCAATTACCACTAGTAGCAGTATATATTCCTATGATTTTTGAAATTCAATTTTATAGTAAAGGTGTATGTCCCGTTGCATCTAATTATTTAGTTGTGTGCATTCATATTTCATATGAATACCAGTAGAGAATGTAGATACTGGTATCAACCCAAAAGTTCAAAGGCTACAGCAGCAGTAAGCAAGAGTTGAAATCCTGATCTATGACTGCTGACCCTGAAGATAAAGACGATGAAACTGATGATGACACTCACCCAGGAGAATGTGGAAGTGGGCCCTGCTCTATGGAAGAGGGTTTGGGTACCAATATGTGCTATTGCTTTATTTCTAATGCAGAAACTTACCCTCCCCCAGAACAGCATATATTTCAATAAGCGATTGTCTTGATGGTATATTTTGCATATATGATGTGGCTTACTAAGAAGACAAAGGAATGTTTTATACTAGCTGGCCCATGGAAACCCATAGAAGAGAATATTGTTGACTGAGTGGCTTTTCCAGCCACAGAATATATGCTAAGAATATACTACCCCATGAAAGACAGGATTTCCTAAGACTATGGCTCAGGTGTGGTGGTGGACACCTTTTAATTCAAGCACACAGGAAGCAGAAACAGGTGTGAGTTTGAGGCAAGCCTAGTCTACACAGCAAGTTCCAGGTCAACCAAGGCTATACAGTCAGGCTTCATCTCAAAAGCAAACCCAAAATTCCAAAGACTGTAAGGATTTGTGAAATAGGGAGCAGAAATTCCAAGATGTGGTGGAAAAAGGTGATATCGGGGCAAAGAAGGAGATAGGATGGATGGGAAATTCTCTCAATATTTCTGTCATCTCTTGCTACCAAGTGGCATTTGTGAAGTTTGTGAAAATATAAAAAGGAGGACACAAGTGACAAGCAGGAAAGGTTCCTCACATCACCAGGGGTAAGACACCCTTTTCAGGCCTTTCAGACTGATGGTGGCATAGTAAAGATAACAGAAGCATATTAAAGGTAACAGATTTATCAATGTCCGAGAAAATGAAAGAATCGCTGGAAAGCCAGCATGATGTAGTGGGTTCCTGGTGGTCCACACAAGCACACGGATATTCTGACTTCAATTAAGTGGGTTAAAAAGTTGGACGGGCTAAGGATCAAGATGACTCCATGGGTAAAGGTGTTCCTGGGTAGGTTGAGAGGGACACAAGCCAAGGCCCTGGAGCCTATGTAAATATGGAAGGAGAGAGCGGACTTCATGAAGTTGCCCTCTGACCTCTGTACACATGCTCCCATCTCCACTGAGTTTTTAAAACAGTGCCGGGTGGTGGTGGTGCACACACCCTTAATCCCAGCACTTGAAAGGCAGCGCCAGGTGGATCTCTGTGAATTCGAGGCCAGCCTGGTCTACAGAGCAAGTTTCAGGACAGCAAGGACTGTTACACGAAGAAACCCGGTCACAAAAAAAATATCATCATAATAAAAATTAATAGCAATAAAAATTAATAGCAATAAAAATTTTTTAAAAAATAATTAGATGCTTAAGCAATCACAATATTTAACAATAAAAACAAAGCCAAACTGTCAACAAAAGAAAAGCTTGGCCAAGAATAACACAAGACCTTGGCCATTCATCTTTCAAAAAAGCAAATGAGGAATGCATAACATAGTCCACCTATTTTATGGCTGACTTACTGGGTTTATATTAGGACTTCCTGAATTCTTGGCGTTTTCAATAATTTCCCACATGTACACAGCACGCGTATTGTTTAAGGACCTTTGATAAAATAATGCTGGATTTGCCACAGTCTGCACCAGTGACTGACTGAACTTTAAAACAGTGTTTCCTTGTATAGTCTCTTTTTCCTCCTGCTAGCTTTTATTAGTTTTATTATTTATTAATTTTATCATGAGAGGGAACTTGGGACTTTAGCATGGTAAACAAACGTCCTCCTACCAGGCTACATCTCAAACCTAGTTTCCCAAATTCAAACGCTAATCGTCATTTCATGAGTTCGTAACAAAATTATTTCTACTTGTTTGCTTCTTGTTAATAAAAAGAAACAGAGGAGGGGATTAAAAAAATAAAGAAAAGAAAAAAGAAAATGAAATCAAAGACTCATCGTCCCTGCCTCAATTATGTTGAACAAAAATAAATTAAGAACACCATTGTAACTTAGGGCAGCAGTAAGGCTTCTCAAGATTAAAAATGAATTGGGGGACGCCCTGGTTAGAAAAGCAGTGGACACACTGAAAAGTAAGTTGGGGGCATTTGATTAAAAGTTAGCTTTCCGTGCTCTGTGCCAGTGGGCATTAGGGAAGGAGGGCGGGCTCGGGGCATACAGTGGCTAGACAGACCATTAAATTGGTATTAAACACTTTTCCATATGAAGGAAGTGTCCTCCTGCCAAAAGCCAAGGGCTAAGGGATCAGTTTCCACGCAGCCGCTGCTCTGAGAGAGCTGGGTAAACTTGGAAAGATTAAAGGGTCACCGGGGTGAGGACCCTGGACGCTGAACATGTCTGGCTGAGCTTCCTTGCAGACCCAGGGAACTTGGCACCCTGCAGCAAGACGAAGGGGCCTACATAAACACACAACCCTACTGACGCTTATTTTCCATAGAATTAACTCCACCAGAAATACATTACGAAAATAGAACAAAGCTGGCTCCCATCGGCTTTCCCCCACACCAGCCCATAAAAGATTTTCTTGTACCTGGTCCAAGGGAAAGTGGGGGAATGACAGCTCAGGGCCAGCCTTCCCAGCGGTGGTTTCCTCTGCTGACCACCGGCTGACCTCTCGTCAGAGCCGGCCTGCAACAAAGACCCCATTGAGCGAAAGGCAGCGCATATGGGCAGGAGGGTCCCTGAGACTGACTTCCTCAGCTGCGATCCTCAAACCGGTTCATTAGCACGAACCTGCCTAATAAGTACCACGTGGGTCCGGGATACCCCCAGAGAGCGTCCTAAGAATTTCCTTGCGGTGCTTGGACCTGGACTTGTCTTAACTAACCCGAGCTGTAAAACGGCAGCTCCGCCAGCCTTGAAAAACAACCTTGGGCTGGCTGGCTGCAATAAAGAATGTTGTAAACATTTGGAAGTCTTTTCTGAGCTGGTCCCGGCCTCCATCACACCTCCCAGTTCTGGTAAGAGCATTAGGCTGGGTGGAAAAGGGTAAGCTGTGGACTCAGGCTGTCTTAGACTATCCCCCCACCCCGACTCCAATATTGGATGAAGACTTGAGACAAGTTATGTAAACTGTTCTGGCCTCTATTTCTTTATGGGAAAAAAAACTGCATATTTTTGTTAATGCATGTTTTAGTGAAGAAACTCAAGTGAGTGCCTGGCACATGCTCTCTTCTCTTCTCCCACACAGAATCTGGCCGGCGTTGAACTTGGATGTCCAGTATATATGATAAGATTAGAAGGTGATGGAGTCTCCATTTCGGGATCATGCACAATGCTGTGAAACTATGGTCAAGAATGCCTTGCAGAATCAAGTTCTGCAAAACACCCTAGGTCAGCTCTCCGATAAATCTCAAACTGTCTTGGTTTTAGGTTTTTTAAGCTTGTGGGCAGATGGAGAGGAAAGATGAACTCGGAAAAGCCAGAGCAGAATGGTGATGTGTTAACAGCAGAGAAATGATTAAGAGAGCCAGAGCGGGGAGGGAGAAGGAGGAGGAAGGATGGGAAGTGTCCTAAATGAATAGCTTCTGCTCAGGGCAGGAGTTTCACGTTGAACTGTAACAGAATCTGCCGCCTGCTCACAAAAGACAGAGTGGTTTCTTAGCCACATTAAATCCTTGCTGTCACCAGAGCACAAGACAGATGCAGCCGAAGCATGCAGGCAGAAGCAGGGGTTCCTGAAGAACGGAAGCCCTGTCTGTGCTAAACGGGGTCCTAGCCTTTATCGTGGACTGTGCACATGGCATATCGGGAAACCATGCAAAGATCTCTTGAGGGTCTGGCAACCACACGAGGTGCCTAACAACAAAAAAAGTTTGCAAGATACAGTTGGTGCTACTGACCACAGGGGGCCTGAGACTTCTGTTTGTTCATTTGTTTTGGAATGCCAGGAGGCGACAAGAACATTCCAAGGAGTATGCAGAGTTGTGTTGGAGGAAGAATCTAAGAAGATGGGACTCAGTCTGAGCCCGAGGGGGGAAAAAAATCTCTTGACCACATCTGGATGGGAGCTTTGCCAGTCCTACCAGAGGGTGCTCAGGAGTTTGCAGAGTTGAGTGGCATCCGTAGTTCATTGTAACTGTGGTGTGTAATGTAGTTAACGCTTCCAGCAAATCATCCTCCAGTTCAACTAGGGGGAGGCTGCCCTCATTCTCACCTGAGTCCCTTGTATACCTGACCTGGTGATGCAAAACTTTTTCCTAGAAATGTTTTTAAGGCCTTAAGTCAATGAGAGGAAAAAAATGTAGGCCAGAATCCACGTGCTGGGGGCTCTGGAGACAGTGCGCTTGCACCGTGGGAATGGGACTGGCAAGGTTCACAAGGCCCGGAATACCCCCAAGAACCATGGTCCTCCTGGGCGCGATGTTTTAGGAAAGCATTTCCTACTTTTAAATCATTATTCCAGACTTCTTTCTAGGCATGTACATGGAAGAAAAAATGGCTAGGAAGGCCATAGAGGCAGATGGACAATGAGTACGGTCACACAGTTCACAGTATACTTGAACAAAATGCCAAGCAAAACCTGTCACTTTGGGTAAGAAGCACACACTAAAAATAAGTACATAAAAGAAAACAGTGGATTGTCCTCCTTAAGTCTCAATACTTCCAGTATGTTTTAAACCTCAAAATAATTCATTGAATCGGGAAAAGATAAGGCAGCAATGAGCAACGCTGAAATCACCAGCAGAGCAGGGGATCTAGGGGAAGATTAATAATCATGTCTGTCGTGCTGGGAGTCAGTCAACCTCTAGGACTGCATGTGTGCTTTGAAAAGAATGACTCCAACCATTGTTTTGTGGCTGAGGATGGGTTAGGGGACACTGCAGAGCAACCCCCTGTTATAAAACAGAGTGTTTTCCTTCTTTCTTTGAGCACCATTTCAACAAGATTACGGCACCATCTCCACTCCCCAGTTCTGATCCCATTCAATGCTCTTGGTGATGTTTTTACTGTTACTTTATCAAATCATTATGTGTTATAAGACAATTATTCTATAGATTTATTGTGTTATGCTAATTTAGGCCTCGCCAGCTTTTGGCTTCTTTTTAACACACTTTGTATATTTGACTGTTGTTCCAATTACACTTAAGGAAGTAATCTCCCACCCTATACATTGATGATGTCACTTGAGCTATGACCATTAATTTGCACTATTACTATGACAGCTTGGGGTCCTTGGAGGAAGCCAGTCTTCAGGGAAGAGTCCCATGAAATGGCAGAATATTAACCCAATATGTCTCAGGTCAACAGACATAAACAAGCTATCTCAGGCATATCATATTTCCACATCTCATATTCCCCTTCTGTGGGAAGCTAGTAATTGACCTAAAAATCATATAACACCTGTTGATGGGTCATTCTTTATCATGAAAGTTTAGAGCAAGTCCGGTTTGAATCCCAGCATTCCATTTCTAAGTCCTGTGTTATGTTATTGCCTGTGACCAGAGCTTTTCAAGACCTAACAAGGGGGCTAAAACGATGGTTCACCATTAAGAGAGCACTTGCAGAAGACCAGAATTTGGTTTTCAGCACCCGTATCACACAGCTCAAAATTGCCTGTAACTCCAGCTCCAGGGCATCCAACTCTTCTTCTGAGCTCTTCTTCCAGGGTGCTACATTTGTAGGCAGGCTGCTCTACTTACCGTCAGGTGTTTGGACTTGAATCCCAATCCTCAAGAGTAGGCAGCAAGTGCTTTTCCCACTGAGTCTTCCACACAGGCCTATCCTTGGTTTCTAGGAAAGCAAAATGTAGCAGAGACGTAAGTAATACAGGCATGGCCACACGACCACCAAGTGATAAAGGGGTCTACATAGTGCCTGCTTCATTGTTGTAGAAAATAGGGAAATAACCATAGAGCTCCATTTTATTCCACGTATCTCATATTAATTAAACTTGGGTGAGATCAAATATTTCTGTGTTATTGAGTAAAAAACAAACTCTTTATATTGTCTGAAAAGAAGTGACATCCAGGATAATTTCAGGGATTACAATACATCGGAAGAAGTATGTCATCAGCTCTGAGAACAAATAAAGTTGTGGGTCGTTTAACTTTGAATGATCGGTGAGAATTTCATAATGATCCCAGAACATAGGGGTGCGCTCCCTGAGCTCCTAACCACCTGGAAAGAGCAGGGATACCTCTCCCTCACCATCGCGTCGCCTTGCCACTCCGTGTGGAGGTCCGTCTGAAAGTCTGGAGTTAACGTACGCTCTCTCCCAAGAGCGGATGCCCAGATAGGCTGGGGTAGCAGATGCGTGTTGCAGCAGGCCACCCATTTACGGTCATCAGCCCCCCTCATCTTAGGGCTCTGCGGAAAAAGAGGCTCTTCTGTGTTTAGAATGCTCAGGCAGCCACACACAGTACAGCCGCACAGAACCGCACTCCTGCGTGTTACTTGCTTTCAGTGTTAGTCTCTGTTTTTAATCTTCAAGTCTTGCTTTAACTATTCTAGACTTAAAAAATTTAAAAAATATTGAAATCATAAAAAATAGTGATTTTTTAAAAAAGAGTGAAATTCTCTCTAAATAAGCATAGGGTTGGCTGCCTATAATGCGGGGGGGGGGAGACAAAAATTGGAGTCCCTGTGTCAAAAAATTAAAAATCTGATGCCCCATGGAAAATAAAAACTAAAAAGGGGGCACTAATGGATGAGATCTTCCTAAAACACTCCCTGTCTCTTTATTAAATAAAAAAATAATATATTTTTTCTCCATTTGAGCCCCACCTTTTGAATCTATTTTCTCCTTCGTTTCCAAAGCTAATATTGTCAGTTTCTTTATTGGAATTATCTTTAGGAATGAATTCATTCCTAAAAATGAAGATGAAAAAGAAGAAAAAAATGAAGATAAAAAAAGATAAAATTCCATCTTTTTAAAAGCAATTGAATTCCTACACATACTTATAAGCTCAGGTTTGTACCACCTCCAAGCCCCCCCCCCACAAGAATGTCGGAGTATACAGTCAAATTAATGGTTGTTAAAGTAATGTGCCAAACTCAACATTTGAAAGTATATTCTGTGAGAAGATTTTCAAGCCTGTATCGTTTTCCCCAATATTTTTGCTACCGTAAGAACAAATGAATAAAATCTGTTAGCAGATAGATTATAGTGTTGGTAGAAAGAAAGTAAAATATGTCCTTTGAGTACCCTTGAAAGACTTTCTGAACAGGGCCCCAGTTGCTCAGGAAACAAGACCAAGAAATTAATAAGTGGGACTGCTGTAGAAAATCTTACAGCCAGTAGCGTTTAAGTTACCTGCCTACTTGGGCGTGGCCTCTTATACTATTTATGCTGATGTAAAGTGAGCTTCTGGCCTCTTTTCCAGTTGCTGTTCTCCTTCCCAGCCTCGGATTGTGATCTGTGAGTCTACCCCTAAATAAGTAACCCTCTATTATTCTCAGTTCTGAACTAGTGAGAGATTTCTTTTAAGCGTCCATCTGCGTGGGAGAGAGGATTAATATTCAGAATATAAAAAGAGTTTTAAAAACTTGACATCAAGAGAAAAAATAAACAATCAAATCAAAAATAGTTTATGGAACTGAACAGTATTTCATTCAAAAGAGGAAATACTTCTGACTAATAAATATTTATAAAGGTGTCCAACATTGCTAGTCATCAAATAAATGTAGATTGAAGCTGCTTTGGGTTTTATCGCATCCCAGTCAGTGCGGCTATGAGGAAAATCAGCGGCAGTAAATCCTGGCGAGGATGTGGGAAGAGAAGAATAGTTATTTACTATTGTTTGAAGGGTAGACCGGCACAGCCATGGCAGAAATCTGTGTGGGGTTTCTAATAAAGTTAAAAATAAGTCTTCCAGACAACCCAGTTTCATGACTGCTAGGCAAATGCCAAAAGCACTGCAGAGCTGCTATGAACATAGTTGAGCACATGTCCTTGTGGCACGGTTGAGCATCCTTTGGGTATATACCCAAAAGTGGTATTGCTGGGTCTTGAGGGGTCGGTGAAGATCTTTTTCCCATTCTGTAGGTTGTGGTTTTGTCTTGTTGACCGTGTCCTTTGCTTTACAGAAGCTTTTCAGGTTCAGGAGGCAATGGGTTTACAGATACACACAGATGTCAAAATCCATCCAACTGAACATTTAAGGTCAAGGTATTTTATCATCTGTTAATTACATCTCAGTTTTTAAAAGCAGAGATGTTCTGTCATGGTGACAGTAGAAAAGCAGGAATCGTCAAAAATATCTTTAGTAGAGAACATAGGAATTTCAAAATATAATAATTACCAAATTCATATAGGTTGCACTCCACGTGTGCTACAACATTTCTACAATTGCTACATTCATTTAGGCTTTAATTCTTGCACAGAACTAAATAAATATTTATGTCTGTTTTGTTTTGTTTTGTTTGAGACAGGGTTTCTCTGTGTAGCTTTGGAGCCTGCCCTGGAACTTGCTCTGTAGACCAGGCTGACCTCGAACTCACAGAGATCTGCCTGTCTCTGCCTCCCGAGTGTTGGGATTAAAAGGCATGCACTACCACCGCCCAGCTTCTAAATACATATTTGTAAAATCCCTGTGAAGTAGGTACACAATCAATTATTTGCTAGGGCAGAAGGAAAAACTCAATATTAGAAATTATACAAACCAGTCTACAATCACAGTATGACAAGAAAATATATTTAGTGATATAGTTAATAAAAAGAGTGGGCAAGGTGAGAGTACACAGTTAAACAGCCTGGAAATAAATGTGAGGTTCTACGGCTCCCAATCCCCCATCAAAGATTAAACCAACACTGTTTCCCAAATAATGTGAAATAGAAACAAACAGGGCTTGGTTGTTAATGGGAACATCGTGGGTGACAGTTTGAATTTGAACCAAACAGTAAAAGTCGAGTTATCCTTGAAGGGAAACTTATAGCTCGTATCGTTTTAATATCAACTTGTTTAAAATGGCATAAATTATTTAGGATTAACAGGAAGTTAAATGGAATAGAAATTTATGAGGAAGGACAACATAATAAGCTAAACAAAGGCAAAAGGGAATCTTCATCCAATTTCTAATAATAAACTAATGAATTTCAAAAAGAAAACATAGGAGAACTGATTACAACATTGGCCATTTTATGCCAGCTGGTATACTTTCTCATATTGATGATAAAAACACATTTTTTAACCTCAGAAATTAAACAAACTCATCAGAAATTAAAATTTCCTTAGCTCTCCCCTAACTCATCGCTTCAGAAGGTAATTTTTAGTTATTTATATCTTTATCATCTGAAGGTGGTGGATTTTCCAGTTAGACAATGGCTTGGCCCAATGCAGTATCTCATGTCTGTCGTTCTATCATGAGGAAAGGCGAGGCAGGAAAATTGCTGTGAATTTGAGTTCAGCCTGGACTACATAATTACCTTCACTCTAAAAGCCAAAAAATAAATCAATCAGTGTGTGTGTGTGTGTGTGTGTGTGTGTGTGTGCGCACACACACACACCTGCATGTGCATAAAACAGAAAGAAGCCAGGTATGGAGGCTCACACCTGTAACCCCAAAACTTAGAACAGAAAGTCAAGAGAATTGTGACTCTGAGCCCAGCCTGGGCTGCATAGTGAGTTCCAAGTCAGCCTGGGCTACAGAATAAGACTGTTTCAGGAAACAAACAAACAATAATAGCAAAAAAATGGCAATGTAATTACCCAATCCATCTCTCATAAACCTGGCAAAATTGAGCTTTGTGTCTGCCAGATACACTCAAACACATAAACAAAAATATATTATTCACTAGACGGGAAGAGCACAAAGACAAACCTCAAAACCCTTCGCGTCCTCTGCCACGGCAGAGCGGAGGGAGGGCCGCTCCCCTTGTTTAATGGGCGCCTTCAGCCTTGGGACGGCTGCCATAGGGAAAGAAGCCCATTGATAATGATTCTGCTGCTCAGTGCCAAAGCCAGCCAGGCAGAGATGAAGAGCCTGGTTTTTATATCAGTGCATTATCTGGAAAGAAAAGATATGCAAATTCTCACAGCCCTGTGCTTTACCAAGCCCAGGATGCTTCCAGGCGCCTGTCTATGAGTGACAGCAAGCTTGTGAGGGAAGTTCCCAAGTTTGTCCTATGAGGAAGGACTACTATTTTTTGCCTTTTTGCCCCCCATCACCCACCAGTAAAGATCTAACAAAGATTGGCAATGAAGTTGAATGTAAATCAATATTCCTGGCATGTGCTACTAGCAAGAGATATGAAATTATGCGACTCATTTAATAGAGTCCACAAAAATGCGCTCCAGAGAGACTCCAAATGCTGTACCGGCCCTCGGGTTTCTAGACACACAGATATTTGCTAAGGGCACTCAGTCCTTAGCACTAATTCATCCAGAAGCTTGCCTTTCCACCCTCATTTCCTAAGTACCCACGTTGCAGGAGTCACAGAAGCGGCCTCCAGCACTCCCTGATATTGTAGATTGTTGCTTGAGTTGGTAACCTTGTTTCCTACCAAGCGGTCCAACATCTCTTCCCATTTTTAACACCATCTAGAAAACCCTCACTTTTTTTCTTTATGTGATTCCTAATTGTTTCCACATATAAGAACAGGTTTAACGGACACCATGACCACAGCAACCCTTATAAAAGAAAAACATTTCATTGGGGCTGGTTCGCTTACAGTTTCAGAAGTCTATCTACTTCATTATCATATGGCAGAGAATATAGTGGCACACACGGCTCTGGAGAAAGAGGTGAAAAGTTCTACATCTTGACCCACAGGCAGCAGAAGGAGCTTATCTTGAGCATATACAACCTCAAGGTCCACCTCTACAGTGACACACTTCCTCCAACAAGGCCACACCTCCTAATAGTGCTACTCCCTATGGGCCAGCATTTAAACACATGAGTCTATGTGGGGGGAGCATTCCTATTCAGACCACCTCACTTTTATTCCAAAATAAAGACACTCGGAATGCCTTCATGGAGCAGTTATTAGATAAAGCATAGTTCTTCATAGTGCAATGTTTCTGATAAGACATGTCAAGGCTGCTCCCGAAACCCAATGAAGTTTCCTATGCCCATCTCTTCACTTTTCACATGCATAGCCTTGGAAACAAAACCAACCTATTTTGCATAATGAACTTCACCCAAGTGGGGCTCTTTCTGTCTCTCTCATTCACGTTTCTGCATCTGGTGTATTAGCTCTTTCCACTGCAAGCTTGTGACTGTTCCCCAAATAGCAGGATAAATGCTTTCTTTCATGGGAGTCCTTCTATTCTTAGTTAGCTGAACCTGTGTCAGCTTTCCTAAGACCTTCAGCGTTCCTGAACCCTGCAGGACCTCCCTTGTCTCGGAGAATGTGTTATAAATCTTGCAGATGACCAGCTTCTGCCGCCTGAACTCTAGGTGCTCCTCTGTAACATGTCAACGGGCTGTCTCCAATCCTGCCGCTTATCTTTCTACAAACATACTGTTTATCAGAATTCTGAGACATGTATGAGTCATAGCATCATTAGTGACTCATACGATCTCCAAGAAACCTCCAGATTCTCTTCTTGCAATGATGTACCTTCCAGAAACTTCCCCGGGTCTCCTTATGTTAGACTCCTCTTAGGCAGTGAACTCATTGGTACCATCAACTTCTTTAGTTTCCCTTCCAAAGAAAATTTTGTTTTCACTGATATTTGGACCATTTTTCTCTTTCTGATAGTCCTAATTGCTCAGCCTGATTCTGCCCTTCCTAATGCTCTGTGTCCCCATGGACGGCTGGTGTGGTTCAAGTTCAGATTAGTCAGCTGTTTTCAGTCCTTCTTTGCTGATACAAAGAACTATTTTCTCCATCCAGTCCTTGAAAGCTGTTCTTAGAAATGCTGGCGGTAAACGCTGGACTGATCTGCCAAGTACCAAGTTGAGAACCTTGCACCTACGCTCCACCCTCCCTTCTACACCGGACATCTGCAGCCTAGGGCATACACGATTAAAGAGAAGGAAAAATGAGCCAGAGATCATCGAAGCAGCCATACAAGCAACTGACTCATTCTGCCCCTTGCTCATGCTCTGAAATGTTTGCCCTGCTTCCCATGTCCAGTCCAGATCCGTCATAGTCTCTGCTGCTCACTCCACTCCAGTCCCTGCAATCCTGTGTGGGCATGCCAGCCCTGGCTCTGCCTTCACATCTTCCATGCACAAGACTTTGCTTGTCTATTCCCAGCTTTATTCCTCCTCACTCTCATACATCCCTAATACTTGAGCGCCAGTCCCAGCTTCCTCTGTTCCTGCCTCTTGCCACCCACTCTACTGAGCTGGCTGCACCCTCCGTCAGTTTTCTTCTGCCCACCAGTAGGTGGGTCTCATTTTCTTCCTTCTTCTAAAGCAGCAATACTTCCACCTGACCGTCTATTAGGACTTTATAGGCAGCTTTGTAACAAAAGAGACAACTTAAAATAAAATGGCACATGGAGATGGGTGGACAGGAGGTACATGGATAGATAGGTGGTTGGTGGATAGATGTGAGGTAAACAGACATAGTTAAAAGGCTGAATGAGCGGTTGAGAAGCATAGAGAGGTGGTTTCTGCAGCTGATGGGAGGAGAAAGGTCAACAGTTGCTCCTGGGCTTAGCGGTTTGATTGAGCATCAGGCTTTTCTAGCATGGTAGACTGATTCTAAAGTCATGAACTTGCTCCCACTTCTAGACGTGCTATGCCATGAAATATTTTTTCCAGCTGAAAGGCACAGTCAGCATTTTGACCATTATGTAGAAATGAGGTGCCTCTCTACTCTCACCAGGAATAGACATCCGAAGGATGTTGGATGGAAAGGCTGAAATATCACAGCCCTTTCTTCTCCTCCAGGACACCTGTAGCTCAATATCCCTCTAAATATGAGCTCACTACAGAAAGTGGTGGGCATCCCAGCTTGTGTGACTGCATAAGCGACATTGGTTTTCTTATTCTGCTGCACACCTGTGGGATTTTTGCTAGTACTTTCAAATAGTTTGCACTTTTAAAGTTTCCATCTCACATGGCTCAAGAGAAACCTGCCTCCCATCAAAGTAGATAAAAATACGGAGGGGCTGGAGAGTCTTCTCAGAGGTTAAGGGCACTTGTTGCTCAATCATAAGGGTCAGAGTCTGGATCCCAGACACCATCTAACATGGCAGGCATCCTACAAAGCACCTATAACTCCAACTCCCAGGAATCTGAACCCCTCTTCTAGCATCTTCATCCAAAGGCATGAGTACCCCTCACATAGATAAGGAAGATTAATTCTTTAAAAGGGGAGAATAAGCAACAAGAGGGCTCAAGGACGAAGGTACCTGCTGCCGAGCCTGATGACCTGGGCTGGATCCCGAGGACCACCTCCCCTTATTTGTCTTCTGACCTTCACATGTATGCTATGGTATATGCACCCCCAATAAACAAATGTGACTTTTAAATACACAGTGCTTTTTCTTTCCAAAATTTCCTGTGTATTTTGCATGTCCCTGTCCTTACTCATAAATTGCTATTTGTGTAGTTTTCATTCTAAGCCATGAGGCTAATTACCCTTCTCATAACAGTGAATATCAATTTTTAAATCGACTATTAGTATGTGTGCAAATGTGTGTGTGTGTGTGCATTCTTTAGTACACACTGTCATGTACACACAGATGTCAGAAGACAACTTCCTGGGAGTTCCCCCGCTGCCTCCACTGTGGGTCCCGGGGACTGGACTCAGATTGTCAGTCCTGACAGCCTTCTACCCAGTGAGCAATCTCATTGGCCCAATAACTCTCTTTTTATTTTGGTTATTTCTTGTCTTCTGCTTTCACTAGCTATTTCCCTTAGTTTTCTTGGATTTATATTCCTTTTCTTTAGCTTGGAAAACTTTCCCCCTCCTGTTACAACTTTGTCTACCCCATATCCACCCCCTCCTCTCTCATTTAGAGTTTACCAGTTTACCCTCTGGCGTTTTCTCATGGGTTCCCATTTTAACTGAGTGCTCTGAAATCAGAGTGCCAATTTCTTCTTCTGTTTGGTTCACTTAACCACTTCTTGTATTTTCTTGCTCTTCTATTGCCTCCCACAAAATATTTCCAAGTGGCAGAAGTAGATAGGGTGTGACCATCCTTTGTATAGCTGGAAGATCTGTCATTTTTGTAAAGAAACAGACATCTAGAAGATGTTGGCTAGAAAGTCTGAAATGCCGCACTCTTCTTTTCCCTCCAAAACACCTGCAACTGGTCCATTGCATTTTTTTTCCTAGAATTATTACTATCGATGTGGTGGGCCACCTGACTTATGTGACGCCACCTGAGTGATAGTTCACTTTATCTCCGCCTATGTGTTTGTCTTCTGCCTTCCTTGGGTACTATTGCTCTATTATTTTTCCTGCTGTCTCCATGAGTCAGGTTCATACTGGCTTTGTTTCATTTGGAATAACGTTTCGCTATTTCACTTTCATGTGTCTCTTCCCTTCCACCTATCCTGGCAATCCCCTGCTGTCTCTTCCGTGTGCTTCTGCCTTTCCATTTCCACTGCAGAGTTTCCTAGAGCCTGTTGGTTGGCTTTGCACACGCCACAGTTTCTAGAAGGCCTGGGTGCTCTCAGACAAACCTCCCCCTATGCTTCTCAATGCAGAGACTGTTCCTCTGCTGATACCCATTCTCACCAGCCCCTCGATGATATCATCCTCGCTTTGGTCCATAGATAATTAAAATAATTTTGTTTTCAGACTTGGGCTCCAAGTCTGTTCATGGACCACACTATGTTTCCATTAGTCCCTCGTCCACTTGGACGCAGTACACTTCCTGGTTTACAAGTATTCTAACCTCTAATTTTTAGGAGACCATCCACGGCTGTGCAGCTGGGGATGGGGCAGAGAGATGGCCAGGAGCCGCCGCGACCATAAAAGGCTAGGATTCCTAATGGGAACATCTGTTCGTGATTTCCCACTGTCAGATCTGTCCAAGGACACTGGATTGGAGAGAAGCGGTCCTTCCAGCAAATGCAGAGCTGATTGGCCTCATGCCTGACTCTCTTCTGAAACGTCGGAGACGGACACCATAAGAAGACAGGACCTGGGGTTAAAGCAGGCCCAGTCGCTAAGAGCGTTTTCTGACCTTTTAAAGGACCTGACTTCTGTTCCCAGCACCCATATCAGGAGGAGACACCTGTACTTGTGTGCACATACCCTCAAACAGCAAACACGCACACACAATTAAAAGGTAAATCTTTAAGATACGTGTGAATGCATGTGGAGAGGCAATGCTGAGTGTTGGTTGACAATCTCCTGTGCTGGGATGATAATCATATGGACCATACCTGGCTGTGTGTGTGTGTGTGTGTGTGTGTGTGTGTGTGTGTGTGCGTACATACATACATATGGATTCTGGAGGACTACATTCAAGTCTTCATGCTTATGTGTCAAGCGTTGTTCTGACTGAGTCATCTTTCACCCCTACACCTCTCATTTCTTTTCTGTATATTTTTGCCTATTGGATTATTATCATCTCTTCATATTTTCCCTTGGGTTTTTGGAGACACTAATAATAATCCTTTTTAAACCCTTTGAAACTGTTTAGAAACTAGCAGATTACAGTTACTATTGGTTAAGGCAAACATTAGAACATAATGTGTTTATTCAGATTCCCTTAGGGCTTCTCAGTCCCACAGAGCCCTGGTATGTCTGTTAATCATGGTACCACACTCTAACTGCAAGCACGGAAACAGGCATCTGACAGTTATAGTGATACATCCCAGAGGGCACAGTGACACTTCCAGATATGGCTATGTGACTTTTCTCAGACCAATTGAGTTTTCCCTGGCTTGAGGAGAATTTGAAGTAGTTCTCTTTCTCGGAGATTATGAGCTAAAAATCATATAGACTCAGCTTCTGGTGAATGTTTTGTTGGGTTCTTTGAAAGTCTGTGTAAACTGAGAAAGATCAAAGCCAACACAGGTATAATTGAAGTCACAGAATCAATAAAGCCACTGGCATCATTTAAGCTCCAGAATCAAGCCATGCCTGAAGCTAAATTCATTCCTCAGAAATACCCAGTTATAAAAGCCAATAAATTCTTCGGGTTTCTCTGCTCTTTCCCATGGAGCCAAGAACACTGATGCACGCATGCATTATGCCAGCGCCGCTTGTCACATCCAGCTATTATGTGGTCCTTTTCTTTTATTTCTAGTGTGTAGACAATACTGATCCTATGTTCTTCCTTTTCTGTTTCTATGCTGCAGTTTAGTTTCATAACGGCATGTTCATAAATGAAACAAAAGCTTTGGGGACATTTTCTTACAGTTTATTATCCTCAAAAATACTTCTCCAAGATATTCCATACTTTTTCTCTCTATTATCAAATCATCTAATTTCCCGTTGTGGATATTGTTTGGAGTTGTCAATGTAGTTTACTTCAAAAACAGTAATTCCTCTTTTCGGTGTTTATCTAGACCCCAGAAAGATCATACAACATCTTCTTCTTTTTTAAAGGTATATTTGTGTTTTAATTGCGTGTATCTGTGTGTGGATACGTGTGTATGTGCATGTGCCCACAGTGATCAGAAGAGGACATCAGATCCCCTGGAGCTGGAATGAAAGGCTTTTGTCAGCCATCGTACATGGGTGCTGGAAACCAAACTCGGGTCCTCCTCAACAGCAGGAAGTACTCACGACTGTCAAGCCATCTCGCAGCCCCAATATGTGTCTATTATTACTCTGATGTTTTTAGACATGAATGACAGAAATGGTAGGAACAGTTCAATTCGATGTAATATCTGTAGAATTAAGGATCCAATAATCGGTAGGATTTTTTAAAAAAAAAAAAGTAGAACCACGACAGAAACCACAGAAGTTGCTTTAGTTTTGCCAGGTTTTTTGTTTTAATGTGTTTAACATGACAGCCAATCACCTGACACATTTCTCCATTTTGTTTTGTGTGTGTGTGTGTGTGTGTGTGTGTGTGTGTGTGTGTGTGCGTGCTTGTGTTTTGAGCTTTGATTACATACCAGCTTTGCTTAGCATGGTTTCTATACAAAGTGACCGCGCTCCCTATTTGAGTGGCCTTGTTCACTGTGTGCTATGCACATACATTCTCTCTGCATGTTCAGAAGTTATTGCTATAGTCAATTCTGGATGCTCTTAAGAAAGGGGTGATGGCGAACACCTGCCAGGAGCTGCCACGTCCTGATAACCCACACCTCTGCAGTCATAAATGCCGCAGATAGTGCTCCCCGAGTCCTTTCTTAAGCACGCTGTTTGCTGAAGAAATGTCTGACTCTTGGTGAATTATATGTTTACTAGGACAGAGTAGATGTGCAGATGTTTACCTATTATTGTATTCATAGATGAAGGAGAAAAAGAAAGTGAAAAGGCGAAGGGGGAGGAGGAAGAAGAATATGGAATAGAAAAATTTCACACAATAGCAGCTCCCTGGGTGTATTCAGATTTCTGTCTTAAACCCAGAGTACTGTCGTCAGACATTTTATCAGTGGTCTTGCTAAAATCCAATAGTTTTTCTTTCTATTATCAAATCATTTAATTTTCTGTCATGGATATTGTTTGTAGAACAACACTGCTTACCAGATAGGTAGTTGAAAGTCACCTCCCCTTCCTGTTACCCAACACCTGCGTTCAAAAATAAGACCCACGGCAGCTCAAATGCCACCATTTTTCTTCTCCATCTTCCCTTCTATTACGGTTTTTTTGGAGACAATTATTGATGTATTAGTCACGAGTGCTTCTCCACAGAATGTGACATAATTGGTAACTCCTTGAAGGCATGGGAATTTTCTCTTGTCTGAGAGTTAAAGCGCCTCATAACAAGAAACACATGTGTGGATTTTTTTAAAAAAAAAAACTATGTCTAGACTTGGGCTCTTTCCCAGGAGAGTTTCCAGGTGTTTATCTAAGCAGAACGGGCCAAATTACTACATTTTTAGAGGCTGAGAACCAGGAAGGACATAGCAAAAGTATAAATATGACCGGACAGCCTCATAATTCTAAAGTGAACTTGGAAACGAGAGAGTCATGAGTGCAATGGATACGGAGGAGCTCTGGTTGTAGAGTTAAAGCAGCTTTCTGCTGGTTGTTCTTCAGCCGATGTCATAGTTCTCAGGTTTTCTTGTACACTTGCTCCTCTGTCTCCTGCTCAGTGAAAAGCTCCGTCTCTGCCTCACAGGGTGCGAAGGTTCACGGCAGGCCTCGAGTTCAAATCACAAATCAGTCAACCCAGTCAGTGCTACATTCGAATAACAATCCTCCCTCAAATTATAATTCAAAAAAATTATATTCAAATGTTAATTCATTAGAGCAAGATGATTCAAAATTTCTCTCTTCCTTCTTGGATATAGCAACTAAATTCCTCAAGGTCTTCAGACAGTGGCTTTGCTGTGAGGTTCAGTATAAACATCACACACACACACACACACACACACACACACACACACCACACAATGGGCTCATTTTCTCACACTCGGTCTAGGCTGCTAGGGCTGTTTGGAGTGGGGGGGGTGACAAATCTTTAGGAGGTAGAAGCTAGCAGGAGAAAGTGGGCAGTTTATAAGGCCCGGTCGTATAGGTTACAGCCCTGCCTCACTTCAGCTGGAGCTGTCTTGCTTCCTGATCCACCTGGAAGTAAGCAAGTCTTGCCCCAAGCTCTGCGGATCCTGCTACCTCAGCAGCCATACTTTCTCTGCCACAATAGGCTGACAACCCCTTGAACTGTGAACCCGAACCTCTCTTCTCTTTAATTGGGTTCCGTTGGGTTTTCTGTCACAGGAGGAAAGTAACAAACACACTAGCATTTATTGAACTGTGGCCCCTCACTCCAATCCTGTCTTCTACACATCTGCGCCGATGACTTCAAGTTGGGTTCCTTCCAGCAGGAACCCTTGGGAGGCAAGAGGACAAAGAGAACCTTTGCCTGTTCTGTAAGCTCTTCTTGCTACTGTCACCTCCGTAGTGGCCCCTGTCCTCCACAGCAGTCCTTAGTTCTCACCAGCTTCTTTCAGGACTCTCGGGTCCACCCATGTGTGGCCCTGCCTCCGCGTTCCCTATTCTGATGGCTCCAGGGACCTTCCTATTCCCAGTCTTATGGGGTGGTAACTGCTTCTTATCGTGTGTACATACGTGTGTTTATGCATTTGCTGTGTTTCCTATATTTTAATACTCCAACTCCTATGTGACTCTATTACTGATATTAAATGGCCTCTGTTGAAGTATAAATTATGAATTATATTTTCATGACTAAACTCTAAGCAATTCTAATGTCATCGTAGTCCTGGGAGACAAACCTTCAAAGATAGGGTTCTTGTTTGTGAGTGTTATTGTTATCTGTTTTTACCTCCAGTATCAATTTGTAAAGTTTTCTAAAAGAATGTTACTTTCACACGGTGGGGAACAACAGGATGAAGTCATTATCTTGCCACACATCAGCTGATGGCCTGTATCTGCCACAGATCAGCTTTCCAAGTTCCCAACTCTCTTGCCTTTAATCAGGCACAGCACTGACTTCCCCCTTCGTGGCCTTACTTGAACTGTACTCAACTGTCTTGAGCCAGCTTGGCAGATGTCTCTACAACATGCTCGTGAGCTGCAGGGTGGAAAAGGAAACCTGTGGGACTGTAGGCGCATGTCCCCCTAGTGAAGTGACTCAGATACACTCTAAGTATTTCAATCAAAACTCAACGTCCTTTGGAGCCTGTTTCACGCTACTGCAGGTGAATGACATTGAGTTCGCTGCCATTTTTGATCCAAGCCATGCCTTCTCTGATAGTCTCAAGAGCCAGGACCACTTGTCCACCTATATGCCCAGGAAACCCAGAGTGCTAAACACTACCTTGATAAATTAGACTCTTGCTTTGTTTCTTTGCATAAGGATGTATTTTACGGGTGTCTTTCCCAGCCCAAACTAATGGATAAAAATAGGTGGCACAGACCTTAATGGCACCGAGTTAACTGGCCAAGTGGCCGTATACTTTTTGAAGCCCCACAAATTATCCACCGACTTGATCAAGACAAACTCAATAGAGAGAGAATAAGGATTGACCTCATTCTTGGGTACATAGTGGATCCTTTGGTGGTGGAATTCGAACTGTTTTAATTCAAAGCATCTTTTTCTCCTACAGCTGGCCTGCACGCTCATTTTGTTTTAATGAAAAGAAAGCCACATTTTAAACTGGTAATGTACTAGGTCCTCATTTGCCAAAGGCACTTTCATTGGATTATGTGGAACGACCAGTCGTTAGCATAATGGAGACAAATAGGACAAAATGTACGGTTTCCAGGTCTCCCTTGACAACACTACTTCATTTAATTTTGAAGAAAGCTACTAATACCTAATCATAATGACTACCCAGCATGCAGTGCAAAACTCAGCCATCCTATTACCACCTATTTCATCCTGGAAATAGAAGAGATGAAAATTTAGCTTTTCTGTTACTACTTCCCTTGGTGGCCCTGGGCTTCTTAGGTTCCGAATATCCAGAGACTCTTCTGGATCAAGGAGTCTTCCCAAGACTGTTCCATTTGCAGATGTTCTGCTGGAAGCCAGGGAGGAATAAATTAAGGATTCGGCTCCTAAACTGGTGGCTGTCACTGGTTAGTTTCTTTGCTATATTGGTGTTACCTGTGGCATTGTGACAGAGGGCGGATACAGTAGCTCCTCCTAAAAGAGAATGGGTAAATAAGTCAGTAAGTCCTCAACTGCTTCTGACCGTCTCTAACAGTCATCCGCATGCTCAGAAAAGCTCCTTTCTACTCAGAGAAGCAAGAGACAGCAAAGTGATAGGGAAAACACAGGGTGTGGCTGTTCAAAAGCCACAGTCCTGATATAGGTGTCCAGTTCTCACACCTTGCTCCCCACAGGTGACTGTTATGAGGACTGTGAGACCCCTCCTGGATAAGCATCCTTCTTGTTATGTCTGTGACTTCTCCAGACGACCCGGGTTTGGTTCTAGTCTTCCCCACCCTTGAGAAGAAATGGCTCTGAAGTTCTGCTAAGCCCCTCTTTGTCAGGCTCGAAACTCCAAAAGGTAGTACAAGTATCCAGAAAGGGGCTCAGCCTGGACTAGAGGACTGTTTCAGGAGTTAGGATAAAAGCCAGCCTTTCTTATGAACCTGTGAAGCCAGTGCCTTTCTACCAAAAGAAGCCATTTTCCTTATCACTGGCAGAAGAGATAAGTGACTATCTGTAGTGCCAACTACCCTGCCAACACACATGCTGGCCTCCAAACTCTCTCAACATCACAAGTACCTGCAAAGTCCACGCTAGCATCCTAGCTTTTCTTGCCCCTTCTCCTACCTGGAACTCCCCCCCCCCCCAGCTCATGAGGCTTCCCTTGCCCCAGTCCCCCAGCTACTTATTTTCCTTATAACCCTGCTTTTTGGCTCTCTCTCTCTCTCCCTTCCTCCCTTTTTCCTTACCTCCCTCCTTCCCTCCCTTCCCCTCTCTGCTCCTGCTTATCTCAAGGCCATGTTCAGTCTATTTATTTCTCTTTCTGCTCTGGACTCTTCCAGATGCCTCTCACTATTCATTCTCTCTCTCTCTCTCTCTCTCTCTCTCTCTCTCTCTCTCTCTCTCTCTCTCTCCAATAAAAAACCTCCCTTTAACCATACAATGGAGCAGTCGTATCACCAGTTTACATAATCCCCACAAACACAAGAGTCTCGGTGCTCAGACACAAGTCTTCTCCCAGCAGAAATACTAACCCAGGGAAAGTCAGAACCCAGACTTCCTTTAGAAAATAGGTCACAATCTAAGTGCTCACATCTCCCGGTTCTCACCCACTTTCTCACTCAGTAGAATATTTCTAAGCCTCAGCGAGAAAAGGGTTATGCTAGTTCTATCAAACAGTCATTATGCCAGTAATTTGTGAATTGTGTTTTGTCCAATACTTGTCAATAAGAAGGTATCCTCAGCCTTATGCTTATTGCTCATGGTAATGGATTTCAACCTGTATTTCTAATAATTTGAAAACTTTTAAAATTGTCCAGCTGGTTACCCTCCCCCAACCAGATGTTTAGACTGTTGTTTTAAAACCCTGTAAGATAGCCTGCCGCTCACTTGAGGACTGGGGCATTTCTATGCAAGTTTTATTGTTATTTCTCTCTTGTATATGCAATTTGGTATAATTTTGAACCAAGATGTTCTTCCAACCATCTTTGTTTGTTTGTTTTGTTTTTGAGACAGGATTAGCCCTGCTGTCCTGGAACTCACTCTGTAGACTAGGATAGCCTTGAACTCAGGAACTCAGAGAACTGCCTGCCTTTTGCTCCCAGGTGCTGGGATTAAAAGCATGTAGCACCACCACCTGGCTCTTCTGAGCATATTTTAAAGCCACCTGTCCAATTTTTTTTTTTTGAGGTTGGTTTAGTTAAAAATTTAACCCAGAGACCGCTAAGCCAGGCATGTGGAAATTAGGAGGCATGCAGATAAGGAACAAGCATGGCTGATGCTTGAGGAAAGGGAAGCCCACACTTTTCTCATTCACCAAGATGAGCTCTAATTAGGGCACCAATATCTCCACAGAAGCGAACTCAGATGTCCATCCCACATTTCAGTTTTTGGTTTAGTTTGTGTGCTCTTCTTCCTCCTCCTTTTTGTTTTGTGTGCTCCTCCTCCTCTTCTTCTTCCTCTTCCTCTTCTTCTTCTTCTCCTCCTTCTCCTTCTCCTCCTTCTCCTTCTCCTCCTCCTTCTTCTTCTACTTTTCCTTCTCCTCCTCCTCTTCCTCCTCCTCCTTTTCTTCTTCCTTTGATTCGTGTGCATTTCTTCTTCCTCTTCATCCTCTTCTTCTTTTTCTTCATCGTTTTCTTTTTAAAATAATATTTTCATTTATCCTTTGGGAATTTCACATCATACACACCCATCACACTCACTTTCCAGCCCTGCCATGTCTACCCCTCATCCTTGTCACCTCCCCTCCCCAAAAAGTTCAATTTGTGTTGTCCATACACTCTCTGGAGCATGGCCAAGCTCCCTGTGGCCACCCCTCTGAAGAAAACTAAATCCTTGGGTGCTCTTCTTTAGAGAACACTGCTGTCTGACTTTCTGCAATGTCGCTGAAGACCTGTTCCCAGCCACAACATCCCTCCCACAAAGCCAAAGATACACTGAGAAATAGGGAAAGAGTCACAAGACAAAATGAAGGGGATGGGGGATGGGATGCAGAATCAGTCTCACTAATATTGGATGGGTGGAAAAGATACAGCTTGCTAGGCAATGGGGGACATCTTGAGCTGAGACATTGGATTAGAGATCGTTAGTTTACATGAAAACTATGGGCTTCTTGTGGGTGTGCCCTGTGAGTTATGAGAGTGAGATCAGCTGGGCACCAAACACTGCAGGAAACAGCTGTGTGTGTGGCCATCCCCTCTCCTCACCCTGTCACTAGCCCTGCAGCCCTAGCTTAGTCCTGATTCCCACCCTGGAGAAGTAAGTCTCTCCACTCCTCTCAGTTTCTCCACTACCACCAAAGGCCCTGCGGTCATCAGTCTGTTCTGCTGCGATGGCCTCTCAGTCGGCATTCCAGCTGCCCATTCTGTGCCCCAATTGGTCCTCCCACCTCCCTCTTGGCCTCATTTCCTGCAGCCTTGCCCTCCTTCTTTGGATCTGGACCATCATCCAACAGCTCTTTGGACAACCTCACTTCCTCCTGCTGCAAGAATTTTCTGTGTTGTATGAACCCTCTCTGACCCCACCCTACCACATTCTACTGTTCTCAGGTCCTCTTCGTGTGGTTCTTCAGAGGAAGTCTCTTTTGGGGTCCTTCACTGAGCCAAATCCCTGCCATGGAATCACCACCCCATGGGCTTCTGTCAGGTACGAATTTTTATTGGAAACTGACTTTTGTACCCTACACTTTGTAAACAAGGAAGGAGCGATATACAGAATATAAAAAGCAACAGTTGACCACAGTGTAGCTCAGTGATAAAGCACTTCCTTGGGGTGGTAAAATACAGAAAGAAAACCATGCTCACGGAAACCTTCTTAAAACGGAGAAGACGAAGCTGTGCTCAGAGGAAAATTTGGGGTCTTAAATTGCTAATAGATATAATTTGTGAAAGTGGATCGCACCTCTTGTCCAAGAAGCCCACCCAGGAAGAAGAAAAGACAGCTAAGGAAGGCACATGAAGAAAAACTGCTTTTAAAAGCTATTTATAGATCCATTTCTGAACAAGGAGGTTGGGAATCCCCGTGGTGATTTCCTAGTTTAAAAAAGTGTTAAAAATCTACCCTCAATCCCCAGGAATCCACAGGGATGACCCCAGCTAAGACCCTGAGCACTACAGGAGAAGGGGCCCGAACTGGCCTTGCCCTGTAGTCAGACTGATGAATATCTTAAATGTCACCATGGAACCTTCATCCAGCAACTGATGGAAACAGAGGCAGAAATCCATAGCAGAACACTGGACTGAGCTCTCAAAGTCCAGTTGAAGAATGGGAGGGATGAAAGTATTAGCAAAGATGTCAAGACCATGATGGGGACACCCACTGAAACAGTTTACCTGAGCTAATGGGAGCTCACCAACTCCAGCCAGACAAAAAATAAAGAACCAGCATAGGACCCAACTAGACCCCCTGAATGTGGGTGACAGTTGTATGGCTGGGGCAGACTGAGGGGCCATTGGCAGTGGCACCAGGATTTATCCCTAATGTGTGTACTGACTTTTGGGGAACCTCTTCTCTTTGGATGGATACTTTGCTCAGCCTAGGTATAGGAGGGAGGGCATTGGACCTTCCCCAAAGCAATGTGCTTAGCCTCTCTGAGGAGTGAATGGGTGGTTGTGGGGAGAGGGGAAATGGAGAGAATGGGAGGAGGGGAGGGAGTGGGAACTAGGATTGATATGTAAAATGATAAAAGATTGTTTTCCTTTTAAAAAATAAAAGGGAAAAAAAGAATTCTAAATAGCTCAACTACCTATGAAGACTAAGGTTTCCTAAGAGCCAAGGTTCCTGAAAGCACAGATATTGTCACAGGAGAGTTACCCTGTTATTTGTTACCCATCCCTTCTCCAGAGGCTCTGAGTGCACGGAGGACCTCCCGTGCCACCAGCTAGCCACCTCGTGGCCCTAACCAACCTTTCTTTGGACAACAGCTTGCTGAATTAACAGATTCTTTGGAGATAAATTCCATGACTTTCCCCATCACTTCAATGATCATGCATTCTCATTGCCCAATTCTTTTTCTTCTATTCCCAGAAATAGTCTCAGCTTTCTAGGAGTAGATGGTCATTGATTGATTGACTGGCTGACTTGAATCTGTGTGTGTGTGTGTGTGTGTGTGTGTGTGTGTGTGTGTGTGAACACGTGTGTGCATGCACACATGTATATGGAAGCTTGAGGTTGACTTACGCATCTTCCTCAATTACTCTCCACTATATTCGAAACAGAGTCTCTCACTGAAGCCAGGGCTCGCTAATTCAAGCTAGACTACCTAGCCACCTACCCAGGGATCCCCAGTCTCTCTCTGCCTTCTAGTTCTGAGAATTAAAGGTGGAGACCACACTTGCTTGACTTTATGTGGATCCTGGGGATCCAACCCCCTGTCCCTCCTCCTCATGCAGCAAGCATTTTATCCACTGAGCCATCTCCCCAGCCCTAGAAACTAGTGGATTTAATATACAGTAATACAAAAAACGGAATCCTAAATAATAGAACATTGACACTCACTAATAACTAATGGTAATCCACAAGCTGAGAAGAACATGTGATCACCAAAGCAAACATGTGTACAATGGCGAGGCAAGCCTCTGCTATTTTAATAGTCCAAGCCCTATGATCAGGACAGACGTGGACACAGGTGATGTCCGCTGGGGATCTTACACGTTCCATGTTACAAGATTATTTTGCCGGAGTTCAAAGAGACTTGGAAGTTTTGAGAAAATCTTCCAGTGTTTTTTAAATGTTCGTGCCAAAATGACTGCAGATAAACCTTTTGGTAAAAAGAAAAGATTTACTTTAAGAAGCTTTACCAAAAGAATCGCAATCAGTAGAAGCATGGCATTTTGCCTTTTGCCTCCGAGATCGGCCTGACTCAGGCAAGAAGTAAGACTCACAGTCTCTCCACTCCAAGAAACTCACTCAGCCCGGGCCTGGCGCGTGTGTCCGTGAATAGCTCTGCTGTGACACGGTCCTGTGAAATGAAGTCTGCTGTGGAGCATGCAGCCCCAGGCTCAGGGCGCAGTCAGCCACACATCCTCTCTGGCATGCGCGTTAACAACCTTTCCAAAAGCATGCCTGCGTGTGTAGGCTCTGCCAGGGCCGTGATGTAGATCCTGTAAACGTGGGTGATGGAGCCCGGAAGAAATACACACAGGCCACTGTCGTGAGTCATGTCCCGTGCAATGCCAATTCTATGTAAAACTTCACTTTCTTCAAATGTTTGTCTTCGCTATGGCACATGAGGCAGAATTACCATAGCGCATCTTCTTGTCCATGAGTTTAGAGTATTTTGCTTTAGAAAGTGAATTGAATTTCCTGTATTATTGATGCTGAGCAACACATCTGTCTAGCATTCCTTTTTAAAAAAAAAAGTCAGTGCATTTGTTTCAAAAGTTAGTTATAACTCCATCTCCAGGGGAGTCCAGTGAGCCTGGCCTCATGTACACGTGAGGGACCTCGTGTGCACCCATGCACATAATTTTAAAAAAAATAAAATCCTTTCTAGATAGTTAATATGAAGTTCATATATCATCAGGTCATTAGATCTTTAAATAATGTGAATAAAATTTTGATAATATTAATTTTCATAATTTTAATACCAATAAGATGATAGAATCATTTTGTGCTTTGTTGAAGATGCAGAGCAAATGAATGATTTTATTTGAACACCCATGCAACACACATACATGCATATGGTATATATACTTGAAAAAATATTGGTGTTTCGCGTATGAATATTTTAAATATTTAAGTACATTATATTGATTTTCTTCCTCGCTCTTTTGTAACTGGTTTCTGGTTTTGCTGTCACTCGATGCTGCAAATGGTTTACATAATTTTTTTTCCAGAAATTCAGGGGAACAGCTCGCCTGTCCCAGTGCCTGTGTGAACCCTATCACTTGTGTGACTCCTAACACTTGTGTGAACCCTTACGCCTGTGTGAACCCCAACACTTGTGTGAACCCTAACGCTTGTGTGAACCCTAACGTTGTGTGGATCCTAACGCTGGCACTGAGGGGCAGGAAGATGACTTGAAAACAAACGCAAGCTTTCCTGAGTGCCCTCCAGTTGAGAAAATTATTGATAGAGATTTCACTGAATTTTGATTGAGGGTCATCTGGTAAGTGTGAGTGTTGTCCGGTCTTTGCTGGGACTCCAAATCTCTGACAGAGCCAAACGCCAGTACATGTGAGAAGCCACACAGCTCTCAGAGACAGCTGTCGCAGGGCCCCAGCCTTCCTATTGGGCAGAGACCTGCGGATTCTAAATGGCTCTGGCCTGCTGTGGTCCTCAGAAGGGAAACTGGAAAGCCCCATTTCTCTAGAGTTCAGTAGAAAGGAAGATCTTTAGGGGATGGGAAAAGGAGTGTTTTCAAAGGGCTCCTCATCCTTCATTTACATATACATCCATCTTTAGACACTCTTGCTGTTTGCATTTTATCCCTCAGTGAGCATTACTGTTCCTTAGACAAGAGCCAGGGCCGGGGAGAATGCCGGTCAAGGGACACTGGTCTTACTCTCTGGAAGACAGCTATTAAAGGCGCAACTGCAGTGGCCGTGGCTGTATAAAGGGCTGGGGTCTGTGCAACCCTAGCTGGTCTTTCTGGTCCAAGAAGGAAAGGACCACTGGGGTAGCCACATGTAAGTTGCAGGGCACAGCAGCAGGAAACGTGTTTTCTTAAATCCTTCTTTAGTGAGATCTTCCTCCTGGCGAAACTGGGTCAAGGGAAAAGAGTTGTTGGAGATTGCAGAAGCGCCACTGTGATTTCAGGGTGATATATATAATATTCTACAAACAGGGAGGAAATGCAAATCGCCCCTCTTGCTTGCAGGCAGGAACTCTGACCTTGATCTCTATGTTAAAAGATCTCATTCCATCAGAAAAAAACCATCAGTGAACCATTAAAGGGATTCCATAAAACCTCTCTGGATGATACATCAAATTGTCCAGGGTGCTTAGAAAAGCTTAGAAGAGTAAAGATTGGGTGGGCGAGATGAATTCTGATAAAACTTTGCTATCAAGTTCAAAGACAGATAAATGAAAAAGTCATACCTACAGACTTTTTATATTACCAAAATTAGATTCTAATTTTTGAAAATGGAAACAGAGATAAACAAAAAGAAAAAATATCTAAAATCTCAGAGACAGCCCCTGTCTGCGTTCTGGTGTGGGTCTTCAGACTGGGTTATGCATGTCTGCGTTCTGATGTGGATCTTCAGACTGGGTTATGTGTGTCTGCTAAGGGCAGATTAAGTGTAAAATCATGACAACATCTCTGAAAAAAGAAGAATTGATTGATAATTTTGGCTCCTTCAGAGAAATGGCTCAGCTTGTAAGAGTGCTTGTGTAAACGTGAGGACCGGAGTTCAGATCCCAGCACCCATGCAAAAGCTAACTGTGACCATTTACACCTGCAACCCCAGTGCTGGGGAACAGAAATAGTTGTGCCCCAGAATGTCACTGACCAGCCACTGACCAAAATGGTAGGCTTGGGGTTCACTGAGAGACCCTGTGTGATGGTTAATCCTAGCTGTCAACTTGACCACATCCTGAATCAACAAAAATTCAAGCAACAGGCACGCCTGCGAGGAACTTTCTTGATTGAATCATTCGAAGTGGGGAGGCCCACCCTAAATCTGGACCACACCTTCCGGTTCAGCCTATATCACAGTACAAGGAAGAAGGAAGATTGTTTTGCCTGCTTGCCCACACTCTCAGTGACGAGTTCATCTCCCCTGTGGCTGACACATTCCTTCACTAGTGTGAGAACATACTTCTTCAGGATTCCAACGTAGCCTGAAGACCAGCAGCTCTCTAGGAATTTTACAGGACTCCAGAACCCTTTTGGAACTACCGAGACGTCAAGTCTAATGGATTGATCAGCTGGCAGATCTTTGGGCTTCCCATTGTGATACAGCCGTTGTTGGACTACCCAGACAGCTTGTAAGCCACTCTGATAAATCATAAATATATGATATATAATGTGCGTGTGTGTGTGCGCGTGTGTGTGTGTGTGTGTGTGTGTGCGCGCATGTGTGTGTGCGTGTGTGCGTGCGTGTGTGTGTGTGTGTGTTAGGGGGTGTGTGCTGCATCACTAATGTGTTTCTAATGTGCAGTGCATGTGACAAACCTGGAAACACTGCTCTGGTCCACGGTGTAGCTACTGCCTTGGGACCTATTTCTGCTCCCTCAACAACACACAAGGGACACTTGTCTGGACACAGTCATCGGTGAGGCTTTAATAACTGTGCCTATTTATTGTGTTTCTTTACATGAAGACACCTTGCCTTTAAAAATAAATCTTCTCACATTGCGATCAGAATCTTGTTTCCATATGGAAGCATTCAGATTACGCAGTGATTCCCTAGCCTTTCAAATGGCAGCTCGTCAGCTACATTACTGACCGTGATTTAAATTGTATGATTTGGAAGATACTCTGTTTAAATAACTCTGCAGTTCAAAAAACTGTATTTATTATGCCATTCATTTTTCAATTATGACTCTAGAGACTCAAACATGACATTTGAGGAGGAAAAAAAAATGTTTTGTGTAATTTTGGTCTAGCTTCTCCACCTGGCATAGCTGAAAAAGAGGGCAGCTGTTTTGAGCCAGAACGCACTGATGGATTTCCTTTCCTCCAGAGACTTTTAGTTCATTGCCATCCTTGCGGTGCACATGTGAGCGTGGTTATGAAAGTGTCAGCGTGGTTTTTACATTTTGCCTCTTCTCCCTCTTGTTTGGTGAGTGTGCATGCGTGTGTGCATGTGTGTGTCTGTGTGCATGTGTGCGTGTGTGTTTGAATTTGTGTGTCTGCATATTTCTGTATCTTCCAAGGCCACAGCTCAAAGACTTGAACAGCTACTGTTGTAGCTAAGTGCGTGGGCCTTTGTGTTCAATATGAGCCCATTGAAAACTCACAACCCTTTGGGAAATGGGGCATGGCTTAGAAGAGAGCTAGCCCTGAGTCTATGTGAAGTCCTGGGTTTGATCAGCAGCACTACAAGACAAACAGAAAAGAAGACAAACAGAAAACAAAACCCCAACAAACAAACAAACAAAAAGCCTTCTAATTTTACATTTACTCGGTTTCCTCTCCTTTGCTAGAAGTGACTCAAAGTTTTTCTGTCCTTAGCAACTCTTGTTTCATAATAATATTCAATGCATAGTTATTAAATTGAATGGAGATTTTTTTTGTCCATAGTGATTACTTTGTTTCTCAAACTTTGGGTTCCACACATTTGTTGACACGTGCATTGCAGACAGATCAGGGTAAGTAGGAAAATGTCATTTTTTTTTTCAGAAAAGTTTGATGGATTTGTAGCCTTCTGCTATCAGGCGCTTCTTTCCCAGGCAATAGGGATCTAGATCTTTCTTCTCACGATCAGGTGGACTTCCAGCTTCTGGTACTGACTCCCGGAGCTTCGAGAACAACTGCACTCTTGCTGAGCACAGCTGCATGGTGCCCCCGGCTGCCCCCACCCACTCATTCAACCCCCCTGTACAGTCATTGCTCTCCGATGAGTCCTCTTTAGCAAGGCTCTGAGTGGCTGCTGCTCTTTTCACCATCTCCATCAGTGCCTCAGTTGTACCACTTGCCCTGTAGCCTGATGTTCAGGTAGACGGTCTCCCACTGACTTGGAACTGCCTTGGGTTTTTCAGGCTTGGTGGGTCTCTCTATCCACCATGAACATCTCTTACCCATCATCTAGACTATAGGATGCTCATGGGTTCCTCCATCAGCACACTGATGGGGGAGAGTCTTCTGTTTTATGTTAATTTCATTGGTTAAATAAAGAGACTACCCTGACCCTTTAATAGGACAAAAAATTAGGTAGGCAGAGTAAACAGAACAAAATGCTAAAAAAAAAAAAAGCTGAGTCAGTGAGTCGCCATGATTCTCCCACTCCAGACAGACGCAGGTTAAGATCTTTCCCGGTAAGCCAGCTCATGGTGCTACACAGAATATTAAAAATGGGTTAGATCAATATATAAAAGCTAGCCAATAAGAGGCTGAAACAATGGGCCAAGCAATGTTTAAAAAAATATAGTTTCCATGTAATTATTTTGGGTAAAGCTAATCGAATGGAGAAAAACAGCCCGCCGCTCATATTACTACAGAGTGGCGCCCATAAATAATTTACATTGGTATGGATTTTAAGGTCAATTTTGTTATATGTATATACATATTTCTAATCTTGATTAAGGTATTGTGATTGTATAGTTCATTTAAAAATGTAATGTATAATTAGAAATATAGGTTGTTAATGGATAATCATCTATAATAGTCAAATTTGTAGTCATGTTAATTAGATTTTCTAGATATATAGAGATATATTTCAGTTATATAGGCATTCTTCATATCTTTCAAAGACTACAAAATATGACATTTAATGTTTTAATAATTTAGGCCTTTTCATAACAATGAGACACATCTGCTCCTGGCAGCACCAATCTACTTCAAGAGAAAGACGGGCATCAAAGAGGCTCCTTATGAAGTTGGTTAGCCATTTGGGCAAGAAACTGCTCTTGCCTGGACTGATACATAAACTTGACACAGAGAACCCGCAGAGAGAGGACTGCTAAACTTGCCTAAAGGTGAGATGGTCTTTCGGGGTTCCTGACCTATAAAAGAGTCTACGAAACATTCTACAGGACACAACAGAAAGTGACTAAACTGTCTTTAAAATTTCCTGCTTCATGGAAATGTCTGCTGGAAACTATGGCCCTATAGGCCAAAGATAAATGCCCCAATGGTACAGAGAAACTTTGGGTGACTGTCCAGACAGCGAGATGTCTCTGTCATTTCTAGAGCTTTGGACTTCTTGTTTACTTAGGTAATATTATATCCTTCTGGAGTCTTTGATGGAGTTGAAAATGGTTAGTTATAGTTATAGTTTTCCTTAGTTATAATAAATGATAAAGTAGATATAAATATTGTAACTATAGTTCTTGCTTGATAACTGTTTTGTTATATGTAATTTTACTATATTAAAGTTAAAGCTTTTCTTTTTTGTTTAAACAGAAAAAAGAAAAATGATGGAGGTGGGTCTTGTATCTATTTGTTGCTTTCATTGGTTAATTAATAAAAAACTGCTTGGCCCTCTAATAGGGTAGAATTTAAATAGGCAGAGTAGACAAAACAAAATGCTGGGAGAAAGAAGCTGAGTGAGGAGTCGCCATGATTCTCCTACTCCAGACAGACACAGGTTAAGATCTTTCCTGGTAAGCCAGCTCATGGTGCTACACAAAATATTAAAAATGGGTTAGATCAATATATAAGAGCTAGCCAATAAGAGGTTAAAACTAATGGGCCAAACAATATTTAAAAAAATACAGTTTCCGTATAATTATTTCTAGACATAAGCTAGCCATGCGGGCGGCCGGGTGCCGGGAACGTAGCCTGCCGCTCCTCACTACACCACACGGAGACTAAGGTAGGGAGATTAGGAGCATCACTGCCTACCCTTCTTAAAGGGACAAAGTCTTTCTCTCAAGCCTCTCTGACACCTCTGCATATTCTTGATGCAGCTGAGCCACGATCTTCTGAAATCCCAAGATGCTGGGATAACGAAGACCGTGTCTCAGATTCACTTTGATGTGAGCCATTGTAGTCGCTGCATTTAAACAAAGATGGGAAAGATTTGCTTCCATACAGAGGACTGTGAAGAAAAGTAGATGAGGGTGGATAGAGAGGGGGATGGGGGAGCATGGTGAATGTCTCATACAGAATGCTGGGAGAAGCAGAGCAGCCCTGTCTGAGAATGTGAGAACAAAGAGATACTCCAACTAAAGGGTGTGAATGAACCCCGTGGCTACCTCTTGAAAGTTCATCCACTTTAGACAGAAAGACACCATAAATGCAAAGACCTTGGAGCAGAGGTGTTCCTGGCATTGGGGTTCAACCCAAAAACCAGAAATGCAAATTAGCCAAGCCACTAGAGAAGTCTTACCTTTACCAAGGCCGGGTAACTGCAAACTAAGCAGACAGCCTCTCTCTCCTCTCATTTTCTATTCCCTCTAGTGCTGGGATTAAGGGAGTATGACTCCCTAGTGCTGGAATTAAATGTGTAGGCCACCACCACTACCTGGATTTGTTTCTGCATTGATCTTGTGTAGCCCAGGGTGGTCTTGAACTCACAGAGATCCTTCTGACCCTGTCTCCCAAATCCTGGGATTAAAGGTATGTGTCACCATTGCCTGATCTCTAGTGGCTTTAGCTTTGCCTCTGGTCTTCAGGCAAGATTTATTTATCAAAATATAGATAATATACCACTACAATTCTCCTCTTAAATACAGGTCAATACCGTTCTTCATATCAGCTCGCTCCTTCCATGAGCAATTGTATTTGTTTAAAGTGGGGGTACCATCAAAGAGTCAGTCCCCCAGTGTTTCCTGGAGTGAGCAGTAGCTAAGATCCAAGGAGAGAGTCAAGGATTTGGACATCGTTCTCAGCCTGGAACCGGTGGTGTCTCTTGCCTGGCCCCCATCTCCAGACTCTGGAATGAATTTCTGAGTTGAAAGCTGAGGATGGTAATTTGAGAACTGCTTTCTTTATCCCAAGTCGTATCAAAGGTCAAATCCCCAGCTCTAAACCCTGACAGCTGAATCCGAGTCACCATGTGCTTGGAATACAATCCTCTCTCTTCAATGTCAACCTCCCCATTATGCAGGTCAGGCATGAGGCTAAAGATCCGGGGTACGCTTAAAGAACTATAACATTTTCCTTAAAAATCCGAATACAAAGAAAATGCTTTAGATATTGGTGCTTAGAATGCGGCACTCACCTTTATACTGGTGGGATTTTTAACGCTAAATGGAAGATGAAGCCTATGAAAGCAAGTGTCTAGAACCCACAAAATCCCTAAGGCGGATGCCATTGTCCTCGCCCTGCCAGGCTGTAAAATGGGTACAGCAAGGAGTCACCCAGCCGATCAGTTGCTATGGCAACACATAGACACCGATTAATTGCCCCTCGCATTGCAGATATCCCCCCACCACCACTGCTGCTGACTGCTTTAATCTGGGCTAGCAGCAGCCAGACATAGCAAGAGTTCCATCTCCATCTCACCGGTGTGGCTGCAGAGCTGCCTCCAATAGAATCATTTTCTAAGAATGCCTGTTTGTAGTTGCCAATAGATAGGTCCCTCAAGACTGACTTGAGAACCTCAAACCAGATCCCCTAAATTGGCACATATAAGTGTGTATGTGTGCGTGCAAGCATGTGCGTGCACCTGAGTATACTTATGATCGCACATGAGCATCAACTAGCCTTGGAACCCCTGCCATCCTTATCACTGACTGGCCTCGTGTATCTACAGTCCCCGTGGACCCCCATTCCTGATTTTTCCTCTCTTCTATCTGCCCTACTTACACCCAGAGGAACCACATCATTAAGACCTATTACACTGGCTTCAGGTTGGCTCCACTCATGGGAGGCTCTGGCAGGAGAGGGAAGAAGGAGCTCAATGAGGCGAGGCCAGGAATCGACCTTGGTCTGTCTCATGCCTAAGCTTGGTGCCAGTTGTCTTCTGTCTAACGTCTCTTCCTCAGCTCTTGCTTTGTTCATGTTCTGTCAGAGAACCTTCCAGATGGCTGAACAAGGGGCAGCTTGCCGCCCCCTTATAAGTATCATTGCCCACTCACAACTTCATAATAGGCCTTTCATCAAACCCTCTCTCTCCACTCCGTCTTACAAACTGTACCGTCTCCTTCCCACTGAGGTTGGCGTGTGGGGCCTCCTTCCCCACGATGGGCAATTTTCTCGAAGGTAATCCTGCAGTGTTGATGTGGTCACCTTCAGGGTCTGCAACCGCAAATGCAGTGCCTCTACATAAGTAGTTATTACGACTTACACTCCGGGCTTTGAGAATCGAGCATTATGCTTCGCTTTTATAGACTATTGTTGCTTTGTCCCTGCAGCAAAGGCAGGAAGGCAGTGTTCTCAGCATCGTTTTAGTGAAGGAGACGAACACACACTGCCAAAGGAAGGTAACTTACCTCAGGTGAGAGGTAAAGCCAGAGCCCATCATGGTGGCTGCTCTCCGAGGCTCAACTCTCCTGGCAAGCCTCTCACCACCTCAGGCAGAAGGCAGCTGTCGTATCTGGCACCTAGAATTTGCTTTGCACAGGTTGGCAAGAGCTCTGGCTTCTGGATTGTAGACTCCTCAAGTGCAACCTCGCCTTGCTCCAGTTTATGGGAAGGACTTTATTGAAAATATTTTTTCTTCTCTGGTGATTGATGGGCCTAAAATCCTCGCGATGAATCTGCGGGTAGCAGCTCGATCCTTACCGTTGCTGAGGCCGGCTGTAGGCTGTAAAGTGCCGCTACATCAGAGCGAGTCTTTCCCCAGAACAATGTCTGCTTCTACTTAAACTTTATGGAGGTCCTCACTTAAACTCTCCTCCGGAGTCCATTTATAGCTTTTTCTGGTCTCCTCTTTCCAAGAGGCACCCACGGGACCCAAAGCCCCACCATCCAACCCAAAGAGGAAGAGGAGAAGGAAATGGCACACTTTCTGCTTTAACTGTTTGCTGGCAGATGTCTGTGTGAGAACTCATACCTGGAAGCAGTTATAGCCCATTCCTGGGATGGCTTACAGCCATTAGATGTTCAGAGACCTGAAGAAGAGAGGGCACGGGCTAGGATCTACAGCTTGGCCTGATGTCACCCTTTTGCGTATAGTTTAACTCTTTCTGAGCCTTGGTTTCTTCACTTGGAACTTAGGACTATGGTATTGGCTTACAGGGGCACTAACGTTACCCAAATGAAAGCCATCTTCTTGGAATCAGACATGCAAAGGGAACATAACAACAGACATGGAGGAAATCCAGAGAATCATCAGGTCATACTTGGAAAACCCTGGACTCCACAAAATTGGAAAACTTAAAAGGAAATGGGCGAAATAAAAATAAAAAAGGGTGTGCCGGTGACCTAACTCAGATACTGATCCTCACACCGTGAGTGTATTTACCCACACGGCTATCTCCCTGGTCCCTAGCCTCTCTATTATTTTTAAAGATTGAGTTTATTTTTAATTATGTGAACGTATATATGTCTGTATGTGGGTATATGCGCGTGAGTGGGTATGTGCACGTGAGCGGGTATATGCACGTGAGTAGTGCCAGGAGGCACTAGATCTCGCTGGAGCAGGAGCTGCAGGAAGTTGTGAACCTCCCAATGTGGGTGCTGGGTGGGGGACGAGTGTTCTTTACTGCTAAGCCTCTCTCCAGCCCACTCGGCAATTTCTTATTGAAGCCATGCAGGTTATTATATGGTTAAAATCTCAGCTGTACATTTCTTGGTGGGAGGGGGATGCACCAGTGCTCAGGGCAAGCTGCCAACCCGAAGCCGCAGCCTTCCAGTTAAGGGTGGTGAAAAGGACCCTCTCACGCTCCTCCATCGTGGTAGCTTAAATCTCCAAATCAAACCTTAAAGCCCGAGTTAGATTCTGTTGCTCAGCTACAGAAGTACTTGGAGCCTTAATAAAGGTTTTTAACTCGGGCCTTTTCTGCCCCTACACAAACTTCCCCGTTGAGATCAGGGAGACTGTTTCTAATGTGCGCACACAAGCCAGGCTGCGCCAGGCTGTGGCTGCAAGGCTTTTGGCAGATTTCCATTGTTGTTACAATTGATGGGGCACCGAGCTACAGGGCAACCGGCTGCAGGGAGTCTGCCGCTGGGGCTTCAGCCCAAAGCTTGGCACAATCTCCCGCCTCCCATCACTTGCCCACTGGCTCTTTCATCTGCACCCTGGTCCCTTCGCCAGACCATCCTTCATCCTGCCAACTTGGAACAACTATCTCCAGAGCGTTTCCTAAAGCAGCCATCCAGGCACACCTTCCTCCCCCACATTCACCCCTCTATCCAAAAAGCCACCAGCCAAACTGGTCTTTCATCCAGAGTCCTGGCCGCACTGACTGACAGCAAGGCGCTTTCTAAGGTCTCTGCTAACACACATAAATAAACTGATGAAATTCAGTGGAAGTATTAGAAATAACTTTTTTGTTAAAACATCTGGGTTCTGTTGTTATTCTTATTGGGATAAGGTCTCACTAAGAATGAGACTAAGACCTTGTCTCAACCTGCCTGGCCTTGAGCTGGAGATGCCCCTGCATTCACACCCAGTGCTCAGATTATTTACCACCAAACCCTATTCAAATATTATGTTTTCTTGTCATAGTGATAACAGTATGTTTGGGAGGGGGTTGTTTGTTTGATTGTTTTTTGGTTTTTCCAGACAGGGTTTCTCTCTAGCTTTGGAGCCTGTCCTGGAACCAGCTCTTGTAGACCAGGCTGGCCTCGAACTCACAGAGATCTGCCTGCCTCTGTCTCCCGAGTGCTGGGATTAAAGGTGTGTGCCACCACCGCCCTCTGTGAGGACACTCAACTATCTTGTTGACCCCGGTTACTGTCATGAAATTCTACTTCCCAGGAGGGTCTCTGATAGTCATGGACCCAAGTCATCTATCATGTTCAGATGGTCCTGCTATGACAATGTAGTATAACATGCTTCTAAACGGACTCTAGAAGCGAAGGTTTGAGTCAGCCTGTTACTGCCTGATCGCTCAACCTCTTCCCCCTGGCTTCTTTCCATTATACACTTTCACTTAAAGAATCCCATCCCCGGAGAGAATGAAGTTGCCCTGGCAGTCTCAATATCCACCCTTTGTCTTCCGTAGGGCCATGCTCGTTAGACGCCAGAGATTACCAGAAAGTGTTGGCAGATCCACCCACCTTGGAAACAACAGAGTTTTGTTCTTAGAGTGCAGTAAAAGCCCATGCATTCTTGAAATTTTGCCCAACTATAGAATTGAGGTCTCACAACACCTCCACAAGGAGCAATGTCCAGCTTCTCTCTAACACCCTTCTGTGCTTGCCAACTCTTTTCACGTAGGGTCTTTGCAGAAAGGATGCTGTTTCTTCCATGTGTTCCCCCAATGCTTCAACTTCTCTGCAAAATTCCTCTTGGTGACACCACTTCCCCTGAAAATCTCTCCACTGGAGGGAGTTCCTTCCACTTTTGAGACACCTTTGGAAGGGCACACTCTTTGGAGGGATCCTGGGAAAGAGTGTAGTCTGTGAGGCTAGGTCCCCTTGACTCTCTCCTTTGGCAACTGCTTGTGTGCGTTCCTCCTTCCCCACCGCCTTGGTACTGAAGTGCCGGGCACTTGTTCTCCAAGGCTGATCTGCCTCACTGTGTGCTTAATTCCAATCGGGAAATATTACCCAGTGTTCTAGGAGCTTCCTCCTCCCTGTCGAGCTGTCCTATCAACTCAGAGACACGCTGTACATTGGGGTGTGACTCGGCTCTCACCTCCGCTCTCATTGCTGTGCCTGTACCCAGTCCTTTGCGGCAATTTTAAGGATCAACTAAGGGAATGAAGTAAATATGAATATGCCAGGAAATTAAAAGGGAGTTATACTTAAGGTGGAGGTACTACACCTACTAAGATAAATACTAAGGAAATGATTAAAATTGTTCATACTAGTAAAACTGCAACAAAGCTTGCCATTCAAACTCCTAACAAATGGAGTTGAATTAATAAATGAATGCCAAAAACTTATTCAAAAAGTGAAAAGATATCATGTGATTTTAAAACCGTTGAAACTTAATAGAATTAGCTCCAATGTTATAACATACAAACTTATTTAAGGAGGAACAACAACAGAATGATTAAAAAAAAACTAAACTATACAAAGTATGTGAAAAATTCAAACCTTAAAAACTCAAATTAATGATCTTATTTCCAAAACTGATAGCAGTCATAAGGCTAAAGTTTGACAGATTATACCTATAAAACTAATATGCTATATAGGCTAAAGCAAAACTAAAGACAATTAAGTTAATTGAGCATAGAAAACACTTGCAGCGCTAAGCAGGACAAAGAGAAAACAGCTGGAGACATAAAACCAATTGTTTCTTTTATTCTTTTGGAAACCAGTGTCCCTGGCTGGCCTGGAATTCTCTATGTAGACTAGGCTAGCCTCCAACTCACAGAGAACTTCCTGCCTCTGCCTCCCGAGTGCTGGGATTGTCCAGGCGATTGTTCATCTCTTACACATATAAGGATGAAATCTTCTCTTCAGTAAGCTACTATTTGTTGGTATTTCACCTTTTCCTCATTAACGTGTATGAGCTATCATTGTTTTTACAGTCAGCCTTTCTCTGCTCTGCAGTTTGCAAATATATGTTTTACTTTTCCAGATTTACTTTATTTGTAAGTTTGTGTGTGTGCGTGTGTGTCCACATGAGTGTGGATCCTCAGAAAGCCAGGAAAGGTCCCCAGACCCTAAAGCTGGGGTTACAGGCAAATGTGAGTTTCTTTCCCATTTAATTTAGAATGATTAAAAATTACTTTATATTTTTCTTAAATGCTTAGAAAATAAATCAATCATTTTGTCTTTTGGTCCATGCTTCCAATGACTTTTCTTCCTTCTAATTATAAATATGGCCATATTTTATGCCTTTGTCTAACTTTTAAACTATATCCACTTGCTTCACTTACCACTGAGGAGAGATCTTTCTTAATTCTTGCCCTTTGCCATTAATATCTGGTCTACCTTTGCCCCACGGACAAGGAATTCCACCTATGGCATCCTTGGCATCAAGAGATACACACTTCTCTGCTCTTCCTCGTGGGTGACTTTGGTGCGGGTACCAAATGGAGATATTTGAAGACTGGTCACAAGCTAGAACCTTCTAACAAAGAGAATTGGCCCTGCTCACAGATGCTCTTAGATCCTTCCTCTACAGATGAACGTGTCTTATTTAGCACAAGTCCCTTCCACAATGCACCCTGAAATCTCAGAATGAAATGGCACTCATCCACTAACTGAGCTGGGGGTTGGATGAGAGCTGGGCGTGGCTGTGTTACCCCTGTGAACAGGTGAGCGGCTGCATCTGGAGTTCAAGCTGGCAGTGCGCATCAAGAACTAAAAATATGAACACCGTGGGACCCAGTCATTCCAGCTTCCATCATCAACTCCAAGTGAATAATTAAAGATCCGCACAAATAGATGCCTATAAATATCTCAGCTGTAGTCTGTGCTATAAAATATTGGCGATACAGAAATTCTGCTAGTGGGAAAGACATTAAACAGTATAAACAATTGTATACCTAGAAAATAGGTTTGATGTAAGACTAGGATTCTACTTAATTGGAAATCATCACATACAAACATGGTAAATCATTGGCAGGTACAAAGGTGCTCTGGTCAATGTGTCACTTACTTAGATGTGGCCTTTGTCATTTTCTCTGGTGTGAAACAGCGTGATGGCCAACCCTAAGATACCCACTCTGTAGCATTTGAGTTCAGAATTGGAAAGCAAAGTGTGTGTGCCTCTCCTGAGCTATCTGTAGAACTCTGACAGGGAAGAAGGAGTATGGTGAGAGAGAAAGAGAGGGAGGGAGGGAAGGAAGGAAAGAGGGAGAAAGAGAGAGGGAGAGGGAGGGAGGGAGGGGGGGAGGAGAGAAAGAGAGAGAGAGAGAGAGAGAGAGAGAGAGAGAGAGAGAGAGAGAGAGAGAGAGAGAGAGTTAGTTAGTGGCCCTCCTATATATTTTCCTGAGCAGTCTGTAAGTCCACAGCCCCTGTCCTGACACTTCAGGACCTCCTTTCAAGCCACTATTTCCTGTTCTGTTTGTGTACAGCCCTCTGTGCCAGGGTATATGACCGAGTGTCCAAATGTCACTGTTCCTTTCTCCTCCACACTCCCTGGGGTGTGTGCTTGCTTTGGAAACAGTGCAGGAAGCAGAGAAGGAAAAACAGAGGCCAGGAAGCAGGACAGGACTATAAGCCTCAAGCCCTACCCCCTAGTGTCTCATTTCCTTAGGTTACCTCCAATCCTCAAAGTCCCACAAGCGTCCAATACGCTGTCACCATCTGGGGACCGAGTATTCAAACATAAGGCCATGGGAGGGACTTTCACACCTAAATAACACTATCCTGGCCCCTTCCTCCACTCTGATGATTCCGTGGTCCTGACAAACAGTGTTAGACACAGTATGGGTTGTTCCAGAGACCTATGCGGAGCTTGCCGTGGGGTGCCCTGTTCACTTGGTGACATCCTTGGAGAGGTTGTCCTGGGAACCTAGAGAGCTGAACATGGTTTCTACAGCGGGAGACAGACTGTTTCCAGAACACCGTGACTGAGACAAAGGTGACTTATCCCCTCTCCAACAACATGAGCCTGCAAAGGGAGGGCTCAAATGTTCTGTGAGTGCAGACACCGCTTCCCCAGATCTCTTACCAAGTCCTTGCTGGATAAGCAAGAGCAGATAACAATCACCAATGGATCCTCCAGACGGACCTCCTGCATCTAGACCTCGCCTCTAGTCCTCAACAGCTGTGCGCCTCCGAAACCGTGGCTTAGTTTCTCAGAACCTTACTTCCTCACCTGTAAAATGGGCTGGTGACAACCACACGTACCACACCCTGCTGTTAAGGGGGATAATGAACTATGAACTATGAACCTTGTGTGAACTCTCCCTCCTGCACTTCTTAGCATTGGAGGACCGAATTTCCAATGGTATAAAACAGAGGCCGTTCTGGGCCCATGGAAGTTTTATGGTTTCTAATACTTCATACACAGAAGTAGGAAATTCACCCTGATCAGCAATGGTTAGATTGATCCCGTGAGGTACAAAGGGTAGACCCAGGAGATAGGCACTGAAACTTTTCATGCATCTTTCATTCTGAATATATTTATTGAGAGGTGCAGTCCTAAGGGCTGGTGTTAGCACCCTGGCCAGAACAAACAAAAAAGCCCAACCCTTGCAAAGATATTATATACTGAGGACTGGGAGAAAGCAATGAGCAAGACAAATCTGAGATACGTCTCTACTGTGTTAGGTGGTCCTGGGGTCGGGGAGGGAGAAGAAAAATAAATTAAGAAAAAGGGGAAGCTGCAAATTCAGACCAGGGTGGTCAGCAGTGCTCTACGCAGTGAGGTAGATCTTTGAGGTAGGTCATCCCCTAGGACATTCTGTGTACCTTGGACAGGCCATGACTCAGAAATCAAGTCCCTGTCCTTTCCTAAGCCTCCTCACCTCAGGTGGGACCAGGCAAATGAGAGTCTCAACGTTTTTGCAGACTTTCAAGTTAAACATTGAACTTGGAAGGGCACAGAAGAGCATGGCTGCCAGGCCAGGGTAAGCAAATCAACGGGCCAAACCTGGATTTGCTGAATTCGGTGTTGCAAGAAAAATCTTCATTAGAAGGGGTGATGACTGAAATTTCCCTGTCCAAGGACAGTTGGCTAACCACTTCACAGGGAAGTAAAACCAGAGCCCGAGGGGAGGTTGCGGAGGCCTCCTCCTTCTGAACTCTCCATATGAAAACCCCAGGGTGTCCAGGAAGAAGGCATAATTAGACTGGGGACAGCCAAGAGAGCACAAGCCCTCGCATTGTGTCACAGCCTCCGATACCAGCAGGTATCAGCCCTGCCGCTGGCATTGGCTAGCTCCTGGATTTATTTATCATCGCTTCTGCGAGTCTTGCTCACATCCAAGTTTTAGGCCCTCTGTCATTTGTCATGAAGACTAATTGCTCCTGGGGAAAGAGTCTGGCTTCATGCAGAGATAGGAAGGAAGGGCCTATGTGGAGCCCAGCAGAGAGCTCCCCAGACACCCTTGGCTCAGCTTTCCCCAGCGTAGGCATTGGGGTCTGGTGGGCAACTGGGAGAGGAGGAAGGGCTCCCCAGCAGAGCGCTTTCCTGGCTTCTGAAGGAAAAGAAACCATTGGGGTGCCAAGATGGATGGACCCACTAATGGATCATCGAAAGCTCTTGGCCCGCATCCTCAGGAGCCATGCACGGGCTGTAGACCCTATGCAACCGTAATCTCTGCCACTCCCCAGAAGGTGCTTAAGGAAGAGGCCACAGCATAAGAAAAGAGAGTGTCTTTTCTACATGGAGGCTGGGTACCACTTGACCGGGATGTTTTGCACTGAACTAATTTTACCCGAGCCAACTGTGAGACTCTGACTTTGCCTTGATCCAGCTGGAGAAGTGCAGAGGAGAAAATACAAGACATTGTACCTTGAAACCAATAGCCAACCACGGCTTCTAATACAGTGTATGTATGAATCACAGGTAAGAAAGGCCCAGAAGAACTAAGAGGGTGTAGAGACAAATATACCACACTGGAGGCATGGAGATGCCACACTCTGGAACAAACCAAGCTGGAGGCATGGAGAGAGGCCACGCTTGGGAACTTACCAAAGTGGGTTTGGTTCTGTTTGTTTGGGGAATTAGTCAGACCTAGTCCAAATTTTGTCTGGTATAGGGAGGAAAGAACCTTAACTCCTCATTTTCCTTTCTAGATTTTTCTTCAAGACAGTGACTTTGTGTACCACTCTCGCTTCCCCTAGCTGGCTATGTGAAATGGAGCCCTCTGTACCCACCGTTAAGTGACTTTCCAGGAACTCACAAGAAGCCAAGGACCAGCTCCAGGATTGGGCATCCTGACCCTCCCCTGAGAGATTCTTCCTATGCGCCAGCATCACTGGACCAAGTGCATGGGGGATTTCACCAAATAATATTTTGGATGTTTTTGTGTTTGTTTGTTTACTTGTGTTTTGGTGGACTTTCTATAAACTAGGGTGTACTTCAGAATGTGGGGAGATCTCATCAAGCCAAAAACACAAGCAAGGATTCTGCCAGCAGGTAGCCCTCAAATTTAGAATGGCTTTCTCCCAGATCTCAGCCCTTGGGGCCACTTTGCAGCCTTCTGCCTCCCACTTCGTACAAGATAATTCCCTGTCTGATACAATGACCCGGGGGTTTCTGGAAAAATAACACATTTTCTGTGAAGGATCAAGACAATGTATGAAAGAGTAGCTTAAAAGAAACCCCACACTAGCTCAGAATTGAGTATAATAGAGGGTTATTTATTTAGGGGTAGACTCACAAATCACAGTCCGCTGCTGGAACGGGGACCAGCAACCAAATCTTGAAGCTGGAAAAAAAAGGCCAGAAGCAGCCTTTACATCGGTATATATAGTATAAGAGGCAACGCCCAAGTGGGCAGGTAACTTAAAGGCTACTGGCGGTAGGAATTCCTACAGCAAATGTATAAAAGCTAGCATGCCACACAGAGTACGCTTTAGAACGCCAAATGCATCTGTTACCATTTTAGCGAGCATCCTCTCAGACAGCTCTTGGTGGGGACATGGTCTCATTCACAGATACATGTAGACAACTTTAATTGCCTTTCACAAGTTGCCAATTGCAGTGAAGATGACGTTTTACCACATGAGTGAAACTTCTGGCCACATGATGAATCTTACTGTCTTCTTAAATGGTTCCCGCAGATGACTATGCAAAGTCCTTTCTGAAATACACATAGACTATTTCTGATTGTGTGTGCATATGTGTGTGTGTGTGTGTGTGTGGTACACTGTACAGTGTAGCGCATATATCCATGTGTGCACATGTCTATGTGAAGGGCAGAGGCTGACACTGGTGTCTCCCACTGTCATTCCCCATATTATCTTTTGAGACAGGGACTCTTCACTGAACCAGAGCTCACCCATTGACTAGACTGGCTGGCCAGCTAACTCGGGAACTCACCTGCCTCCGCCCCCTCAGCACTAGGATTAAAGGCATGCTTGAATATGCCTAACTTGTACATGGGCCCTGGGGATCTGAACTCAGGTCCTCACGCTTCTGCAGCAGATGCGTTACCAACTCAGCCATCACGCCAGATGCAAAATAACTGCCAGCAACAATTCTGTGATGGTCAGTTTCCGTGCAGGCTCCTCCCAGGAAGCTCACTGAAGAGAGAACGTGTGGTCACAGATGTAGACACTTTGCCTGTTCTGCTTAATGCCAACCTGCCTGGGAAAATGCGGAACGTGCAGATTGTTTATATATTCGTAAGTACTGCAGGAGAATGCTCGCCAGCCCTGTTATTTCTAACCCTGGAACCCCAAGCAAAGATGAACGGAGTGGGGGCCGTGGATTGTCCCCACATTGCTGGCATGGGTTGAGTGTCTCTCTGTCCCTCATTGCCACCCTCCCATGCTTTGGCCTTGGCTGTATCATTCCTTTGTCCAAATACACCCTGCTTGTCCTGACCCAATCTGTGCAGTTCTTCTGAGATTCTTGCCTGGCATTGTCTGTCATGGCCTTCAGTTTGTCCAAACCCATCTCCCCACTGCCAGGCCACCCAGTCAAGGAGAATCATGGGATGTCACCTCAGTCACCACTGGTCTCTTCCCGCAGCCCTTGGTTTGTTCTCCTCTAGGGTTCCCAATAGTCTCTAGTGTTATTTAGCAGTATATCTGTCCCGCATTTGGCTCAGACCAGGTTCTGTACCTACAGACTGAACCAATCGCAGACTGGAAATACACGGAACACATACACCCATCCATACAGAGCACATGAAGACTTGTGTGTTATCATCCCCTCAGTGATGCACCACTGTCTGCACAGAACCTAACTTACATTGTGCGGTATAGGTCATTTAGAGATGACTGGAAGCGTGTTGGGAAATCACACAGGTTCAATGTAAATTCTGGGCCATTTAAACAAAGGGACTCGGACACGCACAGGCCTTGGTGTTTGGAGAAATTGTTAAGCCAGTCCTCCACAGATCTGTCCTCTCTCTCTGGCTTTCTCCTCTTCTTGAGAACCCCTGAGGACAGAAACCTGTCTCCTGGGTGTGCCCACACTGTAGCTGCTTGCCCTGTGTTGGGGGAACCGTATGGATTCAAAGACTGTCCTCAACCACTCCACAGCTGTCAGCAGTCCTACCAGGAGGGATACTCTACAGAGTCTCAAGATCTCGTAATTAATTTTGGTGGGAGGACATACAAAGCTGGGTTGAGGCAAGTACAGTGAATTTGGACTCCAAACTATCCCGACTCTCCACTAACCGTGAGTCCTCCTCATCTCTTCAGCCGGAGACTCTGGAATTTGGGCTGTACTTAATCTTTGGTGTGCTCAAGGAATCTAGAATCTAGATCTTGTCCATTGTCCTCTAGCAGAGATGAAGTGAGAGACCAAGGTAGGGGGCGCACCGATTTGTGCCCACTGGCAATTACAGCGGACTGTGTGAACACTGCCCCCTAGTGGGTGCTGATGACAACTCGCCCCAAAAACCTCAGGCTGCTCGGCTTACACATGGAAGGGACTTGTCCAACCTCTCTCTTGTGACACAGCTGTGGAAACTGAAGCCAGGCAGAAAGAGTGACTGTCCCAACGTGATACACTGAATAACAGATTTGGGAGTGAAGCGGAAACCTCACGTACCAACTGATCGGTCGCGTGTGGCTTCTCTGGTCTTAATTACTCAACAGTCTTCTGGGAAAGCTACGTTTCCGGAGATCAAAACACTAGAACAGGCTTAGAACCAAGTCATTAGGGTGATTTTTTGGTTTTTATTATTTTACTTTTTTTTGCATTGAAAATTTTTTTTCATAAAGTATATTCTGACTTTTAGTGTTTTATTAATGATAAACCCCTTAGGGAAAATTTTTGCTAGAGTATTTCTAACAAATCATTGATTTGTTCTTTATTTGCAAATAATTTTTAACTATTTCCCAGTTCTGCAGAAGCCATGGGAAATTTCTTTTAAAAATATATATCTGTATATTTCTTAAAATATTCTGTCTATAAAAACAGTTGTTCTCTTAGTTTGTGCATGTGTGTGTGCACGTGTGCATGCATGTGTGCCTGTGTGTATGTGTGTGTGCATGCATGTGTACCTGTGTGTATGTGTGTGTGCATGCATGTGTGCATGCATGCCTCTGTGTGTGTGCACATGTGCATGCATGTGTGCATGCATGCCTCTCTGTGTGTATGTATGTGTGCATTGTGCCTCTGTGCGTATGCGTGTGTGCATGCATGTGTGCATGTGTGCCTCTGTGTGTATGCGTGTGCGCATGCATGTGTGCATGCATGCCTCTCTGTGTGTATGTATGTGTGCACGTGTGCCTCTGTGTGTATGCGTGTGTGCATGCATGCCTCTCTGTATGTATGTGTGCATGTGTGCCTCTGTGTGTATGCGTGTGTGCATGCATGTGTGCATGCATGCCTCTCTGTGTGTATGTATGTGTGCATGTGTGCATGCATGCGTGCCTCTGTGTGTATGTATGTGTGTATGTGTGCCTGTGTGTATGTGCATATGCATGCTTCTGCGCATGCGTGTGTGCATGTGTATATGTGCATATGCATGCTTCTGCGCATGTGTGTGTGCATGTGTATATGTGCATGCACATGTGTATTATGTGTGCATGCGTGCCTGTGTATGCGCATGTGCATGCATGTGTGCGTACATGCGTGCCTGTGTGCATGTGCGTGTATGTGTGCATGTGTGTATAAGTGTGTGTGCTTGCCTGTGTGTGTATGTATGACATGAACTCATGTGTCGAGTCAGCAGAATGGAATCCACAGTCTAGTACCATTTGAATTTCCTTCCCGGTGTCTAATTGCATTTTCTACTTTGAAGCCTATTTTGTCAGATTTAATATAATTACCTCGGGCTTAGTTTTATTTAGCATTTACTTGCTAGATTGCTTTTCCATCTTTGATTTTCAATCTTTCAAAACCTATTATACCTTAGATGTATTTTTTTATAGACTGGGATCTTTTGCTGTTGTCATTTGCTTTTTGTTTTGTTTTTACTAAAATTACCAAGATTTATTTATGTCTCTGGCGGATTTAGTCCATTTATTCATTCATTAACCCATTTCTGCTTGTTTCTGTTGTTTACTTGATCCTACCTCTCTATTACTATTCCAATTTATTCTACTTCAGATATCTTTCCCGTTCTAGATGACCAAGCGCTGCAGGGGCAGAGGTCATTCCCGGCAGGGCCTCATAGTCAGCTAGTCCCTGGAGCACAAAGTGTTCCTGACTCGGGGAAAGTTCCAGAAGAAATGTCTGATTCTTTCCCTTGATTTGTAACCCTGTGTTTTAGGTACAGTGCCAGATTTGAGGAAAAAAAGCTGTGTCCCTGCTGTGTTTGGCTGGGAACCCAAGAGGAACAGAGCAATGGGGGGGGGGGGGGGGGGTCGTTATTCTCGAAGTGGCTTGGGAACGAGGGACGGGAAATCTGAAAATGGCGCTTTGCATGCTGGAGAGGCGGAGGACAAGGTAGCTTCTCGGCCCAGAAGCTCAGCAGTTCGCGTCAGGTGCTGAAGGGCCTGGCAGGTCCCTGGGGAGCTGCACAGTGGCGAATCCCCATAAAGGCCCAAGAAGCTGGCGTGGCTGCATCCACTCTCTAAGAACAGGATCTGCAGGTGAATGGCTGGCTTCTTCCGGCGTCCTCCCATGCATTGGCCGCCCCAGTATTAGAAGGTGCTTTGCACAAGGGGCTGGCGTCTCCCGCCGCAGCACAGACCCACCCATCGGTGACACCCTTCTCTGGCAATGCCACACAGACCGAGTGAGTTTTGCCACCCTAGACAAGCGACAAGTGAGGTCAGCCATCACATCTGTCTGTCCTGCTCCTCATTCACTCAACTCGCGTGCTCGCTTATTCACATATGGAGCAAATGGACGGTAGTTGAGAACTAGAAAGCTCACGGTGCGTGTGGGGGAGGGGTCTTACCGTGAGAGTCCGGCTGTAAAAACAATATTTGGTTTTCTTTGGTTGGTTGCTATCTGGTCATTATCTAACTTAAGATCATTTTCCATGCTTTATATCATTTGCTATTACAGGTAATACACCTGATTCTCAAATATCATACATGAGGCCTGTCTATTATAGGATGCCTTCTGATGAGAAGATTTGCAGAAAGGTCTTTAACGATAGTATTATTGTTTTCCTTGGATGCCATCTTACATGTTAAATTTGTGTCATGAAAGGTGATGTAAAAGGAAATCATGAGAACTCAATGTATTTGGTTCCATTTAACATGCCAGAGAAAAATTAGAATATTTGGGGGTAGGGAGAGACCTTATAAGAAAATTTCTAAAGAAAATAAAACTGGAGAAAACACGTAAGAGCAATAAGTAACTACAGAAAAAAAGTGTCTGTGCAAAATAAGAAATTAATTAGAAAATAACTATATTTAAAGAAATAATACGAGATAGAAACTACCTATTAGTGCCCCAAGTCAAATCGTGCCCACCTCCTGCATTTAAATAAAGTTTTATAACAATATGGCCCAGGCCACATGTATGTCTTGTCTCTAATGCTTTCATACCAGAGTTATACAACCATGACAGAGACTACATGGCTCAAAAAGTCTAAAACATACATAATTTAGTCAGCTGCAGAACACAGTGTACAATCTCTGGTGTTGATGATGAAACTTCATGTATATAAAAGAATCAGTAGGCCTGCCCCTCCCTGAACAGAAGTGGAGGAGTTGTTGGTTTGGGAAAGCAGGGGGGGGGGAGGGAATGAGAAAGGGGTGGGAAAACAGGGGCTGGGATGTAAAATAAATGAAAAAAAATAATTACTAAAAAAAGGAAACAGAACAAAAGCAAACTCAGTTTTACAAATAGTGACACTATGTCCCTGAGCTAGATCCTGCTGACAGTACAGAGCTGAGTTTGAAAGGGGATAAGGCGGAAAACATAGATCGATTAACAAATACTACCTTATATACTGGTGATTTCCATGAAGAAACTTTTTAAATGATAATGTATACATTGTTTTTTGGATCAGTTTTATCTCAGATCATGACTAAATTTTCGTGTATGGAGCCAATCGTGTTGATGATGTAAACTGAAGTTAGGTGCTGAAATCCTCACTGGGTCATTCGAGAGTTACAGAATGAAATTCTGGGCATCTATTGGCTATTGGCAAACAGGAAGAGATGACATAATAAGTTAGTGTAAGTACCGTTACTTCTATAATAAACGTACTGATTGCTTATAAAATGTTGAACAAATACACTATGATTAAATAACATGCTTTTCTTTTTCAGATATTGCTCCTCTCACAATGTACGGGAAAGTTTTGAAGCCAGGCATGATGGCATATGCCTGCCATATCCGGAGGCCGATGCTGGAGAGTTGTCACAAGCCCTAGGCAAGCTTGGGCTCCATAGTGAATTCCAGACTAACCTGATCTATGGAGTAAGACCCTAAGTCACAAAACAAAAGCAAAACCAGCAGACTGGGCTTTGAGTTGATGCTGGATCTAATTCCATGTCCGGGAAAACTTCTCAGGCGCAGGATGTGACATCAAATGTAGAGCCGGAGAAATTCCCCTGGAGACTCTACCGTCATCTGCACATCCCCTGGGCAGCCGGAAGGCTGGATGTTTCTCACGGAGCCACTAAAACAACCCCATTCTTTCCAACTTTATGTAACAAAAGCTATGGATACATTTTAGTGGCCATGATTTTTATGAGGATTGAATTTTGCACATTAACTTGTAGCTCACTTTTTAAGAAACATATCAACAGCTTACATGTTTATTCATTGAGTGTTCATATAGTCGTTGGCTGGGGAAAACTTTTACATAGGAAAAATACCCATACCTCCTCAGCAAGTTTACTTTGGTTCCTATATTGCTATATTTCACCACCCAGTGTGGGGCTGACTGAGTCAATCTGAGGCAGGCATAGATTACTGCTTAAGGAATTATTACTTCCAGTCTTATTCCACCAAGAGCTTTTAGCCAAAATGAACGCTGGGTTTATTGGTTCGCCTTGGGAGGAGGGGCAGCTAACTGTTGCTATTCACATCTTCCTACTTATTATTATTGCCGTGTACATGCACACATGGTGCCTGTAGCATGAATGTGGGGGTGCAGGTGCCATCGCCCATGTGTAAAAGTCAGAGAGCAACTTTCGGGAGTCAGTTCTTTCCTTCCACTGTGGGTTCCTGGGTCAAATTTAGATCATCAGGGTTGTGAGGAAACAGCCTTTGCCTGCTGAGCCGCCTCATCTGTCCCAAGTTCCTCACCTAAAGGAAATAAAATGTACATGAGTGTTTAGAACTCCAGGTTTAGGCTTGGAGTTGTAGATGGTTGTGAGCCTCCATGTGGGTGCTGAAAATTGAACCCCGATCCCAGGTCCTCTGGAAGAGCAGCCAGTGTTCTCAGCCAGCTCCCATACTCTTAAAATCAATCCTATGCTATCATTTTACTGCATTTTAGACTTAATATGAAAGCCACAGAGAGTAAGGTTGAGCCCATAACATTATAATATATTCTGATAGATGAAACGTGAACCAAAAGAGAAATGTACGAGTATCAGGATAATTTTCAGACATGAGGGCTGGTGAGATGACTCCATCTTGCTGTCGAGAGAGAGGAACTGAGTTTGATCTCCTGGACCCCCAGGGACAGAACAGACTCCTGCATTGTCCTCTGTCAAGTATGTGCCATTGCATGTGTGTGTGCACACACAAATTATTGACACTCTTTAAATGTGGACATAAAACCTATAGCATAACAGCTCTCAGCCACACGCAAATATTTAAATTGAAGTAAAATAAAATTTGGAATTTATTTCCTTCTTCTCGCTAATCACACTTAGAATGGCCAACAACCACGCAAGACCCGTAGCTGTTGCACTGGACAGTGGTCTTGAAAGAATTCCTGGCATCACTAGGCAGCCATTGTGTCTCGTGGTCTCGAGGCTAACCAGGTTGGCTGGCTGAGCTGGGTAGGTGAACAGTGGTGAAGAGGACGCTTTGCCCTTCCCGAGACTGATGTCCTGTTAACACCATTTCCGCTGGAGAAAATAGACGCGTCCTCCTTCCATGCCTTTTGGGAGCATATTTGCCACCCTCCGCTCGCACTTCTCTTCCCTCTCCCTCCCACCCACTCCTGCATGGGTTCCTTGTTTGCCGCAGATTGCCTGGTTGTCTTTGAATTTTTAAGGGCAAGTTGTCAGAGTTGGGGATCTCTGCTGCTGCAGGTGTGGCTCGGGATGTGCTCATTTCCCTGGCCAAAAGGCGGCAGGTGGGCAGGCAGTGGGGGTGGGCGTGGCAAGTCAAGGGACCCTTGGTTGGCCCACTTCTACCCTCTCTTGTGATCCCCGCACTCCCAGTTTACTCAGGAGATCTTTTTCTCCTTCCTATTTAGATACTGTTTATCTCTCTTAGGGTCCTCTTTGTTTCTAGTTTCTCCGGGGTTGTGGCCTGGAGCCTGATTTTTCTTTGCTTTATGTCTAAAAGCCACTTATGAGTGAATACATATTATATTTGTCTTTCTGGGTCTGGGTTACCTCACTCAATATGTTTTCTAGATCCATCCATTTGCCTGAAAATTTCAAGATGTTATTTTTTTAGTGCTGCGTAGTACTCCATTGTGTAAATGTACCACATTTTCTTTATCCATTCTTCAGTTGAGGGGCATCTAGGTTGTTTCCAGGTTCTGATAATACAAAGCAATGCTGCTATGAACATAGCTGAGCACATATCCTCGTGATATGATTGAGCATCTTTTGAGTATATACCCAAAAGGGTATTACTGGATCTTGAGGCAGATAATTTTCTGAGAAATTGCCAAATTGATTTCCAAAGTAGCTGTACCAGTTTACACTCCCACCAGCAATGCAGGAATGTTTCCCTTACCCCACATCCTCTCCAGCATAAGCTATCATCAGTGTTTTTGATCTTGGCTATTCTGGCAGGTGTAAAATGGGATCTCAGAGTTGTTTTGATTTGCATTTCTCTGATGGCTAAGGATATTGAGCATTTCCTTAAGTGTTTTTCAGCCCATTGAGATTCATCTGTTGAGAGTTCTGTTTACCCGGATATAAATCCACACACCTACAAACACTCGATTTTTTTACAAAGAAGCCAAAAATACAAAATGTTTCTATTTTCTTATAATTATGCCTAAATTTTATTGAGGAATTTTTTAATGGCTGATATTGTATACTTTACATCTCAAATTCCACCCATTCATCAATTATTTAGGAAATAATTTGACTGTGGCAGATAATCCTTGTTTTTTTCATTTTGGGATGATCGCTGATTCTGTTTCCAGGATGAGTTGTCAGTTCCTTTCCATTTCCTGCATAAATGATGTGGCGTCTCTTAGCAAAGATAGTTTTATTTCTTTCCTTCTAATCTTTATACCTTTAACTTGTCTTATTGGAGTTATTACTTCCAGTATGCTCTCGAAGGAAGGGACTAGAGGGAAGCTGTCTTTGCCTCCTTCGTGATCTCTATTAAGCTCTGAGCTCTTATCCTCGAGGATGTAAGCTGTAGGCATTTTGTAGACATTCTTGTTTAGCTGAGGAGGTTTCCTTCAAGTCCTAGCTTTACTGAATTATTTTTCTTTATCGTGAACGAGTGTTAGATTTCAACCGATGTCTCTACCACATCTATTGATACAATCGTGTGGTTTTCTCTTCAGCTTGTTGATGTGGTAGATTACACAAATTGATTTTCTTGCAAGTTGGATGAGTTCTGTGTCCTTGCAAAAATCATACTTGCTCTTGTTGTGTAATTATATTTATTGTTATTGGACCCAATTTCTAATACGCTGCTAGGAATTATCGAGTCTCTGATTGCAAGAGATACTGGCCTGTAGGTGTCTTTGCGTGTGCTATCTCCAGGCTTGTTATTGGGATAAGCCTGTCAACACAGAACGAGATATAAAGTGGTTCCTCTTCCATCCTCTGAAAGAGATTATGTGAAGATGATGTAAATGTTTCCTTTGATGTGTGGTAGAATTCACCAGTGACTCCACTGGGGCTTGTTGTTCTGTATTTTAGGTTATTAACTGCAAATCTTTTGGGGGAAAAAACAAAGTTACATGCTATATATTCAAATGGTTTTTAAATCTTGCATAATATCCATGCATTTTTGATAAGTATATATACTGATTCTGTATTATACATCTCTAACATACTCTTTCAGTTTTAGCTACCATTAGGCAATACTCTAAAATGCACATGTCTCAAGATGCTTAGCCTACTCAAAAGTTTCAGCACCTTATGTTAAAATACCGCAAAATTTACATTTAAAAATGGGGTCATTAAACCAAAATGTTTATAATTGTGTTTCTTTGATTCGTCATAACCTCATTTAGTTCTTGCAGCCTTTGAACAATGAAAAACGCTTATAAAGATGATGTTATCAAAGGCTTTGTGATAACTCTATTCTTTCTGATCTTTTTTTCAATTTTCAATGTTAATCACTGTATTCATTTGTGTGCGTGTGTGTGTGTATGTGTGTGTGTGTGGCACACAAGAGGAGTTACAGGATATCTTATGGCAGTCAGTTCTATCTTTCCACTGTGTGAGTTCCAGGGAACAAGCTCAGATCACCATGCAATGGTTGGCACCTTTACATACTAAGCCACCTGACCAGATGCTTAACACTTTCTTCAATAATGTTTTGAGTGGGTCCCATTTGGGCCATAGATATTCTGGAAGGGAGATTATTCTGGAGGTGGGCGTGAGGCTCACCTCTCTGCTTCTGTTAATTTGAATGAAAAAGCAAGAAACCTTATGCTTTATGAGTAAGGAGAAGAAGGCTCACACAATAGAGGCGAGCCTGGAGATTGCCAATATGCAAGCTAATCAAATTCCCTATCCTTTGGATCAATTGCACATCTGACCTGTGCTACGGAAAGTTACCTGATCCAATGGCACGATGCATGGGGAAGTATTCTCACCACCTCATTCCCACCCACTTAGGTCTGCTACAGCCAATGCTACATCATGTAATAAATAGGAGAATGCCAAGGGCAAAGGAAAGACTCATCCAACTGATTGGCTTATATACAATGAAAGCACTGCTCAGAGATGTCGTCTTAATATTACAAATATGTAAGTAGACTCTGCAGCATGTCATCCGTCCTGGGCAGGGGAGAAGCTTACAAAGGGATCCAGTGTACCTGTGGAGATGCTTCAAAGCCTTGTGTGGGGATGAGAAACCCGATCTCCCTGCAGAGGGACTCCTGGGCTGTCTTTCCTGGAAAGATGATTCGATCCTGTAAAAACTTGGGGAAACTTACCATGTTTAACTCCCTCAACATATTTAGTTTTCACAGAGTTGTAAGAAACTTAAGTTTTTCGAGTAAACTCTCCCAATCCATTTTCAGTCTGTGTTGGGTAAGGGAGTCAGAATTGCCGTGGGTACATGTTCTCCTGAGAACCTTATGTTGTTGAGCACAGCCTAACAGGAGGAACTAAGATGAACCTCAGTGATTTTTCTCCATCAAAGGCCATCTGATGACTCCAGATCAGAACCATCAAATTGCCTTGATTGTCCCAAGGGCAGTCAAGTTTCCAATCCGTTCATATGGAGTTTTAACTTTATTAATAAGGGTAACAGACCAAACAAAGGCAACGAAATCAATGGTTTTTCTTCCCTCTGACTCCTGGAGTCTGACCAAAAAATAAATAAATAAATAAACCTGCTTGACCAAAAACGGTAATGTTTCTGCCATGTGCACTTCTTGGAAACCCAGGCAAGGGCGTGTCAGATTTATAAGGGCCATTAAGAAGAGTGAGCACACGTTTGCATCTGCATCCAAAATTTATGCTAATGGCACACGTTTTCTGAGCGCATAGAAGAACAAGGAGGTTGGATTGTGTTTGTGGGACGGACACAGCAGGCGGCGGGTTACACGTGTGGAGTCTTCCTCTGCTGCAGTGTCAGGGTTGTAACCCAAAACACAGGTGTGCTCAGCAATGGCTGCCAGTGTGTGCTCTGTGGCCGAGATCAACTACTTTTACCTTTCATCTGCCACTTTGTAGCATGGTCTTCTCATCGAATGATGGCCAAGTGGCTACCTAAAGTCACTGCATGTAGTTGACAAGGGACTCCTACTTTAGTGCAACTAGAAGATGTCTGAAGGCTTTTCTACTCCAAAGCTTCTCAAATATGGTGTGAACGTGTTGGGTTGGGGGTGGGGAGACAAGGTCACCCCTCCAAGTCACCACCTGTCAATTTTTTGGAGTCTATAATAAAAGTGAACCACTACTCGCACCTGTGATCCCATCGTTTGGAATTAGAGGCAGAAGGACCATAAGCGGACAACCAGTCTAGGCTACGCAGCAAGAACTTGTCTCAAAGGAAAAAGGAACAAAACTTAGCTGTAGTTCCATAAAGTCAAAAGAAGCAAAAGTATCCATTAAAAAGGTGTGTGGGGGGGGCAGTGACAGTCAGGATCCGCAGGTGCAGGATGTCAGAAGTCACCCACGTATCTAATCAGAAAATACACACAGAAACGCTGGTCCTCCTTACAGGAAAAAAAAAAAAGCTTTCTGAGTAAGCAAGAAAATCTCACCTAACTAGACCTGGATGGAGGTGGGTGGTCCTTGGACTTCCCACAGGGCAGGGAACACTGATTGCTCTTTGGGCTGACGAGGGAGGGGGACTTGATTGGGGGAGGGGGGGGAAATGGGAGGCGGTGGCGGGGAAGAGACAGAAATCATAAATAAATACATACATACATACATACATACATGAATGAATGAAAAGAAAATGTCATCTGACCCCTGTGGTTGTGAAGAGAGTCATTCTCAGGCAAAGCACAGGAGAGCGAGAAGGAAACGAGAGACAACCGCGCAGCAACAGAGGTCTGCATAGAGAGAACTGGCAGGTGGCCGAGTCAGACGCATGGTCACTGTGAATACGCTAGTGCAGGTTATCTAATTAACACACACACAACCTCTGTGCGTGTATATGTGTGTGCAGGTGCATGTGTGTGTGCATTCATGGGGAGGCCTTGTATTTTGAGTCAGGCCTCTCACTAGTTTGTTAATTCACCCAGGCAGCTACCCAGGGACTCCCCAGGACTTTCTGTCTCCATCTTCCCAGCCCTGGGATTGCAATCACATAGCACCACAACTAGTTTTTTTAAGGTGGGTTCTGGTTGAAACACACAAACTCACAGACAGAGAGACAGACAGAGACATGGACCTCTAGTCACTGGTAAGAAGCCCTTTATCCAATAGCACCACGGAGGCTTATATACCCAACAGTCAGGTGGGCCAACAGGTGAAAACCTTATCCTCTGATCCTCAAGGCCAAGGCAACCCATGCTCATGAAGCAGAGCTGGTAAACAACTTTGACACAGCTTTCAGTAACTCAGATCAGAAGGAAAGTAAAGATCTCTAGCCTACCCTTGTACCACTCAACACAGCTCGTTCTTTCTCTTCATTGCACATCTTTAATGAACACCTTTACCCTGCTTCTTGCTTGCTTGTAAGTAACTTTAAAAAAAAATCATCAGATTGGGCATTAGCCTCCACTTTCAGCTAAGCTCTCCCTAAGCGACGCTTCATGAATGAGTACGTGAGAACACAGAGTGGTGGGGCAGCCGTGTCTTTCCATTTGAGACTTGGGACTCCTGGTCATCACTCCCTACTTCCCTCACACACGTGTCCCCATAAATGATTTTTTATAGTCTTTCCACTGTGGTCTTATGAATGTAACCACTCTTCATGAATGGGTATTAGTTCATTGCCATTTTTATTTAAGAAAAAAACCAACATGTCATATCCATCCCTACAATGCACTAGCAGGGTCAGGATTGTATTGCTTTTACGACATTAGGGACAGTGGATAAGTACATCTATCCCAGGATTCCTGGAAGGAATATGCCAAATAATGAAGTTTTAATCACTCGCCTTTATATTTGTTATGGTTTTCCTGTTTGTTTTGTTTTAGGCAATAAGTACATATGAACTTTTTAAAAATGAATTTTTATTTAAAAAAAAAACAGTTCCATGGAAGAGGCTAGAAAGATGGCTCCAGAGTGAGATCACTTGCTGCTCTTCCAGAGGAACTGTGTTCAGTTCCCAGTGCCCATGTTGGGCCAATCTCAACCACCTATAACTTCCAGTTCTGGGGGACCTGGCATCACCCGAACACACAGAACACACATAGCATGTACTCACATAGAAACACAGACATACACATATATAAAAATAAATCTTTAAAAAAGACAGGCAACATTGTAAACCCATATAACGCCAAAGGCTATAATTTTTTCAAAACTAAATATCTGATTGAATGGTCAATCCCTTACTGAATGGATATGCATTTAGTTAGCTTTTTACCCTAGGGGAAGAATATACGAGAAGTCCCTAGTCAATCAAAAGGACCCACACCAGAACACCAAGATGTGTGCTTCGTTCACTCCAAAGTGCCTTCAGTTAAAAGTCACATCACTGCTCTCTATGAGCCCCTAAGAAAGCAGGAGCTTCTGAGCCTGCTTTGAGAAACCCTGACTGGGAGACAGGGCCTGCTTTCCAGATGCCAGAAACCAGACCTGAGGAACAAGAGTGCCGTTCACTCCCTCACCGTGGACTTCCCAACTCCTCTACTCAGAAGTCACACGGTGATTCAGAAAGCTTTATCGTGAGCTAAAATATTCAAGGCACTGTTTGGAACTGAATGAATATTAAAGACATGGCATAAAAACGGCCCCTCTCCTCTTATAAACACAGGCACAAATCTCTGTAATGAGCAGCGTCTTCAGGCTAGACTGGAAGAGTGAGGAGATGCTGCTGTAGCAGAGGCTAGCTCACTTCTGTTTTCAGGGGGATGTTGGGGATTCGATGGAGGGGCTGCTTCTCTTCTCCCTTGGATCAGAGCATCCGTCTCCAGAAAGACAGGTGCGGAGGTTCTGGTACCAGACAGAGCCCTGCTGTGCCCCTGAGCCCAACACTGCACCTTTCTCCAGACCTCCTGCGGAAGTCAATAGAGGCTGCACTCCAGTCTGGGCTCCAAAAATGAAGGCAGAAAAATGCAGCTTTTTCAATATCTTCTGAGGAATTTGGCACAGAATGGACCGTGTCTGATATTGGAATCAGGTGCAAAGGCTTGCAAGAGAAAGGTACGTCATTCAAAGAAAAAAATCAACCTTAAATCACTGTGACATGGGACCCAGAAGTTCAAAAGACAGGACTTTACCCTTCATTAGCCTGTGTGTTTCGCGTGATAGTTTTCTTTTCCTCTGGCAATGAAGGGAAAGTCCTTGAAGACCTTGGAAGGACAAGTGAGACAATAAAGGGCTCTCTCTCTCTCTCTCTCTCTCTCTCTCTCTCATCTCAAATACTCAATATGAAATGAATTTAAAACAGGTGATGACTAGACACTAAACAAGAAAAGGAAAAATACACACCACAAAGACAAACAGAGGGGAGTGCGCAGAGACAGTGACAGCTGGGAGGCTGCCAGGAAGTAGTCAGGAAGGTAAACATCTCAGAGAACAAACCCAAACTAAATGTTTATATTTAAATGACAACTCACCTTGAGGAGGTAGGCATGCTTCAAAAAACACATTCAGAAGACACAATGCTGCCGGGGTTTTGATGGCTGCCCCACTGTTCCCTTCGGTTTCTGCTCCATGGCATCAACACTGTCAAGCCCTTAGCACACTGCTACTAGATTCTGTGCTCAGGCACATGAGACTGCACCGTGTGTATCAGCGTTTAAATCCATGAACACCCGTCTTCCCGCTGAGCTGCCTTCTATGTGCCTTTGTTCTCCTCTGATCAGGATTATTGCAGAGAGGAGGGTGGAGTATTCAGTTGGTGGAGCAGGATCCAGAACAGGATTTTGAATACTTAAAAATAAAAAAGTTAGAAAAAGTGATTCTGGGTTTGCCAGTGTGTGCAGTAAGTATGCCTTTATGGAAATGTGTGATTAGCATGTGCTAATGAAATACTTTTATTAATGGAATTCAGGTTCAGTTTTTTAAAGACATACAATGTAATCTTTAAAAAATGTCTAACTGTTCTAAACATTAAAAATTCATAAATAGCCAATGTGATTTTGTAATTCTAAACACAATCCCCTGGACCAAATAGAAGGCAGACTTACAGACATTCCAGAAGAGAAAACCATCAGACACCAGCCACATCTCCTCAGAGGCACGCTCATCGGAAGGCTCTCTCTGACCAATGCAGGCCCATTGCCACAGAAGAAGAGGGCCTGGGAGAGTGGAGGGTAGCGCTCCTCACCACACCCTGCTCCTGCAAGTCTCTAACGTTTTCTTAGAGTTTCAGCTCAGGTTTCATAGGATAAGGGAACAAGACCATCGGGTGGTGGAGCAGGGTCCATGGACACTCGGGGCATCAGGTGTTCATTCACCACAGATGCTGCCACAGAAAGCCAGAACCATGGCTTTGGGGAAGGATGTAAGAATTTGTTACAAACCCAATCTCCAACCCCACTGCTCCCTGGAGAGCCTCACATAGCCTGTCAATAAACTCTCATCTCGCTCCGCTCCCCAGGGCATCCCCAGCCAGCCCTTCTCAATGCTACTCTCTGGAAAGCAGATTTTGGTCATCGGATAGCCAATCCTATCCTCCCATGACACAGTAGATCCGATTTCTCTCCTGAGCCTGCAGAGTTATCTGTGAAACATTTATCTAAATTGTTCTATTATTAATAAAAAAAAAACCTCAGGAGTCAGATGATGGGGTCAAAACCTCTTAAATCACGAAGGTGGTGGAAGAATGACCAGCTCACCCTCTCGCCACAATTCCCAAATAGAAAAGGCCTGTGAATCTTTCGAAGCCCCTCCCTATTCCTTCCTGTCCGCTCTATCTCATCCTGGGTCCTCCAAAATCTCTATAGCTATTTCCAATCAGCTAGTCATTGTAGAGACAGCGACAGAGTCCCCTGACTCAAGGTTAACTTTCTTCACAGTCTCAGAGGGTCACAGTGTGATCAAGAATCCCGTAACACACGTACTCTGCCAGGCACTTTCCTGCTAAATTCAACCCCCACGTAGCTCTGTGCGTCTGGAGTACCTACCTCCGTTAGTGTTGGTTGACTTTTCCTGGGGATACAGAACATCTACCCAACCCAGTTGAACACTGAACAAGCGGAAGGAATGATTGCTCCTCGGTCTACCCTAGTGAGCCTGTGTCTGACTGGGGTGACTTCCAAGAGTATCACTATGAGCTACTTACGGGAGTGTGAGAGAGAAGTCACTTACAGGGTCACATATCACTCAAAGTTGTATTACAAACATATCTGCCCCAGCACGGGGCATATAAAGCTGCATCCATGGGACTCCCCACACAATCTTTAGGCAGCTTGGCCAGTCTGAGTCTCCCCCTCCCCTCATAATTATTCCTGCTTAGGTATCCACAGGAATGAGGCTCCTAGGAGCTTCCTGACCTTGGGAGCTCCATTTACTTCCTCAGTCTTGTAACTCTCTTCCCGCCCTCCAGGACTAAACAGCCACGTGACAACAGGCTGTGCTTATACAGGATAAGTCAGGCCAGCCTCCCCTGTTCAGGAGAAGGGACACATATCCTGCCTCCATCATAACCCGAGGGTAGGGGTCTTCCCTCGCCAGTTTAGTGGGTATATTATGCTAAAACCAAACTCTTGCCTTCGTGGTGAAAACTGGCCAAATGTGTCACAGAGTCTGTCAGTGAGCCCTCACCTCACTCCGCTCCCCAGGGCAAGTGTCCCCCACTCAGCCAGCTCTTCTCATCTAGAGGAGCAGGCACAGCTCCCGCGCATCTCTGGGAGGCGGATGGTAGTCCTGTGATCCCATCAAAGATCAGTCTAAAGAAGCTGTGTCCAGCCTCCCAGCCACCGGAGCTTGGCTCCCGATGTCCCACCTGCCAGGTCAAGGAACCTCCTCTCCCTCACTCCTGCAGCCAGATTCTGCTTCCCAAGGGAACACGAGAGAGGAGAATCTGAAAATGTGAGTGTTTAACCCACAGAAACAAGGACACAAGACAGTTTTACTAAATTCCTTGCTTGACTCCAGTTTAATGGAAGTCAATGGAAGCCCATAGGAAGGGTAGATTAAAAACTAGAAAATATCAGTTTTTTCTTAGAAAAACTGAGTACAACTGAGTAAATTCACATATCTCACCCTCTAGAAGAAAATTTGAAAAGCAACTATAAACATATTAAAGTTTTTATGTGAGAGACGAAACCTATGCACTGAGCCAAAAATATAAATCTATATTTATGTTATCTGAAAAAGAATTTTTATAACAAAACAAAAATAAATTTAGGTTAGACAAATGCCTATTTAAAACAAATAAGAAAATGTATTAAATAACACAATATAACTTCGCTTCCACTGGAAAGGGAAGAGATTCAAATGAGGAGCTACTATGGCTAGCCTTTCTAGAACACACGGCAAATGCCCCAGATAAATAAACCTTTTTCTTTTCATGTCCATGGTTGTGGGTAGCTTCGTGGTAGAGCTCGTATGTATCTGCTCTTATTTTATCATGAAATAAAGAATTCAACATGAAAGATAATAGCTTGATTTGACTGTGTGTGTGTGTGTGTGTGTGTGTGTGTGTGTGTGTGTGTGCAGTAAAGTCAGAGGGTAGCACTGGCTGTTGGTCTTCAGATAACCTCGCCATTTTTAGAGGAAGCCACGTGGACAAGGTTGACTGACAGTGAAGCGCGTGGTTATGCCCCGCCCCCAGCGCTAGGGTAGCAACCACGCACCACCATATCCAGTTTCTTATGGGGGGCCCAGGATTCGCATTCATGTCCTGGCGCTTGCAAGTCGAATACTTCACCAGCTTCAGCATCTCCCCGGCCCCTTGTCTTTTCTTTCTGCAAAATTAAACAGGCCGAAAACGTTCCCAGATGGGTTTCTTCCCCCACCACGGTGTAACCAGAAAGGCTCTTGTTATTTCCATATTTTGTCTCCAGTGAGCTCAGTGTGAACTGGACAGTATTTTCTCAGAAGGTAGGTGAGTGGGTTCCCCTTGGACAGGTGAAACAGTTGTCCCTCCTCCGGCCCCAGGTGTCACTGGATAGTCTGGGGACAGAGACAGTCCTGGAGTATTGGCTAACCTCACCCTGGTCCTTCCTGGGAAGTTTTCCCTTTTGTCTGATGGTGTTTTATGACAGTCCTTTAAGAGTCCTTCCTCCAACTGGGCAGTGGTGGCGCACGCCTTTAATCCCAGTACTCCCGGTGGCAGAGGCAGGTGGATCTCTGTGAGTTTGAGGCCAGCCTGGTCTACAAGAGCTAGTTCCAGGACAGGCTCCAAAGCTACAGAAAAACCCAATCTCAAAAACAAACAACCAATTAAAAAAAAGAGTCCTGCCTCCATCGAGGTTTAGGAATAGACCCACATCACCTTGGATCTGAGGCACCTCATCTCACCTGTGGTACCTGCATGCAACATGAAGAGCTGATTCCCTATCCCTTCAACTGAGCAGGGAGCCATACAGCTGCAGCTAGAGTCCTCGGTGCCAGTCCACAGTCCAGATGTAAGCAGACTAACTCAAGTCAGGCTTTCCAGCACTCAGTAGCCTGGAGGCAGGAGGATGGAAGCCATCCTAGGCTACATAGAGAGTATTCGCTCACCCTGAACCATATGCCTGAGGCCAAACCTTAAAAAGAAAAGGAAAAAGAAAGAATGGATGGATAAAGCAAAAAGAAATGAAAGATAGTGCTTATATGTAAAGGACAAATTTCATATAATTAGGAATATAGGACTTGGAACGATGCAAGCCTCTGCCTACAGGAGATAAGACTTGAGACAGATGTGGGAAGACTTCAGATTCGTGATTGGTAAGAGTCAATGCATTCATCCAATTCCCATTCCATTAAAAAGATAACTATCAGCTCATGGAACTCCAATCAATTCCCCAGGTATTGGGGCATAGGAGCAATGAGAGAGTCAGAGTTTGGAGAGAAAACAAAATTTTTAATTAATTTTGACACATTTAGGTTAAGAATGTGGTTCAGCTGGTAGAGTATACAGAGCCCTGAATTTAATCCCTAGCACTGAACAAACCAGTCACGGTGGTAAATGCCTACAAGCCCAGTATTCAGGTAAAGAGAGAGGATCAGAAGTTCAAGGTCATCCTCAGCTACATAGTGAGTTCAAGACCAGCCTACATGAAACCTTTTCTCAAAAGCCTAATAAGTAATTTTGACACTTTTTAAAAACGATAACTTTTTAAAGCATACAATTTTTAAAGTAGGGGAATTGGAAAACCTAGTAAAAGCAAACAAAAATAAAATAGGGCCTAGAGAGATGGGTGAGTTACTAAGAACAGCTCCTACTCTTCCAGAGAACCCTGGTTCAATTCCCAGCACCCACCTGTTGGCTCCCATAGACTTATAACTCAAGTCCCAGAAGATCCAATGCCCTCTTCGGGCCTCCGCAGGTATTGCACACACTTGGTACAGATGTGCATGCAGACAAACACTCTTGAACATAAAATAAAAATAAGTAACTCTTACAGAAAATAAAAGACTAGAATTTTAATAACAAGTCAAAACCAATTCAGGAAAACTACAGATTATGGCTTTGCTTCTGTAAAATACACATTGAAATGAAGTCAGTATTTGTGGACGCCTGAACCCACTGGTGCAGCTTGGGGCACTTCCTCCTTCCTTTGGACCTGACCAGCGGTGGCTGTTGCTAACTGCTGCAGGTGACTGTTTCCAGCTTATAAACAGGGGTTAAGGACAAATGTATTCCTCTCTGGGTACTGATAAAATCACACAGAACGAAAAGGTGTCTCAGGAAAGGGGTCATCCTGTGCGGGCTCACTCAGTCACTCGACATCTGAGCCCTGTAGCCCAGGATTTGGTAGCTTTTCTCGGAAGAAATCCAGGAACCGAGGAGGAAGAATTGTTGAATCTGAAATCCACTTCAACAGCCATGAGGTGACAACTGACAGCTGGGACACCTTGAAGATATGTCAGAAGAGGGCAAAGGGCAAAAGAACAGAAAGCTGCCTGGGATTCGTGAAGCTGGAGGCAGAGGTAGTGCCCTGCGTGTTGGGCACACGTGGTCTTCACAATTGCCGCAAACATACGTGTTCCTCCTCCGTGTGGTTGAAATACATTCACCCGTGTGTTGCTGCAGGAGTCTTAACAAAAGCGGAAGAGACCGCCAAAGGAGGAAGCTCCCCAGAAAGGAATTCAAACTGCGGTATCTAGGTTAGCCGATGACTTCATTTGCGGCCGAGAAAGCCAGAACAGTGGGAGAATCGTGTTCGTCGTTTCATCCATACTCTCTCTTGTGTTGATTCGAGCTTCTCCGGGAGCTATTTCGAGAACCACTTTCACACATTCGCTGATTTTCTTTCCTTTTTTAAGCCTCATGGAAGCGAAATCCAAGCTGTCGACTGCAGCCATGGAGATAAACAGAGATCTAAAAGCCGTCATTTTGAAGCTGTCTTTGCTTTTAACTCTTCTGAACAGGGTGAAGCTGCCCTGGCAGCACCAGAGAACCACCTGGGGAGCTTTTCAGCAACCCTACGTGCTCAGGACACAGTGAAGGCCAATTAACCTGGATCTCACAGGCAGATGCTAGCAAAGCTGTCCTGGTGGCGGCATTGTCCTGGGCCCCAGATTTACCGGCATTTTTTTTTTTAGGTCATCATTATAAACCATTATGTTAGACTAGCTTTTACTTGTTTTTTTTTTTTCCAAATATTTCACTTAATCTTCACTACGTGCTATGGAGTGGGTTTCATTCTTCCTGTTTCACAAATTAAGATTAAGCTTCAAATGGACTTTACAATGGCAATCTCGAGTGTCAGATCCATTGACCAGGGCATGCTAGAAAATTCCAAAGCAGACACTTCACCAGGCTCTACACTGACTTTAATTCTCGTGACAAATCTTTTTTTATTATTTATTTATTTATTTATTTATTAAAGATTTCTGTCTCCTCCCCGCCACCGCCTCCCATTTCCCTCCCCCTCCCCCAATCAACTCCCCCTCTCTCATCAGCCTGAAGAGCAGTCAGGGTTCCCTGCCCTGTGGGGAGTCCAAGGACCTCCCAACTTCTTCCAGGTCTAGTAAGGTAACCATCCAAACAGCCTAGGCTCCCACAAAGCCAGTACGTGCAGTAGGATCAAAACCCAGTGCCATTGTTCTTGACTTCTCAGCAGTCCTCATTGTCTCTCATGACAAATCTTATGTAGGTTGGGGCCAAAGAAATGACTCAGTGTTGCAAGAACTTGGGGCTCTTGCAGGGAACTGGGGTTTGGCTTGACAGCCAGCACTCAAATAATAGGGCACAGCCATCTGTAACTCCACTTTCTGGTGTCTAATGCTCTCTTCTGGTCGCTATAGGCACTACATGCATGTGGGGCACACCCATAAATGTAAAATAAATATTTTTTTTAAGCTGTAGAAAAGAGACACTATGCTCACAGCAACTCTTATAAAGGAAAGGATTAACTGGGACTGATCTATGGTTCAGAGATTTAACCCGTTGTCATCATGATGGGAGGCACACAGGCAGATTTGGTTCTGGAGAGGTAGAGAGACCTACATCCAGATCCTCAGGCAGCACGAGAGAAGTGACAATGGTCCTGGCTGGAGATCCTGCCCCTACCTACCTACCTACCTACCTACCTACCTACCTACCTACCTACCTGCCCCTACCTACCTAGTGATCCCTAATGACAGACTTCTTACAACAAGGCCACACCTCCAATCATGCCTCCCCCTGAGTCTATGCAGGTCATTTTCATTCAAACCGCCACACTAACCAAGGCCAAACACATATGTAGGGATATGAGCAGCTGCAGGACTCATATGTAAGCTCTTGAGCAGACCTAAACTCCCGTGTCTGACCAACTCTGGGGTCGGGGAGCTTGAAAGAAGTGAGCAGAGAGACTAAGGCAGAGTGGTGAAGGACGTGATTAGACATGAATGTGCCCCTCCACCCATACACAAACCTCTTGGTAAATACAAGGAGATTCGTGGACCCCATAAACTTAATGGCATCTGTTCAGGTACGGCATGGTCACTAAACTAACTAAGCAGATTTCAGGAGCCTTCTGCGGTGCCAACGTGAACTTTATAGAATTAATTCAGGTTAAGTCACTGAAAAGCATCAGCTGTAGCAGAAACAAGGACTGCAGAGGGGGGAATAACATATTGCAATAATATGTTTATTATTGCATAACCTAAAATGTCCAGTTCTCAATGAAAAATAAGAACTATTCAAAGAAACAAGCCATATATAGGGAAAATATTTCCCGAGAAAGCCAAGATGTTCAACTTACAAAACAAAGGTTTTAATTATTTAAAAAATGTTCAAAACTAGAGAACACCAAAAACATGATCCATGAAAGAAATAATTCATGAGTCGAACTTCATTAAAAATATATATTTCTGGTCTGGGGAGAGTGGGAAATGCACTTGCCGTGCAAGCTTAACTACTTGAGTTTGGAGTCCCGGAACCCGCGTGAAGCCAAACACAACAGTGGAACATCCATAACCCCAGCCCACCTACAGGGCTGGGGGAGGCAGGCAGGAGCCTCTCCCAGAGTCTGGACACCAGCTAGCCTGGCTGGTGCGGGAGTATAGAAACCCAGTCTCCAAAAGATAATGCCCATACTTACCAGCATAAGCAAGCATACATGCATGCATACACACACACACACACACACACACACACACACCCTGACATTTTTGCTCTGTAACAGAGAGGACAAAAGACAAGAGCTGAAATTTCAAAGTAGTTTTAATCACATTTCCCTAATCGCCAAGGATGCTGAAAACTTTAAGATGCTTCTCAGCCATTCCCATTTCTTCTTTTGAGAATTCTCTGTCCAGATCCATACCACCATTTTGGCAGGGGGCGAGGCAGGGTTTCTCCGTGTAGCCCTGGCTGTCCTGGAACTCACCTGTCACTGTCAACCCCATGGGATCTGCGACACAGAAAGTGAAGCCTCGCGTTATCTACAGGCTTCAGCTGACAATATCAGCACGGCAGCATCCTTTGCAGCAAACACACTAATGCACCATGGCTGGCCTCGAACTCCCAGAGATCCGCCTGCCTCTGACTCCCGTGTGCTGGCAGAGATTTCCTCTGTGGGCTTTCTCTTTACTCGCTGGATTGTTTCCTTTGCTGTACAGAAGTCCTTTCTTTCAAGAGATCTGATTGGTTAGTTGTTACCTTAATTTCCGAGCAAATGGAATTCCATTCAGAAATTTCTTTCCTAAGCTCATGTCATGTTCTGCCTGTGTTTTCATCAAACACTTTGAGCATCTCGAGTTTCATTTTGAGGTCGTTGGTCCATGGGTGGAAATGGCATAAATACAGTATTTATGAATGGAAATTATATTTAAAATAATTTAAATTTTAAAAGCTGAGAGTTGCTGAGCCTTATCCGCTACTAGGAGAGGATAATTAAAACTATCATGAGATGCCGCTTCATATCCATCGTAGGACCTTACGTTCAAAACACTGACAATGGCTAATCCCTGTGATGATGTGGAGACTGGGCACGTTAACCTGTGACTGGTGGGCATGCAAAGACATTTTTGGAAGACTGAAATTTCTTACAGCATGGAACCTTCTTCTACCACACAGGCCGGCAGCAATCCTCCTTGACATTTCTCTAGAAGTTGGGAAGTTATGCTTCCACAAAGAACCTGTGCATGTATATTTTAGCAGCTTTGTTGATATTCTTAAGGTTTTAGATCAACCATGAATAGATTCATGCCTAAAAACCCATGGCACATTCATGCAATAGAATGTTGTTCAGTGTTGAAAAGATGCAAGCTCTTGATCCATAAAAATACAAGAAGAAAACGCAAATAGATATAAGAGCACCCAACATGAAAGGACAGCAAGGTATGTGACTCCTCCTACATGATATTCTGGGAAAGGCAAAACCACAGAGAAGGTAAAGGACGAGTGAGATTAAAAGGATAATCAAGGAGAGATGTCTGGGAGCATGCAGGAAGGCCCAAGCAACCTCTGAGAGCAGGCAAGCAAAGCCCAAGTGACCTCGAGGGGTAGGTAGGAAGGCCCAAGCAACGGGAGCAGACAGGAAAGCACAAGAGACCTCTGGGAGACAGGAGCAGGCTGGAATGACCAAGAGACTCCAGGAGTGCCAAACGACCTCCAGGAACAGGCAAGCGAGGCCCTAGCAACCTCCAGGAGCACCAAGAAACTGGAACCATGGCCCCAACTACACCACAAGCAGAACCATCTGAGACCTGAACCCACTAGGGACCGGGAGGAGTGATCACCAGAGACACAGCTCCACCTACACCAATTGGAGGGAAAGGTGGGTGGACAGCAACTGCTATACCCAGTAAAACTTTCAATCAACATAGATGGAGAAAACAAGATATTCCACAAAAGAATGAGTTTTAAACATTACCAGCCACAAATCCAACCCCCACAAGGAAATCTCCAACCCAAGGAAGTCAGTTACACCCATGAAAACACAAACAAAAGATGATCTCACAGCAGAAAATCCCAAAGAAAGGAAAAGCACACACAATAGTATCATCAACAACAAAACTAAAATATCAGGAATGAGCAACCACTGGTCATTAATATTCCTTAATATAAATGGACACAGCTCACTTTGAAAAAGACACAGGCTAACAGATTGGATACACAAACAGAACTCATCCTTCTGCTACATACAAGAAACACACCTCAGCCTCAAAGACAGACGTCAGCTCAGAGCAAAAGGTTGGGAAAAGATTTTCCAATAAAATGGTCCTAAGAAACAAGCTGCTGTAGCTAACCTAATATCTAACAAAATAGACTTCAAACTAAGGTCAATCAAAAGAAACAAAGAAGGACATTTCATATTTGTCACAGGAAACTCAATACTGAACATCTATTCCCCAAATACAAGGGCATCCTCATCTCTAAAAGAAATATTACTAAAGCTTAAATCACACATTAAGCCCCACACACTAATAGTGGGAGATTTTAACAGCCCACTCTCACCACTAGACAGGTCTACCAGATAGAAAATTAACAAAGAAATAAAGGAATTAACAGATGTTATGACTCAAATGGTCTTAACAGACATCTATAGAACATTCCATATGGACATAAAAGAATATAGCTTCTTCTCAGCACCTCATGGAACCTTCTCAAAAATTGAACACATACACACTCAGTAGCAAAGCAAACCTCAATAGGTACAAAAAATTGGAACAATCCCATGTATCTTATTGGATCACCATAACTTAAAGTTAGAATTCAACAGCAACACTAATTTCAGAAAGCCCATAAACACATGGAAATTGAACAATGGTTACTTGAATCACCAATGGGTCAAGGAAGAAATAGAGAAATTAAAGACATCCTAAAATTTAATGAAAATGGCCACACAACATACCCAAACTTATGGGACACAATGAAAGCAATGCTAAGAGTAAAGTTCATAGCACTAAATGCCTACAGAAAGAAGCTGGGAAAATCCACACTTGCAAGTTAACGGAACACCTGAAAGCTCTATAACAAAAATAAGCAAATTCACGCATGAGAACTAGATGGCAGGAAATAATCATATTGAGAGCTGAAGGCAACAAAATAGAAACAAAGAAAAAGTAAAAAAAATCAATGAGACAAAGAGTTGGTTCTTTGAGAAATTCAACAAAATAGATAAACCTTTATCCAAAATAACCAAAAGGCAGAGAAAGAATATCCAAATTGACAAAATTAGAAATAAAAAAGGGGGACATGACAATAGACACAGAGGAAATTCAGAGAATCACCAAGTCATACTTAAAAAACTTTTGCTCCACAAAATTGGAAACCTTAAAGAAAATGGACAACTTTCTGGATAAATATCACTTAACAAAATTAAATCAAGAACAGATAAGCAAATTAATTAGACCTATAACAACTTAGGAAATAGAAACAGTCATTAAAAGCCTCTCAACCAAAAAAAAAACCCAGGGCCAGATGGTTTCAGTGCAGAATTCTACAAGATTTTCAAAGAAGAACTAATACAAGCACTCCTCAAACTGTTCCACACAAAAGAAACAGAAGGAATATTGCCAAACTCTTTTTACGAGGCTACAGTTACCCTGATACCCAAACCACACAAAGACATTAAGAAAGATAATTACAGACCAATCTCACCCATGAACATTGATGCAAAATACTCAATAAAATACTGGCAAACCAAATCCAAAAACACATCAGAAAAATCATCTACCATGACCAAGTAAGCTTCACCTCAGAGATGCAGGGACGGTTCAACATACAAAAATTTGTCAATGTAATCCCACATATAAACAAACTCAAAGGAAAAAAAACACATGATCATGTCATTAGATGCTGAAAAAGCCTTCGACAAAATTCAACATCCCCTCATGATAAAGGTCTTGGAGATAGTAGGGATACAAGGAAATGCCTAAACATAATAAGGGCAATATACAGCAAGCCAACAGCCAACATCAAACTAAATGGAGAGAAATTCCCAGTGATCCCACTGAAATCAGGAACAAGATAAGGTTGTCCACTCTCTCCATATCTATTCAATATAGTACTTGATATTCTAGCTAGAGCAGTAAGACACCAAAAGGAGATCAAGGGAATACAAATCAGAAAAGAAGTCAAACTCTCACTATTTCCTGACAGTATACATAAGTGCCCAAAAAATTATACCACAGAACTCCTACAACTCATAAACACCTTTAGTAATGTAGCAGGATGAAGGTGAATGCAAAAAATCAGTAGCCCTCCTTTATACAGATGATAAATGAGCTGAGAAAAAAAATCAGAGAAACATCACCCTTCACAATAACCACAAATAACATAAAATATCTTGGGGTGACTCTAACCAAACAAGTGGAAGATGTGTGTGACAAGAACTTTAAATCTTTGAAGAAAGAAATTGAAGAAGACACCAGAACGTGGAAAGATCTCCCATTCTCTTGGTTAGGTAGAATTAACATAGTAAAAATGACAATCTTACCAAAAGCAATCTATAGATTCAATGCAATGCCCATCAAAATTTCAGCAAAGTTCTTCACAGACCTCGAAAGAGCAATATTCAACTTCAAAAAACCCAGAATAACCAAAACAATCCAGTACAATAAAGGGACTATGGTAATAAAAACATCCTGGTATTGGCATACAAACAGACAGGTGGACCAGTAGAATTGAATCGAAGGCCTAGATATCAATCCACACACCTACAAACACACTCCTACAATTTTTGACAAAGAAGCTAAAAATAAAACATGAAAGAAAGAAAGCACAACAAATGGTGCTGGCATAACTAGATAGCAACATGGAGAAGAATGTAAATAAATCAATATCTATCGCCATGCAAAAAGCTTGAATCCAAATGGATTAAAACCTCAACATAAAAACAACTATATGTGCCTGGAGGGATGGCTCAGCCGTCAAAGGCTAGGCTCACAACCAAAAATACAAAAACAACTATACTGAACCTCATAGAAGAGAAAGTGGGAAGTACACTTAAATGCATTGACACAGGAGACCACTTCCTAAATATAACCCCAGTAGCACAGACACTGAGAGCAACAATTCATAAATAAGACCTCCTGAAACTGAGAAGCTTCTGTAAAGCAAAGGACATAGTCAACAAGACAAAACGGTAGTCTACAAAATAGAAAAAGATCTTCAACCCCCACACACACACATCAGACAGAGGACTGACCCCCAAAATGTACAAAAAATCTCAAGAAAGTTGACATCAAGAGAACAAATAATACAATAAAAAAAAAACATGTGGTACAGACCTAAAGAGAGAACTCTCTCTCAACAGATGAATCTCAAATGGTTGAAAGACACTTAAAGAAATGCTCAGCATTCATAACTATCAGAGAAATGCAAATCAAAACAACTCTGAGATTCCATCTTAACACCTGTCAGAATGACCAAAACACTGATGATCACTTATGCTGGAATTGATGTGGAGAAAGGGAAACACTCCTCCATTGCTGGCAGGAGTGCCAACTGGTACAGCCCCTTTGAATATCAGTATGGCGATTTCTCAGATAATTAAAAAATAATTTACCTCAAGACCTAGCAATACCACTTTTGTGTATATACCCAAAGGATGCTCAGTCATAACACAAGGACACGTGATCAACTATGTTCATAGCAGCATTATTTGTCATAGCCAGAACCTGGAAACAACCTAAATGCCCCTTGAATGAAGAATGGATAAGGAAAATGTGGTATATTTACACAATGGAGGTACTACACAGTGGTTAAAAAAAATCTAGAAATTTGCAGGCTAATGGATGGATCTAGAAAACACATATTGAGTGAGGTAACCTAAACCCAGAAAGACAAATATCATATATACTCACTCATAAGTGGCTTTTAGACATTAAGCAAAGAACAGTCTACAATTCACAACCCCAGAGAATCTAGACAACAAATAGGACCCTAAGAGAGACATACATTGATCTAAATAAGAAGCAGAAAAAGACAAGATCTTCTGAGTAAATTGGGAGCATGGGTGTCACGGGAAAGGGTGAAGGGGGAGAAAAAAAAAGGAGAGTGAAGAAAAGTTTATGGTGTAATCAAAGCAATTAAAAAATAAATTCATTCAAAAAAAAGTATGAGCAACCATGCCTGATTTCTGTGATGCTGTGGATCAAACCCAGAACTCTACAAGCTAAAAATACATTCTATCAACCAAATGTCATCATGTCGTTCCCCCCACACCCATACACCTCCTGCCCCAGCTCCGTTCCACCTGAGCTTAGAGACAATGATATTCCTGAAAGCAGCAAGAGAATGCATGTGTATGAGAGCCATCCTTTGTGAGATTAGCCGTCAAGGCAGGTCTTTATGACACTTAATCCTAGCACAGAGAGGGCTGAGGCAGGAGGATCACGGCCACCTCAAGGCTGGACTGTATGCAGTGAATTCCAGGCTAGTTTGAAGTTGAGTGAGACTTTGGCTCAAAACAAAACCAAACAAAAACCCAATTTTTCATTTAAAAAAAAGCAGAAAACAAAACGAACAAAAAACCAAAGTTATTGTGTAAGGCTGAAAACAGAAAGATAACATATTTATTTAAAATGTAGAAGGAAATAAAAATGAAGCCTGCAGATGTGAGTTCAATCATTAGTCATTAGGGAAATGCAAAGCAAAAACCATAATGACGTTTTTCATATCCACTGATGTTTTTCTAATCACAAAGACGGACGGTAGCTGGAGTAAAAACACTGGCGCCATACCACATTAATGCTGGGAATATAGAATATAGCGATTAATTTGAAAAATATTTTACAGGCTTTCAAGAGGCTAAATACAGAGTTACCATGTGGTCTAGCAATTCAAACAGATATTTGAAGGAATATAAACATACAGGCGCACAAAATTCACACACAAAATAGTCAGGAAACAATCTACCTAGCCGCTGCCTAGTGAGTAGAGACATTCTAAAACCTCATCTGTTCTGTGTCTTAATGGAGAGAGCTTTCTATAGTATGTCTAAATTAACATGAAAAAAAACTCTGTAAGGATAACAAGCCACACTGAGTTTTAACTGCATCAGGCCCAAAGGCAAAGCTGTTGTGTTCAGGGACACATATTCAGGTGGGAAAACCAGAACAAAAACAATTTTTTAAGCAACTATTATGAAAGTCAGATAATTACCCTTGAGGGGGAGAAGTGAAGAATCATGTTTCAGATTGAAGTAATGGTAAGAAAGGGGATAGACGGATGGGGTTCTGGCGATGGTTCCTGTTTTAGTGTGAATGATGGCAAAACCATTGTTCACTTTATAGTAACTCAAAAAGTTTCACAAGCATGCAATGTGCATCTTGGATTGTATGCTAGCTCTATGTCACAATAAATATTCATTTGCTAGTGAAACATTTGCTAGTGAAAAATCCATGAGTTAGATGAACCACGATTCATTCAGTCATTCTTGGACCACTGACATTTGGATGGCTTACAATTGTTCATCATTCTCAACAACATCATTACTAACATTTTTTTGTGAAAAAGATTTCCTTCTATAATTTTTATTAACTTCAGATGGATTTATAAATGTGTGGATGCTGAGCCAGGAATCTGAGATTTTTTTCTGATGGAGTTCAAATATAGTATTTTTTTTATTATACTTTCCAAGGGACTTATTTCAACCAAATGATTCGGCTTTCCAAGCCCTTTTGAGTTCTGAATCTGTCCTTGGGAATTTTTAAATTGACCTTGGTCCCTGAAAACTCAGTCCCACCTTCTTCACTGTGGCCTCTCAGCAAGCCCAGGCTTATATCAGAGTTGGCTTTGGTCCTTTCTCTTGGCTATCTATACAGCTGAGCAGGACCCGGATGAGAGACCTTGACGGAATTGACTTCAGCTCCCTGAGCTCAGCGTGCCCAGTGGCCTGTTATTGTCCTGCAGCCTCTACTCTAAAACTGATTCTTAAAACCAGTACACACGTCACCCGAGCTGTCAACATGCAAAAAATTAAAAACATGCCTCTCATAAACATAGAGACATCTGTCAAGTGTTTATTCATGCCATCAATTAACAAGGGACCAGTAGGACATTGAAAATGATTTTTAAAAAATCAAGGAATAAACATCGCTGGAACATGTAAGTTTAGAAATATTGGGGAGTAGTCTGAGAGTAAGCAGAGTCCCACTTGGGTCTGGTGGGATGAAGCAGTACCTGTTGGGGTTATCTTTTTAGTAGACATAAATTTAAAAATTGGAACATGTAGCTTTATAAATATGGGAGTTCAAGTCAAATGGCAGCGAAGTCAGAATCAGGTCTTTGCCAAATAGGGAATGAATCCTTAGGGGAAGGATCATAAAGTAATGTTCCCATGTAACGTCAAAAGATCACAGGGTCATCCTGTGGCGGAATTTCCAGATGTAGGGTTGTTCCAACACCACGCTCACTCTCTCAGTTGCTCTGAGAAAGCACTGGGCGTGTCTTCTGTATCCTGGAAAGCTCGGAGGACTAAAGTAGGTTGTATTGTTTAAAACCAACCAACCCAACCAATCAAGACCAAACTGCTGTGGACTGGGGGGCCTAGACAGCAGCATTTCCCACAGACCTAGAAGCTGCGAAGTCTGAGACCAAGATTCTATCATCCAGTGTGTGCTCTCTGTCACCATTGTGAGGATTCTGCCATCTCTTGTGTCCTAAGCACCTCCCAGACGGCCCCTCATCACACCAATGCTTGGAGTGTTAGGACTTCTCCACAGCTGTCACTGGGCAGAGAGTGGAAGTGGGGGACCTGAGCATCCAATCCTGCCAATAGCTTAGTTGGCCTTGCCTCTCTTGTCCTTAAGTGAACAAAACTATGAGGGAATTTCTTAAAGGTGGTCCACATGTTTAACCCCTACAGGCCTTCCTTCTGCTGGCAAAAAAACACCTCATCAGCATCGTGGCCTTTCAGGATCTGAGTGGAGGTGAGTTCTGGCCACTTTTATTGGACCCTGGGGCTCTCCTATCTACCAAATTCCCTGTCACAGCGCCAGGAAGAAGGCTGGGACTCATGGGAACTTCAGGGTGTCACTGGGGAGGGCAGGGGGATCCTGGATCTTGTCTCCCCCACCTAGCTTTTGTCTCATTAAACCAAGGTACAAGGAAAATCGTATGACAATCAGAGGTGGCTCCATTTGCCCCTGAAGAAGGCAGGCAGAGATGTGTGCACAGCTGGAATATGAATGAAACCAAACATGCGCTGTCCACTCCTCGACGGTCCCAGCGATAGCAGCATCGCCGCCACTGAACCTATTGGGTTCCACCTGTTGGGAACACCGTCTGTTTTAGGACGGAGTATATAAAGTCCTGTTGTCCAAAGATGATCATGGCTTCCGACGCCTGTGGTCGTAGTGCTGATTCTCAGGTTTAATCTAATTTGATTTGATTGAAGTCTTTAATGGGAAGCTGTTTTTGCGCAATCTGTACATCTCGGGTTCTCCGGCTTTGGAGGAAAGACGATACCGTGAAAGGCGGTTGCTGCGGGGTAATTCGGTCGGCGTTCTCAGAAATTACACGTGTTTTCTGTCTGATTTACACGGAGGGGAAAGTCTTCGGGCAGAAAGAGTGTCTTCCATATTTTAATTGGATTTCCAGGCCTAATTACATTTGCCTAAATTCGGTGCACTTGTAATTTCACACCAAGGACGATGTCTCGGGATACAACTACAGCCTTTGCAGCTCCAGAAGCCGCCTTCCTTTCCTGGCAGCAAGGCACCCAATGCCAGCCAAGGACCCAGAGACCACAGGGAGCTTACTTAATCACAGATTAAGAAAAAGATTTGATGTAAAGTGACTAGATCAAACTTCTTAGGAAGAAGTAATGCAAGGTTAAACTAGAAAATTCATCCAATAGGAACAATAAAATTCCAAATACTCACTTCTAGTCAGAATGCTCATACCGTCTCCCTGAGTCCAGTAGTAAGAAGAAGCTTCTAGACCCTCGGGTTGTTTGCTTGAGATGCTATACCCATTTCTCCAATGCTGCCCACTACCAAATGTTGGGAACCTAGCCCGGAACTCGCAGTCTTCCTGTCTGAATTACAGTGCTGGAATTACAGCCCTGCACCGCTATGCCCAGGTAAGCCCTTTTCTTCCTTTTCTTAATTTGCCTGAATTATTATGATATCTTCTCTTTACTCCCCCTCTCCCCAATCTTTCACTTTCTGGTCAATTATCACTTCTACTGTTATTCGTAATTACTTTTACAATAAAACTCGAGCCCTTTAGAATAGTAAGGAAACAAAAAACAGCAACACTAGGAATTAGAGAGATGGCTCAGGGGTTAAGAGTACATGCTGGTCCTGTAAAGGACCTTGGTTTGGTTCCCAACATCCACATCAGTGGCTCGTAACTGCCTGTGACTCCAGTTCCAGGGGATTGGTTGGGTGCGGGACACATACTCACAAGCAAGCCTTCCGACATACACATAAAATACACCTAAAAAAAAGCCAGAATTTTCATGGCAGCTAAATTTTACTGGTATTTATTTCCCCTATGAGTCTGAGGCCAGCCTGGGCTACATAATGAGTTCCAGGTTAGCCTGGGGTGGGGATAGTATTACTGTCAGCTGTTCTATGATTTTCAAATGTCTTAACTTGATGCTTCTATTTTATCCACCAAAATAGGTCACATATTTTACTGAGTGTCTATGAATTATTATGCCAGGTTAAAAGACTGGATCAGTTTTTTGTATTTTTGCTTTCTACTGGGAAGGTGGAATTACCCTTCTTAATCGACCTGCACAGATTTGAGGTTAAGAAAGCAGTTGAAGAGGTCATAGATTTCTTTGGTTTTGGTAACCATGGTATCAGCAAAGTGACAGACTCTCAGCATCTCCTGACCTCCCAAGCACTGTGGCATTCGTGTGCCTGAGTGTGAGATGCTCTATGCAAAGCTCGTGGCAGAGAGAGGTCTTGGAACAGATGCAGGAAATACAACCCTGCCTCCATTCCTTGTGACCAGGGCAAACTGTCTGAACTCCGAGCCTCACTGACATTAGGAGTTGTCATTTTAGTTTCTTGGTCTTGGCCACATTCTCGGCAACATGAAATGAAAAGCAAGGGGCTGCCCCTCTGAGATCACGCTAAGGGTGGGGAGAGTAAGGGGAGGTTAAGGGCCTCGGGGATTCCAGAGTCTCCAGTTACAGCTTAAATCCTAATGCCAAGCAGAAGAATTAGCAGAACCCTTGTCTTGCCTTTCCCAGACTCTGCCTCAGCAGAGGCTATAGCGTGGCTATTTTTGAAATTACATCCAAGGAGAGATGAATACACGGCCCACTCAAAGTAAACAGGATCTATAAGCAGCCTTCGTTAGACTGTGGTCTTTGAAAGGGTCCATTTTCTGTGAGGTACATATGGAAACCACCTGGGAGCCTAGAATGAGTATGAGCTTAAGAAACACATTGCTCTGCCAGGGCTGGTGTAAGACAGACTAGGGGCCCTGCAGACTAGGGGCCGGAGAGGCACAGCAAACCTTCTCAGTTAGGGATGCCAGTTCACAATAAGGCGTCAGCAGTCTGCAGGGTAGGAGTCTCTTTAGATCGCCATTCCTGGCTCATATGCACATCTAACACTGTTCTCACCTGGTCCTTTCTCTGTAGAGAAAAAGAGAGAGAGGGGGAAGGAGGAAGGGAGGAAGGGAAAGAGGAAGAGGAGAAGAAAAGGCAGAAGAGGAGAGGAGAGAGGGAGAACAAAGGAGTAACCTCAGTTTCCCTTGCCTGATTGCATTAGGGCATCACCCTTAGAACCTCATTTAACCTTAATTACCTCTGTTAAAGGTCCTCTAAGTTAGATGGGCACAGGGCTTCAACAGACCGATTGGGGGAGGGCATAGGTACAAGTCACTGCCTAATCCCCATGAATTTGTTTGAACATGAAGTAGTTTGGTTTGTTCTGGCTGCCATAATAAAATACCACAGATTGAGTATATTAAGCAACATAGATTTATTTTTGGCAGGCTTGCAGTCTAAAGTATAAATGTGGTGTTCCAGTGGGTTGGTTGGTTTCTTTGGAAGCTTTGTTCCCTGGTGTAATGGTTTGAATGTGAAGTGTCTGTCACAGCCTCCTGTTTTGAGGGCATGCCCTCTGACGGTGTTATTTTAGGAAATTCCTAAAGCCTTTGGAAGATGGGCCTACCTAGAGGGAATAAGTCACAGGGTGCAGGGTATTGGGAGTATGCTATCCCTGCCAACTTCCCGACATGCTCTCTGCTTCCTGGCCCACTGTGATATGAAAAGCTTCTGCCACTTACTCTGCCAACATGATCTCAGCTACCTCATTGGGTCCTGTCCTACATGATTGACTGAGACCCTCTGTCACAGAATGATAGTCACGGCAATATAAAAGTAGTTAATACACTAGACTTGTTTTGTGATTTTTTTTTCTATGGTGGCTTGAACAAATGTCTATTCACCCCAGATAGAACATCAATAACAGGCCAAAGAAAGAATTCCACCTGTTAGCTTGGTGACGGTGATTTTACTGCAGTCCTGACAGGTCACCCAATAGCAGCTACATGCTGAAGAGCCTTCCTGGCTTGACTCACAAAACCTGTATCCCTGAAGCCTACTGCACAACCTGTAATCAAGTCTGCTGAAGTCTCCACTCCCCAACCATCCCCAGCCATAGTTTGCTGTATTTATGACCTCGAGGAAAAGCCTGTGGATTCTCCAAACTTTTCAGCTTCTTAAGTTGTTGTGAGTTCCAGAGTCTTGAAGGTTTTCTCTTCATTCTGGGGCTCACGAGCCCTGATTCAGAAGGAACAGCCACACAGCACTTGTGGCAGCCACTCCCTCCCACACGACCACCCCTCTGCCTTCTGCTGAGCTCCTTGTGCTCCCATTTTTCCGAGGAAAGGGGTCATTAGGTTGGGGTCTTTAATAATAACCTCATGTTGTCTTTGGGACACTTTAAAGGCCCCCATCTTCATACTTCACCCTCGGTCACTGGTCACCAGGGCTTGCTTTAGATGTTCTCATTGCTGTGACAAAAATCCCTGCCTAAAACAATGTAGGGGACAAATGGTTTGCTCTGGCTTATAGTTGATGGACATTGTTCTGTTCCAGCAGGAAGGACCTAACTTCTGGCAGAGAAGGCAGGGAAGGAGCAGGAGGCCAGATGACTACGGTGCATCAGCTCTCAAGGAGCAAAGAGTAAGGAGGAGTGAGGCCAGGCAAGAAGACCCGCCCCCAGTGACCTACTTCCTCCGGTGAAAGTCCACAGCCTTCTCAATCAGGGTCAGCAGCTAGGACATTTCACATTCAAACCACAATAGGACTTCAGCATGTGTATTTGAGGGAACGATATTAAGACCATGATTTAAAACTGGAGATGCCAAAATTAGAGAACAGCGCCATGATAAAAATCAGACCTGGTGTGCATTAATTCATAATAAAATACGCTCCGTGGATGGCATCAAGACCTTAAGAACGTGTCTATAAGAAATGCCCAACTCATGCCCAATCTGTTCATTATTTTCTTCACAATATTGTGGGAGGGGGAAAGTCATATTGTAATGTGTCGTGTGTGTATCACCGTTTGGTGCTGGTTTTTAAACTTTGCCATCTCTGTGTACTTGATTCAGGAGTTTCTAAATGCCTTAGCACATGCCGTGTTTTTCCCTTTCCTTCTGCTGTAGCTTTCAGGCTTTAATTGCACTGCGGTGGGATGGGATGCCTGGATGAAAATAATTATTTTATTTTAAAGGAGCTAAAACTTTCTCTGTGGCTTATACTTTCCCGAAATTTACAACCATCCCTGTGGTTTGAGAAAAAATAGATTCCTTAGTTATTAGATGTTGGCTACATAAAGGGCCACTAAATATCAACTGTCTTATCAAATTTTCCAGTCTGTGATAAAGGCTGGGGAGGAGTAGATCCACTTTGCCTATAATTACTGCTAAGGCTGGTGATGTTTTCTAAAATATGATAGTTTCATTATATTTTCTTGCATCTAGCTGGTTTTCTTTTTATAAATCTTGATACAATACTAAGTAATTTTGTTTAAAACTGTCTCTCTTTCATGAAGTTCAAGACATCATTATTTAGCGATTTTCTATAGTCCGATATTTTCATATCAAGAACTCTTTTCTTGATATTAATCTGGAGATCCTAGAGTTTTTTTAGTTAGTGTCTGCCTGGTTGTCACTCACTGTGTTTTTTTTTATTCTGAATGTTGATATTTTTCTGTGTGTTTGCTCTACTAGCATATAGACAAACGGGGCTTCTCTTTCATCTTGCAGCAGGACTTGTGACTTGTATAGGAGTGGCTCAGTTTTTCACCTTCTCATGTTATTATTTCTTTGGCTTTTATTTACCTTAATTAGCTGTGTTCTTTCACTTTCTCTTTCTCTTCATTCATGTAGTTAATGGAATATACACTCTCCTCCTACCGCCCCTGTTCACTGTTGGAATAAGTATACACTCTTTGTTCTTTTAGGAGTTTATATATATTATATCTTCACATCGGCCTGACTACATTTGGAATGCCTAGCCTGGTTATGTCTATGGGATTGAACTGGCAAGGGAAGACCCACTCAGAACGTGGGCAGTACCATCCCGTAGGTTGGCATCCCAAAATAAATGGAAAGGAGAAAATGAGTTGCTTTCATCTCTGTTTCCTGACTGCAGATGAAATGTTACAGACTTCTGCCACGGGCTGGAGATGCAAACTCTGAGCCTAGATAAATTCTCCCTTTCTTAAGTTGAAGTTATCGACTATTTTGCCATAGCGGTGAGAAAAGTGACTAATGCAAATATTACTGCTTAATCCTTGCTTAATGATAGAACTGTGTCATTTTTTAAGATTCAGTGTGTGTGTGTGTGTGTGTGTGTGTGTGTGTGTGTGTGTGTGTGTCTGTGTGCACGCGTGCTTGCACTGGCTCCTGGGAAGCCAGAAGAGGATGCCAGACCCCTGTAGCTATGCTTTTGTAAAGCCTCGACCTTTTGTTTGGAAAGGGGTGCAAAACCTAGTGTGGACAAGACAAGGTCATGTAGGATGAAACAGGAAAAAGATGCACGGAAACATGGGTGACCGTTCTTGGAGTCTAAGTCCTTGATGTATCATTTGTTCGAGCAGCTATTTAGCCAATTGCTTTTCCTCCTCATCGGCCGTACTGAAAAGACGGCAGTGGATGGGAGCCGACAGCCTTGGCCTTTAAAATGCTTGCATTCTGAAGGATGAGGAAGAGGTTAGGTAACCCCGCTTGCTATTTGCCACTCGGTAGCCAGTGTGGTCTGTTGGAGTAAGAAGAACTCAAGCTGATCTGAGTCAGCTCTTGAGAACGCTTTCAGAGGGACAGACAGACAGCCTTTCTTAGCACACGCGGATGTTCACTAGCGATCACTTGTATTACACTCACCAAGATAAAGAGACTCCTTGTGAACTGGTGAGCTGTCCGTGCAGTTGCCTCCGGATAGAACAGCAGGCACACCCAGCTGCTCCCCGTTCACCCCGGTCGCCTGTTCCCCCAGAATCATGTGGGGTGTTTGCAGCAGGGCTCGCATGCTTCTGAGTTCTCATTTTCATCATCTGCTTTTAAACCCTGTCGAGATGATCATCTTTTCTCGTCTCTGTAATTTTTTTTGTTTTTTTTTTCTTCTCAGGGCCCATTTTGGTTATCTATATGGGTTTAATATTCTCCCGTAATAGCTTTGATCCTAAATTTTATATTTTGAATCAGATTTCATAACCAGAAGGAAATAGAGAGATGGGCCCACCTATCTGTCATCATTCAGTCATTTGTCCTGTGTTACCAAGCCTTTTACAATGTGCCACAGGCTCTACCCCAAGCTGGAGATGCAGGAGGAGGCTGGCAGAAGAGGCTCTGCCTGCTTCAACAATAGCTGCAGGCAGGAGAGACAGACAAAGGAGGGTAAAACCAAGAGAGGATTCATTTTGATAAGTGCTAAATGGAAAAAATGGGAGATGTGAGAATGTACGAGGAAGAATCATTTTAGAGAGGAGGGTGGGAGAGATCTCGCTCGCGGGGTGGGGGCGACAGCGGGGGGGGGGCAGCAGGGCATGGAGGCAGGGGGCGGGGCAGAGGGTGGCATCGCGATCAAAGTTGCATGGAGAAAAGATATGAGATTATCCAGGAAAACAGCATTCGGGGTTCCTACCTGCACCCTGGACTCTGCCCCCCCCCCATGTCTCTGTTCCAGAGCTAAGCCATGATTTCTGGATTAGCAGGGTTGCTCTTGTGGGTGGGGGTGTGGGGCTCTGCCCCAGGCTGTGCCGAGACTTACTAACAAAGCGCATAAGAGGCTTCTTTACATCTTGGGTTGAAAAGATGGACTAATCACCGGCTGGAAGACATAAGCCGGGGACTGGCTGTCAGTTACAGCCTTATCCACCCTGCCAGCTGGACCAGTGCTTCTCATTCATTTGAAGATATTACTTACATCTCTGATTATATTACGATGGACTTTCACCTTGTATTTGGGGACCCATCTCCCCAACTCTTTGCAGGCAGTTGGAAGACCGCTATCAGTTTTCAGCACGGTTCATTGTTTGTTTCTTTGTTTCTTTGGGCTTAGTAAGAGGACGTGCTATTGTAAATGAGAACGCTGGGGACGGTGGCCTCTTCGGTTCCCCGTTTTTCTGCAGGTATCTCTGTGTATCTGATTGCACCGCAACAAAAGCTTTAGCTATGGGTTCTACAGCAACACATCTATCTTTCAGCCACTTTGTTCCAGAGACAGCCTACAGGACCACCCTCTTGACTCTCAAGGCGCCGTGCAGAAACGCAAGGCTTGCATTTGCTTCACAAAGTTCCCCAATAGTGTGTCTCAAACAGCTGGACATTTGCAAAGTGTGTCATCAGACAGTACCCTTCCTTGAAGAATGACTGCGTGACAGGGGGCTATTTCCCTCAGCCTGCCCACCTCTTAGAAACAAGACAAAGGCTCATTGAAAATGCCATTCTGGTTTTTCTTTCTTGGCTCTCTGGTGCCATCTGGAGGTCTGACGTTACTTTGCACCTAAGCTTTAATTCTGTGTAAATGACTAGGTGTATGGTACAAGACCCTACATTTAATTCATAAGTCTTAGCCCTGTGCGAAGAAGTGAAGTGAAATGCCAAACTTTGACAATGTATTAGGCATTTGATCAAATATCCATTCTAATTCAATACCAATAGCATTGCTGGTCCCCTGTGTGAGAGGTAGAGAAGGATGAGCATGTGCTAGCCACATTGAGAAGACACTGTTGACAGCTTCATTTACATAGACTACACATTAGACCAAGTTCAAGTGTTAGAAGGACAATGAAAAATAACTAAAGCTTTTGTTTGTCTCAAGTACCAGCTGTGTCACTTAGGAACACCCAGAGGGGACTCTGGCCACCTTGAGTGTGGTGAGTATGGCTCTTCCAGGCTGTGCCCTTCTCCCCTATTCCCACCAAACAAACAAACCCCACCAAGCTCTTTCCCTTGGTATCAAGTATTGAAAAGCAAGTAATCTGCCCGCTGCTGCCCTCCTCCTCTACCATCCAGCTCTTCTCCCTGCCTTCTTCAGCATTTACACAGAGCAGAGAGAAGCCATGCAGGTTCCTGCAGATGTGCCCCGGAGCCTGAGATGACAAGCTCTCCCTCTTCAAAGGCAGGGAGCATCAGCATCTCAGTGAGTGGCTTGTAGGGCACTTCTCATACGGCCTGGGAACTGGTGGGGACTAAGACAGCATGCCCTGCCTGAAGGGATCTCTGTGGTAGAGCACCCGCCTAGCACGCCTGAGGCCTTGCGCTCCTTCCCAGCCCTGGAAAGGAGAGAGATGGAGACAGAGACAGAGAATGTCCAACCTCAACTCCAAAGCCCTGTCTTGGTTGCTATGCTTGCTGCTGGGATACAATGCTTTGACAGCAGCGACTTCAGTGAGAAAGAGTTGATTCTGGCACAGCCTATCTGTGGCAGGGAAGTCAGGGCGCCTGGAACTTGAGGTGGCTGGTCCCATCATATCCACAGTCAGGAGGAAGGAAAATGAATGCTAATTCTTTTCTCTCTCTCTCTCTCTCTCTCTCTCTCTCTCTCTCTCTCTCTCTCTCTCTCTCTCTCTCTCTCTCTTTGTATGGTCTAGAATCCCATCCCAGTGACTGGGGCCACCCACACTTGGTGCTTCTTCCTACCTCAATTAACCTAATCAAGACAACTCCAACAGGCATCCCAACAGCCCATCCCCCAGTTGAGAGCTGAGTTCAACCATCCTGAACAGGCACCCCAACAGCCCATCCCCCAGTTGACAGCTGAGCTCAACCATCCTGAGCAGGCATCCCAACAGCCCATCCCCTAGTTGACAGCTGAGCTCAACCATCCTGAGCAGGCACCCAACAACCTCTTGCTCTCAAACACACTGAGGCACGCAGGAAGCTGATGCATTTCTGTAAGGGCATCCATCTCTCGAGAGCTCCTGGACCAATCTTTTTGGAATGTTCCACCGCTGGACACTTCCTGTCTTCAGCTCAGAGGCCACATCCTAAAATTGCCAGAGGACAGAAAGAGTCTGGAGACCCTGTTGTCTCGGTGGTGTTGTCGCTGTCTTAAAATCTTTTCTGAGATTCTTCCTTTGTCTCCGGGACCTTTTCCCTTGGCAGCCAGCAAGGCCCCACAGGAAAAAGCAGAACCATACCCTTGCTGCCAATTTCTTGGTGAAATTTGCTAAAAATATGTATTCTCTCTAGGCATAATTCGATTAGACTTCAACTTTCCTTCTGCAAATTTTGTAAACATCAAATGAAGGTCGGGTGTTCTATTTCCATGACGTGCAGCTTTTTAGGAAGAAAACAGTGAGCAGATGCGCATCCAGGTACACATTGCTGTTGAGAACAACTGGCTACGTTCTTGACACCTCCGAGGTTTGGTTTACGACAGAGTTGACAGCACGCCAGCACATGCCTGCAATCTTCCCAAGAGGCTGAGACAAAGGATGGTGAATTCAGGAACAGCCTGAGCTACCGTAATCCACTATCCAAAATACGTCCATCAGTCAATAAAATAGAATTCTCGGAGAACTCTGATAAATAGAAACGGGAAACATTAAGACTTTCTCGCACATGTGTGGTGTCGCGTGCAATCAAGTTTCTGTGGTCAGCTGATGGTATAGTTACTGCACAAAACAACAGCTGAAAAACCCTGTTGTTGACAGTGTTGAAGGGGGGACATCCAAAAAGTTTAAAATGCTACCCTTATGCAAATATAAAGGAGGGCAATGTGCCCTTGAGCCATTCAACTATGGGCAAGGAAAACAGCATCATTCACAGAAAAACGTGAATGAAAATTAGAGATAAGGGAAACCTGTCATCTGTTAGGAAACAAATACTAAAATTAATTTCTTGTTTTACAAATGGGACTAGCTCGTGTTTTGCACAGACAAACAAGCTAGTGTATAATTCCTGATCCTTGGCCTTAATCTATAAAAAACAGTAAACCAAATAATCCATTGCTAGAAAATCCAATAGTCTTTAGAGGGCCTGTTAGACACTGCCCAGTCTAGAACAACGAAAGAACAAGCAATTACCATTTTCTTCATGCCTGCAGTTCAAGTAACCTTAAATGGCAGTGCTTGCCTTAACACAGTGGGTGTCAGTGTTGTCCCATGGTACCCACTAGAATAATTTCTCTGCAAATGAAATGACTACTTATTCTCCCAGACACAATATTTACCCTTGCTTGTGTGCAGGGTCCTACATAGTGGACGAGGGCTAGAACTTAAAAAGTGCCTCACTTGGTTCAGTCTCCTCCACTTCCTTCTTTGTTGTGTCTGTGGTGTGTGCATTTTTGCATGTGTTCATGTAAGGGAGACATTTTTAATTACCTGCAATTCTACTCGTCAATTCTTAATGCTACTCTCCAGGATGATTTTGTGTGTGTGTTATCTTCCTGTAGCCCCTGATTCACTCATTTCGTCAAGGAACCTCGGTCTTCTCTTGGAGAGTGATGCAATGAAAAACTGGGATTCGGGGCTAGAGAGATGGCTCAGCAATAAGAGCTTTTGGGGGCTCTTTCAGAGGACCCAAGTTTGGATTTCAGGACCCATGCAGGAGACTCACAAGTGCCTAAAATGCCAGCTCCTGGGGATCTGACATCCTCTTCTGTCCTCTCATGGACAGGTGGCATGCGCACGCACACACACACATAAAAATTACATAAATAGTATATAATTGTATATATAATACAATATGTATTGTATTATAGGGTGTGTGTGTGTGTGTGTGTGTGTGTGTGTGTGTGTGTGTGGTAATTTCTTTAAGACAGAATTTCTCTGTGTATGTAGCCTTGGCTGTCCTGAAACTTGTTCCTTATACCACGCTGGCCTGGAACTCAGAGATTCACCTGCTTCTGCCTCCCAAGTGCTCAAATTAAAGGCATGCACCACCGCCGCCCATCTAAAAATTAAATATTTTTTAAATCCAAAATCTGAGTCCTAATGGTACTTGTAGCGCCTTGTTATTATTTCCAGTTCTTTCTACTTCACAATGCCAAGAAGTCGTTGTCCACCAATTCCTGTGGAGGGTTGGTTGGTTACAGAGCCCTGAGGATACAAAAGCCTCCTGTCCTCAGATCCCTTCGGTAGAATAGCATACTGTTTGTGTGCTATGCTCTCCCACCTTTATCCTGTCTGTCATCTCTAAATACAATGGAAATGCTATGCAAGTGGTATTCTCTATTGTTGGAGCAGACTGAGAAAAGGCCTGTACATATTCAGTACAAGCATAAGATTTTCATTTTTTTATTTTCAGTTATCTGAAGTCATGGTTGTAAATCCCAAAAGTACATAGTCAAATGCCTATGTGTATGCTAACTGCTGTGTGTGTGTGTGTGTGTGTGTGTGTGTGTATGTGTGTGTGTGCAGTATCTATAAGCTAAACCTGAGTTCATACTGATGTCTCCAATCCAATTGCCCACAGATATTTCTGGCATCTTTTCTCTACTCCTTAACTCACAATAGTGAGAGTTCTGGTCCCCGCCGCGTCCATCACACATGACTACTGCTTCATGGTTTTACAATGAAATAATTCAGTTATAAACTGAAAAAAAATATGCTCATCCAGAAAACCTTATTTTTCCCACTAAAGAGAATTTGTAATATATTCTTTAAAAGTTTACAAGCGGCTTAAATATTATCACTAAAAAAAAAGCTACAACAGAACACAATGAGATTAGCAAAGTCCAGTTCCCACACATTCATTCTAGTTGTTCTCTTTCTCCCACCTGGATGAAGTCAGGACTCTTGAGCCTCCCTTCTCCCATCACGTGAAGAAGATTTTCCTTCTCTATTTTCATGAGTGTTTCCTTATATCTATTACAATTTCAGAATTAGTGTTTTTATTTTTAATCATTTTAAAATATTCTGACAAAACTTGTTTTAATTACTATATAAATCAAAATGTTATTATTTCAAGATCATCTACTAAAATAGTATCTACACATGGCAACATGTACTCATTTTAAGTGTGTAATTTGAAAATTTCTGTCAATGTTCACAAACATGAAACTACTCCCACAGTCAAAATTAGGGACAATGCCTTCATCCCGAGGATGTCCCAGGACCATGGACCTCTTTGCTATTAAGCATTGGTCTTATCACTGTCACCATAAATTGGTTTCAGCGCAATAATTATGAATGTAAATCACGGGCTGGAGAGATGGCTCTGTGGTTAAGAGCACTGACTGTTCTTCCAGGAGACACAGGCTCTATTTCCAGCACCCACATGGTGGCTAACAATTGTCTATAGCAAGGAATCTGATGCCTTCCTCTGATTTCTGTGGGTACTGCATGCATGTGGTACACGGACATACAAACAGACAAACCACTGTTACACATAAAATAAATTTTAGAAGAAAAGGAGGGGAAGGAAGGCAGTTAAGGGGGCAGCAAGTCACGGGCCCTGGGAGATGGCTCAGTCTGTAAAGTATTGCCTTCAAGCGTAAGGACCTAACTCTGGATTGCCAGCATCAACGTAAGAAGCCAGGCACAGCAGTACATCCCTGTCATGTCAACACTGGAAAGGTACCCAGGCCTTGGCCAGCCAGTCTAGCCCAATCTGCAAAACTCCAGGCTCAGTGCGGGACTCTGCCTCAAAAGTAAAGTGCGGAGCGACACAGGGAGGCACATGATGTCATCCAGCCTTCACAGGGTGAGCACACACTCTGGCACACGTACCAACGTGCACATCTGCATGTCCACAGACACTACTGCTTTCAATGCAAGCTACAAGATGTAAGAATACCAAATGAATAATGAATAGTGGTATGGGAAAATACAGAACCTTTTTAGTTGAGTGACAGCTAGTGTAAGCTGACCTCTGGGGGACCAGTTCTGCAATGCTGATGACCTAACCACGTAGACTGCAATGCTGTTTTACAGAGACAGCTTTAACACACGTGAGAGGATTATTTACATATTTCTTTCTAGTCCTGTTCAAACCAGGCATGGACAACTGACAAGCCATGAGGACTTTTTGTTGCACGAGAGTCCAGGAGACTCTCGGCTTTCAACAGTCAATGGCATTAAGTATGCAATGTTATGTGTGGCCTGAGAGTCACCAACAGTGTAGGTCCCATGTATGTTGTCTTCCCGAGAGAAGACATAACATCCACCACCTGCGTGTTGAGGCAGCGTGAGGATGGGACACAGCCGTCAGTTGAGTACGGTGGCTCTCAGGCAGCAATGTAGTTAAGCATCCTCTTCCAGGCACGTGTGCAAACGTTTTATCCCTGTCAATGTGGTTACTGGTGGTGCGGCCTAAAGAGCCAAATCCTAAGAGCACAACAAAATGATTCTAATACAAGTCATCACTACCCTCACCTCGAGAAACAGAACCCGAGGCTTTCTTATTAATTGACTTCTTAAATAAATTGTTAGAATTTCATCATTTTGTTTATGCAAGTGGGTTAGCCACGTGTGTGTGTGTGTGTGTGTGTGTGTGTGTGTGTGTGTGTGTGTGCATGCGCGCTCGCATAACATGTGTGCCTGGTGTCCACAGAGGTCAAAAGATGCATCGGGTCCCCTGGAACTGGAGTTTATAAGTGGCTGTGGACCACCATGTGGTTACTGGGAACCAGATGCAGCGACGCTACAGGAGCAACAGCTGCTCTTGATTGCTGAGCCCCCTCTCTAGCCCCAGCCCTGAGGTGCTTTTAAAGACCTCTTTAAATCGGGGATTTCAGTCCTGGCTTCCCTGAAACTGGACCGATTTTTTTGTGATGCTTTATGAAAGGAGGTCAAAGGGTGTCTAACAGGTGCTTCCTCCGTGAATGAGACACTGAAGAATCTTTGCCCCACTGTGAGCATCCCCTGCCCCAGTCACAGGACAAAAGTTGACACACAGATATTGCACCGTCCTCTCAATTCTAACATGCCAGAATGAAAGGGATAACAGAAGGAAAACGGAGAAAGAGAAGCAATTTTTCCTCAAGATACAAAGGAAGACAGAGGAACCTCCTTTGGATTACCCAGCGCCAAGTTCAAAGGGGAGGAAACGCTCCCCAGCAGATGTGAGCTAGCTGTTGTGTGTGCTCCTTCCCTGCAGGAGGGCCTGGCTTTCAGCCCAGGGAGTCGTGGCCACTCCTGAATAAGATGTTCAAAACGGGTGTGTTCATTCTCATCTGTACTGAATAGAAGCCATTTCACATCTATTATTAGTGCCAGGAAATGACCCACAACGAATATGTCACAAATAATTACAGGAACTCCCTAACAGGAGGGATCCTTCAATAAAGAAAGAGAATTGGTCCACTCAGCATCGTGAAGAGTTTGCTATTTGCCACACATGAGGCCTGACAATTAGGATGAGAGTCCTCATCTGGACAGAAAGGATGGAGGACAACCACAGCAATGATCTTTAGATAACCCAGTGGGAAAATTCTCCTTGGAGCCAATATACTTCAAGAAGAGAAAGAGAAGGAGGAGGAGGAGGAAGAAGAGAAGAAAATATAAAACATTCTGAACAATAGTCCCAGTTCTCCGAAATAGCACTACTTTTACTAGTTCTGCCTTTTAAATCATATTATATTTTTCAACTTCAATTTAAAGGAAAACTCCCATGTAATACACGCATGGGTATTGGGTATGTGCCTGTTTGTGTGAGTGAGTGTGTGTGGATATATGTGCACCCTAGAGGCCAGAGATGAATCTCAGATGCTTCATCCACTGCCTACCTTGTCTTAAGACAGGGTCTCTCCCGGCCCGGCCACTCACCAAATAGACCAGGTTGGCTAGCTGTCCTGCCAGCCCAAGGGTCTGCTCATCCACTGCTGGGCTTACAAGAGCATGCCACAACCATGTCTGGCTTTTTAAACATAGATTCTGGGGCTCCCACTCAAATCCTCATGCTTTCTTGGCCAAGACGTCACTGATGAGGCTATCTCCTCAGCTCAGCACAAAAGCAAGTTAAAAAAAAAAGAAGTCAAGTAGAGGCTTTCTAGATATGATTACATGAAGGACGCTGTGATGGGGAAATTTGGTTGGGTGGTCTGGGTGGAGTTACATGAGTATAGGGGGAGTAAGGAGGCAAATGGTGACCTAAGCAAGTTGCTACCTCACCGGCTTTGGAGACAGGAGGATGGATACAAGCCAGGGGGTGCGAGGTGGTCGATACAGGGGAGCCATTCCGCTTTTGAAACTGGAAAGACAGGGGAAGCGCATCTCCAGAGTGAAAGAATGAATAACTGGCTTCACACCGTTGTGAAAGTGGAAATCCCTGTCCAGTTGCGGTGGTTGAAACCCATCTTCCTCTACTTAAACTAGAGCTGTGATTCTGTTTCTCACAGACGTCCTTGACCCCTGCACGGACTTCCGGCTGCTAGATAACCAGCGTAAGAGTGACTGCAGATCTGAATGTGGCCACAAGATGGAGACTTTGTCCAGTGTAGCACTGGGAAGAGCCCAGCTCCGTGAATTTCTGTGTGTGCTAACCACCTCAGTTAATCCCTAGTCCAGACTCCTGACCTCACCCACAGGGAAGAGAATCTGGGGGCCACGGGATCGGTTTTTAAGGGGTCTGATCTAGCACCATGTCTGCTAATTCTCACTCGGGTTCAGATGCATCATTCTTTCCTCTGCGATCTTCTTTGTTCACAAGTGCTTACTGTTTTTATACTCTGAAAATCTCAATTCTTCATATAAAAATTCACTATTTTGTTATTTTCTACTTTCCACCTCCTCTCACCACTATACATAAAATGGGAGGGGCGGGCAAGATTCTTTCGCAGCGCCACCTACACTGGCCTATGAATTGGTATCCTCATGAGACAAAGAGACTTGATCCAGACAAACCAATGTCCTCCTATAGCTTCTACTGACTGCTGAGCCTGGCTCTCGAGTTTCTGAATGAATCAGACATGGGCAAGGGCCTCTGAGTTAAGGGAAAGATATTGACAAGCAAGCGAGGCATAAATGGGGTGCGCTGTTCTTTCTATCACCAGAGAGGCGTTTGGGAAACGATGCCAAGTGGAGGCAGAGATGATCCTTGGGCAAAACATAACATGAAATAGATCATGCATGACACATAAAATTTTATAAACCAGAAAGAAGGCAAATGGCTCCGTAAGCAGACAGATGGCTTGAGCAAATTATGCAGCCAGGAAAGGAAGCAGAAACTGAGAGAGCGGAAGATATGTTAGGTCAGTTACGCAGCGGCAGCAGCTGACTCCAAATGATGAGTGGCCTACAAAACCTTTTTCCTCACTTGTTGCCTGTGTGAATGTCAGCAGAGCTTTCCTCCACTCCGGGACCCAGACTGAGGTCAGTACCATCATCCTGCATCTCCATCACCTGGCTCCCCATCCTCTAACTACAAGCATCTGGACTGTTTGGAGCGTATCACTTTTTCTGCCACAGAATCATTCCAAAATCGACCTATTTGAGTCATAACATAGGAAGACTCTCAAGATTTAGTGGAAAGGAAATGACTTGCTTCAATTCTGAGAAAAAAATCAGAACTCCGTTTTAACTGCAAAGAATATACATGTTTAACGTGTTTGCCAATGGGCCAGGCTTTGCCAAAACTCAAACAGGAAAAGTAAGGTTTTTCTGGTCCTGTGTGTGAGGTCTGTAATTAATGCCACAGAAGGACCACTGGCAAGGATGGCTTCCAGGGATCTCACCCAGCTCCGGGTTTTGCCGTGTCAGTCAGATCCGGATTCCCAATTTCAGTGTTCACAAAGGAATCCACTTCCCCAAATTCCAGGTTATAGCCTCAGCGGTGAGGCCACAGATCTACAGGTAGCTTCACATATTCTGCCTGTGTCTACAGACTTTCCAAATACGTTGTCTGTGGTGGTTAGAATAAGAACGCTCCCCTCCCCCATAGGCTCATAAGTCTGAATACTTGATCTCTCTGTTTGGTGGTGGTTTAGGATGAATTAAGAGTCGTGGCCTTGCTGGAGGAAGTATGTCACTGGGGTTAACCCTTTCAGGTTTCAAAAGACCATTTTGAGTTAGCGTTTTCTCTACTTCATACTTGTGGATCAAGGTGTGAGCTCAGCTGTTCCTTCCACCATGCCTTCCCCGCACCATTAAGGATTCTTCATCCTCTGAAACTGTAAGCACAATTAAATGCTTTCTTTTTCAGTTATCTTGGTAGAGGTGTTTTATCACAGCAATAGAAACCCTAGCTAAGACACTGCCTTTTCTGACATGAAGCCAGGAAAGCACTCTGGACCACGGCACTGTGAGAGTCCACCTTAGATGTTTTTATCCGAATGAAAAACACCTTTAAGTCTAGATTTAGAAGACAACCAAAGAAAATTTAAAATTTAAAATTTTGAGGGTAGTTCTGAATGATCATCCAACTTCTAAATTGAAGCTCTTTTAACACCAAAAGAAAAATTTTAAATCATGATTTCCTTCCTGGTCCTCATATAGTGCACTATTATAGACTGTTACAGTTACTTGTATGACTCAGTTTACCAAAATAGCTGCAGCCTAATAGTGTTAGCAAAAGCAATGAGGTTAGGCATACATTATTAAATCAGCCTCTGTAAGCCTGAATAGACCTTAGGCAAGGAGAGACCCTTTACCAGACTGCTTAGGTCATAGTCTTACTGATTCATAAGATAGGAGTACCCCAGTATGTAATGTTTAGTGTTTGGTATTCATAGCTGTGGCCCAGATTCTTTAGCCTTTTATTTGTCTATTTATCAAGATTACATATTAATAAAGACATTAAAATAAAATATGTTATAAAATGTCCCATAGCCTTTTAAATTTAAATAATTTTAAAATCTCTTAAAATATACTCAGTGTTTAATTGGAAGCCCAACTCCAGCCTCACTCTCCCCCATTCCAAACCCCACCCAGATGTTTTGCTGGGAACCCAGCCCCACTTCTCCCATTCCAGAACCCACCCCTCAGAAAGTTCACCAAGGGCCAGCTCCTCCTGACAGAGCTGCTCCAGACCACGCCTACAGGGTATTTAAGACCCAGTCACTAGCCCTGCCACATGCTCTCTCTCCTGCCTTCCCAAGGGTCATCTGGGAGTTGCCTCGCTGAGCTTTGCTTTGTTCTGTTTATTAAACCTGGATTTATTAATTCAACTGGATTTGACTTATTACATTAGTGGAAAAACCCATGACCAGGGATTTTTTTAAATACTTATCAGACAATTTTTTTTACTTAAAATTTCAATAAAACTCCAAAATTTCCCTTAAAGAAGTTTAAGAGGTTTCTCAACTGAGTGCTCCCGCAATATCAAAATAAAGTACCTTTTCAATGTGAAAAGTAAAAATATGGAGTACAACCATAATCTGCACAAGGCAAAACCAAATGCCGACAGTGCAAACCATACTGGGATTCTCCTGGGGCTTCTTCCAGGGACTTAGGTTATCTGCTGGTCCCACACTTGGCAGCTGAAGACTATCACATTGGCATCTCTAAAACTACTAGGGTCCCCTGCCTCGCACTGGCAAGCCTCAGCTACTCCCCATGATCTCTTCATGTCTCTCAAACCATTGCCACCAGGGTGACTCTTATTAGAAAGTTTGGCTTCCAGAATTGTGCATTCTTGTATCTGAACACGTGGAGGTACAGTTTTAATATCTCCTTAAACAAGCTTTATTCTTAAATCCTATCTTTCATAAGCCTAGTTTTCCAAGACAGAACAGGAGGTATTATACAAAAAAAAAATCCATTCCTAGTTCAAAATCCATAGTTCAAAGTATCTGGAGATCTGTTGTTGTCTCCTGGGTTGTCCCACACCATATGGTTTCCCTTAATCAAGATGGCAGTGAAGCCAAAGAACATCCTCTCCAATCCTATCAAGGTGGTTGCCAGCCACATGGTTGCCTAAGGAAGGCAACAGGTCACTTGTTGCTATATCCCCAAGTGGAATCATGCTACCTAGTTCTCTTGAGATTACCTATGCATAGATTTCCAATTACCAACCACATGTTAAGAATTTTAAGTTAGCTTTTTGTTGTAGATATTACATAGTTTTAACCACATGCTCAATAAACTTAAAAGCCAATAATCCCTTTAGCTTGTCTGCTTTGCTCTTTTTTTTCCTTGTCATAGCTCCTGACCCAGACATAGAGATTTTAAAAGCAAGCCTGGGTCTGAAAAAAAAAGGGGGGGGAGCCATAACCCAATTCTAGAGCAGCTTTTCAATTAAGTAGAACAGCATAAAACAACTTTAATAAAATCCATACACAAATGATATTTGAATCCTATTACATTAGTTCTAAAGGCCAGAAAGCACAGAGATAAATTCTGAGCCCTAGTGGCAAGTGATATGAGAAACAGCACAGTAAGATCACACATTCAAGACAAGTCAGAGACTTGTGGTAGCCACTATACATTTGTACATTCAAAACAGATAAGACTTCCCCTACCTACCTCCTCCAGTGTTGTCATTCTGAAGGGGTGGGGCAGGGCAATGGAGCCTTCTGATAGTAATGGCTGGGCAATCTCATGAGCCGCCACAGCAGGCAGCTAAAGGTTGTGATGCTGGAGTTGGAGCGTCAGCCTTAGAACTCCAGTGGGACCTGCCCACTTGCCAGCTTCTGCATGGGGCCCCGAGCTTTACTTCAAAGCTGTCCGTTGATCCCTGAGCCTGCACCACCAAACCCCATGTCCCCAAAGCTCTGCCATTTCTGTCATTCATCCATTCAGTCGCCCAGACTCAGAAATGCAGGTGTAGACATAAGACAAGACAGTGAGCTGAAACCACAACAGAAAACACGGAGCTGAATGGCAGTAGGAAACACCAACAATTGGAATCATTTAGAGGTCTACCAGTCTGACCCAGGGAAATTCTTTTAACAAGTAAAAGCCCTCTCTATAGCCTTTCTGCAGAACCCAAATGCTAGGAACCCACTAGAGGCTTGACCTCTCCGACTTCTTGGCTCTTGAACCCACACTGGACATCTCCAAGCCCCCAGCTTGTCATGGAATACCCTTACGGTTCCTCAGTTGTTTCACAGCCTAGACACTGGAATCCTGCCCATGTTCTTTGGCTCCCAGCATCACCAGAGAGAGGGCCTTCAGGCTCCAGTGAAGGTAAAAAGAGAAAAATTGGTGGTTCTGGCTGAACTCCAATTAGCCAGAAATAACCAGTAGGCCTTGGGACATCTCTGTCATTCTGAATAGGAGTACGTAGACCTCTCCAGGTCTTCCCCACTCCCAGACCAGGGTAACCCATTACCAGAATCCAGACACCAGGAAGCTAAAAATGGTTTCTATGATCTACCAAAAGGAGGCCTCTGTAGGAAAAAAATGCTTCCAATCTCCTTCAAGAGTAGCCATTCGCTTCACGGGTTCACAAAGTCAGTGGGTTAGCCATCCCAAGGTGCAACCACCCCCAGGTCTATCAGCCACAGGGTGGTTGGACTTCCCAGCTTCTAGAACTAGGAGAAATAAATCTATGCTCCTTTGAGTTACCCTGTCTGAGGTAGCCCGTTAGAGGAGCCCCAAACAGGAAAATGTTCATCATCACCTGGGATGATGTCCCCAGAGCCTAGACAACCAAGTGGTTGATCGATAAATTACTGAATGAATGAGATTGCACTTAATGAACGAGGAGGTACACTCCAGACCTTCTATAAACCCTCATTTGGCGTCAACCAAGTCTTAAGGACCTGCTAAGCCATAAGCTCCCACAGTCAAGGTTTCCTGGACGCCCATACACTAAGCTGGGGATTCTGGATTCTTTGATCTGCATCTTCTCTGATCTTCAAGGGTCCAGACCCTGTGACCTCTGGTGTATCTTTGGGTACTCTGCCCTGGAAACACGGCCTGGAAATGAATAAGTATGCTGTCTAGATTCTGAAGTGTGGTCTTAACAATTGAAGAAGTATAGCAAATCTCATCTGCCCCCATAGCCATTGTAGATTTGTCTTGACCGGCCCAGCCTATGTCCTTGCCCGCCTGCCACTATACTTTCAGAACATGAACTTACCCCTCCAAACTGAAGCGAGGCAACTGTCCGCCCCTCCCTTCCTTTTCTCTTCCTCAGTCCCAAGCATCTGGCCAGCACAGCTGTTACCTCACTTTGTTTGGTCTTTGTCTTGTCTGTCTGTTGTGCAAGAAAACGAAATGCCCAGCTGCTCCCAGGGGAAGGGAGGCAGGGAGGAGTTTCGTATTTCCATCTCATTTCCTAAGGAAGTGTCCTGAATCAGATCCAGGCCACTAAATGCTTGTGCAAGTATGAACGTTTTTCAGTAGATGAACACCGATTCACCTAGATGGGGAATCAAGGGGAGGAACAAGGAAGGGATTCCTTCCAGGTATATTTTGGTGAATAGTTGAATTTATTCTGAGTTTCAGGGGTATACATGAGGGGTTGCTCACAGAAACAAAGGCAACGATACAACTGGATGAAGAAAATAACTTTTCCCCACCAATAGTTAACAGCTAATAGGTAAATCTTGGGGCTAAAGGTCTCATAAGTCTCTCCCCTGTTAGTTTCTTTAAAACTAATTAAGTGTATGAATGTTTTGCCTGCATGTATGCCTGTTCACCTCATTAGTGGTTGCTGAAAAGGGTCAGAAGAAGGTGTCAGATCTCTTGAAACTGGAGTTACAGATGATTGTGAGCCATTGTGTAAAGGCTGGGAATTGAACCTGGGTCCTCCGGAAGAGCCCCAAGAGCTCTCAACCTCTGAGCCATCTTGCCATCCTCCCCATCCCCCTGCTCAGCTTCTTATATATCTTTGGGGAGAAGTGGGACTTGCAAGCCTCTCCCAGCCTTCATAACAGGAAGCCTAATCTTCTGCAGGTCTCCTTAGGGTAATCCCAGCTGCTGAGTTCAAAAGTGCAGTAGCCGCATCATGCCTGGAGGACGTCACTCTACATCAGCCTGTGGGAGGATTGATGAGCGAATATTCTAATTCACTTTGTATTATACAGACAGATCTTCTCATTCTCCTCGCCCAGGACATGCCATCTCCCCGTAGAATAAACCACGCTAAATTATTGTACTTTAACCTTAGGACAGAGTGGGCTTGTAAGACACTGAGCAGAGAGGTCATAGACAGAAGGAGAGAGGTGAAAATTCTAGAACCACGCAGAGAAGAGCTCAGCTACACAGTTTGCGGAATCACGGGTTTGAGCAAATGAAACCTCATTGGTTTTCCTCTGCGACCGCCATCTCTGTTTCATGGCCATTTGGGGATCATTCAGAGTCCATCCCATAATTGTTTTCTTGCTAAGTTTCCTTTACACAGAAAATGATAATGCAGTTAGAATGCTTTCAAAAGCTCCAAGGGAAATTAGTTTACAGGGTTGTATATCACATAGAGAAAACAACAAAAACAGGACAGACCTCCCCATCAGTTCTGCTGCACCTCCTGCTCCCTGAGGTCGATACACAGGGGATGTGTGCAGGGTCCTAGTGAAAATCAGTGGGTCCTAACTGTTAGGAACTCTCGGGAGCTGTGAGCCCCCAGATCCTGAATTTCTTGTAAACAACTTGTTTTCCCCTGATCTGAGTGCCTACAGCTGCTCTGAGCACGAGACCCTCAGGAGTTCCTGATGGCAGGAGAGTGGTTTGTGCTGTGTTTGGCTGGGGCATGGCTATCCCTATATAAGCTGCCCCTGGACACAATAAGGGGGCATTCTTGGGGCATTCTGGCTTCAAGGATGACATGTGTCTCTGTCTGTCTGTCTGTCTGTGTGTTTGTGTGTTTCAATCTCCAGCCCCTTGCCCAGCTCACGAACTGTATGGCGGCGCATAGAGCACGGACGGGCGTGGTGCACCACAAGGAACAGTAGCCTCCAGTCCTGTTTCATGACACTAGTTCAAATCTTCACTATGACCCTGTTCCCAGTTACAGTGGCTCGGCCCTCTGCTCATTCTGAACAGGGCTAATACGTTCAGCACGTCAGCAGTTTTTCAAAGCCCATCCCTGATGCTTCCCCAAGAGGGTTCTAGAAAATCAGCCCTCGTGAACCCTCTTCATCTTCCACCACCCAACTGCTCTGATGGCGCCGTCCCTCTCTCTCAGCGCTGGAAGAGAACCCAGGCCACACTGAGGCAGATGACACCTCAGGGTGATAAATAGGCGCATGGAACTGAGATGCGATAATTAAATGAATGCAAGGCCTCCATCTAACAGCGCGGCATAATGCAAAATTTCCAAATGATAGCACTTAACTCTTCATTTTTACCCTCTGTTATGCATGCCAAGTCCAAATTATCAGTTTCCAAATTAGCAAAGTAGGGATGTAATAATATCCCTTTTTAACTCCATCAAAGACGCAGTTACCAGAGTGGCTGAGGTCAGATCCTGGGCCCTGGCCGCCCTCACAAGCTGGGCTGGCCCATCTTTCACCAACAGGTCAGTGAGAGAAACATGTAATGGCAAAGAGCAGAAAAGAGAATTAAAATCAATGTGGCTATGGTGGAAAGAGAAACAAAGAGGTCTGGTGAACCAGGGTCCAAATTCAGGGTCCTAACAGGAGGTTTAGGTTTCAATAGAAGCAGGAGGGTGCAGAGCTAAGCAGTCCTGGTTGAGGTGTGATCCCACCCATCACTGAACCACCATCTCAGCTGCAGTCTCTCCTGAAGGTAGGAACAGTGTGGAATCTCTCTCCAGAGACGAGCCCCTCCTCTGGCTGGCGGCAGGCTTCAGCCTTTTCCTTCTCCCAGCTTGAGACTCCTGGGGACAACTCAGTTCCTTAGGGACCATTGTGTCAGTATTCTGAGAACCAAAGAGACGGACACAGAATAGGTGAACTCCGGCCAGGATGGCTACACCCTACTTTCTTGCAGTTGATCTGGGACCACATGCTCCGTTCCCCAGCCCAGCCTCACTGCCCAGCCAGCGGGCCTCCACCGGCTCTGGAAAGAGGTCTCTGTGTCCCCAGTTTTGCGAGTTGCTTCCTTAGTCCATGACCAGATGCTGTAAACCCAGACAGGGACAACTCCTGCAAAGAAAAGTGTAATTTGCCATCAATGGATGGTGTGTGTGTGTGTGTGTGTGTGTGTGTGTGTGTGTGTGTGTGTTTGCTGTTGTAGCTCATGGGGTGCAGAAGAGACTGAGGGAAGCAGCACCACCAGTGGGCTGAGTTAGCTGAGTGAAGAGGCAATGTGGTCAGAAGAAGGACAGAGCCAAAGCGCCTTAAACGAAGCTACGGATGAATAATGTGCGCTTGGTAGAAGACGGAAGCATCTCTAGGGTTCTAGCATCTCTGCATGTGGCTCAAGGAGCACAGGTGGCAGGTTTACAATAAATGTATTCACAGCGCTTTCCTTCTAGGTTCTCTATAGAGCTGGCTCAGTTCTCGAACATCTCATCTCAGGCTTCCTTCTTGTTTTGTCCTTCTACGGTGACTGAAAATTTTGCTGGTTATAGTAGTCTGGGCTGACATCCTTGGTCTCTTAATGTCTGCCTAAACGCTTGACCAGGACCTTCTGGCTTTCATTGTCAGGTGTAATTCTGATAGGTCTGCCTTTATATGTTACTTGGCCCTTTTCCTTTCCAGCTCTTAATATTCTTTATTATGTAGGTTTAGTGTTTTGATTATTATGTGGTGAGGAGTTTTATCCTGTCCCGTCCCTCCCACCCCG